>NC_090924.1:1220650555-1221275555 GCF_040938575.1 Ambystoma mexicanum
CGGTGTTGCAGTATGTGGATGACATAATAATTTGCAGTAAAAACGAAAAAACATGCAGAGAGGACTCCTTAAAAATGTTAACAATATTGGCTGACAAAGGTTACAAGGTAGACATGGAAAAGATACAGTACTGTCAGGAACAGGTACTGTACATTGGTCAGCTTATATCCCAACATGGAAGAAAGATCGCACCACAAAGAGCACAAGCTATTTCGACCACTCCAATGCCACAAACTGTAAGGGAACTGCAGCAGTTCCTGGGGCTCTGCAACTACTGTAGAGCTTGGGTATTTGATTACAGTTCATACATAGGACCCCTGCTGGAGGCGTTACGGGAAGCTAATAAAGGGGAGAAAAAACTGGGGTGGACGATGGAAATGAAAGAAGATTTTGATGAATTAAAAGATGCGATATCAACTGCTCCGGTACTGGCATCCCCAGACTATGAGCGGCAATTTTTTATATTTTCACATTGCGACTCAGCAGTAATGAAAGCAGTGTTGGCTCAAAAAACAATCATGGGCTACAAACCCGTAGCATTTTACAGTGGCCACTTAGATCCTGTAATGTTAGGCCACTTCCCCTGCGAACAAGGTCTCGCCGCAGCTGCTTTTGCGGTGGAAAAAGCATCAGCAATCACTATGGGGTGCCCGACTACACTATTTGTGGAGCATGCACTTTTTGCGATATTAAATAAACCTAAATCCACCCTAACCACGCAAAGAGCATCAGGTTATGAGATCATTCTATCCAGAGCCGAACTATCAATTGTTAGATGTAGCACGGTGAACCCTGCAAGGTTCCTAGCAGAAGTAATTGAGGAGGGAGATTATGCCCATGACTGTACACAAATAACTGAAATGTACTCATGTACTAGAAAAGTTGAGGAAAACGCACTAGAGGGGGTTGAGCTCTTATTTATTGATGGGTCATCAACTATCGATCAGAGGGATGGTGTGAGGAGAACTGGGGCTGCAGTGGTGAAAATGATGGAGGTACCGGTGTGTGTGGCAGTGAAATGTGTACAATTACCACAGCATTACTCCGCTCAAGCAGCTGAACTGGTCGCACTGATCTTGGCGTTGAAGGAAAGCTTTGACAAACGGGTGACCATATATTCCGACAGCGCATATGTTACATCCACTGTCCACTCAGGGTTGTCGAAATGGAGAAGAAGAGGGTTTAGGAGAGCTGATGGCACTCCAGTGCAACATGCCCTCTTATTGGCTGAACTAATTGAAGTAATTAATGACCCCCAAGAATTAGCTTTAGTGAAATGCACCGCACACACCAATGGTGAGGACCACGTCTCGAAGGGAAACGCAGCAGCGGACGCACATGCGAAGTATGCTGCATACTTTGGTGAGATATGGAACCCCCCAGAGTCACAGAGAGGGAGAGGGAGGGGAATGGCTAAGGAGATGTTGATAAGAGAAGGGTACACCCATCTCCCAGCCACACAAATTATGGAGTTACAAGCGGCTGCACCAATGGCCGAAAAAGAAATATGGGTAAAAAGAGGGTGTACAATGTCACCAACCGACGCACTATGGCGCCAGGGTGGCACTGGAAAGGTTGTAATACCATTGCCACTTTTGAACACCGCCCTGAACCAACTACATTATCCAGCCCACACAGGCAAGGAAGTAATTGCAGCACGAATTAGGGAAGACTGGTTCTGCCCCGAGTTAAATTCGCATGTGTCAAATTTTATCAGTAATTGTCTCACATGTCAAGAGTTTACGGCCGGCCACACTCTAAAGGGGATAAGAGGTACTATACCCCGGCCAGAGGGACCTTTCCGGCATCTCCATATTGACTATGTTGATATGATCAATATATGTCAAGGAAATAGGTATATGATTGTAGTAGTATGCCCATTCTCAAGGTGGATTGAGGCAGGGCCCTGTTCACACCCAGATGCATTTAGAGCAGCCAAGTTCCTAGTGAGGGAGGTCTTCCCCAGGTGGGGAGTGTGCAAGGTGTTAAGGTCAGACAATGGCCCACATTTCGCAAACGAGATGTTTCAGCACATTACATCACTGCTGAACATTCAACATAAATTTGCATGTGCATACCACCCACAGGCCAACGGTGTATGTGAACGCCTGAATGGCCTATTAAAGGAGGCAATTGCAAAGATACAGCAAACAACAAAGAGGAGTTGGTTATATTGTCTTCCATTAGCCTTATTTGAGCTAAGGAATAGGCCAGGGTCCGACCACCACCTCACTCCCCATGAGGTGGTTACCGGACGTCAAATGCGCCTTCCCCTAACGCCAACGTCAAGAGCATTTACCGACCACGAAAGCACTGCAAGTGTTCTGGGTGATGAAATGTACCAATATGTGTCTTCTTTGATTACTAGTGTAGTGTTTGTGTCTCAACACCTCGAGCGCACACGGGGCGGGTCTAATAGAAGCCAACAAGAATACGCGGATAAAGAACTGGAAAAGGAAGGACTGTGTAAGATTGCTAAAGGTGACCACGTACTACTTCGCAACTTCAATAGGAAATGGAATGACCCACGCTTTACTGGTCCCCATCTGGTAGAGGAGGTATCAACAAGAGCATTAAAGTTACAGGACAAGCGTGCCTGGAACCACCTACACGACGTAAAGATCTACAGACAACAGACCCGCCCCAGCGCCATCGACAGGTCCATTGAGAGAACAACAACAACATCGACAACGGAAGAAGAAAGTTCTACCACAGCCAGCGGCCCAAGTATTCCCATACCTTGTCACTCCCGAGACTCCCCAGAGACAATAACTGAAAAAGAAAGGAGTGATCCCCATACAGCCCACCCCATGATCACACGCTCAAGAGTAAAAGCCACGCCCACCAGTTGAACCCAAAAACCCCCTGCCCACCATCCACTGACCCCTGTCCCCATTACAGTAGTAACTGAACTGAAGGACATTGTCTTGCACAAATACACATGTAAACACGTGAATGCTCTCTTTTCTTTTCTCTCGCACATGCAGGAACCGCGTATTATTGTATTGCTAAGAAAGTAGATAACTAACAAATTCACTGCCCAGGAGTAGATGGTACCCTCAGACGATAATTACCCAGAAGAATTGTCACACCAATTTGTATATGAAATAAAAAGGCCAACGTACCTGAAAAGGAAAAGGGTACGTGTCTACTACACAGCGTTCCTTTTGGCCATAGAATATTCGATGCCCCACCTCCACCCATACTTGCCTGCCCTAAGAGATAGATCGCTTAGAGTAACGTGGGAACAGCTCTTCGCTTGGGCACTGAATGACTATTTGATAGGGAGAGCTTAAAAAACAACAACTAACATTTAATAAACAGCATATTGAGAATTTTCAGGCGGGCAACTGTAACGTCGCAAGAATACGCTGCCGGACTGCAGCAAGGTAAGAGCAAAATGCCGGTGAAATTAGCATATGTAATAAAAGTAATAGGGATTTTGGTAATCACCGGGTTCGTAGCTGCCTCTGTATGGCAGTACAGCTGTGCTATCAATATTATTGCTGTACCCAAACCTAACACACCCCCATCCCCAGCTGCAACAGGTGTTACGTCAGGTGATATTAGTAAAATTGCACACAAGCAAAATAGAGTTAAACGCAGCACATACTCAGATAATAAAGGTATTGACAATTATATACAAGATTCAGCACACGTCTCAAACAACATATGGTATCAACACATGACCCGCATTGGTAAGCAGACAACAGAAGACAGCTGCTACGTTTGCTCATTAATACCATACGCCATGAGCGCTTCTCGAACATTTGTTGCCACAGAAATAGACGAAAAAAAAGCACGATGCATAATATACTTGGCACTGTTCCAAACGAAAGGAAGATTTCAAGGGACAGTGGTGCATATGACGTGGAAAACACGAGACTCATACCCATACGAAAACAACTTCCTCAAGACTTATTTGAGTTACCACAAGAGCAGTTTACATGCTGAAGCATTCAGATACATAACAAGTGGTCCTGCAAAAGGAGAAACAAAGAAAGTAACACTGCAGTATTTATCATGTGATTGGTACGCCACTGAAGTTCCTGGTAAACTAGGATGCTGGGAGAGGCCACTGGTGACGATAACGGGGAAAGTATACTTAGACAACAAATGGGAGATAGGAGTGATTGGCAGCAACATGGTAACAAAAGAAACTATTTCAACTATCGATGCACACAACCACAGATGTTGGACGACTTGGATCAAATACGTGCCTATGCTTACATGGATAGAAACGGATGAAGACCCGATAACAATACTGCCGCTGACTGCGCCTAAAGTATGCTACCAACATAAAGGAGAGGTGGACGTAGGATACAACACCAATTGTGGAAGCGTGATGGAGTTACCTGAGGGGGGAGCAGGAACAGCAGTGATAATGGACCATTACTGGGCCTGTGGAGAAAAGGCATATCACACACTGCCCCCTCTGTGGAATGGTGTATGTACGATGGTGCATGTCAATGTACCATCACTAGTGGTACCCCAGAAGCATGTGAATGTGGTGAACTTTCCCAAGATGGATGAAGGGGACAAGAGAAATAAGAGATCTGCACCACCTCAGAAGGAGCCAGGGAACAGGACCAGCGGCAATGATACTGTCCTAAATAGACGGAAAAGACAAGGAGAACCTCTGACAGGAAATTACCTATGGGGAAGGTCGGAAACAGCACTGACTTCAATCCCGCCAGAACACAGACTATTCAGCAGAGCAGCGATGTTCTTCTCCTCAATAATACATCCGGGACTACAGGCTTACGCAAACGCAAAATGGCTCCAGATAACTAGATGGGAACTTATGATGACCATCAATTCTACAGTAAACGGATTCAACGCAATAAAAGAGGAGCTGCGAGCAATAAGGATGGTAGCACTGCAGAACAGATATGTATTGGACCTCCTCACTGCCATGGAAGGAGGAGTTTGCGCAAAGATAGGACAATCATGCTGCACATTCATTCCTGCCAACGATGCTGACAACGGTACACTGACAGAAGCAGTTTCACAATTGGCCCAGTTGCACTCCAAAATGGTGGATGAAAGTAAAGGTGTGAAAAAGGATGAGAGCTGGTTTTTGCTATTATGGTCATGGATGCCATCTTGGCTGTCAGATGGACTGAAAATTATAGTTGGTTGTATTATTTTGGCTGGAGCTACACTGATCATAATAAGATTTTGGAAAGCCCGGAAGGCACGCACCACTGACGAGTTGCTTGAAATGGTCGGTATGCACCCACTGATGCCAGCAGATGACGGCCAACACACAGGCATAATAATACAAGAGAGAGAGAAATTGCGCAACCAGATCATCACCAACCACCTGGACCCACCATCGGTGAAGGTCGAGAACCCAAGAAACCCCAGGAGTTACATAGGGAAATGGGTATACTGTACTCCTGGAGGAACCTGTGAATATATGTATTGGTCATTTGAAGATCATGTTAACCATTATGGACATTTAGGAGGAATAACTAAAGAGTGGAGAGTAAGAGGAGATAATGAAAAGGATATGTTTGTGGTCGACAAGTCGACCAGAGGGGGGACTGAAGTGGGAAAATGGAAAAACAGGCTCCCATCTTCCCCCTCTCGCGCCTGGCCTAAAGGTACACGGCCCAAGCACCCGCCACGAGAAGAGTTTGCCCATCTACCAGACGACCAGATACCCTGGTACAGGAACATAAGGATGTGTCCATCTGCCTGCCCAGCAGCCCGCCCTGCCCATGCCGATGCCCGCGGCATGGATCAACTGGACTAAAACTATACGTCGTTAGAGATGCCATGACGACCTAGCCAACGGGTAGCACACCTGTGCCAACATACACACTGGACACTCCCGCACCAATCTACACGAAGAATATACTCAGTGCTATGACGTAGGCGACAGGCATACTCACAGACGTGCATCTTTATTATTTTCCACATAGGCTCTCAAAATGCAGAAACGCAAGACCCACCATGAACTCATCTAAAGAGCTTGCTTACGCTTCCTCTAAACCTAGGTGCCATAATGAGAATTATAACGAAGACACGATACTGGTCATAAGACAGTATGAGACTATAACCTAAAGCGCCTGTGCACCAAACGGTTCCACCAATACACTAGGCCTAAGTAGGCCGCAAGCAAGAGCTCCCGTGGACGTTAACAAAACAAGAGTCAGGTTGCTGATCCTGCAGAATGAGCCTGGCGAAAGCAGACAGCCAAGGTCGTAATGTTGCAAACCCACATTCCAAAAGCAGACCATCAAGGGCACGATGTTGCAACCTCGCACGCCGTGCACCAACATCAAAGTCTAACCTGCAATTAAATCAGGCACACAGTGGAAAAACAATATTAATTGTGCAGAATTCTGCCTCAAACACGGTCCCACCTCACGTGACCAAGCCGAACCTGACGAGATGCCAAGCCCAGGAGGAAAGAGGCGTCTGGATCCCTCGTTACGAGACACAGGCAGATACACTTGAAAGGATCAATGGACATCTGCGACAGTAGGAGTAGTCGGCCATCCAGCTCATGAATAAGTCTTCACATTGTCTGCATGTACCCATAGTGAAACATTGTTGCAAATTACAGGTACACCGAGAGCTGGGAACAGCGATGGTCCCAGGCTGGGAAGCTCACGGGCGCACCAATCAGAACATGGGGCTCTTATCACTGACGCCAGTAACATTAACCAATCATTAGGAGTCTTCATGTAACAATTCTCATATATCTAATTGTAGGGACAACCCAGATATATCACCTGACTAAACCTCGTCCACTCATATTATTCTCTATACGTATGCTATACTAACCCTACCACTCGAGCAACCAATTAAGAGTGGCAATAGGTTTTTTGTTAACTTTCTAAAGTGACGCAAGTAGCGCGTCATACTACAGTAAAAAGGGCCTGCGAGCCCCATGATTGTGTGTGTGTCAGGTCAGACGCGTATGATCCTTGACCCATCCCTGCCGTTTGTGTTTAATAAACAGCAGAGTGACCTTGCTTCTTGTGTGTGTCTCATACTCTATCTCTTTTGGGATATACGGGAGGAGTTGGGGCCTCCCTGCCCGGAGGTCTGCGGACGGCCCGGCCGACCCCGGCAGAATTTCCCCCCGACACAAGCAATACCACTCCATCAATGTGCAAATGGTATGTGACTCCAGGAAGATCATCAACCATTGCTGCGCCCGATTTCCTGGATCAACACATGAAGCCATGTTACTGGGTAATTCCACGCTACCCCATCACATGGAGCGACATGCCGGACCACGTGCCTGGCTGCTTGGTGAGTTGCACAACTGTCCCATGGCAGTGCTTTGGGGTACTGATGTGTGAGGATGCATAAGGGGGGGAATACTGCACCTGAGTGGGAAAGGGGGGAGGGGAATACTGCACCTGGGTGGGAATAGCCGGTGATTGGAGAATGCATGCAGAGCCAAACACTCCTGACCTGAACCAGTCAAACAGTACATGACACTTCACTGGGCCACATATCACAAATAATGCATATCAATGAGAACAAGTAAGAGGCACAACCAGGCCACCATGGTGATGGCAAGCAATGTATGAATGAACAGGATGGCAAGTGTGGCAATGTGGGCAGTGTGACCATGCATAGTAAATAATGAACAGCATGAATTGGAGTCAAAACATTGTTGCACTACCACAGCATATCTGCCTCAGCATGCATGATTACACCCTGCATCATCTATTGAACGCCATCCAGACTACCACACCTCATGACAGTATAGATTGCACCTAGATAACATTTTTTCATGCTTACAGGGACATGTGCATGGCCACACCAAATAGCTGCCGCCATGACTGTGCTCCCTGAATGTGGCAGATCAGAGTGACACACACCTATTTGAATCTGCTTGCAGGTGATGGAGGATATCCCTTGAGGCCGTGGCTATTCACCCCTGTGCGTAACCCGCAGAACATCCATGAGGAGGAGTACAATTGTGTGCACACCCGTACCCGTGTTGTGATTGAGCAGATCTTTGGCCTGTTGAAGGGGCGGTTCCGCTGCCTCAGCAGGTCTGGTGGGGCACTCCTATATAGGTCTGAGAAGGTGGCAAAGATTACCATAGCCTGTGTCATGCTGCACAACATGTGCGTCTGGAGAAATGTACCACTGCCACCTGACATTGACATGCATGGGCCGGGTGAGGATGATGAGGATGGAGACGGAGGTGAAGTAGCCCCCCTGCCAGTACGTGATGCACGGGATGGCCATGCTGTACGCCAAGCACTAATTCACAAATACTTCTGAAATACAGGGACTATGAAAGACTTGTGTCAGTCAGACACTGGGCCAATGTGGAAATGCACACAGGGAATGTTGGGAGTTGGGCACTGAACACCGTACCACATTAAATGGATGCACACAAAAATAACAATGTCCAGCCATGGATTTTTCTTATCACAACATGTGTATTATTTACAACAGCAAAAATGTGCACACTCCCCCCTCCCAGACACCCCCAACAAACTCCCTGACCCCACAACAAACTCCCTGACCCCCCCAACAAACACCAACACCCCCAATGGACTTCACAAGATGCACCCCTTCACCCCCAACCTTGAGTCCCACTACCATTGTCCCCCACATTACTTCCGGGACTTCTTCCGGTCCAGAGGCGGCATTTCAGTGTGCCTTGCACTCCTATGTGTGTGGCGCACTGGGCTGGTGGGGACAGATGAAGCTGGTGTGGAGGTAGTAGGTGATTCGCTGGCAGGTACCACACCTCCTGCAAGCCGTGGCCGCTGCATATGAAGCAGCATTGAGGTCAGCACCTGTGTCACCGCCCCCAGGTAGTCCCTCATTAGCCGAGCAGATGCATTGACAGCAGATGTCTTTGCTTCGATGGCCGCTGTGGTCCCTGCAATTGCTGTGGCAATACCCTGCCTGATTTCCTCCCCGTCCGCTATGTACTGGCGGAGTAGGTCTAACATGGCCTCCTGTTGGGCCTCCATCATCGACAATCGTGTCTCCAGGGTTCTGGAGGGGGCTGGAGTGGTGGGTTGTGCAGTCACGTGGATGGCATTTTCAGGACTGGGCTCCTCAGAGGTGGGTAGGTCACAATCACGGAGGCAGGGATCAACTTCACTGCAGGTGGGTGACTGCAGGTGTTGGGGCGAGGGGGTGGGCATGGGGCGCGGGGTGGCCAGGCATGTCACCTCAGTGTCTCCCTCAGGCTCCACACTGGCATCAAGTTCTTCCCCAGTGGAGGCGGGTGCTTGCAGGGACTCCCCTTGGAGAGGTGTGGGTGTGGCCTGCTTGTCTCCAGTGGAGGTGGTGGTGGTGGTTGCCCTCTTCTTACGGTGTGAGGTGGATGCCCTCACAGTTGTTTCCTGGTTGCTTCTTCTTCAAAAGTGACTGGGGGGGGTAGAAGAGATGCATTGCATCAGTGATGGTGTGACATGGCAGTGGCGGTGCTGTTCATTATTCATTTGATCATGCTTTCATGTCTTACAGGTGTGTCACGCAGGGTATTCAGAGGGGGCATGTAAGCATTCACTGCATGGCAGGTGGCATGCCGCTGATTTTGGGTTTGTGTGAAGTATCACATGGGCAAGCTCACAGTGTGTTGGCTGTGTGTTGGTTAAGGGATGGGCATGCATTTCAGTGTGGCAGCGTTTGGCCTGCCATCTGTATTTGGTTATGGTCATGTGGGTGTTGGGACATGCATTGCCTTGCCTAGACTCTCTACCACTTCACTTGTGCTACTTCATGGTCTCACCTACAGGGATCTGCAGGGTCACTCGCCTCCTTCCGCGGTTGATGCCGCACCCGTCTCCATCTCGCATAATCCCTCGATGGACTCAGGACTGATGAATCTGCTGGCCGTCTCCTCCCAGGGCATCAATTTGGCAGGGGGGTGGGCATCCCCGCCTGTGGCCATGGCCTCCCTCCGATTGGTGGCCATGATATTGCATACCCTCAACCGGAGGTCTTCCCACCTCTTCCTGCAGTCCCTCACACTGCGCGGGGTGGGACCTACGGCTGATACCTTGCGGGCTACCTCCTGCCAGATTTGCCTCTTCTGTTGCTGCACCTCCCGCTTCTTGTCGTGGGATTGTATTGTGTCTGCATGTGCAGCTAGAGTGTCCACTAATATGGTGAGCTCTGCGTCTGAGTAACGCTGTTTACGCAGCCGGGGGGGGTGGTCTTCCTGGTAGCCTTTGACATCCTCTATGGATTTCCACTGTGCTCTCCGAGTATCGGCTGGTGGTTTTGGAGAATGGCAATGGATTGTGTTTTGAAAGAGGGCCGCCAGCCCATTTCTCATTCCTGCGTGATGACGTAATTTCCGGGTCCGATTTTTGGCGAACACGGTATTACCATGCCGGTATTACCATGCCGGTATTTAGGGGTTGGTATGAGGCGGTACCGCTATGGGCGGGTCACGCGATGCCGGTATAGGGGAGTTGGAGGTCCTTTAGCGGCATGGCGGTATTACTTAGCCTACAATTTAATGTGTCCAATTGTACAATGCTAAGATTGAAACTTGTGAGCATCCAAATAATAATATCATTATAGCATAATGGTGAAGTGCTGCATCTTGAACTCCTGCAGGCCACAGTTTTCCAAAGCAGCCTTCAGCACAAATGTGTTATTATTTCATTTTTTCAGTTTTTTAATGTTACCCAGAGACAATGTAATACATGTCCAATCCTGGTTTATAATGTAGCAGTAAATACATGTTTTTCACATTTAATCCATATTACAAAGTGCCTGCAGGTTCATACCAATAGCAATCTCTCACGCCAAAACATCCTTGTGCTGAGAGTTACACAATTCAAAGTGCCTGCAGGTTCATACCATGCCAATTGTGACCTCTCACTCCAAAATATCCTTGCACCGTGAGGTCCCTGCGCCCAACTGGCTGCGTCTAACTGGGTGCGCCCAAACAGAACCTGCAGGGACACGGTCTCGCCATAACGGCATACACCTAACTGGCTGTGCCAAAATGTCCTGTCCCATGCTCCAAGCCCCTTTTCTTATGGCCGGTCTCTTGGTGACTGTTGTGATACATTACACAACCCCAACTAACCACATTTAAGCAGCACGGAAATAGGAAAATAATTACCGGCTGCAAGAATAACATATGCTCAGGTACTTTCTACACCCATAGCGAGAATCAAAAGCTGGTACCCATGAATATATTATGCACAGCACTGCTTAGCTTCAAAGTGAGGAAGGGGCCAGCCCCCTCAGGACATGTTGCTATAAGTGGTCTTGTATCTTTGCTTTACTTATTAGGCTTCATGGCCTGAGGGGACTGGCCTTTTCTTCACTTTGAATCTAAGATGGGTCCGTCCTTGTTACTGCATGGATGGGAGACCGGGGTCACCAGTGATTTTTCACCCTCAATGTCACTGTAACTGTAAAAATATCTATTTTTTGTATTATGTATAAAAGATTGCAGGCTTTGAGAACTCCCAATGTTTTTAGTTAATGCCCTGTGTGATGAAATGATTTGCTGAGAATCACCCACTTTGGTTAAGCAGCCGCTACAAGCCCTTTGTTTTAAGGCTGGTCTCTTGGTGACTGTTGTGATACATCACATGACCCCAACTAACCGGATTTAAGCAGCACTGAAAAGGGTAAAAAATGATCAGCTGCTAGAATAACGTATGCCCAGGTACTTTTGCCTCCATAGCAAAAATCAAAAGCTGCCACCCATGAATATACACACAGTAAGTAACCATATATTTTAAATGCAATATACAAATGTAGTACAATTGACCTTCTCCTTACAAGAAAATGTGCAAGACCAATAGCATTGGACTTAAAAAAAAATAATGAATACCAGAAAAATAACCTGAGAGAGGCAATCTTCCAATAAATATGCTGGCAACGTATAAAAGGTATAAAATGTGCAAACCCAGCAACCTGTAGTGAAATACTCTATTGAGAAAAAAAAATCCCAATGTGATGAAAGTGCTTGTGGGCTTGTGGGTATCCGTCTGCACTGGGAACATGACAACCTGAGTAAAATACTGGTATCCAAATCCTTAAACAAGCTTACCAACCTTTACTGGTGCCCTGAAAAGTAGCTATAGTCAGGGGAAAATAATGGTACCAGCGTCCAGGATTGCATACTCTCTTGCCACATTGTGTGCAAATACTCATGACTTATTTGCCCTCTCATCATTTCCCCTCCTCACCCCCATGTCTGGCTTTCAACAGTATTTTATAAAGCTATCTTGAAAAGTACACATAGGACTGAGAGTAGCGTGGTTTAAAAATAAATAATATGGATCCTGTGTGTTATGAGATTTTTAAAACTAAGAAAACACACAGCATTCAGACCTTTCGACTGTCTGCCATCCATGCAGTGACCGGATCAACCCTGCTTAGTTTCAAAGCGAGGAAGGATACAGCCCCCTTATGTCATGTTTCTCTAAGTGGTCTTGTAAGGTGAGCTCATATATTAGGCAACATGGCCTTAGGGGGCTATCCCCTTCCTCAATTTGAACTAAGCAGGGTTCTTCGCAGTTAGTGCAGGGATGGAAAACCCACTGTTGCTGGAAAAACGTTTATTGACTGGGAGATTACAAATACCATAATGCAATTCAGCAAAAGCCTAAAATGGTCTCTGAGTGCACAACTTTCAAGGACTGATAGTAGCATGGTTTTAAAAAAAAATTAGTCAGATGTCCATTCGGTCGCCCTTCCATGCAGTAACCGGGATTGACCCTGCTTAGCTTAAAAGTGGGTCTGACCCTGCTTAGCTTCAAATCAAGGAAAGGGCCAAGTGGTCTTGTCTGTTTGACTCTTTAATCGGGCAACATGGCCTGAGGAAGCTCTCCCCTTCCTCACTATGAAGCTAAGTCTTTCCTGTTTACTGCATGGATAGCAGATCTAGATGTTAATCGATGCACTAGCCATAGCCAGTGATTTTTCACCCTTGAAATCACTATAGCTGTGAAAATATCTTTAAAAAAATGTAAGCATGGGTACTGAACTACACATAGCCACGGTTATCTGTAGTCCTTTGTAGCCTCAAATATACCTGTGAATATCGGTAAAATGGGCCATCACCAAGTGCCCCCCTCATCTGTGCCAGCCCCCCCCACTCCTCAGATGGCCTCCTCCCCTACCCACTCCTTTTCACTCCAGAACACACGCTGCTTCTGAGACGCAGTTTGCTTTCAGATGTCGGCTAGTCACGGCTATAGCCAAGGCTACATAAAGCTTAGGCCCTCATTACGACCCAGGCTATTAGCACCATGGTCCATGCCGGTAACTTACTGACTCCGCCATGTCGGAATGGGGAATTACCGCCCCATTCCGAGGTTGGCGGGGTGGTAATTCCCAATGCTGCCATGGCCCTTTCCCATTCCCATTTTTTCCCCATAGGGCTCAATGGGAATGGGGAAGGCGCTAAGTACGGTGCCGCAAATTGCGGCACCGTACTTAGCACCAAGGTCCCTTTGCGGGTTGGTATTTTAACGCCTGCTAAAAGCAGGCGTTAAAGTGCCACCCGCAAAGGGACCTCGTAATCAGGCGTTAAGGGTTTAACGGTGCCGCCACCTTTTACGGCGCCGTTAAACGCTTAACGCTTGGGTTGTAATGAGGGCCTTTGTGTTGCAAACTCGATCCCTGGACTGCCTTCAACTCCCAAATTTCACTCAGTGCCCTCTAGCCTCTACCCTGATGATATTTGTATGTTTATTGACCTGCTAATAGAGTTCTATTGCATTTCATGTTCCCATAATCTTGGCTATAGCTACAAATATCTCTTATATCGAGAGAAAAACAAGATGGCAGTTGTTTCATTTCTGAAAACCATGATCCTGCAATACACCAGGGGAGTGTTTTGCGTCTGCTTGGCCACGTGAGGGGAGCACTTACACATGCGTCTCCCCCACTCCCTGGCAAAAACAAGTTATTGGACTCAGACAACCAAAAGATCCCACATAAACTACTTGTTATCATAAAACAAATGGCTTGTTACAGGTCTTGTATTCACACGTTATATGTATATATGAAATTGGCATACATAAACAGTGCTTAATTTGTGACAGTGTATGCCGGTGGGCAACACTGGCACTCTTTTATGGGCACCAGAACACATATAATTGCTTTGTTTGTTGAGTTCGATCACACATCATTGTGATTTGTGATCTCTATCTCGTGCTCTGCTTGAGTTGCAGCAGGCCATGGCTGGCTGGCCCTGTTGGGACTTATAGCAATGAAACAACAGCCAATTAAAACTAATATTTTGTTGTTACTATGCAGTATTTGCTCAATTCTGTATAGTAATGTTACTCTGGGCCAATGAAATGGTGAGTGTGGGTCACGTCACGTGGAGGTTGTTGTTTGGGCACACAGGCAGCGCGGCGCCACCTTCACTTCAGGAGTTGCTGCTAGGTTCTGTAATACTCCCTGAGGTCTGTATGCCAGGTGGATTTCATTTGGAACCAGATTAGAGAAACCATATAGCAATATGATAGTTATTTATAACATGCTTAATACCCAGAGGTTTCTAAGCACGGACCTGGGATTGGATTCAAACCTGTGTTTCTCTGTGTCGTCTTGCTTCCAAGGCGTGCACGTTGCTGCTGAGCTATGCTCCCGAGACAATAGGGCAGTAGGTGGGGGTGGACGAATTTGTAATTGGGGAAAACCGGCAGAGTGTAGTACATTTAAAAAAAAATGTTGTAGGGGGGGCGCTGTTGAGCAGCCAACAAAATGGCTGCCTAGCTTTCCAGCTCCGTGTGCCGCCGCTCTATATCTGCCTTCATCTGCGGTCTAACATCTTGCCCCATCCTCTAAAACGGCTCCTGCCTTGCAGGCACTTCGCCCCACCTGCCCGTGAAATTCTGGCCCGAATCGGACCTCCTGGGCCTGAGTTCGGCCGGTGACGCGGCCCCGTGTTGGACTGACTGGGCCGCCGCTCTGCCGTTGGGCATGGGACGGGTTGCGCAGCTGGGGCCCACCGCTGCCTGCGGACCTACTGCTCGCTTATTCTCGCCGCCCGCCTCCCTGGCTCGATCGCTGGCCTCCCGGAGCCTGGGGGCTGTAGCTGATCGGGAGCGCGGAGGCCGTCATCACGACCTGCGCTGATACGTGTGGGCGAATCCTGCCTCAGACGTCGCGCCCTTGCCGCTGGGATCCCCCGTGCGCCGCTGCTGCCTGACTTCTTCCCGCGGCCCCCGTGTCTCCGCGGGACTCATCGCGGAGATCGCCCCCGCCGGACCTACGCGCTGAAACTGTGCCATTGACGGCGTGGGATCCCCCCGTGGACTTCGCGCGGGCTCGCTGGAGACTCCGCCATCTGGATCCTGCACAAGCGTGGGGTGAGGAGCTGGGGGGGATACTGGGGGTGGGTGCTCCCACGACCCCTCCGCTCTGGCTGATACCCCCCGCTCCCTCATCACTGCACTCCATGACATTGGGATACCGCGGCGATTACCTATTATGCCTCATATGTTCCATTAAGGCGCACTGCATGGTCGTCTCCCCAGACACTGCCTCCCCTACACCCTGGCTCAGGAGCCTGGATAATACGCTTCTGATAACCCTGTGGGCTACTGCTACATCATCCAAAAAGCCAGATCTCCTTCCTTTGACCATTTGCTTTGCACAGCCCCAGGTCATATACAGCACCCGTATTCCACTTACTCATATTACACAATGTCTAACAGATCCAGGAATACCAGTAAGACTGGGGCTATGGATAAATTTGCAAAAGCCACCCCGAGATCCGAGTCGGCCCACTCTTCTTGTGACCAGACCGACACACCACTCCCTACAGAGGGGCCTCCTGCGGACCTGACGGCCATGATGGAGTCTATGGCTAGAAACTTTGCTGCATTTCACGAAAAGCTAGACGATATAAATGCTAATGTGGCATCTCTTAGGGCCAAACTGGATCAACAGGGGACGTGGATCACTGAGGCTGAAAATAGAATCGGTGCCAGTGAGGACAATATAGTTACACTGCAAAGGTCAGTGGCCACCCTTGTCACGGACATGAAATCAGTAAAGGCTAAGTGTGATGACCTCGAATCCAGATCAAGGAGGAATAATATACGCATTATTGGGGTGCCGGAAAATGCGCTGAAGGGCCGACTCGAATTGGCCGTCGAAAACCTCTTGAAAGACCTGTTGGGCAACCCGGATTCGTCCCCCTTCTTCACAATCGAAAGGGCCCGCAGGGCACTGGGCCCACGCCCCAAACCTGGTGACTTTCCGAGGCCCATTATTGCAAACATTTTGAGTTTTAGAGATCGTGACCAGATTCTCCACCTCACACGTGAGAAGGGTGAGCTCAGAATGGACTCGGAGGTGATCTGAATTTTCCCTGACTTCTCGACCGGGGTCCAGCAGGAGCGTCGCCAATTTCTTGGAGTTAAGAAACTGCTCAGGGAGAGAAGCATTCCTTGCGCCATCCTATTCCCTGCGTGTCTAAAGTTCACATTCAACAACAAACTTTACTTCTTTACGGTGCCCTCGGAAGCGGTGAAATTCATAGAAGCGCATATTCCTCCTCATCCACCCGCTGAGGATATGATGGAGAATGACTAAACTTTGTCCGAAGCTTGCTCCCCTTGATCGTCCTTTGGCCAGCCGGTCTGCTGGCTCCATCGCTAATTAGCCTCCTCCACAACTATCCTACTGTCACATTCACATGTCCCATGCAATCCGGGCTGTACTCACAGCACCTAATCTCTCAGATATGCACTGTTAAATTACCATAATGTTGAACTACTTATCGTGACCATGTTGACTTCTTATTGTTGTTGAGTGTAACATTCCTTTGATTCACATTCAGGCCTGGCACGGCCACTGTTAGATGCAGCGACATGCATTACCAAACCGCAAACACCGCTTGTCTTTTCACGGATCCCACTGGGTTTGAAGCGTGCTAGCACACGGCAATAGCGCACCCCACTGCGATTGCACTGTTCTTCATATCGTTGTTCTGGGTTAGCCCCTGTTGGGCTCCTGCACAGGCTGGATCATGTTGGGGTCGATCCGACGGTGCGCAGTTAAGGTTGGGTGGGGTTTACACTGCTAAACTAGGGTTGGTGGTGAGGGTGGGGGGTGGGTACGGGATGTTATCTAAAAAAGGCACACGAGGTTGCATGGTGCGAGCCCTGAAGGGACACGATTGCAGGATTGACTCAAAACTTTGGGGCACACACTATTGCAAACTTTGGGGCACACACTATTGCTGGATCCGAGATGTCCACTGAGAATATGTGTGGTATACTGGTTTATTTGTCACTGCAATGTCTACTGTCATAATGTCCTGGAATGTCCGTGGGTTAAGCAATCATACCAAGGCCCGCAAAATCATAGCTTATGCCAACAGACACAGCTGTAAAATACTGCTCCTACAGGAGACGCACTCCAATGGCCACATACCTAGAACTATGGCCCCGGAATGGGGACCTGCGAGATTCTTTACCTCCACTCAATCCAGGGGAGTACTAACAATGATTCATAAATCCATCAAGTTCACATTGCACAAAAGTTACACCGAACCCGAGGGACGTTATGTAATACTACATTGTACTTTGGCTAACAAAGAATATCTACTTGTCAACACCTACTGCCCCAATGTGGACTCTCCCGAATTTTTTGATAATATCACTACCATACTGCTGGGATATGTGGGCATACCGATCTTTTGGGGTGGAGATTTAAATCTTATTCTTGACACGGTCCTAGACAGGACTGGAACTGCTCCCCGCTCTTTGTCCAGTGCTGCACGCAGACTGCACTCCCACATTAAGACCCTTGACATCTGCGACGTTTGGAGACGTTACACCCCCAACTGAGGGATTACACTTACTATTCATCAGTGCACGAAAGCTCTTCTGGGATAGACCTATTTTTTGTGTCAAGGGGAGTCATGGGCGGGGTGGTGGACTCCCAGATCCTACCTCGCAAACTATCTGATCATGCCCCGATCACAATCTCAGCGAAGCTGGGGATACTTGTCCTGACATTCAGCACCTGGCGTTTCAAATCCGAGGCCCTTAGGGATGTTGTGTTTAGGTCAGAAATACTTGCTGACATTCTGTCTTTCTTTGAACCCAACACTCTTCGGGACACCTCGGCTGCAGTCCGGTGGGACGCCTTTAAAGTGTATATTAGGGGCATGTCCATCTCCCGGGAGGCTGGGGTGCTGAAAACAATCAGAGCCGCATTGGGTCGATCTGAAACCAAACTGAAGCAATTGGAACTGCAATGTGCCGCTAGGGCTGACCCTGCCATACTTGCACAGGTCTCCGATGAACTCCAGGCATTCAACAAACTCGCTGTCAGCGAAATACAATACATTAGCCGCCCACAAGCAGCCAGGAAATATGGGGAGGGGGATAGGCCCAGGAAAACGTTAACGACACTGATCAAATGGGAATCTTGCCGAATGCAAATCACCTTTATTAAAGATAAACATGGTAACGCTCAATGGGCTGACCAACAAATCCTAGACACATTCACTGAGTTCTACAGGTCTCTCTAGTCTCAACCTGCTGAACACACTGAACAATATATGAGAGAACTCCTCGACCAGATCCCCACCACAGAGATCTCCTCCACTACTCGAGACAAATTGGACTCCCCAATTACACTGGATGAGATAGTAACAGCTATCTCCGACTTGCCCAAAGGTCAAGCCCCGGGACCTGACGGCCTAACCGCTGATTTCTACCAAGAACACGTCGCTATAATCGCTCCCAGGCTACTTGAGGTCTGGGATGAATCGCTCCGACTCTCTATCCTCCCCCTTTCCATGCGCGAGGCAGCCATTACAGTGCTGCTCAAGCCTGGTAAACCTGATGATGAATGCGGGTCCTACAGACCCCTTCCCTTATGAATCTTGACACGAAGATCTTTGCAAAAATTAGAGCGAACCGATTTCTGCCCATTATGACATGCTTAGTTCATGAAGACCAGGCCGGTTTTGTACCTGGAAGGTCTACCTCCCACAACATCAGAAGATTGTTCAACGTGATGTCCCGCATTGATCAGGATGTGCAAGCGGTGGCGGTCACACTGGATTCCCAGAAGGCCTTTGATATGGTTTCCTGGAAATACACATGGCTGGTGCTGGAGACTATGGGCATTGGCCCAAACATGCTTAGGTTCATCAAATTGTTATACACCTCTCCTGTGGAGCGGGTTAGAACCAATACATTGACATCTGATCTTTTCACACTCTTCAGGGGTACCCGACAGGGATGCCCCTTTTCTCCGATTCTATTCGCTCTAGCAATAGAGCCGATGCAGACTATGTCCGTGCTCATCACGCCCGCAGGGCAATAAGATTGATAGACAGCCCCGTAATTATATCTCTATATGCGGACGATGTTTTGCTATATATCAGAGACCCCATGACACATCTTGACCTGATATTGAGAGATATCACTCGCATTGGCACTCACTCCGGCTTCACTATTAATTACTCAAAATCATAGATCTTCCCGCTCACTGAATCCACTCAGCAGCCCACCACCGTATACCCCCTCCGCTGGTCACCGAATGGCGTTAGATATCTGGGTGTGCAAATATCCTTAGCCAAATCCATCCTCCTTGCTGATAATTACTCCGTGGTAGCACAAATAGTTGAGACAAAAATACTACGGTGGCGTGCCCTTCCACTATCCATTGCTGGACGGCTCTCCCTCATCAAAATGATCCTACTCCCCAAACTCCTTTACACGTTTAGTAACATACCCGTGTGGTCCGGGAGGGAATATTTTACTAGACTACACACACTGTGTGCACAGTTCCTCTGGCACTCTGGCGCAGTACGCAAAAAGTGGACGGACATGACACTCCCATACAGACAAGGGGGACTCACGGCTCCGGATCTGTCACTTTATTGGCACGCGGCCCAGGCCCAACATGCCACTCACTGGTACCCTGGTACTCCGGTGCGTCCCCATATCAAACTGGAGCGACTGGCAGCTGCTGGCATCGACCTAATGTCCATCATACTACATCGGCAATACACGCCCGACTCTCCCATTGACCCAATCAACACGACCCTTCAAGCCTGGGCTCACCTGCTATCTCAGACACCTGAAGCCTCCCCGTATTACAAATGGCTTCCTGTGTGGGCCTTCCTAGAACCCACTCATGATGCGGCGCTGGCCCGACACTGGGGGAAGCTGGGATACCAAGCACTGACGGACTTCTACCCCGATGGCAGGTTCATTGACCCCCAAACCTGGAAACCGGGACACACCGGGACCGCCTTGGAGACCCTTCAATACTGTAGATTACGGGCTGCGTTTCGCACCAAATGGCCCACATTCCCTGCTGAGCCCCCAGACAACTCGGCCATTGCATATATTGCCAACTGGGGCGGTGCCCGTGGAATAGTCTCTTCACTTTACAAGATCCTACAGGATGCTACCCCTACTCCCACTCTCAAGGCACGTGTTGAATGGGCTAGCGAACTAGACCTAGAACTATCAAACGGGGCCAGGGGCAATATGTGCCTACACAACCAAAAAGTCTCCCTCAATTTCCGTTTTCGCGCCATGCAGTACAAACTTTTAAATAGACTCTACTATACTCTGCATAGGACCTCGAGGTTCACTCGCACTATGGCGCATCTCTGCCCCCGTTGCGGGGCGACAGAAGCTGACCGCTTACACATGTTCTGGTCTTGTGACAAGTTGCTTAGATTTTGGGAAAGTATCCTAGAAACACTCATGGCCATCACTGAAACGGTTATTGACCCTGATCCTTTGGCCATCCTGTTTGGAGCCTGGAATACTGATGACACCACGGCTAGATTTCTCAATATTGGGTGTATGATAGCCAAAAAATGCATTCTTCAGAGCTGGAAAAGTCCCTTCACCCCGGTCCACCAGAAATGGCTCCATATGCTTACTTGGTCGCGAAACTGTGAGGAAGAATTTATATCCATGCTCCCCGTCACCTCTCGCCCCAAGAACATCTGGGTGGAATTCAACTCCTACCTTAACAGACAAGGCGAGGTCGCTTCCAGCTCTGCCTCGTCCCCCACTCCTTCAATGACCACTCCTACTACAGGATCCCGTACTCGTATGAATCGTATGTGACCATTACCTGACAATGCTGTTACTAATGTACTATGTTTTATGTATTGCTCCACCTTATGTTGCTTAGTCATGCTTGTTGCCTTGATGTGTGTACCTTGTAAACCTCTGCTGCCAAAAATAAAAGTTAAAAAAAAAATTACAAAAAAAATGCTGTATATATTGACAGGTTCAGTAAGACAAAGTCATCCGTCCAGAATTACACTTTTTGTATTGTTAATTGTGTTATTCACTGGGTCGCTTCATCAGGGAATGCTCTGGAGATGGGAGCACACAGGGAAGTTGTTTTATTCTTCAGTTACAGTTCGGACTCACGCATGGACAAGGAAGGGAACAGCTGTCCATCGACTTCTCAGCTAGCTCACTCTCAACTTCCTGGTCACTTGACGGACTCCCCCAGCACACGCAAGCATCATCCCTCAAGATTCTACATTCCAGTTCTCATCCATGTAACCACACAATAATGCAAACAAACTCGAGGAAACAACATCCATCAACGCTAGATTAATGTCGCATTACCTGATTTTCTTGTCCGCTCAGTCGATGAAATAATGTTTTCAGATACCTTTCTAAAGTGAATATTGTTCAGTTCGGCAGATAAGTCATACCAGAGTTTAGGTCCAAGTGTCTGGTACCTGCAGCACCACCTCCCCCTTTACTTTCTACCTTGTCTTGAGTGGACCTGAATATAGACTGTCACTCGCGGCTGTTCGGAGACGTCACAGCGCTGACTATTGTATATGCAGCCTGAGATAAGGTACTGGGGGCCCAGGTTCTGAATGACTCTGCGAGTGTGTGAAGTTGATGCGTTATTTGATTGGGTGCCAGTGCATGCATTTTAGGCAGGTGTCTTGTGGAATGGTTTTTTCAGGGCCTGACACAATCTATGCTGTGTGGCGTTGCCAATGTTGAATTTATTGTATGCGAGGGAAGTGTGTACTGCTGAGGTACATGCTGCAACCATTCTATTTGATGGAACCTTACACTGCTGATTCAAACTATTCTATATGATGAATGCTTCCACTTCCATGGCTCATGCTTACAGAGTTTGTGTAAGTGTACCTTACACAACTGCAGGGAATGTCTTAATGATGAGTGCAACAGTGGATTGTTCTGTGTGAGGGAACCTTACATTAATGTACTCCATAGTGACATATCTGTGAGGGAAACATTCACTTGTACTGCCCATGTTAATGTGTAGAGTCCTGTACTACTGTGTTCCATTCTGTACCTAATCTGTTTGGGAAAATATTTTCTACTGAGGCCTATTGTGACCTACATTACTAAGGACACTCATCTTAACCTCTTACGTGTTAGCGTGTGTGAAAAACTGTGAAATGTAGTTGTTCTGTATATGCAAAGCTTATGTTACTGTGCTATATGCTTTGGCTAGTGCGTTAATGAGAGTTGTAGAATTGCTACTCACAATGTCCCTGTTCTGTGTATAATAAAGAATCTTTCTCTATTATCCCACCAAACTCACAAGATTCCAACTTAAAAAGTATTCAGCCCTTTTACAAGAAGGGCACCTTTAACACTGCTGACAGCCATGCTGGAACTATTCTATTTCACATCCCACTGGTGATTCAATCCATTCTATATGATTACTGCGTGCATTTCCATGGCTCATGCTCACAAAGCCTATGTGTGCCCCACAAAGTTATTTTCTATTTTAGGGAATGTCTTACAACACTGTGTCTATTCTACATGAGGAGAGCAAGCCCATACTGTAACTGTAATATGTGGACTGTGATTGCACTTCTGATTCCCATAGTGTGCCTGTTTTTCTTGGGGCTATTTCCACTTGGAAAACAATTCTTTGTCTCTTTTACATAAGATCAGATTGCACTACTAAGGCCATTCCTATGATCTTTATGAGTGCAGGTTCAATTTCTCGGGACAATGTTGTATATATTGTATGTGAGGGATAGGTGCACTGCTCAAGCGATTGCAGCAACCATTCTATGTGATGGAAGCTTACACTGATGTTTCAATCTATTCTAGATGACAAATGCTTGCACTTGCATGGCTCAAGCTTACAGAGTCTGTGTTGAGGGAATGTTACCTTGCACAAATGTAGCCCACATGGCTGTTTTCTAATTGAGGGAATGTCTTAAAGCACTGCTGGCTCCCAAAGATAAATATTGACCCTGGCACATATATTTTTTTACAAAGTAAGCACTGGGTTTAGCAAAACAACAACAAAAACAAATGTATGCACTCTATTTTATCTTAAGGATAACCATACAGCAACACACACTGCGCCATAAAACCCCCTTTTAAAACACACACATTTTCAAATTACCACACAACACTCTTTTAAAAACACCAAAAGTGGTTATAAAACCATTATAAAAAATATTTAGATTTTTGAATTTTCACTTGAAGAAGTATACTCAGTGGGCCTCATTACAACTCAGGCGTTAAGGGTTAACGCCACCGTTAACCCTTAACGCCTGATTCTGATTTTAACGCCTGCTTTTAGCAGGCGTTAAAATCCATGGCGCTAACCTGCCATGGTGCTAATTACGCCGCCGTAATTTACGGCGGCGTAATTAGCGCCTTCCCCACTCCCATTATGCCCTATGGGGCAAAAATGGGAATGGGGAAGGGAAAATGGGAAATGGGGATTTACCGCCCCACTCACCTTGGAATGGGGCGGTAAATCCGCCATCCACCATGGTGTAAACAGAGTTTACACCATGGTGGTAAAGTTGGTGCACTTAGCACCAAGGTTGTAATGAGGCCCAGTGTTTCTATACCATTCACCTCAATGTACAACCTACTAAATAAAACTAAAATAATTTTTTTTCCTAATCAACAGCTTCCATCAATTCTTACCACACAGTTTTTAGATATGCAGCAGTACCACTGTATTTTTAAGAATAGAGTAAAATAGAAAAGAAAATATTTCCCAAAGACCCATGAACAGCATATTATCAAAAAACCTTCAGCAAAACAATAGAAACACACAGATAACTATAGCTTAACATGGACTGTTGCTTGATCACTCTCCTTAAAACACACAAGTAAACCAGAAAAACCCTGCTTTAAAAAACAAAGTTCTAACCTTTATGAACTCAAACACATGAACTTATTTAATGTATCTTATATAAACCACAGTTCAAATAAAGCATATAATATATAAAAATGTACTATCACTCATTCACCTTCAACAATTCTTAAGAATGCACATATCGTCGGGGGCGTTGTTGTGCACATCTAAGATGGCCGCCTAGGTGGAGAGCTCCGGCTCGATCGAAATCCTTTCATCTATAAATCCTTCCAGTTCTGAATTGGCAGACGTATGATTGCAGAATACCACAGGGGAAGGTTCGTAGAAGACACCCTGTGAAAACAGAGCGCGTGGACCCCGGGCTGACGGTGATATCCGCAGGTGCAACTGCAGTGGCCGTAGTTAGCGGAGCGACCGCCCGTGAGTTCCAGGCGACTTCCACTCGAGCCCGGGGCTCGTAACGGTGGGTCGGCCAGTTGGGGGAGGGGCAGCCCGCCAATACACAAGCGCTGCCGGAGGGCGGCGGTGCTATGCTTTCTCTTCCCGCCTAGACGAAGACAAGTACTCAGACTTTCTTGCACCATGCTCCGAGCGAAAGAATCCTGCCAAGTGCTCGAGGGTGCGAAGCGACGGCAACGTGTTCCCCCCCTGATCCGGATCCCCCCCCCACGGCTAAGTCCAGCTAGGACGTTGCTGGTGAAGTAAGTGGGCTGCTGGCGAGGGGGGACGCCATGGACCAGTGCCTCGGTGCACGATACATCTGGGTCCTCACGAGGGTGGGGGAGAACTTTTCAATATTGTTATAGAAGAAGCTTGCCGCCACAGCACCATTGAAGGTGGGGGAGACGCTGTGGGAGGGAGCGCAGCCTGGCGCCGATGATCATTTTTTTTGAAGCGATACACCCTGCCCTAGAATACTGCGGAAGTCTAACAAATACAACGATGGGGGTGAGAGTGTACATCGGGGGTGAGACTGAACCTATCCCCACACCTGCATTGCGGTTCGCCCGAGCCTGGATGCGGGGCACAGGCTGTGCTGCCACCATACAGCATAATCCGATACTGGTCGCCAGCAGCACACATATGTGGGGGAACACAGCCCACCCCAAAAGTGACAACTTCGCCTAATGGGCCACACTGAGAAGAAAGCTGTAGGGGGAAGAAAGACCGGCCCACTGGATTCCTTTACCAGCTCCCAATCACAGCAGACATCTGGAGGGGCGACACAAACATCTGAAAATCGAGACACAGACTCTTTGGACCGCTTGGCAACAATTGTGTAAAATGGGTTCCTGGCTGTCAACGTCAAGTTGGACGATATAGTGGAGACGATCGGGTCCCTGAAGGTCTGTGCGGAAAAGGAAAGTGCACGCAATTTCGGAGGCGGAGAACAGAATAAGCTCAAGTGAAGATGTGATTTCTGAACATGGCCGAGATATAGCCCTGCTTCAGACCGAACTGCGCAAAACCCAGAGCAAGTGCGAGGATCTTGAATCTAGGTTCCGCAGAAATAACATTCGCATTGTTGGGGTCTCGGAATCGTTTGGCAAGGGCTCCATGGAAAGACAGGTGGAAGAATTACTGAAATCGCTGCTGGGAGCGGAATCCTTTTCGAACCACTTTCTCGTCGAGAGCGCTCACCGCACGCTTGCACTCCCTCCGAAGCCGGGAGCTCCACCCCGCACCATCATTGCGCGCCTTCTAAACTACAGGGCTAGGGCCACAATACTCCGTCTATCCAGAGAAAAAGGAACAGTACATTTCGAGGAAAACAGAATTCATATATATCCTGACTTCTCCGTGACCATACAAGCGCAGCGCAGGTAATATGAAATGTTTAAAAAAGAACTACGGCTCCGTGGTGTCCCTTATGCTTTAATTTTCCCGGCGAAAATGAGAATTCAGCACAGAGGGAGAGCCCACTTCTTTGAAAACCCTTCAGAGGCCATGGCGTATGTGGAGGCTCCATTCCGCTGCCCCCAAGAGACTGAATGAGGGATCAAAATGCAAGACCCAATCCTGGAGAGGACTGAACTGATTTGGCGGCAGATGAGTCTGTGCCTTCCCTGCAGTGACTCTATGTCTTCATAAACCAGCACAACTGAACTGGAACACTTTCTGTTGTTGTCGGGCTGTGCAGCCTCCTCCGTGGGTGTCCAGTTGGCAGCATTAGCCGACCCCATGGAAAGGTCCACAAGCTCAGTTAAAAAGCCCATCGGGCAAGTTTTGAGTGTTAATGGGCAGGATCATCAAGTTGGGGGAGATGATGCGGGTGGGGGCCAGGATACCAGGTAATAGTTCGCTATGCTGAGCTATCGGCAGAGTGGGGTAGTTGCACTGTTGTTAAGTTTGGGTTGAAGAATATGTGGTCTCGAGGTTGCGATTGCTGCTCCCGTAATTTGAATATTGGGAAAGTTGGGTGACATGGCGGTTACTAATACATATGGAAATAACGGTACAGGGGGGCTGAAAATATCATTGCTGTCTTGGAATGTAAGAGGATTGAACAACCTGGAAGGTTGGCAATTATGTTTCTAGACATCACCCTCAAGTAGTGATGCTGCAAGAAACTCATGCAATGGGTGCAGTGAACGAGAATGTAATGCCCAAATGGGGGAAGACACAGTATTATACTAATTACTCGTCTCAGTCCAGGGGGGTTATCACTCTCATACATCCCTCCCTGGGGTTCCGGGTAGCGGGGCACAAGGTGGACGTGCAGGGCAGATACGTTCTGGTATGGGGGGAAATGGCTGGGAAACATGTTACACTGGTGAATACATGTGGCCCTAACATAGACGACCAAGACTGCTACTTAAATAAATATTAAACCCTTAACAAACTTGACGCTTCTTCCATAATATGGGGGGGGACTTTAACATGGCCTTGGACCCTACAACAGATAGATCTAGTGTGAAAATGAGGACACCAACTAGAATGGCGCTGACGCTGAGGCAGCTTCTTTCACAAATGGCACTAACAGATGTATGGCGCACATTACACCCGGATGTTAGACGGTACACCTGCTATTCATCCGTCCACGACAGTGAGTCGCGAATAGACTATTTCTTTACCTCACAGGGTCTTTCCGAGATGCTGCACAGCTGTGAGATTTTACCTCGTACACTGTCTGACCACTCCCCAGTCACACTGGAAATTCGGTTGAGAGATACTCCCAGACCAGCTAGGAGATGGAGAATGCCTGGTGCTTGGGATGCTTGGTGACCCTGGGGTAGTAGAATCCCTATGCGAGGAAATAACAGAATTCTTTACTAATAACCTTGGGTCGGTGACGCTGGTCTCCACTGTCTGGGAGACTTTCAAGGTCTGGGCTAGAGGGCCACTCCTGTCGAAATCTACTGGCCTCCTGAGGGGAGTGAGGAGGGAGATGGAGGAGGTGGAAAGTGCCCTAAACAACCTTGAGGAAACCTATAGTCACACACACGATAGGAACACCCTAGCCCAAATCCGTGAACACATCCGTGATTTCAATGACCTGGCCACCAGAGAAACACAGTATATGGCAGCCCCGTCCAGAGCCGCAGGTATGGCGAGGGAAATAGGGTGGGTAGAACACTGGCCAATCTGATTAAGCAGTAGCAACAGCCACAACCTATTACAAGTATTCAAGATGTGAATGGTGAGGTCAAAACAAGCGAGGTGGATATTAACAGTGAGTTTGCCCAATTTTATCAAACAATGTATTCCAACAGGGATAGCAAAACGACCACTGAGATAATGGCATACTTAACATCGTTAGGGCTCCCAAAACTCCCACTTGAAAGCAGATTGGCCCTAGATCAACCGATCACTGTGGAGGAAATGGAAGAAGCAATCATGGGGCTGGCGTCAGGCAAAGCACCGGGTTCCGATGGGCTGGGGGCTGAATTTTATAAGGAGTTCCGCAAGGAGCTAACTCCTGTGCTACTGGGGATCTTGGAGGAAGCCCTAGAGGGAGGCATACTACCCCCGACAATGAGGGAAGCCATCATAACTGTATTACCTAAACCCTGACGCCCACCTAGCGACATGTCATCATACAGGCCCTTATCACTTATCAATGTCGATGCCAAGATATTTGCCAAGGTTCTGGCGAACCGGATGGCACCATTGGTCTCGACATTGGTTCATCCTGATCAGAATGGGTTCATTCCCCTGCGATCCACTGCATTGAACCTCCGTAGATTATTTGGTATAATGGCCCAGATTGATCCCGGGAGGACTGCAGCTGCCGCTGCCCTTGACGCCGAAAAAGCGTTCAATTCCGTGTCCTGGAAATATCTCTTTAGTGTATTGGAAACATTTGGGGCGGGACCTACTTTCATTGGGTATGTTCGACTGCTTTATGCCGCTCCAGGAGCCAGAGTATGCACCAACAGAACCGTCTCTGAGCTGTTTCAATTAGGAAGGGGCACAAGACAGGGATGCCCCTTCTCGCCCATTTTGTTTGCCTTAACTATCGAGCCAATGGCAGCTGCTGTTAGACTAAGGCATAGAGACAGGGGAATAAACATGAAAGGCGTGATCCAACTGATTTCGCTCTATGCGGATGATACGCTCCTATACGTCTGCCAACCAGAAAAAAACATAGAGCCCATTATGACAGACATACACGAGTTTGCAGAGTATTCGGGGTATGTCATCAACCTAGCCAAGTCGGAAGTATTTCCGCTCACGCCCTCCACTGAATGCCCCACAAATATGTGCGGCCTGAAATGGTCAGAACAACATATCAGATACCTTGGGGTGCTAGTGTCCAGAGATAGGCAAACCCTTTACGCGAATAATCACGAGAAGGCGCTGCAGACGTTGAGCACTAAGCTACAGATCTGGGGACGCCTCCCCATATCCTTACATGGCCGAATCGCCTTGCTCAAAATGATAGTCCTCCCCAAACTATTATATTTTTTTGTAAACATACCAATATGGCCGGGCAGAGACTTTTTTACTAAGCTACGGTCGTTAATAGTAACCTTCATGTGGAATGGTAAGGCGGCGAGAATTGGGTGGGAAAAATTGACAGAACGCTATGATACTGGAGGTATGGCTGCTCCAGACGTTGAGCTTTATTATCTGGTTGCCCAGGCGCAATTTGCGAAGTTTTGGTATGAGGACTCTGGGGAAATACCACATACCTGGGTGGAGGCACACACTATATCCCCAGTGGACATTAGGTCAGTCATATTTAATATAAGACACAGAGACACTTGTGACTATGACCCGGTCAGCTGCACGGTCCGTGTTTGGGGTGCATTATTTAAGAGGCTAAAGCTGGAGACACCATATAACTCGGAGGTTCCCCTGTGGAACTTTCTGGGTATTCCCCCCATGTTTGATGTGGGTATTCAGGAGGTCTGGGACCCACACATGGAGATGAGGGTGGGCGATATGTTTATAGATGGCAAATTTGCAACTAAGGAGGACTTTGTGAGAGCGATGGGGCGTGGACCACTTAAAATATTGCAATACTATAGGGTAAGGGCCGCGTTTCAGAAGAGGTGGCCAATGTTCCCAGATGAACCTCCCCAACACCCCTGCTCACAGATCATCACCATGAATGCCAGGCGGGCTATCTCTAAATTGTATGCAGCAGTGCAAACCCACACCCCTACAATAAACCAGGTCAAGGACAAATGGAAAACGGACCTGCAAATGCCCATCCCGGAAGGTAATTGGAGCAGATATTGTGCACTGACGAAAAATGTTTCATTAAATGCGGGTCTACGCTTGATACAGTTTAAACTTTTAAACAGGTTGCATTACACGCCGGCTAAACTGGCAAAATTTGGTGCAGAGCATGGAGGGGAGCGCCCCAAATGCGGGGCTCAGTCTGCTGGCTCCTTTCACATGTACTGGGAGTGCCCTGCCATTCTGAAATTCTGTGGGGTGGTGGCTGAGCTATTGGCTGATATCACCCAGATACCCCTGCAATTGACCCCCCACAAATACTTGTTTGGAGACATTGGCAAGTGCTCGGAGAAAACCAGGAGACTATTTAATGTGGCATGCGCAGTGGCGAAGAAATGTATCCTACAAACCTGGAAAATTTCCACACTGCCAAGCATGACCACTTTCCTTTGCGAACTGACATATGTCAACGAGTGTGAGGAACAATATGTTTTGACTCTCCCGGGGGCAAACCGGCCTAAGGACATATGGGGTCCCTTCTGTATGTATCTATGTGACTTGCTCTTAGATGATTATGAAGCCGTATAATGTCAGTTGTAAATGTCTTTTTCTTTTTCTGCTTGTAGATTTGTGTGAATTGGTGGGAGAGAGTTGTTGTAGCTGTCGAGACCACTGTTGTTGAACAATAAAAAGCATTAAAAAGCCGTATAATGTCAGTTGTAAATGTCTTTTTCTTTTTCTGCTTGTAGATTTGTGTGAATTGGTGGGAGAGAGTTGTTGTAGCTCTCGAGACCACTGTTGTTGAGCAATAAAAAGCATTAAAAAAAAGAAATGCACATATCGTCACAACAGCCACACCACAGACTCATCACGTGCAGTTTGGGTTCTGAAATCAGAATGCCAAAAGGCAACAAAATGTTGGCTATCACACTTTTAAAAAATGAATAGCATAAAAACAGCACTGTAGAAAACAAACTAGTACAATGGCCTACACATTTTAACTGTAACCAATCACAGCCACCTACTCAATTCCATCGGTAAAACCGACCAATTACTACTATTCGTAAACATTCAAACTAAGAATCAATTTTCTAAAAGTGAGAACAAAAATAAAACCTGAGAAAAAGAACAGATATCATGGCTAGTTGTAAAACTGTGTGGCTGATTGGAGATAGTTGGATCTTTTGGTTACTAACTCTTTGTGAGAAACTAACTGTTAACAAGGACCTGGGTTTGAGTGATTTTAGAATTAAATGGTTTATGAGGGTGCTGTGGAGCAACAAAGAAAATGGCCAACTGAATGGGGAGCTGCGTAACAAGCAACATCCGAAACACTAAAATATCCTTGGAATTACCTGCTAATTCTTTTTTCTCAATTGCGGAGGAAGGCTGATGATCTGCAGCGGTTCAGGGTGAAAGTTGGTGTATCGGGATGACTCAGTGCCGGAGAACTCCAACAGGGTGAAGCGCAAGCTGACGCTGACCTGAACCTCAGTCAGTGAGAGGAAGAGCTCCTGCTGGGGACCGGTGCTGGAGCGGCTTGCGGGGGCTGACATCGGAGCTGAGACAACACGAAGGAATTATAAGATTTGGTCCGGACTGGTGCCCTCAGGTAATGCTGCAGCACCGGACCGGGGGCATCTGGGGCCCGCTGCACCCAGTCCCAGCCAAACAGCTACCAGTGTAGAGGGGCGGTGGCAGCGGCGGTAGCCAGCGGCAGTCCGGTAACCCCCGACCTGTCTCCAGTTACACCCCTCTGCATTAATAGACACAGGCTATGACGGTCAAACCAGGGAGATCCAGGACGTCCCCCAGCTATACAATGCACTGCAAGAGAGGCGGCCATGCTCAACAAGGAAACTAGAGAATGCAATTTAACACACAGCCACAGGAGGCCAAGCTGCATGTCTATGACCAAAGTGCACTGTAATCAAAACCGAGTGGGCAATCCAACAGAGGCCATAACATGGGGAAGAGACTATAGGGGACAGAACCTGGGTGACGCTGTGCAACAAGTGCAGCAGGCCGTATGGTGAAACTACGGAGCGGCTGAGGTGGCCCCCACAGAACAGACTGCATCTGACCTCCTTTATCCCTGTAGTAAGCAGTAAATGGGTGCAGGGCTCCCACAGCGACAGAGAGCCACAGTTCCCTGAGTAGGAGCTCCTTAATTGCTGCCATGCAAGCGTCCATACACAGATGATACCTTAAATATGGGGTGTCAGAAGACAGGTCGGTGGGGCACACTGACCCGCTGACACAGGCGAGAACCCGAGAAACATAGGAAGCTCAAAACTGCACTGGTCATTGGTGAGGATCACAGCCCAAACATAAGCACCTGCAAAAGATAGGACACCACTATCCAACTAACATCAGAAGCAGTAGATATGTGCAGGGGCACCTACACAATCGGATTGCACTGCCAACCCGAACTCCTGGAAAAGGTTCAACAATACCTCAACACCCAAAGAAACATCCCCCTTCAAAAGCAACAGCGCAGCATGAGGAAAGGTGGATTGAAGAAAATGCTCCAATGGCTCTTTTACTAGCTCCCAGGCCTACCGTGGGGCGGCAGACCGGAAGCAACAACTGAAAATGCCTCCGAGAACCACCTGCTATCGGCCATGCAAAGAGGATTTATATCCGTGAATGGAAAACTGGACGACATCGTTGTAACCATAGGATCGCTTAAATCCAAGCTAGAAAAGGAAAGCGGCCGTATCAGTGAAGCAGAGACAGGAATTGGCGAGGTGGAGGACAAGGTGGGCCAACACGGTCGCGACATTACCGCCTTGAAGATCGAACTTAACAAAATGAGAGGCAAATGCGAAGATTTGGAGTCGCGCTCAAGGAGAAACAATGTGCGCATTGTCGGGGTGGGGGGCAGAGGCAGCATGTAAAGGCCAAATGGAACCATCCATTGAAACACTATGGAAACCCCGATTTGTGTAGTCCTCCACATATCTACATGCTTTGCTTGGTTTTGCCATAAGATGTGCCTCTTGATCTGCCAATTTGTGGATATTCAGCGGATTTCTGTTGATAATTCCCAGGAGGGCCCTGTCTCCTGTATTTCCATATTCATTTTCGATCCTACGCAGTTCCTGTTCTAGGTCCCCCACCTCTCTCCTGGTGTTCTTTAGGATCCCTGATGTGACCGAGATCACTGTGCCCTGTAACAATACTTTAAATGTTTCCCATATTGTTGTGTATTGTGAGACCGTGCCCTTGTTGGTTTTAAAAAGAATCTCAATTTCTCCATGTTAGCCTGACACAAAAATGGCATCTAATAGCGCTCCTCCATAGTGGTCAGAGCTTTGGCGTTGTGCTCAGTGAGATGTGCATTACCACCGGGGAAAGGTCCGACAAGGTACGCAGCGAGATATTGCTGCTGCACAGCCTGTGCATCCATGTCATAATCAATACGGTATATTGCATTGTAGACCAATGAATAAAATGTGCATCTGGTTTCTTCCATGTGTTCCTCCCACATCTACCAAGCCGTGCAAGGTCATTGTCTAAGAGTTTGAGCAGTGGTCTCATGTTGTCTTGTGGTAGACATATCTTTAGCTACATTAAGAATCATTTTAAAATCTCCTCCCCATATCATAGGGACATCCAGTGTTTTCCCCAGTATTCTTGAAACCTAAGTCTAAAAGGAGGGGTCACCAGTGTTCAGTGTTTGGACATCATGTGTTAACCAGCAAAATCTTTTCCCCTGCTAGTTCACCTCTGATAATGACATATCTCCCTTTGGGGTCGACTGGGACATCATCAGTATTGAAAGTGAATGACTTATGTATTGCAAATATTTAGTGCATATTTCAATATCATTACATGTTCAGTGGTGACAAGTGGTCACTGGATTAGCCTGTTTTAATCCATACAATCCAGAGTTCTGAAGTGGCTTTTTAAAAGAAATGTATACATAATTCAACATGGAGGTACATTTACAAAATTGGTGCAGTGTGTTGCCTACACACTGCTATACCCGTGCTGTGTTGTCTTGCCTGTATACATAGTTGTAAAATATTACATCATATTTACCACTGAACAGTGTGTTCACACAGTTGCAACCAACAATTGCACAGCACAGTGCTTATAGCTTCAATAAACCTAAAAATAGGGTCTGCTAAAAAGCCACTTCAGAACTCTGGATTGTACGGATTAAAACAGGCTAATCCAGTGACACTTGTCACCACTGAACATGTAATGATATTGAAATATGCACTAAATATGTCAGGGGCAGGATTGGCCATAGATCAAGTACTGTTGGAGCTGTGGGGCCAGGGACCATGAAGAAATCCATGTCCAGAAGGGTACTGTACTTTAAAAGGCTGTTATGCCCTTTCTGTAGACATATTACAGTTAAAAACTACAAATCCCAGCATTTGGCTGGCCAGGACTACATTTCCCAGCATGCTTCATGGACCCGCGAGCCAATGGGAAGCCACGCTGGGTGTGGCACGCGAACGTTCATGCGCAAGCCCCAAGGCACGGGGCTTGTGCTCGAGACACCGAGGCGAGTGGATGTGTGCCCAGCAGCTCCACGGAATTCACACGCGAGGGGCCTAGAGCCTCCAGAGCAACATTCCGGCCCCTCGCTTCAAAGAGATAAGTACCCCTCAGCCCAAGCAGTTCCTGGGATTCATGGGGGAAGCGTAGGGGGCATTTCCCAACCCCCACCGCATAGAAGACTAAGTGGGCGGGTTTCCGTGAAAGAAACATAGGGCCTCATTACAACTCAGGCATTAAGGGCTTCTAGCAGCCGTTAAAATACATGGCGCTAAACTGCCTTGGTGCTAATTACGCCACCGTAATTTACGGTGGCGTAATTAGCGCCTTCCCCACTCCCATTATGCCCTATGGGGCAAAAATGGGAATGGGGAAGGGTAAATGGGAAATGGGGATTTACCGCCCACTCACCTTGGAATGGGGCGGTAAATCCGCCATCCACCATGGTGTAAATGTAGTTTACACCATGGTGGTAAAGTTGGCGTACTTACCGCCTGGGTCGTAATGACCCACATAGTCTTAGTTCCTGCCTCAGTGAATGTGTGAAGATCGAAGAAGATTGTTTATTGTTGATATTTTCGTGTTTTCGTCTAGTGGAATATACGCCGGAAAGGCGCATGAGACGGAAGTGCATTATATTGAAGACTCGGTCTGAAGGAAGACCGTGTTTTGACAAATCGCATACCTTATGGGTTAAAAGGCCACAACCTGAGAATAGTGAATGCACAGAGTGCTGAATGCGTGTAGAGTGTGTTTTGGGAGAGTGAGAGACCGACAGAACTAGAAAGCATACGCTAATGCTTGTCCTTTGTTTTCTTTTAGTTTGCACCTGATCCTCAGACTTCAAGGACGTGGCACAGGACTCGACAGCCTTTGCAGGACAGGACTTAAAGACAGAAGCAAAAGCTAAGTGTGCAGTGCATGTGACTATGCTTGTGAAAATGTAAATGGGCTCACGCCAGCAACTGTTTTTACCAATCAAAGTGTGATATAATTTCGTGTCCAAAGAAGCACGTACATGTTTGTTTAGAAGGGTAATGTGAAGGGAAACACCTTTACATGTAAAGGTGTTAAGGCAGTTACATCAGCCAGTTTTGAGGAAAAGTGTGCAGCCATCGTTCATCCTAAAATCCCCAGTCCCATCCATAACCTCTTCCTAACCCTCAATCCTGTTAACCTAAAATCCCTCTACCTATCCACTCATCGAGACCCTAACCCTCCTTCCCCGCTCTGGTTAAAGAGGTCTGTGTAAGCCCTGACTTGCAGACACTGAGACCATTGAGGGGGTGGTTGGTTCTGCATCGCTCCTGCGCCTAGGACCTGAGCATCCTGACACAATATTTGCAATACATGGGTTGTTTGTTGATACTACTCACTAAACTGGTGACAAGATGTATTTTATACATTTATTTTCTACTTTTCTATGTGTAAATTTGCATTTTCTACATTGATATACCAATGTGCATACATGTGGCCTAATTAATAAAGGACACGCCAATTGTTTTTCCAGTATTTGGATTTGAACCTTTCTCAATTGATGCATTCTTTTGTAGATGTATTAACACTAAAATGGAGGAGTGTTAGAATTGTTACTACAACACTCCACTGTAGTACAAATGTTTGAGGACAGGACCACCCCCCTGTACAAAATATTAGTCTGGCCTTTCCATCCTGCCCGACCATAGGCTATCCCTTTTGTTACAAATAGGCTTGAAATGGGGTCATTCATTGACAGTCCCATGTGCCCTAGGTACACATTTGAAAAGAAGGGAAGCCAGGTTGCATCCCTGTTTTAATCCCTGACAAGTTGGGGTCCAGACTGACGTCTCGAAGATTGGTCTAGCTGAATTTTAACCCGTGTGCCCTCGTGAAGGGCAATAATCATAGAGAACCGGCCGGCAGGATGTTCCAGTCCTACAGTGATTTCCGAATCAAAAGCGGCGCTAAAGTCCACAAATGCCACAAAGACTGGGCAGCCATGGATGCCCCATGCCTGTTGTATGACTGATAGCGCAAGGCAGTTGGTAATAGTACTTAATCCCCTTTGAACACCAGTCTGATTTGAAGGGATAAGATTTGCTCCTTCTGCCCAATCCCATAGCTTGCCTAACAATAAGCGAGAAAAAGATCTTAGATGAGTCTTTTAACACCACAAGCAGGCAATAATTACTTGGATCCCCATTGCTGCCTTAATCGGCACAATGATGCTATCATGTCATGATGCTGGAATGGTCTGGCATTCTTCGATCCAGCGGAACAGCCAGTCGAGCGCAGCAATCCAGTTGTTAGCATTCTTTCTGATCAGCGTGCTACTGATGCCATCTGGGCCCTGCACTCTCGAAGAGTTACTGCCTGTGATCAGCTTCAAGATATCGGGGGCCCCTCTATTCTAGAGCCATTTAGCCCATCGCGATGGTTGGCACAAGTAAGGTTATCCATCCATTTCCTAAGGTTTTAGTGAGGAAGGCAGTCCATACTAGTTCAGGGACACCAATGATTTTCTGAGATGCCTGGCTATGTCCCTTGATCGCCCTCCAAAATTGCTGAGCATCTCTTTCTAGTGCCAACTGAACCAAAGATCGCCAGTAAACACTATTTAGATGGTATTTGTGGCCCTTCAGCCATTTTCAATATTTATTCTTGGCTAACTTAGTACAAGAAACAGTGCTTGATCGAGGGTTGATCTTAAAAGTTCATGCAGTGTAGCCCACAGCTCTTTTCTTTTTTTTGCAATGTGCTCAGCATACAAATGGCAATGCATGATATTCGTTGTCCGATGAGCTCTAGAGTTTCCCTTAACAAAAGTCCCTACAATGAACAACACAACCATATCGCCAAATTCTTTAATAACAGTTTCAGGTGAATTTGGCAATTCATTAGCGGCTCGTTCTTGACTATGCTCAACAAAGACTTCCAGGGCAGCTTGCATGTTAGTAGAAACCTTGTTGAGGTGCTGGTTATTCCAAGTGATGTGACTTTGTGCTGCATTAATGCCAAGTTCCCCTGGAAGGATTGGCAATGAGGGCAGGAGCAATTTATCCAAGCTAAGGACCAGAGGCAGATGATCACTCTCAAGCCTATGCATAAGTACAATATCAGCAATCAAAGTAGCTGAATTAACCAGACAAGCATAGTCCAAAATGTTGCAAGACTTTTGCCCAAGACGTGTGTACTGCAGTGTTTAATCTGATGGCAACGAGGCTTTGGTCATTTTAAATCTGGAAGGGTGTAGTACACTTGCCCACTCGAGTCCCCGTTTGCAATATTTTGCAAGACGATCTCCATCCTCTAACATAGGGGATGATGTGCACTGCTGTAACAATGATGCAGACTCCTTAGGGATTTTCGAGTTAAAATCTCTGCATATAATACACATGAGTCATTCTAATTGGCTATCAATCAGTGCTTCCACTTCTTCTAAGACTGTTCCATGTACAAACCTGTATGTTGGATCGTAGGTGTTAACAATGATGAAACCCGACCCACAAAGATGTTCAGTGATTTTGTAGCTAGCTCTTCAATAGTCATTGATTTCTTAATACCCAGTAGTAATCCTCCCTTAGGGCTCCCATGATCGCCCTGAATTACAAGTTTGTAAAGGAAATGCCAACCATCCACAAGAACTTGGTTAATGAACCAGGTCTCCTGTAAAGCCACAAGGAGGTATTGATCGATATTTTCCATTAGTCCGTCTCCCAGAGTTTCCCCTGGCGTTCCAGCAAATCCTTTGACAGTCTGCCCTAGTGCTAAGAGCCCATTTTCCCATGCTGAGCAACTAGGTTTGCGAGCCAAGTCAAGTGAGCATCATCCCCTTGTGGTCGTCCTGCGCAACGTTTCAAATTGACATAAAAAACATTTTCATTTTCAATAATATGTCAAATCTCCTGTGTGCCAATATATAACCCAAAAATATATTTTCATTCAGAGAAATACTCCTCTCGTATGTTAAAATTCATAAGATATTGCAAAATATCTCTGTGCTCTTTACTTAGATTACTAATAAATGTTCTGTTCCCAAAATGAAAAAATCCTGTCCCCCCTGTCAAAATATTTCTCCACAATTTGCGCACAAACTACTAATTTCAAACACTCAACATCACAATAGTCCCAGTCTCAAAAATCTCGAATGCTCCACAATCTTCTGAGCAATGAGATTCATCATCCGGCTCGCCACATAATGGATTGACACAATCTCCTTCTGAAATTGCCTCAATATCTAAAATAACAAGCAAAAACAGTAACATAGAAACACACTTAAGGTTATGAGGCAATGAAACCCCCAGTTTAACATATAAACATCAATCAAACAATGACATTGGGCCTCATTACGAGGTTGGTGGTAACCCGTCGGTGTTACCGCTGGATTGCCTCCAACCCTGTAGCACCATATCACCGCCTGATATCCCAGTGCCACCGGAATATCACAAGCGCTAAGGGTTACTCCCCATTTCCATGAGTCTCAAAGGACTCCATGGAAATGTGGACACTGAAACACTGAAGGCACCTTTGCTAACAGTGCCAGGTGCTTCAGTGTGAGACATGCTGGTAGGGGCCCGATTTCCCAGCAGGTTAGGCCTGATGGGGGATCCATGTCCCTGCCGGCATTCTCATAGTATGGCGGTCCAGACTGCTGTACTTGGAATGAGGCCCATTGTCTTATAGGTTGAACAGTTGAACAGCAGCTGAGGTACTTGACGTCCTATTGGCAGCTGCCCACCATAGAAACAATAAAGACCCAATCAGAAGGTAAATGCAAACAATCCCATCTTCTTTCATCAGGTAATGTTCTTCCATTGTTCATTCTAATATGTGAGGTGACAGGCGGTGTTTTACTCTCATCCTACAATGGACAACTACATTGACTGGCTAGATGAACATGATCCCACAGAGTGGAAATACTGAAGGAAGAAACTGAAGAGAAGCAGGCACAACAAAGTACAGAACATTCTGGATTTTGTGAGTTTATTATTTTTAGTTATATAAAATGTGACTAAGAATAATATTTGTAAGTACCAAATACAATTTCACATACAGGTATACATTAGCTTACTGTTTTTAAATGTCTGTTCTACCAGCAAAAGTACTTTAAAGTCACTGATATCTTCAATTGTTTAAAAATGTATTTATTATTTTTTCCGATGTCCGGAAACAGTCTCGGGACAGCTCTTCGATGTTTGCAAACATCTCAGATGTTCGGGGACATCCATACATATTTGTGTATTACATGGTTGTTGAAAGCAGTTTTTTGATAGCATAGTTTGGCACCACTCAATGAAACTGTATGAAATGTTGTGAAATCATTCTAAATGTGACCCTGAATGGTTCTACAAAGTTTGGTGCTGTTTTGCCAAGAGGCAATAAAATTATAAGGGGGGTGGGCAACACATTTGAAAGTCTTATAAATGTGATGTCGTTTCAGAAATCTGTACAAGATTTTGTAAAAAGATTTACGATCCAGATTTGAATGTTTTTGCAAAGTTTGGTGGGATTTTTGGAACAGATGGCAAAATTAGAGGGGGGCTTTCAACATTTTTAGATGAATTATATCTTTGTTTCCTTTTTGATGAATTTGCACAAATGATTTTAGGAAGATTATAGATCGATCCTTCAGTTTTTCTGCAAGGTCTGAATGGATTTTGTCAACTGGGAGCTCAGTTATATGACTATTTTATCTAGGTACATTTTGACTCTTCAAAAAATAAAAGATGGATGGATTTGCAGGAACATTGTGCATTAGCAACGACTTGAAAGCATGGTTTTGCATATGTGTCCGTGTTTTTTGAAAAGTGTCATAATGTAGCTACAATAAATTGTGATATACCTTTGGTGACTGAGGTATTGCCGGTGCCCATGGGCAGTGGCCAGATTGTCTGAGTCATGGCCTGTGGCTGTGGGCAATAGCCAGATTGTCTGAGTCATGGACAAAGGCCATGGACTCTGATAATATGGCTACTAGTCATGACCACAAGGGACTGGCAATGGGGTTAGAGCGGGAATAGCCACCAGGGACTGGCTATGTGGTGAGTGGTGAAGGTTTTCAAAATCAGGATAGATTTGAATGGGAAAAAAAGTCTGCCCGTGGCTACATTCTGTCCGTGGCTACAGCCCAAAGTGCTGCACAGGGTTGCATCAACAGATTACTGTGACAATCGCTGCATACACTCCAAGATAATTCTAATCAGCAGACAATTACCAAGCACACTGAACCAGGTACTCATGTGGTCACCAGGCCACACCTTGAAATCATTATCCACCCTTATTTGCGACCACAGTGGGACAAGATATTAGAATTGGATGCCAGACTCATTTCGTCAACCTTGCAGCAATATCTGGCCCACAATCCACATGCCTTGAGAAAGACCCCACAGGGTCGAATCACGTGTCGGCTGACTTCTAACAATAACTTTAGCATCAGGAATGATTTTGAAGACTGCTTCATTATGACAACAATTACCTATTGAATAACCCAGCTGTTAGGTGAACACGGGTCACTCTCCTATTCGAAACCGAACACTTGAAAAAGAAAGGGCACCTTCACAATAGAACCCCATTACCGGCAGCAGGGTAATCTGTTTGAAGTATTGGATGAAGAGGAGTGATCTACCCATTCTATCGCTCTGCAATTATTTGATGATTGTGTACTTTGATTTTATAATTAGGGAATGCAGCATGGCGTACCCTAGGTTTGAATGGGAAGAAATATTGTGTTTGCGGATAAAGCCTGAAGTGCTGTACTGAATTACAACCAACCAGCACAAGGAGCGTCAGCAAGGACCTGAAAGCATGGTTTTGCAAATCTGTCTTGTGTTTTATTTTTCCAAAGAGTCCAAATGTAAGCATAAAAAATTGTAATATAAGTTTGGTGTATGGACAGTGGGCCTGGCCCTCGGCAAGGATCAATTGCGTACTCTGATTTACTTATTGGGCCATGCCGCATGGCCAAAGCTCTAGGATTAAATGGGAGAAAAAAAATCTGCTTGTGGCTGCAGCCCGGAGTGCAGGATGGGATTTCAGCACAGTTGCGTGAGGAGCATCAGCAAGGACCTGAATGGATGCTTTTGGATATATGTCCTGTGTTTTACTTTTTTGAAATTGATGAAATGTAAGTACAAAAAATAGTGATATAACTTTTCTAGAGTGGGCAGAGGTCCTGGCTTCGGCAAGGACACATTTCTACTCTGATTTGCCTATTGGGGTATGCCATGCTGATAACCACTCACATAAGTATGCGTTGCAAAATATATGTTTGATAAAGGTTTATAGTTATTTCATATATGTTAAAAGAGGAATTATTCATAACTTATATACAGTGATGTAACATTATGAAACATTTTCACATATGACAGAAATCATTTGTTAGAGGGACATTAAGGATAAGATGTATCACACCCTTGGGACTCCTCTGCCCCAGCAGTTAGCTAGTGGCCTCCCACCTTGACATCCCTTGGCACTTCCCTTCCGTGCTCCCATGAGCACTTGTCCATCCTCACTGCCCCTTTTATTTATGCACTTCTCTCACTGCAAAATGCACATGTGCATTTATAGCAGCACTATGTACAGTGTTATGGTACAAGTATTAGAAATGTAGATGCAAAAGATTTGTAGAACATTGTTATGTGGCAGTTGGTGGGTGGAAGTGTAATATGTTGATATGCTATATGTAGCATTTTTTTAAGTGATTGGTGGATACATTTGTGAATGGTTTAAAGCAGGCAATGAGGGAGTATTACACACATAACAGTTAAAAAAGTAGAAGGGCAGTTTTCTGTGATGGTGTGCATGTGCAATCTGGATTTTCTGTAAGGCATTGGCTAGAATGGGGAATGCGTAGACTGTGGATAATTACAAACGACAATGGATTATGGTGTTTATTGTATGCAAGAGAGAATATTTTCAGACAGAAATGTGTTTCTGTACTTTTTTCTTTTTCTTTGTTATTGTCTATTATGACCCATTAGCTTAGTAGAAAATGCGAATTGGAATGTTTGAGAATCTTATTGAATCTAACTATTTTACTGAAAAATGTAAAGTAGATGGAGTCTAAAAGCTTATTTTTTTAGTTCTATTTTTTCATTGTGAGAGGTGGTTCCTAAAGGAACCTTTTTATGTTTTTTTAAAATCGTTTTTTGCAAGAGAGGCCAGAAAGTAAGGTGAAGAAGGAAATGAGGGAAGGGACACCAACCACAGATATGTAGGGCAGGTGGACAGGGGAAAATGTTGCATGTGTGTTAAATTTAAGGTATAGGGCAGGGTTTCTCATGCTCCTTGATTAGAGCTTTAAAAACACTTGAAATTGCTCCCCCCTGCAGAGTGATGTGTTGCAGTATATACAGAGTACTGTTGTTTTCAAAAGATATGGATCAACAACCTCTTTTATCGCTTGCAAGGTAGCTGGTGGGATTTTGCGTCCCACAGATGTAGGCTGTGTGGTTACAGCATTGGTTAAGGAAGATGAGGTAGAGGAAGACAGCCTACTACTTCCTCAGAAAGGAACAGCCTTTCTGAGAGCATTGCAGTGGTTGGCTTTGTATGGTGGTGCATGGTGGTGGTCCTGTAGGAGTTTTGCCCAGGTTGTCCACGACTGAGTACAATGTTGCACTCAGTGCATTTAACTTAAGTAGCTTTAGCCTTTGTATTTTTCCAACAGTGGTGAAGAACTGCCACACCCATGACTCTCTCTCTGTGCTAGAGATAGGCACTTTTTTCTACCTCATCTTCCTGGTCTTCTTGATTGTCTTTTCAAGTATTGCACTTCTTTTGTTGTGTAGGTGCTCCAGCTGGTGGTGGTGGCTTGTGGGGAGGAGGGATGGCAATAGCTGATGCCATTTTTAAGATAAATAGCAGTGGAAACGTGACACTGTCTTGATAGTCTGCGATGATGTCAGACATTCACGAACATTGGTGAACACAAAAGTGGTGGAAAAAGTTGTAGAAACAGGTATAGAAGGGTTAAAATGATGCTAGCATGTGGGTAATCACAGAGTTTTAAGGTGAAACTGTCTACATTGCTCACAAATGTTTCTTTATTTGCGTAAGCATGATATTAGTATATGAAAGATGACATCACAAATGGCATTGATGACATCACTGATGACATCACCTATTAACATAATTTTGATGAAAAGTCCCTATAGGGGGTGTATAATGTTGGTAGCAAGATATCAGGGGTGATTGGGAAATCTATCATAAACTACTTAATGTATTAAAGAATGTTCGCATATAAAGACAACTTTATATTAGAGTGCAGTTGTTAAAGGATAGTTCCGGGACTTTTTTTTTATTGTTCCTATGGTTCGGCCATGTGTTTTTAAGCATAAATCGGTAGATCGTAGAAAACTTTCCTATGGACCTTACCCGACTTTTCGTCCATTAACGCACTCGAAATCAGCCGCTATTTTCTGATAATCCTATCATTTCCCCCCATCGCCCTGGCTCACCTGCTTTTGCGGCACTAAATCAAATCCCCCGCCCCTGAGCCTGACATCAGCAGACGCGTACCGCCCATTTCCCAACGCCAAAGCACGTTTCGTGTCAACAATCGCTGCTCCTCAGCTAATGAAGTGTCGCCATGGAAATGGCAGGACGCCTCTTTCCTCAATAAGTATAAACACACCGTTTCACAACACACAGCAGCAGATTTTCGATTCCATTCCTCTCTCTGTGTTACTTTGAGTATTCTGTGACTCGTTTCTGTGCTCTGGTCAGCTACCTTCGCCGCTTCTAGGCCTTGTGAACACCTGTACCATCTCTGTAAATTATTTTACTTTCTTTACCACACAATGGCTACAATAATGCCGTATATGTATGAGCCCGAGTACACCGAGGAGGAACTACTGGAAAGGCAAGCACGCGGAAACGATGGGGATTCGGACGGCAGTTGGGAGGACCAGTCAACGGATGAAGAGCCTGGACCATGTCGCATGGACGGCGTGTCCACCTGGTGCACGTGCAATCGGTGCGAGATAATGCCAACTGAGGAGGAGAACTGCTGCTGCCGTGAAAATTCCGGGTGCTTGGCCTACATTTCGGAAGGCGAGCCAAGTCCGCAATGCATCACCGAGCAGCCAGAGTTCAGGGAAGCCTGCCTCTCACGGACCGTGTTGAGGATGATGATGGTGCTTATGCACGAACTTCGTGGCACTGTTCGTCCGCGTAATCCGATTAACGAGTAAGTATACTCTGGTTGTGATGTCAGTGATGCCACTACTATGTCATGGTCATCTCCCACATATAAAATTACATCTACATATCATTCGAATGCATGTAAATTGGTTCCATATTGTGCATTTTCTAGATAGAATTTTTTTCAAAGCAGAATGACATTTTTTACCTGAATCGACAGTGATAAGAAAGTTTTGTCATTTTAATACAGTTTGCATCTTTCATTTTCACAGGTGGTACAGGCTGGTGGCCTATCGTTGCTTCACTTGGTGGCTTCACGGGAGGCTCGGACACCGCGTTCGGAGAGTAATACCTGCCTGTGCGGTACTTGCCATTAGACAATATTTCCCCAGCGACAGTGGACAATACCGCGGATTTTCCCTGGATGTGCTGCAACCGGAACTTTACAATGTGTAATGTTTATTATTTATGTTCAATTGAAATTAAGATCTAAAATAAAACCCAACATATATTTTAACAATGGTTGTTTTGATTTTTTAAATGAATCTAGTGTGTCTCCATTGAATAGTCTTCCTGTGCCTTGTCTTGTCACACCACATGTCTCCGGCCAGCATCCTCCCTCACGCAGGCCGCCCACCTTCAATCCACATAACCGTTGAACCCATATGCAGCAGAGATACATATGTTATTTTGCGTGTTGGCATCAAGCCTCCCGGCCTTGCCTCCTCCCCCAAAAATACTTACCACACCACTTTGTTCAAGCGTTGGCAATAAAAGGAAGGCCGTTGGATTTTATTGACACAAAACATGGTTATAGGTAAATAATCAATATGGTTGACCATAATAAATCATCCTTTTGGGCACCGGGTACAGAGATGACCCCCTCTGGCCCGTGCCGCCTTGCCACCACAGGCCAGCCTGCTGCTGACTAACTGCCTAGGCATCCAGGGTCTCCAGGGTGAACTGCACCCATATATTCTCCTGGGAGGGTGAGGTATTTATAAACTCACCCCCTGCCTTCCATGTACTAGATCCTGCAGCCTGCCTCTTACATGCAGTTAGATGGCCTACTTATACATACAAATAGGCAATGGGTGCAACATGTATCAAAGACGTACAATATTTTTAATATGGTAATTTCCAATAGTAAAATAATAAAAGCTACCTTATCAAAGTTTTGCGTAATGTTAAACAATGAATAAATAGCTAATATTTTCAAACTTACAACACACTTGTGTTAGTACAAAAAACAGATAGAACAACCCAGAATGCATACGAATTAGAGACACATACATGGAAATTAAAGTAAGAAAGAAAGAAACAACACCACAAAATGACAATAACATTAGAGTTGATTATCATGTACACAAATGAATTGTGTGTTTGAGGCCTGCTTATTGCCCCATGTGTGTGCATTATGAGGTCAAATCGAACTATATAGAAAGTACTTTAAGAAGATATAAGAAGGTTAATGTTTATATATAGCACCATCTCAATTTCTTTAATTCTCATTATCAGTAAAAAGAAAAATTAGTTTACACATGTCCATGAACAAGAACAAGCGGCTCAGGTATGTGTTTCATCAATGAGATTTATGATATCATCTATCATGTTCTGAGTGTTTGTCTTAGCAGTGCACGGTGGTGGCACAGGTTATGGTTGCTTAGCATACCATAATTTACCGTAACTGGCACATTTCTGTTTTTTTGCTGGTGTTTTACTTGTAACCATAACGTCCCTTTAACAAAGTATTTTAATTGAATTTTATAGGTTTTTATTAGTATAACTTAACCATAATGCCCCTTTAACAATGTTTTTCATTGAATTTCATGGGTTTTTAATAGTGCAACTTAACCATAATGTCCCTTTAACACATTTTGTTCATTCAGTTTCATGGGTTTTTATTAGTGCAACTTAACCATAAAACTATCATTAATGCAACATGTGTGCATAGTACACTGTTCTTCTCTCAACATAAAATAAGCATATGGTGATTGGGAAATAAATCCAAGATGGGTTAAACAAAACATACAAGTATCCATTTACAGTTCCTGAGAATTCTTGTAAAGGACCACCATTTTCTGCAGAAGAGGCCTACTGGAATGAAGACTTGTCCAGAGAAGGATAGACTGGGTAGGATTATAGAGGGTGTGGATATTGTATATCAATAAGGGAAAAGAAAGTTTTTATTTTTTTTATTTTTATTTTATTGTAATTTTTAGTTTTGAATCAAACTTTTATCACAACATTTTTCCTTAATTTTATCAGAACGTTTTAAGAAAATCAACATCTTCCAATTCAGTTTATTAGCCCAGACTTAAATTACGTTATCCAAACAGGCGTCTAGAAGGTTTATTGTTGAACATGTCAAATGGATAGAGCTTCCACCTAAGATTCTTTGTCACCATTCGTCCATGTTGTCATTTTTTGCCGCAAATTGCCCTAGGTGGATTGATCTTAAAGTCTTAAGTTCTGGGCATTCTGTTATTAGATGTTTCGATGATTCTGTTTGTGACTTACAGAATCTGCAACCATCGTCGTCTGTTTTTTCGATATGACGTGCCACTAGCATTTGTTTTGTCTTTATAGCGTTTAGTCGCAGTTTCAGGAACGCCTTTCGGTGGTATCTGGAAGGAAATTTCTGTGGGTATTGGGGCAGATTGTTTACTTTGTTCATAACTTGACTATGGTTTAGTGTGGATGAAAGATCTTTTAATTTAGCCATATTTGTTATCCAAAACCATTGTTGTAGCTTTTTTTTTGCAGTTTGCGGCTGATCTAATAGTATTTCAAGTTTGATGTCACTCACATTTAGTACATCTTCGAGCTTTTGTACCCAATTCATGAGCAGTCCTGTATGTTCTGAGTTGTCTATACGCGCTAGTATTTTGTACGCCGGTGCAGGATTTGCAATCAGCATTTTTCTTAACATCGCAAGTGATTTCCATACTACATAGCCATACAGTTCTTCTAGTGCAAGTTTGTGTCTTATTGCGACAATTGAGATGTAATTAGGCAAACTTAACACTTTTCACCAAAAAATGCCCTCTAATTTTGCCCAGATTTTGTGGTCCAAGTTCAACGCTGTTTCTGACCCATAAGTGATTCCTGGGATCACCTTTTGCACGTAGAGGTGCCGCACTGGAATTAGACTGAACTTTCCATACAAGTTGTGGATTCTTGTTCCTTGTAGAGAGAGCGTGTTCATTTTTTGCAATAAGTGTAATGCCCAATTGTTTTCGCGGATTGACGTATTTATTTGCACTCCTAGATATCTTATTTCATTGACAACTTTGATTTCATCTTTGTCGATCCTCCAAACGAAGTCTCGATTTCTTTTTCCCTTTACTGGCCCAAATTTCATTATTTTGGTCTTGTTTACATTAATTCTTAATTCATTTTCCTTCATGTATTGATGCAGACCCTGTAGTAGCCGCTGTAGCCCTATTTGGAAAAGAAGGTAGGGGTACAATGAGGGTAGAAAAGGTGTCAGTAGGATGAGTAAGTTGGGGTACTCAGAGGTAGATAAGCTGTGTGAGTATAAAAAGGGGCCGTATGGTGGGTGGTTACAGTAGAGAGAATAGGAGAGGTTGAGTAGATCTAAAGAAGCTGGGATACAACTTGTGCACACAGGTAGAGACACTAGCTGTGGTCACTGTAATATGTCCACAGTGATTTTGTCACAATTTGCACTGCCAAAACGCACTTCAACTGTTCCATCACAGAGCTTGGGCACATCTGTCCATATCAATCATATAGTACATGTCCACTGGAATGATGTTGATAATATATACCGGAAGGCCCATGAGCACTGCAAGGTGAGGATGCATTGGCCATTTTCAATACGTCAACGAGTATCTGCACCTCCTTCATCACCACCTCCATTTAACATTGCAACATCTCCAACCAACATCAAAGCCACAACTTCTCCTAGTGGTACTTCAAATCCACCTGCTGCCATTCTACCAGCACCCAATGTTTCAGTGATGAACATCCTATGCAGTATCTGACATGATTGGGTTGTCCCAGCCATGGCCACAGTAAGATGTTCACAGTGATTATGTCATAATTTACACTTTTCTGTCTGTAACGAAAGGTAAAATATAATTAGTTGACAACATACTTTATGAAAAACAATTAGTTACATTTGTACCCATATGTTAATTCCCCAAAGCTATGTATGAACTGTTATTCTAAATTTTGCACTTTTAGTTGAAAAACAACCTGCATATAAAAAGGGAAATAGTTGAATATGAATGTTGTTCTTTTAAAAATGTCGTTTTTTAGCAGTTTTTAATTTAAAGTTAAAACAATGCATAGGTGAATTGGATCCTCACATGTGTACCTTCTTACAAGTAAGGACAAAGCAATTGCAAAACATTTCTTCAATTCTGGTAAGTGGAACTTGTGGTGAGCAGGTGCACTACATGTAATCTGATAGCAGTGCTTATACCATAGTGTAGCTTTATATGTAGAGAAACATGCTCCATTTTAGAGATAGCTATTTTTAATAGCATCAGAAAAAACACTGCTAATGCATAGTTGTGTGAAGAGGTATGGAAATATTTAATCACATCTTAGTAAAATACTAACAATGCAAAGGTGTAAGAGCAGCACTGAGATTTTTTAAATACTATAAAGTTAAGGAGAATGCACTTTCTAATCACTCTTATGGTACAATTAACTGCCACTTGATGTAAGCAGGTGAAAAATAGTGGCAATATATGCCATCTGATAGCAGTGGTTAATATAGCTGAAACACACAACACTACAAATAAACCTTTAAATATGTAAACATTTACTGAAAATAATCACATCAGAATAATTTCACATCAGCCACACACTCAGCATTTGCACATCAGAATGAGAAATGTGTAATACATTGTGACTTTTATACTTTCCAAAATCAACAGCAGAAAAAGAGGACTAAAGCAAAGTACTAAAATGGCTGACACATTTTCACTGCACCCTATCACAGGCAAGTACACAATTACAACATTAACACCAACCAATTGCAAACACCAAATCACATACAGAACATTTTTTTTCCAACCATATTTTTAAAGCTGCGGCTATTTAACCCACAGCTATAAGCACCCTCTTGTAGCAGCGGGTACATGTACATTTCTTACTTACTCAAAAATGGACATTGCCAACCTTTAAAAGTTCTAATGAGACAAGGATAGCAGTGAGGACATGGAATTAGAAATGCATGTAAAATTGTGTGGTCTAACATCCACAGAATAATAATATGATTACTACACAAATACGTATGGTTTAATACACACAGTTAATCACATAGCTTCTTGTGCAACAGCAACCAATCAATTGACATGATACAATAAAGTCCCTATGTATGCCTGGTTGCATGCTGTATACCTGTGGGTATAGCGGGTAGTTAGGGTGTGGGTAAAGTGAATGGATGGGGAAAGACATAGTGGGGATACGATGGTGGTAAAAATATGCAAGTAGCTTGGGTAGTCAAGCTTAGGTAAGATGGGAGAGAAAAAAGAGGGCGGGAGTATGATTGGTGGTTGGGCTACAGAGGGTGGGGGAGGTTGGGTGGATTTAGAGAAGGTGGGATATATAAGGTGCACAGGGGCAGAGACACTAGCCATGGCTACAGTAATATGTGCACAGTCATTATGTCATGATTTGAACTTTTCAGTCTGCAAAAAAAAAATATATAATTAGTTAGAGAATAAGATCCCAATACAAGACAAGTGCATGAGGTCTTGTGGGCAAGTGTACGCACTGGGAACAAAACAACCTGAGTAAATCCCTGGTAGCCAAATACATGAGCAAGCTTGCCAACCTAAAAACAACCCAAGGGATTGCGTCCACCGCTGAAAGAAAAGTGATGCTGTCCGCCCACATGCCCACAAGGTTTGGAGGGTTCCCCGAAACCTGTGCCAGGGGTTGTGATTAATTCTAAACCTTTCAGCCATCCTCCCTAACATCAGGTTCCCTGGATTATTGACATTCTCTTTACCTTGCAAAACCGGTTTACCTCCTAAATTATTCCAAACCTCTGTGTCTAGGCTGGCCACTGTTGCCTTCTGCTTCTCTTCTGTTTCTCCCATCCTGAACTCCCTTCACTGGCTGCCAATGTCTAAACGGATCAAGTTCAAGTCCCTGTTCATTGTAGATCAGGTCTTCTATAAAATTGAGCCCGAATATCTTAAAGCTGCATTTTGTCACTATTCTCCCTCTCGTCCTCTGCACTCTGCCACCACCCTGGGTATCGTTGTCCTGCATTTTAAGTCCCCGCGGGTTCCTTTCCAGTTTCCTCTGTGCAACTGTGGAACTCCATTCCGCTGTCCCTTTGTGAGATCAGTGATCATCTGCTGTTGTAGCATGCTTTGAAGGCCTTTCTGTTTTCAGCTTGAGTCCAGACTGGTTTTTCTAGCTTCTGTTACAGTATTGCTCTGTCAGCGCCATGATGCCCTAGCTGGTGAAGGTTACGCTTTAGAATTTTTTTTTAACATCACCTTTTGTTTCGCTATAGAACATCTGGACGGCCTGATGTTTGCCCAAGAGTTAGGAGGTAAACCAATTCAGGCCCAACTGATAATCATGAAGGAGGTGTAGTTCTGCAATGCTGGTGATTAGTTGTAAACCCAGGATTTGGCCAACAAACGGGAGGTTTTCAATGGGAGGGTAGTTGGACAGGACACCTGGGTCTAGAGTCGTTTCTTTCCAAAGAGGCCCTATAGAGCCAATATTGGGGGTGTCCACGAATTTCACTTCTGTGAAGGAGGCATTAATGATGCTGAGGAGTGCGTTTAGCACCAGGCCTATCAAATGAGTAATGATGGAGAATGGGATGATTTCTTCAGAGTAGGAACTAGCTTTGAGGGAAGCAATTGTTTTTAGGAGGTCTAAGGGAGAGAGGAGAGAGTATTCATCCGGGGAGACAGTGTGCATGTTGGAGTGCAGGGGTGCTAATGCTGTGTGAGTTTGATTTGATGATCTTTTTTGATTGTGTCTATTTTTTCAATAAAACAAAGTTGATTCCATCACATTTTTCCAGGGTTACTGGTGTCTCAGGGTCAAGTGAGTGTTTGGTACAATGCTTTACTACTTCAAAGGAGACTATGCTCTTGTTAAAGGCTGCTGCTATGGTTGTGGAGCAGTAAGCAGCACTGGCATTGGTAATCCGAAACCAACAGTTGGTGCAGAAAGATTTGAGGTTAGTGAGATCTGGAGGATAAAGGTTGTTACGCCACCATTTCTCTAGGGCTCTGATCGAGCGTTTGTTGGATACAAGCTTTGGGGTTTGAAAAAGTACAGATTGTTTGGTCTTAACATGACTGGTTTTAGGGGGCATGAGTGTCAACCAGTTTCATAGTAAAACTACTGAATAATTCTTGGAGGACGAGGCATTCCCTTAGGTGGGGAAGTCTGCAAGTTTGCTGCTAGCTCATTGACAGGAAAGGTTTTGAATGAGCGGGACTGAGCGAGGGGGAGTTTAGTCTGACCTTCATGGGCCGGGGTCAAGTGGGTGTTTGACGGTGGGATGGCAGCATGGCACTTCCATTTGAGAGGGATAGGGCCTGTGCAGGTGATGAGGGGTGATGATGTGAACAATAAGTCAATGGGGGTTACCTTTGTTGTGCATGGTGAAGTGCACAATTTGTTTAAGGTCCATGTATCTGGTCAGTGCAAAAAGTGTGCTTCGAGTATAGTTGTCAGCCTGTGATTATAAAACCTCTGAGGAAGACATTATAACTGTGTGCTAATTTGGCAAAGTAGAGTAGGATGCAGCTGTTAGCAATGAAAGGATCACTTCTGTAAGGGGGTCTGTAGATGAGGTCAAAGCTTATGGATTCCTTGTGTGACAGAGGGAACCGGTAGGTGACTGATTCAAACTAGCTTGCTCTGGGAGGGTGGATGATAGAGCATGGCCAAACGCATGTAGTACACAGGGTAGCAGCCTGTGGATGGGGTCAGTTACTCCTGACCGTGAACAAGAACTCGAGCTGAGCCACCCATGAAGCACCCATGCAGCAAGCCCTAGGCCTGTAGACTGCCTTGATCTCAAGTAAGAAGTTGGTCTCTCAAATCGCTGGTGCTCACACGCTAATAAAAACACTTTGCAAGAACTTAGGGTTTGTGTTGAACTCTCTCCTGATTCACTGGCTCTGAAACATATGCATCCATAGTATGCTTGTGTATGTGTCAGTGCCAGTAGGGAGTGAGACAGAGCACAACGCAAAAGCCTATGATCTTGCAACAAGTTTATTAACGTCCATGAATATATATCTAAACAAATGTTGACTCCTCACTATTACCTCCTCACTGTACCCCAACCACCATCCTCCTATCTCTACCCCATCCACCCTACTGCCCCCTCTAACCCACTAACCCACCCTACCCTCTCTCTCTCTACCCTAAACCTATCTAAATCCACCCCTGCACCCTTTCTATCTAAAAACACCTACCCTAACCCCTCGCTCTTCCCCATCCCCTCACACTTCCTTCTCTCTCTCTACCCCACCATTCATTTTCTCTCTCTCTCTCTCTCTCTCTCTCTCTCTCTCTCTCTCTCTCTCTCGCTCTCTCTCTCTCTCTCTCCTCTCTCTCTCTCTCTCCCCCCTGCCATCCTGGCCCAAACCCAATCTCACTGCTTTCATTCCCATCTCTCCACCCACACAACCCAAATCTCCGTCTGACCAATCGGACCCCATCCTTCATTGTAACTCACCCCTCTGTCCCATCAGCCACCCGCCCTCTCCCCATTTTAATCAACTTGGTAAAAAGAATGTTTATTTAAAAACAGTTTGGCATGCTAGACCCTTTTCTGATGCGCCACAACCCCACTTCTCTTTGTTCTGTTTGTGCCTCCTGGTTTACCCTCTCTCCCATTGTTTACTGTAGATGCCACTTGGCGCCATGCATGCAGGCAGCACCCAGAGGGTGACCTCGAAAAGGGGGAATGGGAGTGTTCCCTGAATAATTCTGAGCCAAGTGGGCGAGCGTGCTCACGCACATCCTTTAAGAGAGCAGCGTAGCATGGACCTCTACACGCTGCCAATGGCCGCACTTGAGAGCAGTTTTTTTTATGTATGATGGGGTATACTGCTCCCGTATGACCTCATGCAGGCTGTGTGTCTGCAGTCTGGGCGGCACACATTGGGGCTTTGCTAATGAGGCACAAATGTATAAAAAACGAACTGCTTCCAACGGGACCTAGCAGTGAGCATTTGCAACTGATCAACTAAAATGTCCTTCGGCGAAATACTGTCTAGTGGGGTCAGATGTGGTGACAATAAATGGGAGCGAGTTTGGGCAGCGTGAAACGGCACTTCTTCCCTCCTTGATTCCCCCACTAGTGTCTCAACCACATCAGAGATGTACTGTGCCAGTCCAGAGAGGAGGGCATTCATTTAATTTCAAATGATGGAACGTCTTGCTTTTCATGAAATAATAATCACAGGGTATTTAATATGCCAATGTGTGCAGTAAGAAAGGAATGCCACTCCCTCGTAAATGAAACATTTAAAAAAAAGTAGCCATAGGCGTTGATGGGGAAAACTGAAAGACTTTGATCATCAATGGAGATCAGAGAACACACACCGAAGCAGCAACACCTTGAAAAACAAGTAATTCCAGAAGTGATGCCAAGAAAAGGCTCTTGTTTTAAGGTTAGGAGAGGCAGCTCATTGTCACGGTGTCTGTTTCTTACCAGGGCAGCTCGTGATAGCCAAGGAGAAAAGGTGGCATTTCACAGCAACCCTACGGAAAAATGTTGGTCCGCCAGTGCAGAATATCTTTAAAGAGGAAAGGCATTTCGGGGGGGCACTGGTTCCGCACTCATCATTTTGGTCACGGGTAAAAAACAAAGAATAGCTGTTTAGCACTTTTTTTTACCACATTTCTTTGACCGAACTGGTAAAAGGGTGGGTTGGAGTTAACTATATGGACAATGCGGTGGGTGTACCTGAGGGGAGTGCGGTAAGAAAAAAACATGCTTTTGTTATCCGCGATTACAACATTACGTTGTTGTGATATCACGCAATCTGCAAGCAGCATAAAAAGAAAATAACAGGAAAGGAAACCACTGCGCAGAGGTTCACGCAGTTGTGTGATTTATGTGGATATAATTTTGGCTGCAGTCGGAGGTACGATTGTTCCGTTTGTTTGTGCAGTATTTGGAATGTTTGTGTAATGACAGGCTGGGATTATACATTGCCAGTGGAGAGCTCAGTTCACCCGAGATAACATCAGCATTTCACTTTCGATAGAAGAATGATGGGGCTATTATATAAATAATATTACACGTACGAATCAAGAAACACATCTGAACGTGTGACATGTGAAACCATTAATCTTTAAACACCACTTTCAATAGATGCTGTCTGGCAACTTCGTTTGAGATGTCTTGTATAGAAAATATTTGTTTGATGTTGCCGAACGAGACATGCTCTGTTGTTAGGTGTATGCAGTTCATGCCAGGACACTTTCTTTGTCGAAAAGAACTACTATATATGTGTCAGTTGTTAATGTTTTATTAAATATTCATTTAAGACTAATTCCCACATTGAGAAACACTTTGCAAAACCTTTTGTGATTTTGTGAAAATCTTTGTGGCACTATACGATTTAAAAACCATTTCCACAAAAATTCTGCTTTCTACAGAAAAAAAAGAACAAAAAGGAACCTTTTTTTAGTTGTGAAAATCTGTGACCCCGTGATTTCATTTTTAAACTCTTTCCATTGAATTATTTCCCTAGAATGAGAAAAGGAAATGCTTTAAAGAAAACAAGAAACATTATCAAACACTTGAACTGACACACACTTTGTGATTGTTGAAACACTATCTCATCAACATGCAAGAGTGGGGCAGAAGGGGTCTGTGGACCATTATCGACTTTTGCAGTATTTTCTCCATTACTGTAGTGGAGGCAGACTTTTGTGACCAGTGCTAAGTGGTTACCTTCAAAAGAGCCACACACGTGCAAAGCACGTCACAAGAGTGGGACATGAGTGGTCTGCTTGGGACATTATCGACTGTTGCAGTATTTTCTCCATTACTATAGTGGAGGCGGACCTTTGCGACCAGTGCTGAGTACTTACCTCCAAAAGAGCCACACACACACAGAGCGCAGCGTGAGAGTGGGGCAGGAGTGGTCTACTGTGGTCCGCGATGGAGACGCCTGGACGCTGACATTAAGAGACCTACTAATTCATTTCCATTCCTTACCCGAGATTGTCGTGGCGCAGTGCTGATATTTGCATATCATCAATGTGGGGGTCGCCCTTACCTACGAAGGAAATCTGCTGCATGGCTTTTGGTATTCATTCCCATTGATTATAGAGCTGGAGAACTACGTGTGGATAGACCCTCATGCCGCTGGAGGTAGCCCATGCCGACACTACTTGTTGTTCCTTTTTCTTTTGAAGAAGAGTTACCACGCATCACCACTATTAGCAGGTGCAAACCCATTATCAAGCTTTATAACTAATGTAACCTGTGTACCAAGCTGTATGACTTCTTACTGCCTGCGCCGTGATACCCTCAGGTCTGACGTGCATAATACATATTAAACAAACAAACTAACAAGCACATTCAAGGGAGAATTGTGATTTGTCTGATGAGCAGAACAATATTTCGTATAATTGTCAATTCACTTACTCTGTTTATTCCACCTATTTACTTGCTACTATGATGCATTTGACCGCATGTAAATGTGGTTTACATAGCGAATCCGTTTACTACAAAGCCCCGAAGATCAAGCAAAAAAGAGGGAAAAAGAAAAAGCTTTCTCACCTTGTTCATCGACCGCTATAAACACCTCGCCCATAATTGACATTAACAACTCTTTCTTGAACCTTTGTATTGGGCTCCAACCGGACTCCTTTGGAAGCTCAATGAGACCATCAAACACCAGGGATGGATGTGAAAACCTGATTGCCACCAATCTTTCCCCTTCTCATGATCTCTATTATATGTTCTCTACCTCGATCTGCTTGGATTCATTTACTAGTGAGTCAGATAGTGATAATGAGATAGAGTCCCCCCTTACTCCCAGAGGACCTTTCGTAAACGTCATGCCCCAATAAGCATCAACACCTAATGTGATAACCCCTAGTGTAAAGGTCCTGATGGTTCTCTGCTCAACCATTGCAAAGGAGCAGAGTCAATTTAAACAAGTCTTTGCAAAAGTAGTTGACCTAATTTTGGAAAACTCATTTTCCTTGCTAAGAACTAACACAAAAAAAATGCTACAGGCTTTGATAACTTCTGAATATCAACTCTGTCGAACCACACTTACCCTAAAGGAACACCTCTAAAATATATAATATATTCAGTACAAAAACTTTGTTAAAGGGATGTTATGGTTAAGTTGCACTACTAAAAACGTATGAAATGCAGTAAAACAACTTTGTTAAAGGGACGTTATGGTTCCAAGTAAAACCAAGTAATAGTTGTGATGTCATCTTTGATGTCCTGGGTGTTAGTCTTAGCAGTGCATGGTGGTGGCGCGAGTTATGGTCGCTTAGCGCACCATAACTGGCGAATTTCAGGGGTTTTCCGGTTTTACTTGGAACCATAACGTCCCTTTAACAAAGTTTTTTTACTGCATTTCATAGGTTTTAGTAGCGCAACTTAACCATAACGTCCCTTTAACAAAGTTTTTTACTGAGTTTCATAGGTGTTTAGTAGAGCAACTTAACCATAACGTCCCTTTAACAATGTTTTTTACTGAATTTCATAGGTTTTTAGTAGTGCAACTTAACCATAATGTCCCTTTAACAAAGGTTTTTTACTAAATTTCATAGGTTTTTATTAGTGCAACTTAACCATAACGTCCTTTTAAATGGATGAAGGCCATTAGCACCCTATGTTCCCAAAGCGGGAACCCGGGGTGCTAAAAAAAAGATTTTTCTTCCCACACCGGTACACCTCGGCGTCCCAGTGTAGGAAGGAAAATCCTTTATCAAGATGGCCACCATGAAAAGAGAAGGGGGGGTTCCATGCAGGGCCCCTCTTCACTTCACAACATGTGTGCGTGGTCTTCGCAGCTACGTGTCTTCCACAACGCGTGTGTGTGGTCTTCACAACTACGTGTTTTCCGAAGTGCGTGTGCACAGTTTTCACTGCTACTAGTTTTCCATTAATGCCTGTGCACGGTCATCATTTCTGCGTGTTTTTCTTCAACGTGTGTGTGTGTTCGGATGAGGCACATGTGAGCTCGGATTCATCTGTTTAGAGCGTGTGTATGAGTTTGAAAACGATACACTGATACGTGCTTCATTCAAAGTGTGTGCGCAGTCTTCTTAGATACGTGTTATCTACAGCGCCTGTGCGTGGTCTTCACAGCTACGCATTATCTACAGTGCGTGTGTGTGGTCTTTGCAACTATGTGTTTTCTACAATGCGTGTGCGTGGTCTTCGCAGCTACGTGTTATCTACAGTGCACATGTGCGGTCGTCGCAGTAACGTGTTTTCTACAACGCGTGTGCATGGTCTTCGCACTATGTGTTATCTACAGCGCGTGTGAATGGTCTTCGCAGCTACGTGTTTTCTACAGCGCGTGTGCGTTTTCAGATGAGGCTTGTGTGAGCTCGGATTCATCTCATTTCTGTGTGTTTTTCTTGAATGCGTGTGCGTGTTCGGATAAGGCATGTGTGAGCTCAGATTCATCTGTTAAGAGCACGAGTTTGAAAAAGATACACTGCTACGTGCTTCCTTCAACGCGTGTGCATGCTTCATTCAACGTGTGTGCATGGTCTTCTCAGGTACGTGTTATCTACAGCGTATGTGCGTGGTCTTGGCAGCTATGTGTTATCTACATTGCGTGTGTTCAGTCTTTGCAGCTACGTGTTTTCTACAGCGCGTGTGCGCGGTCTTCACTGCTACACGTGTTCCGTTAACTCCTGTGCGCAGTCATCATTTCTGCAAGTTTTCTTCAACGCGTGTCCATGTTCCGTGTTCGGATGAGGTGCGTGTGCGAGTTTGAAAAAGAAAGTGTCTGCGTGTTTTGACTGGTGCGGCATATGTCAAAAGTGGGTGAAGTAGTTGTGCGCGTGCGCTTTACTGCGTAAGCATGGTCTACACCGCTACCTGCTTTCTTCGTGTTCGGATGTTTTTTAGTTAACACGTTTTTTTGCTTCTTGCAGCCATATTGCATCCCATCCTCATCACCGCTCACCTCCCCAAGCATTATTTGATAAGTTTGACGAGGGCAATATTTTACCGCGATGTCCATGGACACCGGACGAGAATCCAAGATGGCGGCATCTCCAAAAATCTGACGCACTTCACGCTTCACCCAAGCCAATCGGAGAGCATGTCACATGTCTGCAGACAAGATGCACGCCGGTTGGCCAATCCGTGTCCTGTCCGCGGAGCGAACTGGGAAGTGTGTCCGGCCATATACTCTTTTTGCAAAGTTTGGTGAGGATTCGTCCAGGGGGAGCGGAGTTATAAGCCACCCAAACAGCAACTTAACCATAACTACACGGCTACTGCTGTGGCCGTGTAATATTACATGGCCATGGTAGTGGCCATGTAGTTATGGTTAAGTTGGTGTTTCCATAGGAAGAGCACTTTTTGGGTGGCTTATAATTTCGCTCCCCCTGGACGAATCCTCACCAAGCTTTGCAAAAAAAGTATATGGCCCACTCTGAATTTTCTTGCAAAGTTTGGTGAGGATTTGTCCAGGGGGGGCAAAGTTATAGGGGGGGTCACAAAACTTTTTTTTTCCCATAGACTGAATGGGAATTTTTTTTTGCTCGTGCCTACCGCCCAAACCGCTGGACGGATTTTCACCAAATTTGGACCAGGAGCAGCGGCTTGGTCCCGAAAGCGTGCTTTTGCAAATTTGGTGAAAATCCATCCAGTAGTTTTTTTTTTAAATGAACAAAAAGTAGGTCAGAAAAAATTAGTGATATCTGTGTTCGCTTCGCGGACACACTTCCCTGTTCGCTCCGCGGACAGGACGGTGATTGGGCAAGCAGCTCGCATGATGTCCGCAGACATCTGACGTGCTTTTCTATTGGCTGCCGTAAAGCGTGCAGTGCGTCTATTTTCAGAGACGCCTGCCATCTTTGTTTATCGGAGTGGATCTGCTGCCTGCACAGTGTAAATGTGGTCAGCCACGAAAAGGCGGTGAGGCACAGGCCCTCATGTCTCTCTCTTGTTCCCCCCACCCCCGCTCAAGGCACTTGTCTCCCATGTCCCCCCCTCACTGATTCTCCGTGTGTTCCTCCCACCCCCCTCATGCTCCGTTTCTCTTTCCCGTTCCCCCCGCTCATGTCCCGTGTCTACCTCCTTCCCCCCACTCATTCCCCGTGTCTCCCTAATGTGCCCCCACCCCCCGCTCATGCCCCGTGTGTCTCTCCCCTTCCCCTCACCCCCCACTCATGCCCTGTGTCTCTCCCTCCTTTCCCCCCGCTCATGCCCCGTGTGTCTCCCTCCTTTCCCCCCATCCCCCGCTCATGCCCCGTGTGTCTCTCCCCTTCCCCCCACCCCCGCTCATGCCCCGTGTGCCTCTCCCCTTTCCCCCCACCCCCCGCTAATGCCCCGTGTGTCTCTCCCCTTCCCCCCAGCCCCCGTCATGCCCCGTGTGTCTCTCCCCTTCCCCCACCCCCGTTCATACCCCATGTCTCCCTACTGTTCCCCCACCCACCGCTCATGCCCTGTGTGTCTCTCCCCTTCCCCCCACCCCCCGCTCATGCCCTGTGTGTCTCTCCCCTCCCCCCCACTCCCCGCTCATTCCCTGTGTGTCTCTCCCCTTCCCCACCCTCCACTCATGCTCCGTTTGTCTCTACCCTTACCCCCCACCCCCCGCTCATGCCCCATGTGTCTCTCCCCTTACCCCCCACCCCCTGCTCATGCCACGTGTGTCTCTCCCCTTCCCCCTCACCTCCTGCTCATGCCCTGTGTGTCTCTCCCCTTCCCCCCCACCCCTGCTCATGCCCCGTGTGTCTCACCCCTTCCCCCCACCCCATGCTCATGCCCCGTGTCTCTTTCCCCTTCCCCCACCCCCGCTCATATGTGTCTCCCTACTGTTCCCCCAACCCCCGCTCATGCCCCATGTCTCTCTCCCCTTCCCCCCACCCCCGCTCATGCCCCGTTTTTCTCCCCCCTTCCCCAACCCCTGCTCATGCCCCGTGTGTCTCTCCCCTTCCCCCCATGCCCCGCTCATGCCCTGTGTGTCTCTCCCCTCCCCCCATCCCCCGCTAATGCCCTGTGTCTCTCCCCTTCCCCAATCCCCTGCTCATTCCATGTGTGTCTCTTCCCTTCCCCCCCACCCCCCGCTCATGCCCCGTGTCTCCCTACTGTTCCCCCACCCCCCGCTCATGCCCCGTGTGTCTCTCCCCTTACCCCCACCCCCGCTCATGCCCCGTGTCTCTCTCCCCTTCCCCCCACCCCCCCGCTCATGCCCCGTGTCTCTCTCCCCTTCCCCCCACCCCCCGCTCATGTCCCGTGTCTCCCTACTGTTCCCCCACCCCCCGCTCATGCCCCGTGTGTATCTCCCCTTCCCTCCACCCCGCTCATGTCCTGTGTCTCCCTACGTTCCCCCCACCCCCCCGCTCATGCCCCGTGTCTCCCCTTCCCCCCCACCCCCGCTCATGACCTGTCTCCCCTGTTACCCCCCACCCCCCGCTCATGCCCCGTGTCTCCCTCCTTTCCCCCTGCTCATGCTCCGTGTGTCTCTCCCTTTCCCCCCACCCCCTGCTCATGCCCCGTGTGTCTCTCCCCTTCCCCACCACCCCCCGCTCATGCCCCGTGTCTCTCCCCTCCCCCCCACTCCTCGCTCAAGCCCTGTGTCTCTCTCCCCTTCCCTCCTACCCCCGCCCATGCCCCGTGTCTCTCTCCCCTTCCCCCCTACCCCCCGGTCATGCTCCGTGTCTCTCTCCCCTTCCCCCACCCCCGCTCATGCCCCGTGTGTCTCTCCCCTTCCCCCCACCCCCCCACTCATGCCCTGTGTCTCTCTCCCCTTCCCCCCACCCCCCGCTCATGCCCCGTTCTCTCTACTGTGCCCCCCAACCCCCTGCTCATGCCCCGTGTCTCTCCCCTCCCCCCACCCCCTGCTCATGCCCCTTGTGTCTCTCCCCTTCCCCCACCCCCTGCTCATGCCCTGTGTGTCTCTCCCCTTCCCCCCCACCCGCCGCTCATGCCCTGTGTGTCTCTCCCCTCCCCCCACCCCCGCTCATGCCCTGTACGCCTCTCCACTTCCCCCCACCCCCCGCTCATGCCCCGTGTCTCCCTACTGTTCCCCCCACCCCCGCTCATGCCCCATGTGTCTATCCCCTTCCCCCCCACCCCCCGCTCATGCCCCGTGTCTCTCTCCCCTTCCTCCCCACCCCCCTGCTCATGCCCCGTGTCTATCTCCCCTTCCCCCCCACCCCCGCTCATGTCCCTTGTCTCCCTACTGTTCCCCCACCCCCCGCTCATGCCCCGTGTGTATCTCCCCTCCGCTCCACCCCCGCTCATGTCGTGTGTCTCCCTATGTTCCCCCCACCCCCCGCTCATGCCCCGTCTCTCCCCTTTTCTCCCCCCACCCCTGCTCATGACCTGTCTCCCCTGTTACCCCCCATCCCCCGCTCATGCCCCGTGTCTCCCTTGTGTTACCCCCCGCCCCCCGCTCATGCCCCGTGTCTCTCCCCTTTCCCCCCACCCCCGCTCATGCCCCGTGTCTCCCTCCTTTCCCCCTGCTCATGCTCCGTGTGTCTCTCCCCTTCCCCCCCACCCCCTGCTCATGCCCCTTGTGTCTCTCCCCTTCCCCCCCACCCCCCGCTCATGCCCCGTGTCTCTCCCCTCCCCCCACTCCCCGCTCAAGCCCCGTGTCTCTCTCCCCTTCCCTCCTACCCCCGCTTATGCCCCGTGTCTCTCTCCCCTTCCCCCCTACCCCCCGCTCATGCTCCATGTCTCTCTCCCCTTCCCCCACCCCCGCTCATGCCCCGTGTGTCTCTCCCCTTCCCCCCACCCCCCGCTCATGCCCCGTGTCTCCCTACTGTTCCCCCAACCCCCACTCATGCCCTGTGTCTCTCTCCCCTTCCCCCCACCCCCCGGTCATGCCCCGTGTCTCTCTACTGTTCCCCCCACCCCCCTGATCATGCCCCGTGTCTCTCTCCCCTTCCCCCCACCCCCCGCTCATGCCCCATGTCTCTCTCCCCTTCCCCCGCCCCCCACTCATGCCCCGTGTCTCTCCCCTCCCCCCCACCCCCGCTCATGCCCCGTGTGTCTCTCCCCTTCCCCCACCCCCTGCTCATGCCCTGTGTGTCTCTCCCCTTCCCCCCCACCCGCTGCTCATGCCCTGTGTGTCTCTCTCCTCCCCCCCACCCCCCGCTCATGCCCCGTGTGTCTCTCCCCTTCCCCACCACCCCCCGCTCATGCCCCGTGTCTCCCTACTGTTCCCCCCACCCCTCACTCATGCCCCGTGTCTCCCTCCACTTCCCCCCCACCCCCCACTCATGCCCCGTGTCTCCCCTGTTCCCCCACCCCCCTCTCATGACCTGTCTCCCCTGTTACCCCCCACCCCCCACTCATGCCCCGTGTCTTTCTTGTGTTACACCCCACCCCCAGCTCATGCCCCATGTCTTCCTTGTGTTACCCCCCACCCCCCACTCATGCCCTGTGTCTCCCTTGTGTACCCCCCCACCCCCCGCTCATGCCCCGTGTCTCCCTCGTGTTACCCCCATCCCCCGCTCATGCCCCGTGTCGCCCTTGTGTTACCCCCCCACCCATGCCCTGTCTCCCCTGTTACCCCCCACCACCCGCTCATGCCCCGTGTCGCTCCCCTTCCCCCCACCCCCCACTCATGCCCTGTGTCTCCCTCCTTTACCCCCACCCCCCGCTCAAGCCCCGTATGTCTCTCCCCTCCCCCCACTCCCGCTCATGCCCTGTGTGTCTCTCCCATTCCCCCACACCCCTCGCTCATGCACGGTGTGTCTCTCCCCTTCCCCGCACCCCTCGCTCATGCCCCGTGTGTCTCTCCCCTTCCCCCCAACCCTGCTCATGCCCCGTGTGTCTCTCCTCTTCCCTCCACCCCCCGCTCATGCCCCGTGTGTCTCTCCCCTTCCCCCCATCCCCCGCTCATGCCCCGTGTCTCTCTCCCCTTCCCCCCACCCCCGCTCATGCCCCGTGTCTCTCTCCCCTTCCCCCCCACCCCCGCTCATGCCCCGTGTCTCTCTCCCCTTCCCCCTCACCCCCGCTCATGCCCCATGTCTCTCTCCCCTTCCCCCCCACCTCCGCTCATGCCCTGTGTGTCTCTCCCCTTCCCCCCACCACCCGCTCATGCCCGTGTGTCTCTCCCCTTCACCCCACCCCCTGCTCATGCCCCGTGTGTCTCTCCTCGTCCCCAACCCCACGCTCATGCCCCATGTGTCTCTCCCCTTCCCCCCATCCCCCATCCCCCGCTCATGCCCCGTGTCTCTCTCCCCTTCCCCCCACCCCCGCTCATGCCCCGTGCCTCTCTCCCCTTCTCCCCCACCCGGCTCATGCCCCCTGTCTCTCTACCCTTCCCCCCCACCCAATGCTCATGCCCCATGTCTCCCGCCTTTCCCCCCACCCCCCGCTCATGCCCCGTGTGTCTCCCTTGTTCCCCCCGCCCCCCTGCTTATGCCTCGTGTGTGCGCCCTGTTCCCTCACACCCGCTCATGCCCTGTGTGTGCCCTGTTGCCCCCACCCCTGCTCATACCCCATGTGCGCCCTGTTTCCCCCACCCCCGCTCATCCCCCGAGTCTCCCTCGTGTTCCCCTCACCCCCCCGCTCATGCCCCGTGTCTCCCTCGTGTTCCTCCACCCCCCACTGTGTCTCCATCGTGTACCCCTCGCCACCCTGCTCATGCCCTGTGTGTCTCCAGTTGCCCCCACCCCCCGCTCATGCCCCGTGTGTCACCTGTTGCCCCCACCCCCCGCTCATGCCCCGTGTCTCCCTCATGTTCCCCCCACCCCCCTGCTCATGCCCCGTGTGTCCCTCGTGTTCCCCCCACCCCCTGCTCATGCCCCTTGTCTCTCTCCTTTACCCCACCCCCGCTCATGCCCCGTGTGTGCCCTATTCCCCCACCCCCCACTCATGCCCTATGTGTGCCCTATTCCCCCCACCCCCCGCTCATGCCCCGTGTGTGCCCTGTTCCCCCCACCCCCCGCTCTGCCCCATGTGTGCCCTGTTCCCCCCACCCCCTGCTCATGCCCCGTGTGTGCCCTGTTTTCCCACCCCCTGCTCATGCCCCATGTCTCCCTCGTAATCCTCTCCACCCCCCGCTCATACCCCGTGTCTCCCTCGTGTTCCTCCCCACCCCCCGCTCATACCCCGTGCCTCCCTTGTGTTCCTCCCCACCCCCTGCTCATGCCCCGTGTCTCCCCTGTTCCCCCCCACCCGCTGCTCATGCCCCATGTCTCCCCTGTTCCCCCCACCCGCTGCTGATGCCCCGTGTCTCTCTCGTGTTCCCCCCACTCCCGCTCATGCCCCGTGTTTCCTTCCTTTTCCCCCCACCCCCTGCTCATGCCCCGTTTGTACCCTGTTCCCTCTCACCCCCCGCGCATGCCCATGTGTCTCCCCTTCCCCCCCACCTCCGCTCATGCCCTGTGTGTCTCTCCCCTTCCCCCCACCACCCGCTCATGCCCCGTGTGTCTCTCCCCTTCACCCCACCCCCTGCTCATGCCCCGTGTGTCTCTCCTCGTCCCCACCCCACGCTCATGCCCCATGTGTCTCTCCCCTTCCCCCCATCCCCCGCTCATGCCCCGTGTCTCTCTCCCCTTCCCCCCACCCCCGCTCATGCCCCGTGTCTCTCTCCCCTTCTCCCCCACCCGGCTCATGCCCCCTGTCTCTCTACCCTTCCCCCCCACCCAATGCTCATGCCCCATGTCTCCCGCCATTCCCCCCACCCCCCGCTCATGCCCCGTGTGTCTCCCTTGTTCCCCCCCGCCCCCCTGCTTATGCCCTGTGTGTGCGCCCTGTTCCCTCACACCCGCTCATGCCCTGTGTGTGCCCTGTTTCCCCCACCCCCGCTCATCCCCCGAGTCTCCCTCGTGTTCCCCTCACCCCACCGCTCATGCCCCGTGTCTCCCTCGTGTTCCTCCACCCCCCACTGTGTCTCCATCGTGTACCCCCTCGCCACCCTGCTCATGCCCTGTGTGTCTCCTGTTGCCCCCACCCCCCGCTCATGCCCCGTGTCTCCCTCATGTTCCCCCCACCCCCCTGCTCATGCCCCGTGTCTTCCTCGTGTTCCCCCCACCCCCTGCTCATGCCCCTTGTCTCTCTCCTTTACCCCACCCCCGCTCATGCCCCGTGTGCCCTATTCCCCCACCCCCACTCATGCCCTATGTGTGCCCTATTCCCCCCACCCCCCGTTCATGCCCCGTGTGTGCCCTGTTCCCCCCACCCCCCGCTCTGCCCCATGTGTGCCCTGTTCCCCCCACCCCCTGCTCATGCCCCGTGTGTGCCCTGTTTTCCCCACCCCCTGCTCATGCCCCATGTCTCCCTCGTAATCCTCTCCACCCCCCGCTCATACCCCGTGTCTCCCTCGTGTTCCTCCCCACCCCCCGCTCATACCCCGTGCCTCCCTCGTGTTCCTCCCCACCCCCTGCTCATGCCCCGTGTCTCCCCTGTTCCCCCCACCCGCTGCTCATGCCCCATGTCTCCCCTGTTCCCCCACCCGCTGCTGATGCCCCGTGTCTCTCTCGTGTTCCCCCCACTCCCGCTCATGCCCCGTGTTTCCTTCCTTTTCCCCCCACCCCCTGCTCATGCCCCGTTTGTACCCTGTTCCCTCTCACCCCCCGCTCATGCCCATGTGTCTCCCTGTTCCCCCCCACCCCCCGCTCATGCCCTGTTGTGTTCTCTTTATGCACCCCGCCTTCCCTTTCCATGGTGGCCATCTTTTTTTTTTTACCACCCTGGGTTCCCACTTTGAGGACCTATGATGCTAGTGGTCTTTATCTATTGAAAAGGATTTTATGGTGACATTGCACTAATAAAAACCTATAAAATTCAGTTAAAAAAACCAATGAAATTCAATGAAAAAACTTTGTTAAAGGGACGTTATGGTTAAGTTGCGCTACTAAAAACCTATGAAATTCAGTGAAAAAACGTTGTCAAAGGGACGTTATGGTTCGAAGTAAAACCGAAAAACCCTTGAAATTCGCCAGTTATGGTAAGCTAAACAACCATAACTCACGCCACCACCGTGCACTGCTAAGACTAGCACTCAGGACATCAAAGATGACATCACAAATGTCATTGATGACATCACTGATGTCATCACATGTGTATGTACTTTTCATGAAATATGTGTACAAGGGATTCTTATTATAATGTTGCGAAACAAGTGTCAAGGATCATTGCAATAAATATCATACCCTAATTAGTGCATTGAACAATGCATTGATATAAATAGCATTCTATTATGGGGTTCTATCTAGTATACTAAGATACTCATACAGAAACATAACATTGTGTGCAGCGTACACGATGAAGGTATAATATTCGTAATGTTAATATGTTGAGTAATGAAATGAATATATATATATATATATATATATATATATATATATATATATATATATATATATATATATATATATATATATATATATATATATATAATATTGGCAAATGCCCCTCAACCAGAAACTGTTAACACCGAGCCGCATACAATAGAGGAGGAGGATTGGGACTTTGAAGAAGTCACCATAACTCCTCATTCGACTAAAGAGGATTCGACTAATGACACTTCCGTTCTTGTCTCCCGGCCGCTTATGATGAGAATGAAACAACTTCCGATTTTGGCGGGAACGTCCATTGGGTTGAATAGTCATACTAACATCCTGCCTCCTAAATCATCGGTGAGGCATACCTCGAATGATGGTACTTCTTGTGTGGCATAGCTTCAAGGCCTGATGGATTGCTGGTTATACGTCCCGACTGGATCAACTAAGAACACAGTCTCCATTACTCCATCCGTAGCCACATCTAATGGAACTTTGGCTGGTGTTTAAAACTTGAATACATTGCAATATTTTGCCCATGATCCCAGGTGTCTCCCTAAATTGGATCAACACTCTCAAACCTAATTACGCACACAGCTTCAATCAACATTGGTCAATTAATTTCCTTGGAAAGAGGGAACAATGGCAGAAGTGACATTTAAAAGGAAAGTTATTATAGACGAAGATGTCAATCAGTGGGTAAATGCGCAAGTTTGGAGAATATGACGTTTGTGAAGAATCATGTGAAGGAAAATGTTCAATATCACTGCCCTACTTCTACCTGTGCCCAATCACCTTCTCCCAACCAATCATCCCCAGCAAATTACCTAAATGAACGACGCTATGATGAAACCTCAATCCCTTCCTCCCCAAATGAACATAGTGCAGAACATCCCAACTCTACCATTTATGTTTCCCATTCTGATTTGCGGACACTGGCATGCATGCGCACCTGATCTGACTTTTCCCCTGGACATCGCGCCATGTCCGCTTCCACGTGTCACACTTTTAATTAGTTCAGGGATTCCCCCCGTCCTAGGGACACTAGCACACATGCGCACATGATTTCACTATGCCCCTGATACGACAATAAAGAAAAGAATGCTGCTTCTTGTTGATACCTCAAATAATCTTGTGGTACAATATTTGCAAAGTATCAACATGTGGGTTTTGACACCACCAAATCCCAATCGAAATAAATCTTATGTGCCAATAAAACCACCTCGACACAGCTTGCAAAAAATAGATCAAAAACAGAAAAAAACAAAAACTTGATCAATCTCAATTTCAAACAGAGAAAGAAAGAAAAAACACAAAATCCATTCATCATTTTTTTAAAGTTTGAATCTCTATAAACAAAGCAAGAAAAACACACTTGAACAAGAGAAAGTGTAGGTTCATAGATAGACAAAACCCAGTGTGGATATAGTGTGAATGACCGCAAGTTGGTCACATGAAATAAAAGGAAAAATAGAAGACAGGTTGCATAAAAGCCTACTTTATCAGACAGTTGTTTACAACTAAATTGAAGCAAAGTAAGTAGACAATTTTTATCACTATATACTCTTATCATTTTGCATAAGCAAAAAGGGATGTAATATTCAACACCAATATTTGCGTCTTGTAATAATGTAAAAATGTAATCAAGAAGACTGTTAGAGTTCTTTCTGTATAACTCAGGGACATTTTTGTTTTCATTCACAAAAATCTCAATGTCCATTCCGTTTTTTAACAAGGAACCCCCATTGGGTCTGCCTATGCGAGCAGGGGAATACAAAGGTTGTGAACAAGTGGACTAAGGTGTAGTACAATAGCTTGTTCATTATGGTTGGTGTTAGGAAAAAACCACCAATGTCCCCTTGCTGTTGTTGCGTTTCAGTGGCAGGTTTGAACAAGTAAAGCCACCTTCATCAGGGCAGAATTAGAGGACCCTGTGAAGAGAAGGAGGGGCTTTTATTTGGATGGGCTGTGTGTAGGTGGCAACACATGAAAAGAAAACAAGAATAAATCAGTAAAGACATGTCTGCTTGCACGTGTCGCACTTCTAATTAGTTCGGTGACTGCGCCCCATGCGGACACTGGCACACATGCTACCTGATATCACTTTGCCCCCGGATACCGCGCCTGTCCACACATGTCTGCTTACACATGTCGCACTTTTAATTATTTTGGGGACACAACTCCTGTCCCACGGAAACTGGTATACATGCACACATCCTCTCCCGGCCAATAAGTATCCACAGGACAGCCGTCATGTCCGCGGACATCCATGGACATCATCATGTGCCTGCACCCGTGCAGCTCAATGGAAGTGTCCGTGGACAGTGTCCGTACCCCTGGACAGTTTAAAACTGAATTTTTTGCCAATCTAGGGTGTTTCAAGCTGAAAATGTACCCTTGCAGAGCTCCTAGACCAGGTCTTAGTTGATCTGGCAACTTTTGATACCTTTTTAAGCCCTATTTGTGTCTCTACAGTCCGCGGAAAGTCACGCGGTCCATGGACAGCCCCTCTAAAGGGACTCACCCATTACTGCTCCTCATTCTCAATATGGTTGTACAGGAGAGAGCACCTGCTGGTTTTTCTGTGCTTGTTGGAGACCACAATGGCATCTACTATGGCCACTCTGCCTCCCCCAACACCACCACCATCTGGAGCGCCTGGAGAGGGGAACAGGCATGGTGATACAGAAGTTGATCAAGAGGAAGATGAAGATGAGGTCCATCTCTCCAGCTTCCATCGTGAATACTCGGTGGGCCAGCTTTTTACCACAGTTTGGGGTTTACCAAAGGCTCGGGCAGACAAGGTTCGATGCACTGAGTGAAAGGTTGTACTCAGTCATGGAAAACCAGGTCTATACTCCTATGGGACCACCACAATGCAGCGCCACCTCAGGTCTAATCACAAGGGAGCAGTGTGAAAGGTTCTATCTTTTGAAGGGACGAGTAGGCTGACGGGCACTACCTCGTCCTTATCATCCCCTCCTGTTACTGCAAGGGCCACTCATTTGGGGCAGAGGATCCCAGCAGAAGCCACACAGGCTATCCATAACACAGTTGACCCTTACCTTTCAAGGGTTATAGTGCTCTGCATGTATTGTGACACATCGCTCTGTAGGGGGGCAGTTTTGGAGTGCTTTTGAGGCCATGGTCAAGGTTAAGATTAAGGGCCACCCAACATCTTCCTCTCCCCATCTGCTCCTTTGTCCCTGTGGTTTTTTCACCTTCCCTCCCTTCCCTACCCTCCCTTGTCTCTCCTGGAAAATATAAATATATATATCTATATAAAACACACAAAAAACCACAACAAATAGTTCCTTTAGGAGCCACCTTTCACAGTTGAAAAATAGAAGCACCCAAAAAATGTACAGGCCCCTATGCAGCCTGTGGAGTGCGCGGACAGCGTGGTAGTCCACTGACATCTAAAACAATGTGTGTGGTGGTGGCATCAAAAACATTTTATTCTTTTGCATGGGAAAGTGGTGGCTCTGAAAATAACCTTTTTTGTATTTCATAGTTTTAACGTAAACTAAAAAACATTCTAGAAAAATGAACTATTTCTTTAAACTTGCAAAAAAATTGGCATTTTGTTTTCCCCTTGGTTTGACGTATTTTTTTTGCCCTTACTGGAAAATGCTTTGCACATTTACAAAAGCTGCTTAAAAGCATTTGAAATGTTTTGCAGAAAAAGCTACCCACATCAGTAGGATATTCTCTGTGCGGAAAATATTGCCAATGTTAAATTTAATATTTTCATTATGGAAAGACGGCATGCCAACATCTCCCAAAAATGCACACACAGCTTGGTTGACATTGCGCCTCGCTTTCTCCCTTTGTGGACCAAATTAACTTGAGCGCATCCATATCTGTCTCTGTGTAATGCTAGAAAAAATCAGTCTGGAATGCAGGAACATTTCCTAGAATTTGCCAAATGTCTCCTTCATTGCAAACTGCAGTGAAATTCCAGTGGCATACTCTAAACTGTTCCCTCCACTATGAACAATGATAATGTTTGGATGTTGCAGTGTGACCATACTTAAACAAAATGGGAGCAAGTCCACCCAATTCACTACATGTCACACACTCCATACAATTGCACATGAACATCATTAATTCCAACATTTTCAGTCACTCCACAGTGCTCTGCATGCACCTTCAGCCAATGGATCCACGAGTCCCCCAAAATCCATGTAGTCAGCCCCCTGAAACACATAGCCACAGCCATCTGCTGTCTTCAATGCAAACAACGCTTCTGCCAGACTCTCTTACCACTCCCAGAAACCCTCATCGGCTAATTCACTGGGCTGCACAGTCCAATTTCCATGCCTAGCATCTCCAAAAGACCCAAATATGGCACGTGCCATCCACAGGCTACCGCAGTGTCCACGGACAGGTCGTCCAATTGAAGGAGGTGGTGAGGGAAATTAAAAACAATGTAAGTTATTTAATCTGTAATGGTGCATCTGAAAAGAGTCTTTTTTTCATTCCAGTTTACATTTTTTTGGGGGGATTTTCAGTTTTCATTTTCCAACAACTACTCACATGCACTCTACATCATTTTCACAAAAACTTACTGAGTGCTTTTTGAATGTTTTGTAGAAAGATTGCATTAACAAAATGAGTGATATTCAGGCCATCACTGAAAACATGATGTCTACCATCCGGCAGAATGTTCTCATTTGGGAAGGATGTCATCCCAACACCATTCAAAAATGAACATACCCATTTGTTTACAAGACGCCTCCCTGCGTCTTGTTGGGGCAAAACACATTGGTGCATCTCCATACTGTCTTAGGAGATAGTTCTGAACAGATAATCTTTCCATGTGGAAATAGTTCCATTAGTGCTTTCAGCATATGTTTCAATGAAATCTGCAAAGATATTGCACTGATGTAGCCCAAACGATGTCCTCCACAATGGACCACAATGATATCTCGACATTGGAAATGAGAAATGTTTTTGCAATGTGCAAATAAAGCCTCCCAGTTTTAGCCGGGCACACCATACCATGATACCTCCACTCCCTCCAATCCAATGTGCTACACATTTCTGTGTACCTTTTCAGATTCACCATGCAGGAATGTTCCACCATCCACACAGTAAGCCTTCTCATCTCAACAACCACAGTCATCTTCCCTACACACAGCAATGAAAACAACTGCTACTCTTCCTATAAACCACAACTGGAACAACACATTGGTTAATCCCTGCAGTCCCCTTTCCATGACTTACCGCTGTCTGCGGTCCCTGTAACACAGGGCAGCCATTCTTCCCTTTCCACTTTAATCTTTTTAGCACTTCCTCATTCACTCCTTTCAAGCAGTCACATACCCATCCTGGCCTGGCTGACTTCTTTCCTCTCCGATCGACCCTCCCAGGTCCAAATGGGCTCCTTCCTCTCTGACATCTTTTTCTCCACCTGTGGTGTCCCCCAGGGATCCAACCTCTCTCCCTGGCTTTTCAACCAGTATCTGGCACTCCTTGCCCACCGCATCGCCGCTCTCTGCCCCTACTTCCAGTGCTATGCAGACGATACCCAGCTCATCTTCAGGCTACCCTCAGCCTCCTCCTCTCCTTCCCTCATCTCCGACTGTCTGTCTGCTATCCATGAATGGTGCGCCGCCAATGACCTCTGCCTCAACGCCAGTAAGACTGAGATTCTACTCATCGGCACACCCACTCCCTCCTTCCCTGCAGCTCTCTGGCCGGCCTCCCTTGGCCCCCTTCCTGCCCCTACCTGCAAGGCTAAAAACCTCGGGGTTATCTTCGACTCCACACTCTCCTTCTCTCCTCATATATCTGACGTCTCTAAGAAGTCACACTACCAGCTGCACCTCCTCAGAGGTATTCTTCCCTTCCTCTCCTTCCCCCAGAAGCTCACTGTCTCTCGAGCCCTGGTTCTCTCAAGGCTGGACTACTGTAACAGCCTCTATCTTAATCTGCCTGCCTCCACTCTCCGCCCTCTGCAACTTATCCAGAACAGAACTGCGAGACTTGTCCTTGGCCTCAAGCCCAGGGACCGTATCTCTCCAGGACTGAAATCTCTTCACTGGCTCCCAGTGGCCGCGAGGATCAAGTTCAAAACCCTCTGCATTGTCCACAAGGCCTTCTGGGGCCTGGGACCAAAATACCTCCAACTCTCTCTTCCTAAATATCTTCCTTCACGAGCCCTTCGCTCATCCGTCTCCAACTCCCTCATGGTCAGCCGTTTCTCGAAGCAACGAGCTGGGGGTAGATCTCTCTCCGCAGCAGGGGCCTCCCTCTGGAACAGCCTTCCTGCCTCCCTGAAACTTGAGGAGAACCATCTCCGGTTCCGGAAGCACCTCAAAACCTTCCTCTTCGCTTCTGCCTTCTCTCTCCCTCTCCCCTGCTAATCCTGCTTAACTCCCCACTGAACTCAGCTCAAACCTGCATCTGGGCCACTCTCAGCAACCTCGGTCCAGGGCCCAGCCACTCTCCACCTGCACTGCCTCCCCGGCTCCCCCTGCACTGTGGGACTGTCACTGTATCCCTACAGCCCCTTTCCCAGCACTTGCTCTGCACTTACCTCGCACTTGCCACCAGCTGGCCCTTTCTATTTATTATTTATTATTATTTTATTTTATTTATTTATTTATTTTTTAATTTTTTTTTTTACGCTACTTACCTTGTACTGCACTTCCCCCCCCACCTCCTCCCCCCTGCACTTCCTCCTTTTCCCCTTACCTCTGCACTTGCGCGATCTGAATGACACCTGGCCTAGTAGGATCGTTTGTCTGTTTTCCCCTTGTTTCCCTCCCTCCCTGCCTCGTCGCGCCTTGAAACACTTGTGTATAGGCGCGTTACAAATACCATATCATATCATATCATCCACCAATCACATCTAAAAACTCTACATCAAACTCTATCTTCTTAGATCAAAACAAAGGTGATCACGAGCTGGAAGGATCTTTAGCAAGACTCCAGGAATCCACTTTTTAGATAAAATCAATACAGTTTAGAACTCTAAGGGTCTTACAAAAACAGAAAAGGAGGGAGGCCCCTGAGTACTAGTAAGCCTCTAGTATCCACCTCCATGCATGCATAGGGGGGTCTTACCGCAAGTGGATCAGGAGCAGGGTGAGCTCCTAGTAAGGCTTTGGAACCCACCCCCTTTGCATTTAATACCCATGATAAGTGCACTGGGGGACACAAACACAAGTGGATATTGGGCAGCGGAACGTCCCAGTAGATTCCCTTAGAACCCACCCCAGCGGTGAAATAGTACAACAAAAGTGCTGAAGGGGTCTCACAACACAAGTGGATCGGGAGCTGGGAAAAATCCTAGAAAGGCTTGTGAATCCACCTGGCTGGAAAATAAGCAACCTAAAGCGCAGAGGGGGTCTCATAGCACAAGTGGATCAAGAGCAGGGAAGTCCCTAGTAAGGCTCCTAGAACCCACCCCTGAGGAAATAACTAGCCCACAAACAGAGCATGGGGGCTTCCAAAATCAAGTGAATCATGTGAGTAGAAAATGCCAAATTAATCTCCAAGGACTACACCAAAATGCTAAAACGCCTCCATCAATGTAAAACTACAAAATACATGACAAAAAACTCAATGGCTCAAAGAACCCACCCCGAGGAGTATCACGTGAAAGGTTTCACAGAGGGGGTCTGTTTTTTCAGAGACCCAAATGATGACATCATCCTCACTGCTCCTACTGTCTTGGTCGGACATGATGGAATGTCTAACCGGGGAGGAAACTATAGAAGAATAAAAATGACACATACAAAAGAAAATACTGAAAAAAAGAAAACAATAAAAGTAAAACCAAAAATAGACAAACTAAACAAATCACAAGATAAATGAAAATTGGATTTTGGGAAAACGGGGTAAAAAGGATGAAATGTTTAAGGGGTAAAGCGTCAAAAGTGCTTGCAGTTACTCAGAAACCCATTCAATAGCAAGTACAGAAAGCAATGATTAATATAAAGTTATCTTTTGTGGGTGTGGTGATTATTTGCGGCTACACAATGCCACATCATCTGATTGGACAGTCTCACATGCATGTATGTCGTCAAACAGTGTGGTCGCACTCACCTCGATACGGCTCAACATATGATTGAATAGTCCGTTGACACGTATAAAAGACACACATAGGCGCTGAGCCGCATCGTGTGTTATGGTTGGCTGATGCATTATGTGCAAAGAGGCTTAGCCACATTATAGGAGTTCGACATCCCATTGGCTTATTTTGCACACGCAGGTTACATCAAATAGCATGGGCGTATTCACGTCAATACATTGCAGCATGTGATTGGATAGTTTGTTGATACATATAAAAGTCACGTGTAAGCACCGAGCTGCAATGTGTGTTCTGATTTACTGATACATTATGCCCGAAGAGGCGTAGCGATGTTACAGGAGTTAGATGTCTCATTGGCTTATTTCATATGCATGGGTTATGTCAAACGGCATGGCCGTACACATGTCAATTCTTCGCAATGGATGATTGGATCGTATGTTGATGCGTATAACATGTGGGCGCGGAAACACAGTACGTGATACAATTGGCTGGGGTATTAGACGTGAAGATGCATAGGCACGTTGAAGGATGTTGACAGTCTATTAGCTGATTTTGCACACGTGGGTTACCGACTCTCCCAGTTGTTGCTGTATGTAGCCGCACATGTATCCTTGGAAGATGCAGCTCTAAACACTTAAAAAAAAAAAAAAAAAAAAAATATATATATATATATATATATATATATATATATATATATATATATATATATATATATATATATATATATATATATACATATCTACATATATATGGGCAATAGTCTTGTAAATATGTATTTTAAAATATATTGACAGTTACTGTAACCCTTTAATAAATATTCATGAACAGTATATATACATTTAACTACTTCAACAAGTTAAGTATATAAGCAAACTCTTTTTTGTAACAATGGGTTTATTTGGGGGGAATGTGGTTATCCAATTGCTTTTTATTTTACTTTCTAGATGTAATACAGTGTTTTGATTAGCTGCACTGTCTGTATTATTAATGTCAATTATGTATGGAATACCAAAACCCTTGAGATTCAAAGAAACCACTTTAGTTGCAGAGACGTTAAGGTGAGCAATACATTGTAACAAAACCTTTGAAATTCAAGTAAAATCTTTAGTTACAGGGACATTCAGGTGAGAACTTAATACAACAAAACCCTGGAAATTCAGCCACCTTAACTTCGCAGTCCCTGTTGTGTAGACTGTGACCACCATCCAACTTGATTTTTTTATTATCAAAAGATGCCATGCCTACATCATTCAAAAAAGCACATACACCTTTATTTAAACGGTGCCTACCTTGTTCTAGTTGTGCACAAGACACATTTGGGCATCTCCATATTTCCCTTGGATGTATTTCTGAAAACATAATCTTTGCACATGGAAATAGTTCCATTACGCCTCAGAAACTTTTAATTAAACCTGCAAATATAGTGGAGTAACATAGCACAAACTATTTCCTCCACAATGAACAACAATAATATTTGGGCATTGAAAGTGATCCATAGTCTTACAAAATGATAGTAAACTCACCCAGTTTAGCCCAATCATTGTATACCACCAAACCTCCCCTCCCTCCAAACCAATAGTAACAGTGATGCCAAAAATCTCCCAACATCCAGCTTTTTCTTAGAAATTCTTAGACATTTCTTAGAAATCCTAATCTTCCTTTTTTGCTACTGTACACTCTACATCTTCTTTTACAATTTCCTTATAGGAATGTTGTCAATGCATTCCTAATATTTTAAAGGAAAATTATATTTTCGACATCTGTGAAGTGAACTTGACAAAAGAATTCACACCATCAGAACTTATATAGTAATTCTCAAAATACGACTTTCCCGCAGCATTTAAAAACAGCAGATGCAGCTTTATTGACAAGCTGCCTTGATTCTTCAATTTGTGGACTGAAAAGGTTTGTTGGACATCTCCATGTTTGCCTCTTAATCTTAGCAGCAGGAAATAATTGCATTAGGTTTTTAAAGAAATTCTTCAGGGCTACTTGCAAAGACACTGGAGTCACAAACCCCAAACTGTCCCCTGCACAATACACAATCACAATGTCCAGCCATACTCTCACAGAACGAAAACAAGCTTGCCCAGTTTAAGCTACAAACTTCATGCCACAAAACCTCCACTTCTGCCAATCCAATATTTCCAAGGATGCCATGACTTTCAGAATACACTGTCAATGACTGAATTGAATAGTCTCCCAGAATCCACACAGTGTGCCTTGTCAAACACATAGCCATAGCCATTTTCAGTGCTCTCACAACTCCTGCATACAAAACTCCTACTACCTGCTCTTTCTGTACACCACACCCAGCAAACCTGATAGGCTAATTCCCACAGTCCCCTTTTCATGCCAGGCATCCTCAAAAGACCTAGAAGTGGCAGCTGCCGTCCACAGACTACTGCAGTGTCAGCTGACTCCGTGACACAGGGGCAGCCCTTCTACCCTTTCCACTTTCATGTTCTCAACACTCCATCATTGCTGCTTCAAAGAGGCACACATCCATCCACCAATCACATCCAATACCTCTTCACCTCACCCTGTCATCTCACTAAGGGAAAAATCTAATTATTTCCTTTTACCAACGAATAATTGTGAGTCTGATGTTCATTATTAAACTCAGAACCAGGAGCATGTCGGGATTAATGTATTTCTATCTGACTATCTTTTTTCTCTTCCTTTCCATGTTTTTTATAGACATTCTCATTCTTAGGTGATATATCAAAGCCCAATGGCAGGAACCCTTCACTTTGAGCCATTATTGTTTGGTGGAATCTTTGCGACAGAATATGAAGTATCACTTGATTTGTCCTGAATTCATACTCAAATTGAACTAACTATTTGAATATCATTAGATTCAGTGCAATGAAGTGAGGGAATGGTATGTAAAAGCTTCATCACATTTCTTCTGTTTACAATCAGGCCATCTTTTACTTTCTCCAATCTCTCTATTTTTATAGCGCAGAACAGAGAGTGGTGTCTAGGATTTTCACATTTAGGTGGATTTGTTGTATTCTTGTATTGTGTCAAAGATTTGTCTTTGTCAATGGGTCGGAGTTTCAGGGTCAATATTACTTTCTCCCATTTTTATTTTATTGTCAGGAATTTATAACCTCTTGATGCTGCAAGGAAATCATAGGTAGAACTCCTTGATTCCGTACTCAACGTCTCTGAGTCCAATGAGATCCATTCTGTTTCAGCTATATCAAGATTGTCATAGATAGTTTTTTGTCTCTGGTCTTTATTATCTTTTGTCTCAATATATGAGGTATATGTAGATAGTTCTAGTAGAGTTTGTCTGGTAGCAAGCTTGTCTTCTGTGGCAATCTCTGAGCTCAAGATCTGGTTATTTAATTGATGTGGGGGATTTTCTTTAGTCTCAGTTTTCCATTTTCTAGTAGACAGTTGTGTCTCTATAGCTGGCATTTTTAAATTATGCTCAAACGCTCTCGAACTGTTACAATGTTCTTTCCTGTTGTTAGGTAGTGTTTTGTTTTTTTAGTGCCAGCATTGCCTACAAAGGAAACTTGTTTTATAGTCACTCTTTGTTGCTTCTGAAAAATGCCAGATGAACCTTTTGCTGGAATGTCTGTCCTATGTGGACAGCCTCAGCTGGATCCTTAGATTTTTCAAGTAATGATGTCTGGCTGATATCTTTTTTTGTTAGTTGGGAGGAGGCCTCTGTCCCTTGAATATTATCATTTATGTGGTGAATGCAACAAGCAAGACCTTGTCTTTAATCCTCCTGAGAGAAGATCACATTTGGGCCTCACTTCGAGTTTCCTCACCAGCAGTCTGCAATTGTCTCATTTACTAAACTTGTCCACTGTCTTGGCAGGAAATTGATGGGACCTTCTTTCAGCTCGTGATGCATTGGCAGTTTCCAATAGAGCAGTCATCATGATATTTGTGTCTGCATGATCAGTTCTTGATACATCAAAGAGTCTCGCTGGTCACATATTGGGTTTTTCGGCCTCCAAATAAAATCTAGCTTGCAGGTTGGTTGTGAATGATTCCAACAATATTTGTTTTGTGTGCATTAGAGCAAGTAAGGTGGCTTGATCCTTCTTAGATTCACTGTACCCTTCATATAGCTTTAGGAAAGGTTCAAGTGAAATAGTCAATGAGGCCATTAAAATGTTTTGTAACTCCAACATCGATGTAAGCAAATGCTGGGGTCTGGAAGTTTCCTGCTGATCTGCCATTGTTTTTGTGGAATATTGATTTACAACTGTCTTCTCCTCTTTCGTCGCTATTTGGACTTGTGATTTATTCCACTGTGCATCAAGCTTAGGAGGTTGTCATATATTAAACTCTGTCAAATTCGGAGTATCTGCATTTTGAAGTGTTCTTGCCCCACTCCTTTCATTTGAGTTCTTGCCAGAAATTGAACTTCTCCATAATTCTGATGTGATAATTCAGCAGCTCGAGTCAGTATTTGTTTTGAGGATTTCCTATTGTTGTTGGACAATACATACTTTTTCGAGCTTGTGCACTTGTTGGATCTCACTGTAGCTACGCATCCAAATACTTGTGATATTCTTTCCGCACTCTGTATCAAGCTATTAATCTCTGCGATGTCAAGCGAAAGGAGGGCTGACCGGTGCGCTGTAATTTCCGCTCACATTCGTGCGCACAGAGCTGAGAGATTTTACTCCGTTCGGGATTTACTATATTGTTTTCCAAGGAGCATTACACCATAATAGTGATGTCCCTGCTGGGTGAATGAAGGCTATGGTAATGCACAAAAGCTCTCTCACCCCTGGCTAGCACCTTGTGTACTTCCGTCTCGATGATTTTCTGTTTCGGGGTATTGGTCTCTTGGGGTGAAGAGTCTGATATTGGGTTATCGAGTTCAACAAATACAGGTGCATTGAGGTCACATTCTGTGTCAAGATCTCGTGGACAACACATACTAATAGGTGATTCTGTGTCTTGTTTAATGTTAATACTATTACCCCATGTGGCAGCGCTGGTCTGAGTATCAGCCAGATTCAAGCAATTATCCTCACATTCATCCCCATGGGTGCATTTGCCTGTGTGCACCGGTATATCGAGTGGCAGTTCACTCACCTCTGGATATGTTGAGCAGTCTGTCAACAACTCTGCCACACCGTCTTCTTTCGTGCATTTGGATATTTTTTATGATCAGTAGCTGCAGGAGCTCTCTGTTCTTCCTCCGGGAGCCTTTGTTTCCATTGGTTGCGCCTACTCTCGTGCTGGCACTTTGCGCCACAAAACCAATTTGAATTCTGCAGGGGAGGAGCCCAGATTAAAGGGACAGCAGTTAGCACCTCCAACAGGCAACGGAGCAGCTCGGATTACATCCAGCACAGTCAACACAGCATAACTCGAGCACCTCTTGCAAAAACAAAAATTAAAAAATGATGTCCAAAGAAAAACAGACCTACTAATGAACCTAACCCTCTATATACCAGTGTTAACGTAGTCATGATAGAGCAATCCAAAAATATTATGTTACAGAAAATGTTTCACTGTAGAGTTCTTCATAATCTTATAAAAACATCTGAAAAGTCCCCACCTACTCTTAAAAACTACAGCAGAAGATTAAGCCTACAAGCTTTAATTGGCAGTGCCTTTCTATTACAGAGAAAACTGTTTGTATTGATTTTAAACAGAATGAAACCACTAACTAAATTAATCAATCAATTAACAAAAGTACTTCTAAACATGCGCAGTGTCAATATAGAGACCTTTTCAACTTCTGTGATGGTGAATGGATTCACACAAGCAGCTCATACTTCAATGAAGAAGCTTATAAACAAGAACAACAAAAAACAATTACCATAGACATATATGGTTGAGGGTATTTTTATTTATTCAGATTTATTTATTTATTTATTTATTTTAAAGCGCACGTCAGCCCGGGGGCATCGTGGCGCTGTTACATGAGGACATACATAATCTGGTTACCGTGGAAGGAAGATGGTTACAAAGCAGTTTTCATTACAAGGCACATTTCGTAACAGACGTATGCGAGCTGGAGTGGGTGAAGGAAGGATGGAGTTAGTTGAATAGAGTGGTTTTGAGAGATTTGCGAAAGGAGTACAGAGAAGTTTCTGCTCTGAGTGAGTTAGGGAGGGCATTCCAGAGCTTAGGAGCTAGGAGCTATATGAAATGGTGGAACACACCATTATGGCAAAAGAAACTGTTATAGAAAATAAGTCTCAAAGAAACATTGAACTTAATGCTCCTTTCACCGAAAACAAACGGTCCTGTGTACAAATTGACATGCAGCTCAATGTGTAATGTATGCCAACAATCCTTTAAATCTTTATGATAATTACTCAATCACTATGTGAAAATAAAAGACAAAAGTAAAATGAAAACTTTACAAACCGCCCTGTCCAGTGCACAGCCACACTGGTCTGCAAGGACATTCATTAGCCTGCATTTAAGGACCTGCTTGCAAAAGCACTTTCCATCACATAAAAATGTTAGCGACATACCATTTTACTATATGGAATCTTGTGCATTAACTAAACTATGCAAAAAAGTCTAGCTCTAGAACTTGAAAATTTAAATAACATTCTCCTACATGGAGCAGCCAAAGAACTGTGTCAATAAATAATGCACACCCTACGTAAATACTTTGGAACTGAAGGTGACTTCGAAAATTCTGTTCCTTCAGAACAATTACCGAAAACATCATAAACACCAACTTCCTAATGAAGACATACAAAAAAGAAATAGCTAGGTTTCAAAACACATCTGCTGAAATACCAGACGTTTTATAAGAAGAGCACAAAAAGAGTAGATCTAGCCTACAAATTAGAAGAGAATGGGCATCATTATGAGGAATGCGGTAAGGGGTTAACAGCGCTGGTAAAGGTGCCGGAGCCATTAACCTCTTACCGCCCCATTGCGAGGTCTGCTCGCGGGAACCCGCTATGGATGCCTGGTTTACCCGCGAGCAGACCAGGATGCTAACAACGGGCCTATTATTAACAGGCTCGTTGTTAGCATCCTCCCCCTTCCCATTGAGCCCTATGGCGGCTCGAATGGGAATGGGGAAGTACCGGGTCCGCTTCCTTCAATGAGGAATTACCAGGCCCTCCAAGGTCAGAATGGCCTGGCAATTCCTCATTCAAGGAACCCAGACCTGTTTCCCGATATGGGGGTAGCCATGCCGCTAAAAATGGGCATGGTTACCTCCATCCTCGTAATGAGGCCCAATGAAGAATACCAATGATTCCAATTAGCTTTATATCTAACAGCAGAAATAAATACAACATAACTAACCCCTCAACAGTTTTGCACATACTGCAACAAAAAGCTTGACAATAAACAAATGCCATCCCATTCTATCACAAATAAAGTCTGAAAGCTCTCCAACAGCTTAACTTGTATGAGCGCATTATAATACAAACAGTGAACTCATATCATGTAATAATATGCCTTCAACCGCAATAAGCCAATTTACCTCCACCCAAGCTACTAAAGGGCATACTTGTCAAAGTAGTATATTTACCATTAGATCTAATAGAAAATCTACAAACTGTAGGAGTATAATGGCCAATAGATCAATCTTTGATTGCACTAGTTAGTGGTGTGCCAACAAAAGACAAAAAAATTGTCAACAACTAGTCGATTTAAACAAAGTTAGACAAGCCCTACAATATCTAAAGAAAACAATGAATACTACAAAAATATAAACATAGAGGAAAACCTAAGAGAAACCACCCAAATTATTCAAGACTCGCCAGAAACTGGTCAATATGAATGTGCAGATCCTGTTACTGCAGAAAATATTTTAGACCAGCATACAATTCACCCACTATACTCAAAAAGCCACAATTGATGATACATTAGAAACATATCAAATGCATCAAGCCAACGGATCCCCAATGAGCACATGGGGAAAAGTATAGAAGCAGGTTCTTTTCCTCTACTGTTCCTTACAGGAAAAGAAGGAAGATATGATGAAAGGTCCGCGCAAATTAATGCATCAGAAAATTGCTTTTTAAGAATGTATTCTGAAGACCCCAGATTCAGACAAAATGTGGAATACATTTTCCACCTCCTGTTCGAAAGTGAACTAGCAACTCTGTGTTATGGAGTTGCACACACATTAAAAACAGGCTCTAACTTGTTAAACATATCCGCTACGCAACTGCTTAATAAAATAAAAGACAAAGATGAAGTTTTGCAGTCAAGTATCATAAATCTCATGACAAACATGCATGGTACAAAAGAATACTGGTTCTGATGTCATGCTGGTGTACCTTGTATGCTAAGGAACTTAGGCCGACCACATGGTTTCAAAATAAAGTTGGAATGGATATAAAACACCAGGAGAACTCTGTTCTCTTGACCCTGTCAATGTATCAAGGTACTTTCACCATTGCTTCATGCATTTTATCTGCAATAAAACTACCCCTCTGCTCAGAAAATTGCAACATTTATTTTGGTGAAAAGAATATCAATCCACCACCACTTATCCACATGCTTTTGTAGATAAAAGATGCTTCTAAATTTGCCCATGATAGTCACTGCACTGTTTTACAGTTTATTGGAAAATACACTACCTGTGACATCCATTCAGAAACCACAGATAGTAACCTACATACATAAGTGTTACGCTTCCAAAAACATAAATGTGGCAAATATTGCTGATATAGGTACCAAAACAAAGGCACATACTATACCAAATGTCGCTTTGGATTCCCTAGACCAGTTTGCAAAAAAGGACAAGTAAATAGCTTGATATCTTCTGTTAGACACAGCATAAAAGGCAACTCCCCTATAAATGCATACAACATTAAAAGAGACAAAGCATCCAAGTACATCAATTATTACAATGCAATCATTGCCCTCTTGACGAATGCAAACATAGACATATGGCCTCATTATAAGTTTGGCGGTAACCTTGCTGGTAAAACCGGCAGGCTGCCGCCAAACCTCTGATCATTTATGGCACCCATGGGCAATTACTGGGGCATTCTGGCCCCACCGGACCCGGTATTTGGCCATTCGCGGGCGCCGGAAAAAGATGCTCTCCATTCCCATTCGGCCCATAAGGCTGAATGGGATGGGGAGATTGGATGCACTAGCACCATTTATAACGGTGCCTGTGCATCCGACATGCTGTGCTCGTGTGTGCCGCTCTGCTCGCCCGGACAAACCTGGTGGGCAGAAAGGCACCCCCGAGCACAACTTGTAGTTTGCCGGTCCTGGAACTACAATACCGGCAAGCTTACCGGTACTGTAGTTCCCAGACCGGCAAACTTATAATGAAGCCCATTCAATACATTACACATAATTCCACTGCAGTTGCAAGATATACCACAGCCTAGCTCAATACCTAGATGCCTGAGGGCTTTGTGCGCTGAAAAAAAACAAAGCTGAAAAAACAGACCTAAAAGACCTATGGGATTACATATCATCTGACAAAACACTATCATTAAAATTGTACAGCTTCAGTATAAAAACCCGCTCCCATAGAGAATGCAGGTGCTTTGAAGCTGCAGACCATTTAGCAGGTATAAGTACAGCCTTATATGGCAAATTTGAACACAATGTCTGGCAGAACCTTGGGCTAGCTTCATCCTGAAAAAGATAACTAAAATCCTACCAAGAGATAGAAAACATAGCCACAAATGATCCCAACAGCCAGGACATTTTAAAAAAAATGTAATTGATACATTCTACCCAAACAGAAGTACTGCTTTGGAAAACGTTTGTATGACATTTCCCAAAACTATACCTACAAAACAATGGCAGACCAAATGACACAACCGACAAATATTCAGTCTCATCTTGTGAAGGAAGCCTAGTGAAACTTACCAAACCCAATCTAATTAATCATAAAAAGTTATCATATCAACTTTTTAAACCTTGGAAAAAATAAAAATAATTATTAGCTGACCGTGACTTATTTTAAGCTGCATTAAAAGTTAATGAAAGCAGTATAACAATGACCATTTCAAACTATACAAACAAATGTTGTACAAAGAATGCCAACAAGAAGAAGAAATTGAAGCTCAACTATACAAAGACACTCCTGAAGGCAGTCAACCTTCCCTTACAGGAAGCCAAGAACTGTTACGCTCACCTGGATTCCACAGGGGCGTCGAACGAAGCTGGACTGCTGCGGTCTCCACCAGTGTGACTCGTAGCGAAGTGATGATCGACTGCACTTGCCCACTCAGTTTCGTCTGCCTCGCCCGCAGGAATATTTTCCTTATTGTTTGGAAGGATGAACTCTCCATCCTGTGTGGAGTGCAGGGGCGCGTAGAAGTTCAGTTACTTCACTGATCCAAAGGTATTTGGCAGAGTTCCAGAGCAGACAACAATGACTCTGAGGTAAGTAGTGTGTAAACCGAATGTATTGTTCTTTTAGAGTTCAAATGTCTGTTAATTCACTCTTGCTACTTTCATACCTTTTTCCTTGCAGCGTGATCCAAGGAGTGAGTTCACCTCGATGGATGAAAGTAGAGCTTAGGTAAGAGTCAGTTTGTACCAAGCACTGTCTAGCAAGTAATATTGTTCCAAATGTAATTAACCGATAGTTCTCTATCTTCTTTGCAGGTGCGGCGCCTTGCCGAAAATGTCTCACGTAGGATGGTGACCAGCGCTGCCTCGAGTGGTAAAATTCTGAGTAAGTATCTTGCGGTAAGTAAAATAATTTCTTTGGCGGAGCCCCGCTCACCTTTTGTTTGTTCTTGTTTTTTCAGATGCTGATGTTTCGGGGGGCGATTCAACGGGTGCTGCGCCGGGTCGTGGAGATGCTGCGAAGACAGGTGAGTATGGTGCGGCGCTGCAACTGGCAATGCGACGCGGTTTATTTTAATGTCTTTTTTCTTTATCCACTGGTGCGGCTGATCCAGGAAAAGATGATGACCAAATGGAAATCTCCTTGTTCTAACCTTCTCTTCTCCTTTCCTTTTCTCTAGGATCGGCTCCGGACACAAGACGGGTGTGGCTGTAGACTGGATGCTGGACTGCAGACACGGTGAGCGTTATGCTGCTAAAATGCAGAATAACGCGAAGCATGTGCTGCTCTTCGGGCGTGGTTTAAATAGCATCAAAAAAGTATTTCCCAGGTAAGAAGTTCCAGTACCACACCCAAGCAGCAAAATAGTTCCTAAAGGAAAGTAGTCCCTTCATGGCCTCATGATGGCCTGTACATGAGTTCTTTGCAGGATGACCTGCATAGTTTAAAGTTGGCAATATGAAAGTTGGCAATATGAGCCTGGAGCGTATGGCGCCAGGACTGAACCCATATAGCCCCTAGGCAGGGTTTTGATAATTCCTCTGTCTTCTTGGGTGCCTGTTCCCTGGACAGATGGACCTGCTCCGGATGTCTGGGGGCAGGCATCGTGACAAGAACCACTTTGTAGAACAACTGATTCTAAATGAAGCAGAAATAGCCATGACTGAGGTAGAAAACACCATGGGGCCTCATTACACGGTAGGCGGTAAGGGTTTACCGGTACTGGTATTTTACCGGTACCGGTAAATCCTTACCACCTTACTACGAGGTCCCTTTGCGGGTTGGGGAATTTAACGCCTGCTTTTTGCAACCAACCCGCAAAGGGACCCAGGGAGCTAATTACGGTACCGCAATTTGCGGTGCCATAATTAGCGACTTCCCCATACCCATTATGCCCTATGGGGCAAAAATGGGAATGGGGAAGGGCAGTGGTGGAAGGGGGAATTACCGCCCCAGATTGCATGAAGTGCTAAAAACCAACTACAAATAAATATGGAGGAAAACATGTTATTGTTTTCTGAGACCTCCTAGAGTTAAAACCAGTAAAAGGGCAATCTAATGTTAAAACATTAGGACACAAGCTATGCTGTAACACACTTGGCAGCATTGGAAATAAATCTCTGGCAACAAGTTCGCTATAGAGAACTAACTCAAAACATGTGTCAGTCTGCACATCTCACCTATGCTAACAAGTCCTAAAAACCGACTTTGAAGAACTGTTTGGAGGAAAACACATTATTATTCCAGAGGCCTCCTACATTCAACACCACTAAAAGGTCAACCTATTTTCCAAACATTAGGGCACAAACAATTCCGTAACATACTTGTCAGAATTATTATTACAATAAATTATTATTGATTATTTTTTTATTTATAGGGAGATGGAAATGTAAATCTCTGGCAATAGTTTCACTTCAGATAACTAACTCAAAACATGTGTCAGTCTGCAGACCTGACCTATGCTAACATTTTAAAAAGCATTAGAACTGTTCTGCTTACTAAAAATGCAACATCCATCTTAAATAATAGACTAATCCTTGAGCAATATGAGCGAAACATTTCTGCTCTTGATGTCATGAAAAAATTAACTCAACAAAATAGAAAATGCATGTCCATAATGCCAACCCTTGCAAGCTGTAGTCAATTCAATGAGACAATTTAAAAAAAAGAAATGCAACCCATGCTGCATATCAGCTCCAGAGACAAACTAGAAGCGCCTAACAAGACACTCCTTATGTGTCAACAAGCAACAGCATGACGGAATAGCTTAGAAACATGTATGTACAACACAGCTGGATTAGAAAAGTATTGACTCTGTGTCTAAACTGCAGAATAATTCTAAAACATATCCTTAACAAGACTTAGTAAATTTGGCAATTGGTACAGTTGTTGGCTTCCAAACATATTCACATGACAACAACATTAAGTTTGTCAACATCCCATTTTCCAACAAGTTCTAACCCTAGATAACACATTGGTTGACATTGGCAGCACAGCCTTTAAAAAAGGTATGAGTTATGTAGCACTTTCATGTTTGCTTACACTCAATGCTCTATTCCTAGTTAATTTTGGTGCAAACAAAGTCAATGCTGCCATTCTTTGCATCCCAGAACACAACAGGTTACATGCACTATACATCCCCAATCTAGATATGTACCCTATACCTAAGAAAAAAATACTTTAACAAGAACACTAATACAAACAGAGCCTATAACAAATCTCCCACCAATTCCGCTAAAGAAGCAACAGCCAACTGTTAATACAACCACAAAACTGCCTTGTAAAAACTCAAGTTACTGTCCATCAGAAAACAAAGAGACAGATATCTCTTCTTAAAAAGAACTACAAGCCCATGAAAGGATGCATAGACACAACTCTCTGGTCCATTTAAATTCAGCACCACAACTGGAGAAAAATTGTTACACAGATGTAACAATCAATCTTCTCTCCCAATTGCCACCAATTGGAAGAGAAGAACCAGTTGTGTTTGCAAATGCTCATCCTTTAAAGAAATGCCACAAATAATCCTGAAACCACTTACAATGGGCCTCATCACGAGTTTGGCGGTAACCCTTAAATCCGGCAGTAGCGCTATTACCGCCGGATTTAAGGGTCCGCCAGATCACGGTTTTGGCGGATTTCCCGCCAGCTCTGAGCTGGTGGGAAATCCGCGGCAAAATTGCAGATTTTCGGCCAGATTACCACCGGCGGGAAATCCGCCGGCGGTAATAGCGCAAATTTTCCCCATTGGGCCTAATGGGGAATGAGGAATTCCCGGATGGGCCCAATGCGGAATGGGCAATAACCCTTCTGCCAAACCCGTGATCCGGCGCTAATAGCGCTGGGGGGTTTGGCGGTAGGGCTATCGCCCAACTCGTGATGCGGCCCAGTGTCTTGGGTATCCGGCAAGAATTGGACTACTGTGCAGGAATGGTAAAATGTACCATAGACACACAAGAATATCCACACAAATTCCTAATGTACTTACTACAAGTACTGAAAACCAAAAACATCCCTATAAATGAAATGTTTCAGATTTCATACACGTGGAAACTTATATCCACTCTCTGCAACCATTTATCACAGGAGCACATCCCTAATGAATGATTTGTATATGTATCCATAGCAAATTTTGAATCCATTCCATTTCACCAGCTTCTGCAGAATGCAAATCATGGCATATTATGCCATTTTTGGCATTCAAACAAGCGTTCCAGCATACAAAAAACTCACATAGCCAATATGTCATACTAATGCTTCGAAGTTACAATGCAGATAGTACCAAAAATAACTGTAAGTTCACTAGCATTACACATGGCCAAGTATCTCTTGGCAAGAAAACCTTCACAACAGTAGGCATATTATACCATACTGGTGCCACAACCACTTCAGGCCACTATACTGCATATGTCAAAATAGAATTGGTTAGTTTGATTGTAACTGTATAATATTTTGTTTGGGTTATGTGACCCAAACGCCTGGAAGGGCCTGTGTGATAAATCACTTAGGAGTCACATATGTTCATTATATTCATTTTAAATTTTTCATATTTTCATGTTCGCAATAAAGGGCCTCATTACACGGATGGTGGTAGGGATTTACCGGTACCGGTAAATCCCTACCGCCTTTCTACGAGGTTCCTTTGCGGGTTGGGGGATTTAACGCCTGCTTTTTGCAGGCGTTAAAATCCAACCCGCTAAGGGACCTCGGAGCTAATTACGGCACCGCAAAATTGCGGTGCCGTAATTAGCGCCTTCCCCATTCCCATAGAGCCCTATGGGGCAGAAATGGGAATGGGGAAGGGCAATGGCGGAAGGGGGATTTACCACCCCTCCAACCTTGGAATGGGGCGGTAAATCCCCTTTCCGCCAAGGCGGTGCCAGTAAAAGGTCAACCTATTTTCCAAACATTAGGGCACAAACAATTCCGTAACATACTTGTCAGAATTATTATTACAATAAATTATTATTGATTATTTTTTTATTTATAGGGAGATGGAAATGTAAATCTCTGGCAATAGTTTCACTTCAGAGAACTAACTCAAAACATGTGTCAGTCTGCAGACCTGACCTATGCTAACATTTTAAAAAGCATTAGAACTGTTCTGCTTACTAAAAATGCAACATCCATCTTAAATAATAGACTAATCCTTGAGCAATATGGGCGAAACATTTCTGCTCTTGATGTCATGAAAAAATTAACTCAACAAAATAGAAAATGCATGTCCATAATGCCAACCCTTGCAAGCTGTAGTCAATTCAATGAGACAATTTAAAAAAAAGAAATGCAACCCATGCTGCATATCAGCTCCAGAGACAAACTAGAAGCGCCTAACAAGACACTCCTTATGTGTCAATAAGCGCCATGCTAATAGCGCCATGGCTCACCGCCTACCGTGTAATGAGGCCCACAGACTTAAATTGCATAAGCATGCAAGTCCTTCCAGGTGTTTGGGTCAATCAACCCAAACAAAATATTATACATTTATTTTGAACTCCACTGTGCAAGTGTTTTTTTTCTGGCAACACGCCCAAATAATGCCTTAAAATATAATTTGGAGTAAAAGTAGATATACAGACATTTTTCCAGTGACGCCCACTCATTCACTAGTAAGATGTGGTTTGAATGTAATGGCACCTCAGTTACTCGAAAACATAGGTTACCAGCAAATATAAGAAATTCCTACTTAATGTTCCTTAACCCCAAGTTCACTCACTAAACTACAGCACAATAAACTGTCAGAATATGCCAACAGTTATCTAACTACATCCATAATATTAGAAAAGTACTTTTAAAAATCTAGATAGTTAGAATACGGTGACAGGTATCTAACTAGTTCAAAAATACCCTTCATCGCAATACTCTTCAAATAGGCTGTCACAGTTCTTGTTACTGAAAAACATCTTGGAAAATCTAATATAGTTACAATACACCAACAGGTATCTAACTACTTTAAACATTTCCTTAATTACAACACATTTCACACTAGCATACTATCACATTTTTACTCACCTAATTGTAATAGTTTTTTTTTGTCCTTTATGGATTTTATTTCCCAATGACCCAATGATTATTTCATGTCAACACAACAACAGTGTAGTACAAACTAATGGTGTACCAAACATAGTACATAATATGCACTGTTTTTGAGGGTCAAAGAAAGTAAATGTATATGTAAAATGTTTTGCAATCAAAGCTTTTAAACTATCCTGCTTAACAAATTATACTGTTTTTTCCACTGAAAAAGAACCTGACATTCCAGCTTTATTTGGTGTAAAGCACTCTATAAATAAATAATTCAATCAAACTAAGTAATCATAACAACCATAAACAAATATATATTCCATAAGCACTATCCTCAATTGTACTACAATAATAAATGCCATATACACTTCAATTATATAATTCCACAAATACTGTATACACCCCCTACAGTATCGCATTGAACCTGTCACATTTCTTCTAGAAGGCCATTAATTGCACGGAAGTTGCTAAAATATTTTGCACCCACATGTATCGAGATAAGCAGCAATATAACGAGCAGGTGCAGACAATGGGAATGGGGAATGAATAGAGGAGGTGTGTGCCATGTTGGTTTGTAGCTCATTGGTCAGTCTCAGTGAGATACTGCAGCCCCAGTTTTCTGAGTGGCATGGTCCAATTGGAATGAAGCCCTTTATCAAACTATTCTCCAAAATTGGATTGATGCATTTTTTGTTGACCAAGGGTGTGCGATCTTCTTGGGTGTGTGATGTTCTTTTTTTGTCATGCAAAGGTAACTAACTGCCAGTAGTTTTTGAGCTATAAATAGGGTTGCTTAGGGGACTAGTGACGATAATGTTAAGATGATATTTTTGTTGCACTCCTTTTTGCATAAGCTAATGTTTTGTTTGTGGCTATGAAATGTTCAGCCGCAGTGGGCATATGAGGTTGACTATGTTCAGTTCATCTTCCCGGCCGTGATGTATGGATACATTTTGTTTGTTTTTCCTGCAAGTGGTGTACTCCTTTTTTGAGTTGTTTGGATTGCTTTTTCTACTTTTTGGACCTGTCCTAGGATGGCTCCTAGCTCAAGTCAAAGAGGAACGACAGGATTGGAGATTCTCAGAGAACATGTTCCTGGGGTGCGGGTGCAGGGGGAAAGGAGAGATATGCGGTAGGAGGATAATGAGGTACAAGTCAGACCAAGTTGGGACTGAAGACTATGAGAGAAGAGGATGAGAATAATGAATACAAGGAAGACTGGACAAAAAGTCTAGGTGGATGAAAAAGGCACATGGATTGTAGAAAGGGTGCACCACAAGAAGGAAAGTGTAGGTAGGTGATACGAAAGGGAAGGGTGGTAATGTTAGCTGGGAAGCAGAAGTTTTAAATTCTGAGTTGGGCTATGTAAGGATATTTGGCGTGTTACAGTACAGAGTACAGCACTACTTCACAAGTAGCACATTTTTTGCAGCACCACCACAAGGGTGCGGTGCATTGCTATATGGGTTACCAGATTAACAAGGAAAGACAGGCTATTCAGTCAAAAACGATTTTAACATATAAGATGCAAATCTATTTTTACAGTTAAAAGCACACGTGCTCATTTAAAAATGCACACTATTTTTCACCTGAAATGCCTATATTGCTAGAGACACATTTGAAAATTAACAGCTAACCTATTAACAATTAAACTGACTAATAAAACCTTATTTAACATAACCCACTAATAAAATGTGTTCTCCACTGCAGAATTAGGCATACTCTGAAAACCATTTAAATGCGTGTGCAGAGATTTTTTCTTCTCTTCTCTGCCTGATTCTCCGTGTTTTTGTGCACAGTAACTGCAGGAAGAAGGAAGTCAGATTTGCAACAATTGCAAATGTATAAGCGAAGCTATTGTTGAAGAGTAGGAGGATGAGAGATGATGGATTTCATTGGGACACGTCATACAGAGGGCTGAGAGGAAAGTTTTAGTGGGCAGTATCAGGGAAAAAGACAGGCAGACATCTTTCTGCACTATTGGGGAGAAGACCTGGCTGTGCTGCTCCTGACTGAATGCAGATTCCTGTGTCCTGCTGCAGTCGAGATTGGGGAGAGCTGAAAGAAGGACCTTTCCACTGGCTGAGGCATTCCTATCTGCAAAAGCTGAGAATTCCAGGCAATGACCCCGGTTTGAGAAGGCAAGCGTTCCTTTTTGCTGGAGTTAATCCAAGAGAGCCACATTCACAAAGAGAACAACTAAAAAGATAAGGTAATGAGAAGTGTGGGAGCTGAGTGTGTACGGTAATATGCAGTCAGTGTAGGATTCCTGTGCGTGTCTTAATCAAGTGCTAATGTTGCAATTTGAGTTCTGTTCTCCGCCACTATCTTTGCAGAGTGTCACAGACAATGCTTTGACTGTACCATTTTATTTCTGTAAAGAATGAGATCGTTTTTAAATACAACTTTTATAATACAGAAAAATATTTGAAAACAGACGGGTGATGTTTATTGTTTACCATTACAATGCTGATGATGTGGGGAGATTTTTAAACAGTGCAATGGTCATTTTAAGACAGATGTGTGCATGTCAAAATCAGTATGAATAATTGTGAGTGACTGTAGCATAGCTTGTTGGAGGTACATGAGCCAACGGGAAGAGAGACTCTCTGAACATAGCTCCCTACCGTATATAAGGTAGTGGAAATTACCACAAGACTACCACATATAGCTCTCTGTCGTAAATAAGTCAGTGAGTTCGCCCATGGTGGCACACCAACACTATCACTGGAAAATGTGGTATTCCTAGAATGCAGGTCTGAGGTCTCTCTAGTGATCACACGAAAAATCTAAGCAAAGATAAGGGATTCTGGACATTGGGGCCACAAATAAAACAAGGGAATTATGCTCACCAAAATACCACCAACCACGTATACCAAATATGCAGGTCTGGGTGCTGAAATAATGCATGTCCATTGTATTATTGTTGCACATGGCCAAATCTGAATACAAAGAGTGATTATTGCTAAGTTATTTTTCGGCGGTAATAAAATACCGTCAGGCCCCAAATCTCCACAAAATACCCTAAAGCTAGAATAGGGCTATAGGTAACCAATAGACAGGAAACAGGCCCAAAACAGGGATGTTCCTGGGGCCTGTAAGTTCATATTATCTCCTCTGTAAATGAAGAGTCACTGTGTTAAAGGAACCCTATTTATAGAAGCAGGAGTCAGGCAAAGGATGAGCACTGTGAAGTTCTGGCAAGAGAGGGGGCTCTGGCCTTAGACCCTTTCCAGCTCTTAGAGGCCAAAGCATGAAGCTGCCCATTGCTATATTTAACCCTTAGCTGCAGAGACATGGGCTGGATGTGAGGGGATGGTCAGTATGAAAACAAGCAGTCGGTCATTTGACCCAACTGCTCAAAATGTCTTCCAACTTTGCAACCAGAATGCAGACAGGGTCATGGGTACTGTAAGCACAGGGATCTTCTTTTTGAGGCAGGATCCTCAGATGGTGCACAGCTTACCCATGGAATGGGGGATGAGACACAACATCATTTTAAAATGAAAATCCTGTAACATGATATGATGAAACGACATTCCGGGAGCCAGTCTGAGTGTTCAAGTTGGCTTTCAGACTTCTATCCAAGACCCTTGGTGTTGTAGGACCAGGGAGCATTTTATTTTTAGAGAGGACACACAGATCCCCACAGATCACAGCTCAAGTAAAAGAGACTTGACAATCTTTATGCTATACAGGGTATTTTCCATAAGTGAATCATTCCAATATTTATATGGGAACATCTAGCTTCAATACTGCTGCCTTGTGTCACATACTACCTGAAATAGATACAACCTTTTTCCACTAAACAATTACATATGAAATGTAGCCTATGTGCTCTGTCTTTGCCTGTACCTACAGTATACATGAAAGAGTGCAATATTTCTTGAACGACTACAAGGAGAATGGCATCCATTTCTTTTTAAGTGACATTTGTATTGTTCTCTCAGGAGATAATGGATTACAGCACATTTTAGAGACAATAAGAAAATAACTTTAAGATATTAATTCAATCTTTACATATCTTCCTCTCAGAGGCACCTGATATTTGCAGTGGGTAATTATAGCATCAGAGCAAGGTGAAGAAGGGTAAAGTATATTGACATCACCCCATAGCTTTCAAACCTACCCATAGTGTAAGTGCTCTCCACACTTTTTGTTTACTATTGAACAGAAGCATGCACTGCTTGAAAATTAAATTGAATGTTATTAAATGAGTATTATGTGTCAAATGGAAGATATTTTGAGATTGTAATATTTTAAAACATATTTTATTTGAATGTTGTGTGTTTTATTAAGTATTTTATGATTGTATGAATTTATATATATGATTCATAGATGCATTTCCAGGAATACACATTTGTTGAAGATGTCACATCAATTTAGGCAAGTAATAATTAATGACACGTCTTACAAACTGAGAGGCATACTATTACAATGTATCTGCTTCACCCAAGCAGTGATAATATATAATGGAAAACATCTGGCTCCACTTAAATGGGTTTGCAATAACATTTACATGAATTACGACTTCTACAACTCCACAGTAGTGCTGCAGAAAGGCTTCCATTCTATGCCCCACGCTGTAATGGCTGGGAATCAAATACAATCTACTAAGTACAGCTCGGAAGAAGATCACCAAAGGAGTAGAATGTTATCCTTTAACGGCCCTGATGATTCCCAAAATTGTATCATTAGCACATGTTATGATGAAAAGATCCCTGCATGTTTGGTGCGACCCCCTTCAAAAATCTGACATGGGATTGAAGCCAAATTGCCAATATACTGATGATCCCTATCTCCAAGGCCTAAATGAACTAGTCACAGATGCACAACTCTGTGTTTGTTCTCTGCATTTTCTTTGGGTCTGTTAAAATTGGGAATATGTGCAGCAATCATGCACGCAACACTTGAGAATATTGGATTTAGTATGACCCCCAGGAACACTGGAGCAGATTGGAGAAGGGGGAATAGAGGAGGAGAACAAGGCTGTCCTGGGGAGGAGGGTGGGAGGCGGGAACATTGAATGTATCCTTTTTTATGTTGTATTAATAACCAAAATGCTAATAAAAACCAATTGGATTTTTTCAGGGGCTTATAAATGTCTTGTGCATTGCCTTGGTTCACCAAGTTTAATGATTTTCAGCTATATGAATTATTTGTTACTGGGAAATATCTTGGTATCTGCATAGTAATTGTCTCTCTCTGATGGATAACAAAGGGGCAAATACATATTCTATTGGGAACTCATCATTCTCAAAATAATGTCTGCTGGATTCAACTCCTTGCTGAGTGGTTGATGTTTAGGGAGCAATCAGCTCCGCCACCCACCCACAACAATGATTGTGGTCGCCTCCTGCTCCCAATCCTTGTATATAACATACTGTCACTGCTAAAGGAAGGTTTTTCTACCTCTGGTCATGGCAAGACGAGTCCATTCCTAAACATATCCTACTAATCTGTGCTTGGTTGTTTGAAAGTGGCTTCTTGGAACATCCAAGACCTTATCAACCCGATGAAGCATGCAGAAATCCTGGCCGACTTGAACAAATAAAGATGTAATAATGGCTTGCTTCAGGGGACTCACTTTGGCTCTGCAGTAGAATCTAAGTTACAGTGCGGACGTGGTGCAACCTTCCTTTCTGCCTTTGCACCAGGCAGAAAAGGGAATGTCTCAATTTTGATAGGTAAAAGTCTGAATATTACAGTTAACCATACTACATCTGAGCCAGATGCAAGAAGGATAATTGCAAATCTTAGTAGCACCCTGGTGGGTGGAGGTAGCCAATCAGGTAGCTAGAAATGCAGACTTGAACCGCCGGTGAAAGCACGCATTCCAACCCACCTGACGGCTGGCTCCCCCGTCACCAACTTCCCCCCACCCTCCGTTCCCTTATTATAATTTGGTTTATTCCCTCTCACCCACTTACCTTATTTCGGCTACGGCGACACTCGCCACCGCAGCCGCAGCTTTTGCTCTGCTCTCGATGGCCATTATGGAAAGGGAAGAGGGGCTCTTATGGAGGCCCACTTTCCTTTCCATGGCGGCCATCTGAAGACAGTATTTTCAGTCATTGAACGGGACGCATGAGGCGTCCTGTTCAATAACTGAAAATACTTTTTGTAGCACCCCAGGTCAACAGGCTTTGCTCGGGCCGTTAACATGGGCTGCCGGGACAGGTGCCTAGAAACACTTGTGTACAGGTGTGTTATAAATGCCATATCATATCATATCATTACTCCCTGTTCCAGCCCTTGCAAATGAGGCTGAACGCCACATGATAGACAAAAGCCCCTTCACAATTTTGAATATGTATACTCTCCTTAAGGTTAAAAAAAAACATTTAGTAGCAAATGCAATAATATACGTTCTTATTAGTTGCAGGTGAATTCAACCTCAGCATAGAGCCCCACTTAGACAGAAGGTCCACTTTGCCCAACCTACATGTACCTTCTTCTTGAACACTTTATCATCTGTATCTGTACTCATGAACTGAATATATATATATATGTACAAATAAATATTTATCTAACTGTGTCACAGAAGCTGAAGTGTGAGTCGTTGCTATGTTGGCTATATCGGGTTATGCCACAACTGCTGTATTTGATCTAATTTAATTTAAACAACTTGGTGATTTAATAATTTAATAATTCCATGTATCATGACCATATACAAAGACTGAACATTTTAAGCCATTGTTCAGAACTCTTTGAGATCAATGAGAGTCAATAAATGCTGCAGAAGATATCCGTAGGTGTACATATAGAAAGCTGATGAACACAAATCTGAGTATCTGGAGCATCGAAACAAATATGCTTGTCTTGGGGACCTGTAGACATTAACTGCTGTGCGCAGAACTGAATTTGAATGGAATGTTCCCTTATCAAAACATGCTCAATTGATGATGCTTCAGTACAAAGCCAAATGTTACTATGGCAAGAATAAGTGCGATCATTTGAGATGACAGTGGGTAACCGCTGACCAATAATAATAATTTTGGATGGGCATTTGCAACCTTTTATCAACACTTATACTTTTATGAGGTCTCCACCTCATGCATGAAGATGTGCTTGTTCTGCAGGGAGTTTCACCACCACAGGTCACCAAGGAATATTTCTAAGATATTAAAGCTAATATAAAAGAGTAACTAATACATTCAGTATTCAAAGCACCAGTGAAAGAGAAATCCCTCTAACCAGAGGGGTTCTTCATAGACTTCTATAAACATTTCACACAATATTTAACACCCTTAATACTAAAACTGTTCAACTTCATGCTTCTGGGATGTGGAAACATTAGCACCTTTTTTCAAAGCTGTAATAACCCTCTTCCCAAATGAAGGCTGTAATCTGACCACAGTGAATTGCCTGCCAAATTCTTTAATTATAGCGGAATGCAAAGTTTATGCTAAAATCGTTGACAATCGAATACATCAAATTCTCCCTTTCCTACTGTCTTCAAATCATGTTCGATTTGTGGCAGGATGAAAGGGCTCCGACAATGAACAAATGATCTGCGCCATCAATCAAGCAGTAGCCTCAATGGATGCCATTTACCGCAATGACTAAATGCTTTAGATTGGGTGGAGAGGGTGTGCATCTTTTGCACACTAGAATCAACCAGACTTAACCCTGCCATGCTCTTCTTGATCAAACTGTTATAATTAGCTCCCAAATCTGACATATCAGTGAATGACCAGATTTTGCAGTGCTTCCCCCTCCCCCTGTGTATGTGGCACTCGATAGTGCTGCATTTTGCCCCCCAATCTATTCATCTTGGCTCTTGAACTCCTGCTTATCCATACTAGAAATGATGAAGCTTTTTTTGGGTATCAAGATCCAGGAGCACTATTTCTGTCTATACAGATGATATGATCATATGATCATTTAGTTGCAGCAGCTGGATCCATCGTTATCCTTTCTGGTGCCCATCATTGAGCAGAATTCCAGGCTCTCCAGGTATACCGTGAACTGGGGGACACATAAGTACTACCTCTAATTGCTTTGTGATCCTGCAACCAGTTTACCTCCTTCTCAATCACCTGGAGAAGCTTTGGCCTTATATATCTGGGTGTCTATTTCACACTGTCCCTCACAGAGACTGTAACCATCAATGCCAATAAAATCCATAGGAGGCTAGAAGAGCAAAGGCAGCAGCAATGCCCTCTGTTCATTGCTGTTGGCACAGTTTGAAGCAATACAAATAATTGGCAATGCCGGTAGGGTTGATTTTTGTGTTTGCTTAGGCTACACAGTTTTGAAGCACTACCCTAATGGTACTACCTGGCCATAAGAGGGTAACAGCTGGCACATGGTGCCAGTATGATATGATATGATATGATATGATAGGTTATTTATAACGCACTTAATACCCAGAAGATTCTAAGCGCCGACACGGGGATCAAACCTGTGTTGCTCTGTGTTGTCTTGCATCCAAACCGAGTATGTTCCTGCTGAGCTATCCTCCTGTATATGGCCATATTATGAGATGCCTATCTAAGACCGTTAAAAAAGCCAAAACAATTGTCTTTCACAATGTTTGCTTTTAACAGTAGGTTATTATAAAGAACAGAAAAAGGGTATCTCAAACTGGTTAGAAATCAAGTGGAGGAAGGCATACTTAGTTTAGGGAGTTTTATTGCAGCCGAAGCTGGTTTAGCTGGTTTATAGCTGCATTTAGGCCATTGCCTTTCAGATGACTGTGTAGGAAGCACAGTGCTAGATTGAAAGAGCTCCTGTGGAATGTCATTTGGGCACATATGGGCATGCAGTGGGAAGTGAAAGAAGGGTGGGTAAATAGACCAAACCCCAGATGGCACTGCCCACCAACCCAGGCGCAGGTGAATGACCACCAAGCTCGGTTCTATGCAATTGCAGCCATCAACTGTACCCATGTTGCACTGGTTGGCCTCAGACCCATGAAGCAATCTTTTGGAACCGCAAGCACCACCATTCATTGAATGAGCAGATGACACGTGGGCCTGGCCTAAACATTAGGCACTGATGTGCCCGCTACCCTGGATCCACCCATGACTCCATGGTGCTACGCAACAACACACTTCCGGCCTACCTAGAGAGGCACAGGGGACAATGGACCTGGATAGTGGGTGTGTACAAACCCTGATAAAAATGCATGTTTAAGCTGAAGTAAAAAAAGGGGGGCATCAGCACAGGAAGCATTACATGGCAAGAGGCCCTGCACCATTAACGAGGGGCATCCAAGGGCGCGTGCACATGGCCACCACTCCTGGACCCACACATGGTGACGGACACACATTGCTACAAACACAACTACACATCAGACCTCAATGACTAGAATTAACCTGTAATGTGCTGCAGTGCAGATCCACATCCCATCACCCAAAAGTGTGACCACCCACGGCCCCAGATAGGATTCCGAAGAGAGAGGATGCTACTTGCAATACCCTAAAGTACTGTGTTAATTGAATAGTGAGGAGTAAACATGTACATGAACATCACAGAGAGAGAGTATCCCATTAGTGCATTAAAACATGTATCAACTGTTAAACAAATTGTTGGTGCAATGAACATTCACCATAATTCAGTGAAACAGGCACATCAAAAAACAAATTCCTACTTCCCCTGATCAGGCAGTCATAACAGTAGCACCATCCTGTGGGACTACATGCACCACTGGCCCAGCCATATCCAAGGAGCGGTGCAGGTGGAACCCGGGACACACGGCTCCCATTGCCCCTTGCACGATAATGGAAGGGAATAGTCCTACACCCTATTATTGGTCCGAACTGTGAGTCCATGTCTATTCATGATAAGTGCATATGGACCATGCACCCCCTTACCTTACCTGTAGTGCTGTTTCCACCCGTGCCAGAGTAGACATCCCATGTGCAGTCAACCCTCATCCGCCACAGGACAGCCACCTGAACAACACAGTGTGCGTGTACAGGCATATAATGCATGATATGAAATTGGAATGACAACGCCAATCACACATTGCATTGCCCTGCTGCTCACACGAAATAATGCATGGCATGAAATTGGAAGGACTGCCAACAGTGTGTTATGGCTGAATGTACTGATTCTGCAGACCCACGTATAGTAAAAATGATTGATGTTGTCATCAAATCCCATGCAGGTGGCTTAGGATACTCCCAGCTCACTTGGCTAATGACCCCTGTCCGTGACCCTAGAACACCACATGACCACACCTACAACCGTGCCCACATCTTGACACGCATCTGCATTGAACATGCTTTTGCACATTTGAAGGCACAATTCAGGTTCCTGGATCACACTGGAGAGGCCGTCATATACGCCCTGGACAAAGTAGGCAAAATCGGCTTGGCATGTGCAATGCTGCACAACATCTGCCCCACGCGGAATGTATCCCTACCCCCTGATGCAGATTGGCAACACCCAGGGGCTGATGATGGCGAGGACCATGTGGCCAGAGCCAGGCCTGATACACACAGAGATGGTGTGAGGGAGGGGAAGCTGACCAGACAGGTACTGATTGACAATTATTTTTAGCATGGTGACTGGACATATAACACAACCTCCACTTTTTGAATAAATAACACTAGTAATGATTGTCCTTGCATTTTGACGGTTTTCAATGGGTTTTAATGTATGTGAAACTAAACCCCTGCCCTCTTCCCCAACCGACCACCAACTCCCCTGCACACAGTCCCTCCTCCTTCCACACACCACCAACTCCCCTGCACACTGTTCCTCTATCCCCCAAAATCCACCAACTCCCCGGCACACAGTTCCCCACCCCACACCCAAACATGTGTCCATGTGATGGCCCCTCAGTGCACAGCCCAATCACTGGCTATGTTTCTGCTTCCCATGTGCACTGGATTCTGGAGAGCGCTTTAGCAACCTGTGCTGTGACCTCCGTCGTGGGGTTCACTGTTGGAACGCCTCGGTGTGGGTGGTGGAGTTAGATGGGATGGAGGCTGAGATTTGTATTTGCTGCTGTAGGAGGTGGTTGGTTTCCTGCATTTGTTCTGCTAATGCAGAAAGCCCCACGAATAGCTCTCTTACCCTCTACCCGAACCCCCATGAGGGATGTTGTACATGCCTCCACCACCATCCTCGTGCGGGCATTGCCCCTGGCCAAGGTCTTTGTAGCACCCCTTATGGCACGACTGATGGCCTTCATGCGCCTCTATGTGGTCAAGTCGCGCTATCAGTGCAGCCACGGAACCAGTAGGGGTTGTGGGGTGGAGCTGCGATGCCTGTGAGGGCTGTCCTGCCTGAGGGAGATGTCCTGCCTGGCGGGGCTGTAGCCCCTGGTGGGGCTGTAGTGCCTGCGGGGGCTGTAGAGCCTTGTGGGGCTGTCCTGCCTGGTAGTGCTGAATGATGATGAGGCATATGAGGGTGTGTCCTCGTCATCACCAGGGCGTAGTGACAGCAGCATGCCCAGGTCTGTGGCCTTGGGCTATGCACCTCCACACGCTCATGGCTCTCTGGTGGGGTGCTGATTTCAGGCACGTGCATGTGTTCAGGTGTGGGGGCCACAGCTGCTTGCTGTTCGTAACTGCTTGCCCCTCCCTCCTCTTGTGTTGTTGATATTGTGGCCTCTTCAGCAGCCTCCTCTTGGTCGAGCCTGCTGGGTTGTGACCTCGATGTTGGTGTGGCCATGGAGGGCTGGACCATAACTGTTAACGTGGCGCAGGAGGGTTGGGCTGTTGCTGTTGGCTGTGGCCCTGGAGTGTTTGGCCCTTTGTGGTGGCATGGCACTGCTGCGGTATGGAGTGATGGGGTGGGTTTTCTGCCTTGGTGTGCCCTGTCAGCCCCTTCGTGGGGTGCTGGTGGAGGCGTGGGTGGGTGCTTGATGGGATGGCCCTGCTACATCATCCTCCGCGGCCAACTCAGATGATTCCCGCATGCCTGTTGGGGACATAGGCGATGGTATTAGGTCACATTCGCTCTCATCTTTTGGTATGCATTGCAGTACTCATGGGGGGGGTTGCACATGGTGGTTGAACTCATGCGCGGGCCTAGCCTGATTGAATTTAGCAGTTGGTTGTTATATATGGGGCATGGTGCCAGAGTAGGGACACACTTGGGAATGTGGCTTCCCGGTAGTGGCATGGCAGGAGTTGATTGTTGGCGTGGGCATTTGTCTGGTAAGTATCTGGTTTGCACAGTCAGCTGGCAATGGTGCACTTGGATGTGTCTCTTGGCTGCCCTCCCCACAGCTCTGGCTCACAGGGGTGGCCTAGGTGCACTGGCTCATGGGTGCTGCTGTGGGTGCCTGTGGTGGCTCCCAGACACTGCACCCAGTCACAACGGGGGATGATGTGGTGGGCTGTGCACATTACATTTGGTATTGGGGGGATAACTCACCTTCAGCCTCCTGGGTGGCAGCAACTGCCTCTGCTCCTCTGACTGTCTCTATCAGGAACACTACGCAAAACATATGCCACCATCCAAGCATGGATGGAAGCAAATGGACTGTGCCTCAACGGGCATAAATATTCTGTGTAGGCCCCAAGGAAATGCTTAACAAGCTTGACAAACAATACAGCATCTTTAACATAGACAACACCAAAATCACTGTAACATCAGCAGTTAAAACTCTGGGGTTATGCATCGACTCCAACCTCTCCATGGCACCCCAAATTAGCACCATTGCCTCTTCGGCTGCATTCACGACTAAACTAATGAATGCAGTCAAACCCTACCTATGCACAAAACTGCCTCTCCATAGCCAGAGCCACCATTGGGACAAAACTGAACTATTTTTTTTTTTTTTTTTTGATGCTGCAGTTTATTTGAAAACTTTTTCATCATTTACTTGATTTAGAATCGGTTTTTAACTTTTGTTTGTTTAGTTCGAGTATAGAAGATAGGAAGAGAGCAATTGTGTAGGTGTACTTGTTGTTGTGGCCGCTTAGGAGAGCGGTCCATCTTTCTTGCGTACACATTTGTGTCGATGAGAGTTGAAAGAATGCACCGAATTCTTTGCGTTGTGTGGCGAGTTCGTTGCATTCCATTACGAGGTGAAAAATGGTTTCCTCGATTTTTTGGTCTTTACAGAACCTGCAGTAGTTGTCTTCGGGCTTGATCTGTCTTTTTGTGTATAGGTATGCTTTTGTAGGAAGAATGTTTAGGCGAATTTTTAGGAATGTTGCTCGAATGATTTGGTCTGGGAAGGTTTGCAGGTACGCCGGTGGTTCGTGGATTCTCCTATTATCTTTTGTGCATTGTAGGTTCTGTTTGTAGGTATTTTTTTGTTGAATGGTCTTCATCCAGTCGTTGTGCAGCAGTTTTGTTTTTGCGTGTTGTGGACGAAGTGTGAGCAGTTCTTCTGTGATATTTTCACTATCCATTTCTTTTCTCATTGTATCTTTCCATTTTTCCAATATTGTCGTGTTGAAGGTGTTTTCTTTGTGTCGAAGTATTTGAATTGCTGGAGTTTTCCCATCTGTCAATATTTTCCGAAAAATGTCTAGTCTTTTCCATTGTACGACTGATTCGATTGATTGAGTTGCCAGTTCGTAGCGTATTCTTGGCATTGGAAATGTTTGCGGGAGTCGAAGGACTTTGCGCCAATAAGTCGCTTCATATTTTGTCCAGTTGACTCTCTGAGCGTTCAACATTGCTTCGGTACCGTAGCTGAGAATCGGAATATACTTGTGTCTGTAGTAGGAGATAATTGGCTTAAAGGAGAACTTGACGTATTTTCTGTGAAGGAGGCAGCCTTGTCTTGATAGAGTTTGAGATGTTTGTTCGATTTTGTCTATCCACTGCTCTTCTGATTTTGACTGGTTTATTGTGATCCCTAGGTATTTGAACGATGTAACATTTTCTATTTCTGAGTTGTCGATCGTGACGATATATTGGTTTGTTCTTTTTTTTGATGGTTTGGTGAGGGTCATTGTCTTTGTTTTTTCCGTGTTGATCGTTAGTTCGTTTTTTTTCATGTAATGGCTTAGATCTGCTAGTGTCGTTTGTAGCCCAGTCGGTGTTTTGTCTAGTAGCACAATGTCATCAGCGTATGCCATGATTGGGACTGGGATCGAGTTGATTTTGGGGGGATTGGTTTTATGTGATTTTAGATGTTCTTCGATATCGGCAGTGAACAAGTTGTAGAGTGTCGCTGCAAGAGGACAGCCTTGTTTAAGTCCGTTTTCTGTTGGTATGGCAGATGTTGTAGCTCCTTGTCTCGATAGTCTGACTTTTATCGTGGTTTTTGAATACAGCAGGATAATTGGTTCTAGGATATCAGATGGACAGTTCCATGTTCTAAGTTTCGACCATAGTTTTTCGCGTGAGATTGCGTCAAAAGCCATTTTTAGGTCAATAAATGCTGCGTAGATTGTCGAGTTGGAGTTGATGGCTTCATGTTTGATTGCTTGTAGTAATATCAGGTTGAGGTTTGTTCCAACATTGGCCGTGAATCCTGTTTGTCTGGTCGAGAATTTATTGTTTTTTATGGCCCACGCGGTGAGTTGGTTTAGAAGTACTGCTGCAAATAATTTTCCTAGCGGATCGAGCAAAGCGATCGGTCGGAAGTTTTGGGGGTCTTCTCTAGGGCCTTGTTTGTGGATTGGTACGATTACTGCTGTTCTCCAGGAGTTTGGTATTCTGTGCAGTTTGTTGATCAGTTTTGTGATGTGACACAGGAGGGTTGCCCAAGCGTTAGGATCTTCTTTGATTATGGCATTGGATAGACCATCAGGGCCTGGGGCTCTGGAAGTGTTGAGTTTGTTGATCAGGAGGATGTAATCTTCAAATTCTGCGTGTACTTTCCATGTTGGGTCTGTTATGGGTTGTGTGTTCTGTTGAACCGTTTCTCGTGATGCATAGATGGTAGTGAAGTGCGTTATCCATTTTTCTTGGGTTACGTTAGCTGTAAGCTTCTGCTGTTTTTGTTGATTGTCATTGAGTAAGTTCCAGAGTTCTTTTGTATTGTGGGATTTGTGGATTTTCAATATGTTCTCTGCATCTGCCTGCTGAATGAGGCTTTTTTGTGATTTAGTCCAGTTTCGATGGTTGTTTTTCAGAGTTTTGATCTGGTTTGGGATATCGAGCGCTGGGGTTTTCTTTATCTGTCTTATTGTCCGATTTAAGGCTTTTTTCCTTTCGGCAATTTCTTGGTTGTAGAAATGTCGATGGTCTTTCTGCGGGCGATTTTTACTGGTTTGTCGGAACGGAATTAGGATCCATTCGTAGTCAATTTTTAGAGCATTTGTCAGACTTGTCTGTAGGAATTTTTCCGGTAATGAGGCTAAGGATGCTTGTGGGATTCTCAGTCTTGTTGTTGTTCCGTTTAGTTCTAATAGAGGAGATGGTAGCCCCGTCTCTATTTTTTCCAGTGCCGCTTCAGAGTGGGCGGTAAGTTGATTATGGTCGCTCCTATCTGTTAGTATCGTCTGCACGTTTGTAACTGATCGGTGAAGTTTTTCAGATAGGAATATATAATCGATGATCGCATGGGATGAACCTCTGCTCCATGTTGGTGTATAGGGTTTCGAAGTGTTCCCTTGACTCAGAAGGAGTAGGTTGCGTATCGTGGTTTCTTTCATCCATCTCTTTGCGTTTGCCGATAGGTCTGAGTGCTTTAAGAGGCCACCGTTCTTATCGTATAGTTTGATGTTCAGATCGCCACATATTATTACTTCCGATGATGGATGTTTAGTTGTGGCCTCATCGACTGAGATGAAAACTCCATCTAGGAACATATCTGTTGATATTGCTAATGGGTTCCAATAGAGATTTAGGATTAGGATTGTTGAGTTGTCTTTCTCTTCTCGTTTTTGCTGGTTTTTTGTATATATTATTGTGGTCAGTTGAATCCAGGGGTTTATGTTTTCGGAGAGTATTACTGTGCTGTGAGGGTTTATCTTGATTAGGGTGAGTAAGCCTGAAGCGGGTCTTCCTTGTTTTTGTACGATAGCTGGGTTTAGGAGTGTGATAAAACCATCACATGCTGGTGGGTCGCTGAGCCAGGTTTCTTGGAGGCATATGAATTGGTATTGCTCTAGCTCAGCAGCTGAGTCCGTAAATAGATGGAGATTTCCTCTGGTGTTCCATGAGCACAGTGACCACGTAAATCCATTGTTCGTTAATTGTTATGAGTTAGAGTTCATTGAGTATTCTGTAGATTCTGTTTCTGAGAAGGTGGTTTCGAAGTCATAGATTCTTCTAATTGCATGGGCATCTTTGTCTGGTTGTTGGCTTCTTATTGAGTCTTCTATAGATTCAATGTCTGATGAAGGAGTTTCAAAGCTTGTTCTGTTAGGTTTGTTATTTCTGTTTAGGTATGCTTCTTCTGAGGCACGATTTGAGTTTCTGTCGTCAGTTGCCTGTTTTTGTTTCCTTTGGTCGTTGTTTTTTCTTTCGTATCTTGCTGTTGTTTTATATTTTGGTTTGCTTGGCATTCTTGTGGATGTTGAGGCCCAGCATGAGAAGCCCAAATTGTGCAATTGTCTTCGTGTTGATATGATGAGTTCTTGGTTATTGGGGTCCGAAAGCTCTATGACGATTTTATCCAAGTTTCGATCGTCTTTAAAGGTTCCCAGATCAAGGTCTTTTGTTGTGAGTTTTTTCAAGCAAGGTATTACGCCAAAGAGGCGTAGTAGATTTGTTCTATTTAGGATTACCGGTTCCAGGTTTTTATTTGCATTTTCAATGTGGATTTCATATATTTCATTTTGTCGTAGTGGATTAACAAATGTTGGTCGCATCTGGGTTTGTTGACTGGAGTCTTGTGGTGTTGTTGTTATCGAGATCGACGAGATGGGGTCGTAAGCTTCGTCTCTGGTTGTGGATATTGAGATGTTTTCCATTGATAGCATCGAAATTTCTTCTAGGGAGAGTTCAGTAGAATTGTCTTGATTTTGTTTCGCATGTTGATCAAGGATTGTGGTATATTCATCGATTATTATGTAACTCGTCTGGATTATTGATTGCGAAGCCTGTTGATTGTTTTCTGATGGTTGTTCTTCGTGGGTGGTCATGTTGAGCAGTTCCTCATCGATCGGCGAGTGTGGCAGGATAGGTCCCGCTAATTTGGGTTTGGTCTGGGCTAGATGAACTTGAATGCTTTGTGTGTTGGCAGCTGATATTTTCTTCTTTGGTTGTTGAACAGTTTGGGCGTTCTGGTTTATATTTCGTAGAAATGCTCGAGAGCCCGTTTGTCGTTTTTTGTTATTTTTCTGTTGGGTGGGTTTTGTTTCATTTGTTATTTTTTCTTTTTCGAAAATCTGAAAGTTTTCATTTGGGTTCTTTGTTATGTTACTTGGGGTGATGGTTTTTGTTTTTTTGTTAATAATATTTTGACTCGGTTCTTTTGGTACTTGTTGGGCGAGGTCCGAGGTGGTTTCAGATAGTTGTTGTGTCTGAATTGGACATTGTGACGCTTTTAGAGACGGCGGGGTTTGTAGTCGTTGATCGTTTGGTCTGGTTGCTTGCTGGTGATGGTGTTCTTTGAGCATCTGTACTAGTTCTCCTGTAAGTTTTGTTTTCTCTTGTCGGTCTCCTCTCGCAATCTCGGCTAGTCTTTGTTGCCACCGGTGTGTCTCCTCTGCTTCTATTGTGAGTCTTGATTCCACTGTCGAGACAAAGTGTTCGATGTGTATCTGTTTTGAGTGAATTAGCGCTAGAAGGGTCGCCTGATCTTTTATTGCATCTTTCATATCTTCATGTAATTTCAAGAAGGGGATCATCGACTGGGAAAGTGTTGCGATGAGCATGTTTTGCAAATCTAGCATTGTTGTTGGGATTCTTGGGTGTGGGTCTTCTTCGGCTTGTTCGTGGTTGTCGTTTTTCTGTTGGGGGTCTTTTGATTTTTGATTCTTGATTACTGGATCTGGAGTATAGTAAGATTCATCTGTGTCATAGTTGAATCGGGATGGGGCAGTTTTACGTTCATCCAATTCTGGTTGACGTTCTTTTTTCATCAGCTTGTTTTGGTTGCCCTGGGGGATACATGGTGTTGATGTTAGTTGCATTGGGTTTGCTTCCGTTAAGTCTCCAAATACTTCTTTTCCTTTTTCTGCGGTAGTCATGATTGACTCAATTTCGGTGATGTCCAGTGATAATTTTTCCGGTCTGTTTCTTGTTTTTGATGTTGTTGGTTCCACTGGGGTGGTGGATTTGACAGAGTTGTGGGTTTTAAGCCACGCAAGTCGTGCTAATCTTGCTTTTTCTTTTTGCTTCTGTTGTTCTGGTGTTGGGACTGCTGGTTTTGTAATTTGGTCTTGTGTTCGTTGAATTTGTTGGCAGTTTGAGGTAGGCTTGAAGCCGATATGTTGAGCTGTGCGTTTTGGTTCTTGGTTGTTAGCAATTTCCTGAGGATTGCTGACTATTTCGTGCGGTTTCTTCAGTTCCATGGATTGTTGATTTCGGATTTGTTTGTCCGGTGTTAGATCCTGTTTTGTCGGTGTCTGCAACTGTTTGTTTGTAAGTTCCATGGGTTGTTTATTGCTGATTATAAGATTTGTCAGGGTGTCTTGTGTCCTGTTGTTTGGAGGGTCTTGTTTTGTGGACTGGTGGGTTGTGTTCAGAGCAATTGGAGGATCGATCAGTTGCTGTTCAGGTTCGAGTTGAAGAGCCGGTGATGATGATACGGACATGGTGGTTTGTCCAGTTGTTGTGATTGGATTCTGAGCTTGAGTTTTAATGTCCGGACTCTTCATCTCGGTTGAGGTAAGTTGCTGATTTTCAACTGTGCTGTGTGATTCCGCTAATAGTCGAGGGGATATCACAATGGGATTAGCAGATTCAAGGTTTCTTTCTTTGAAGTCTTCTGAGTTCTGTTTAGAGTTTGAATTCTGTGTCAGGGACTTTGGAATTTCTTTATACAATGTCACTTTCTTGAAGGATTGCTCCAGTGTTAGCTGCAGTAAATTTTCGTCCGTTGTGTTAGCGCTCGCGGTCTTGGCTGTTTGTCTTGTTTTTGGACGTTGAGTTGGGTGTTGTTTGTTGGTGCGAATTATTGTCATTGTTTCCAGTTTGTAGATTGCAAAGTTTAGGTTTTGGGGGGTTCCTATTTGGTTTCTTAGAATACTGGCCCCCTGGTTGCGGCTTGCTACTGTTGTCTATTTGATGAGGTCAGGATCCAAGGGTCGAACCCTTTCGGTCTCCTGATCAGCGGGGCTGCGCAGGTTTGTCTTCGTTCTGCTTTTCTGTAGAGGGTCAAGTTGCGCTTTCAGGATCCAAGGGTCGAACCCTTTCGGTCTCCTGATCAGTGAGGCTGCGCAGGTTTATCTTCGTTCCGCTTTTCTGTAGAGGATCAAGTTGCGCTTTCAGGATCCAATGGGGGGACCCTTTCGGTTTCCTGATCGGTCAATGGTACGGGGTTGTGCGATCGTTTTGTTCCTGTGGGGCGGTTAGAGCTAAGTTTTCGGGATCCAAGGGACGAACCCTTTCGGTCTCCTGATCAGCGAAGATAATCAGATGTTGGAGTCGGAGTCCTGACAGGTCTGGTATAGGGCGTTGAGGGGGCTGCTGTACAGCTGCGGGTGTCGGGAGTCAGCGCGTTGAGTGGCCGGGGCGGGGCTGCGAAGGCACACGCGGCAGAGGACCCTGTTCGGTGTTAGGTGGATGGAGCACGAGTACGCCAGGCACAGGCAGGCTCCGGTGTCAGAGGAGAGTCAGAGGGGAATCGTTCAGAGGGGTCGTTCAGCTCCGAGCCAGCCGATACGGACACACGAGGGGACAGCGCAGCTGTCAGCGGCGAGAGGCAGGTCACTTGCAAGGTTTTGAATGTCTTCGAGTGACTCGGTGGGCGGATTTTTCTGGGAGGGCGCCGCGGAGCCTGCAGAGCCTAAAGACCAAAAGACTCTGCAGCAGACTCCGCGGCCGCTCCGCGGTCTTCTGGGTATTTTAAAGGCACCAGGTGAAAGCAGGTGAAACAAAAAAAGGACAAGAAGCAGGTCCTCACAGGGTTCAGGAGCAAAAGCTGTAGAGTCCTCTCGCAACCGCAACCAAAAGACTCTGCAGCAGACTATTGTAACGTCCTCTTTGCTGGCACCTCGGCAAGAAATCTCAAAAGACTGCAAATCATTCAAATAATGCGCTCAGGGCAGCCTTGAGCATTCCTAAAAGAAAGCACATCTCCCACGCAAGGCGTGATGCTCACTGGCTCCGGTTAAATAACATATTCTCTTGAAAACCCTAACCATAACCCATAGGTGCCTCTCATTCACAGCCCCCTCCTATCACTCAGAAAATATTTCTGAGCCACCTCTTCCAGACCCAAACGTTCACACCACTCCAATCAGCTTAACGTCCCTAGCTTCAAAAGGACCAAAGCCGGTGGCTACAGCTTCCTATTCCTAGCTCCGAAAACAATGGAAGGCCCTCCCTACGATCCTAACGAATGAGACCTCTCACTTATCCTTCTGCAAAGCACTCAAAACAAAGCTCTTCAATTAGCTCACCCCACGACATAAGGCCCACGCAAACAACGGTTTTAGTAATGTCTTGAGTTATCTCAGTCTCCTCTGCAACATGGAAACGTGGAGACCTCTGTATGTTCCTTGTAACTTTGCCCACGATTTCAATGTCAATGTAACCATCAACTGTCAATGTAACCATCAACATCAGGTTCACTGTAACCAAGAAACACAGACAGGCGATATTGCTGTATTCATGGAACTAAGTAAGCTTGTTGTAACAGTGCCATGATGCCCCATGGCTGTTTTGCACTCTTTATAAATGTAATAAATAAATAATTAAAATAAATAAACCCCTGCCATGTCGATGATGCTGCTGCACCGCTCCTCCCATGGCATGAGCTATTGTGGTGGTGGCGGTGATCCTACTCCAGTTGCCATGCTGTCAGTCCAGTGTTGGGCTAGGATTTCCCTGACACAGGTCATTTTAGCATTTTCTGCAGTCTTCCCCCTCCCTGGAGACATGGCTGACTGTAGACGCCTTCTTGCTGATGCCGGTCCAGATGTTGGTGCAGCGCTTTGAGGTTGTTTTTGTTTGTTGTGAACCTTATAGCTTCTCATAATGGGCTATCACCTCCCCCACAAGGACATTGAGCTCAGACTCGCAAAATGTAGGTTTATGGAACCGATCCTGGGCTGACTTGGCCCTTGTATGCTCCTGTGACATATTTTTGGTTTGGTTGCTCTGAATGGCTAGCAGGGGTTCCGATTTTTGATGAAGGGTAATTTCTACTATAACTGCCACTGTGTTTCTGGTTCTTGCAGTGACACATTTCGTGTGTGCTATTAGCGCACAATGTTAACGCATGATGCCGGCGGTGCTAATGCTATTTAGGCTGGGATTTCAGGCATTAGGGTTATTTGTGTCCAGCGGTATCAGCGTTAAAGCCAGGAACGTGTGCGCGTGTCCACCGACTCGTGATACGGCGGTTTATGCGTGACTAATCCCAATGTTGCTTTAGTAATGCCCAGGTACCGCCCAACTCGTGATGATGCCCATAGGGTGGGAGAGGCTTCAGGCAGTAGAATAAAATGCCTTGGCTTCTGGCGGCCTGATCAGCAGGGTCTACTAGGGACCTTAGGGTGCCCCAGCAGGGCACTAGCTCAGAAACAATTGTCGGAGACTGCCAAGGCTCTGCCCCAGCTACCCCTAGCCCTCTTAAAGCCTTGAAATGGCTAGTCTATTTCCCATGTAGGCTCTGCTCCAGATTGACTGTTGTCTGTTCCAGTGGTCACAGAATGTGACCTCAGATGCTGCATGTCAGTGGTCCCTGACGGTGTGCAGTCATAATGTCGAAAAAAAAAGTTGAATGACAAAAATGGCGAAAAAAAATGTCGAAAAAATAGTTGAATATATAATTTTTTTATTTATATGTATTTTTTGGGTTTGGTAAGTATAACACATGGGTAAAATAAAAAAAGGGGGTTAGGGGGAACCCCCCCATTTCGAAAAAAAAACATATTGAAAAAAAAATGACATTTTTGTTTTCGACCAAATGACTATAAACCATTGCAGACCTTTTGTGCAGCACAAGCTACAGTACACCCCATCATAGGCAGCTACTTCTGTGCCACTCCCTCACTTTCATGCAGCTCCATCTATCAGATTTGAGGATGTGATATGTAGCACCACCAAGCAAGTCATGAGTAAATATTGATGACAATGGATGTGAGGAGCTGCAACATCACTCACAGCAAAACGCACAGGCAGTGGTAGAAACTCTCTACGGAGTCCGGTGAAGGGGTTTTTGTTAATTGTCCAAGTATATGTCTGGAGCCCACGCTAGATTTCAAACTCTTCCTTAACAAATACGTGATGTTTAAAACGAAATTCCTCTGGGTAATAAACAGCATAACAGGTTCTATGTGGTTACATCGAAAACAATTCAACTAACATGTTTTCGTCGATTTCTTTTTTTCTTTACCCCACATCCCCTCCACTTCCTCTATCTTAATTATCACTATTACCCAACCCCACACATATATTTTCGGCCAAATTCGATAAAAACAATGTGTTGAATTTGTATTCGACAAATTGTTTTCTTCCACGATGTAACCTGCTATCGCCCCTTCTATTTCTTTTTGTTCCAATTTAATCTGGGGGGTGCTGGGCTTTGATTCAAGTTATTACCACATGCTTTCTGTGGCCTGCTCGCCATGCTCATTGGTTGTCCTGAAAGGTGAAAATAACAGTTCTCTCAACAATGTGCTTGCAGCACACTACTGTGCGTCCTTAGAAAAGGAGTCGATCTCGGTGTATGATACTACTTTGCAAACGTTTTTCAAGGAATGGCTTTCCTATGCGTCCACATTAACATACAACAACAGATACTGGGTACAATGTCTGGCTGATGCTTGGGGTTGAAAGTCTCCATGTGCCTGAATAGATGGCAGCCTGCCCAAGTTGGCTAAGTACCATGTTTTCTTAAAGGATAATCATCTGCCGATACATATTTGGGAACATGAAAAGGAGATCCTGGAATATTGCCAAATAAGTGGCGAACTAATGGGAACCAGCCCTAAACATGCCAATGCACATCCCAGTGGTGTCTGGCACTGGAAACAGGCTATTCTGTTGGTTTACACAATGCTGAGCTCCTGCTCGTTGGGCATTTATTGTATGTTGTGGGAACTGGGAGGGATTGAAATTGAGGCTGTATATCAACCACTTTTTAAACATACTCAAACAATTCAGCAGCAGGATAATGTTGCTATTCATTCGACGTAGTTGGTGCAGAGCCTCAATATGCGAACGCTTATGACATCTTTATTGCATTACAAATATTCAGACGTGACCGCAGAAGACGTTCCACTGACTGGCCCTTGAAGGACCAAATGCCACACTCAAAAACACACCACTGCTTCAGGCTGACACGGTCTCCATTGCTCTTGAATGTGTGCCGGCACTATTGACATGTAGCACAATATGCTAAGTGCTCGCCTTTCTTGTTAATGTTTTATTGCATGTGTTTCCTGTGCCTCAAATTAATGTTTTTAATGTCTTGTGTCTAGCCACCCAAACAGCTTTGTCATCTGTGTTGAAGCCATGCACAGGCAAAACATGCAGTGAGTATTTTTCAGACATACTCCGTTGATCAGAAAGCACCTCTCCTCCATCTATCTCTTCTTTAGCCACTGTGTCCCATACAATACAATTGAGCACCACGATAAATGAGCTCCAGCTGTACAGATTTACCTTCCACTTTTTCTTTCTCATTCCTTCCTGAGTATTTTATCTATCCCTCACCATCATCCCAACTATCTCCCTGACTTTACTCCTCACTACCACAAATGAATGTTCTATTAAACTCCACCTATGACTCTCTGACAGGCAAACGTGCTTTCATGCCATAAACTATGGAAGGATGCTCTATACAAGTCCAAGATAACATAACATGACACTGTGGAAGACTCAAAGGTCTGACCAATATGGAGCCAATGCCATGCTATGTATCCTTAAGCACTCTACCCAGAAGCACATACCTAGGATTGGTTCAGGCAAAGAATTTGCATGTTGGTGACCATGACATTACTGAAGAGAGTCCCCAAATAAATTACATCTGTTTTGCTCACTTTTCATGGAGCTGTTGCAAAATTGACACATTTGGATTTCTGCCATACAACCCCGTCCTAATGTTGTTGGGAGACCAAGATAAGTAAGTAGAAGGGATTTGACACCTGTGTTTTCTTGGTAGGGTTTCGACATGCTTAGGCTTGCCATGACAATGTGGGAAAATCAAAGGTCTGATCAATGTAGAGCCAATGACATGATCTGTGTGCTTAAGCACTCTCCCCAGAAATACAAGGTATTGTTTTAGTCAAACATATCCTTTTGCTAACCATGAAATTACAGAAGAAATCCCCCCAATAAGTTGAAGTTCATTCACCTGATGTTCAGGGAGCTGTTGCAAAATGGGTACATTCACATTTCTGCCATACAACCCCTCCCAGATGCTGTTGGGGGCCCCAGGGAAGTAGTTAGAAAGGCTTTACCACCAGTGATTTCTTGGTAGTTCTTCATTCATGCTCAGGCTCACCATGAGACAGTGCAAGACTAAAAAAAGCTGGCTAATTTTTGTCTTGAATGAAAGCACAGAACTAGTTGGAGAGCAGCAGAGTCCTGTACAGAGTGTGTGTAGCCAGCATTGGGCTGCCATCTTCTAACAGTAGCACAGTTCTGTGCTGTCTGTGCATTGGTATGTGCATCCATTGGAATTAGTCCTTGGTCTGGTGTTTTTGAAAGAGCCATGTTTTGAGAGATTTGCGTGATTGGAGAATTGTGGAGGCATTCTGAACCCACACCGGGATTGAGCATGAGAAGAGAAAGATTGTTTGCGGGCCTTCTCTTTGCGGATGAGTTGTGATTCAAGTTGATTGGTCGATTTGCCATGCGAGGAGCGTGCTCCACCAGATATGTGGAGCTTAGCCACCAGGTATGCTGGTGTTCTACTTATGACTGTTTTGTAGATGGTACATGTAGTCTTGAATAGTATCCTGGCCTGGAGTGGAAGCCAGTGTAGTTCGAGTATGATGGGGGTAATTCAGTCAAATTTCCATGCTCCTGTAATAAGACATGCGGCAGCGTGGTGGGCTGCTTTTAAGGGAGCCAAGTAAGTAGTTTGTAACCTTGTCAGGAGAGCATTTCCCCCATCGATTTGTGAGACCACAAGGGCCTGCACCATGGTCCGCATGTCCCGCAGTGGGATGCAGGTATTAATTTTTCAAAGGGTAGAGATTCTCAGCTAGGCTATTTAGGTCTTCTTGGCTATGTGTTTCTGGAAGGACAGGCCGCTGTCAATGGTGTAGCCTAAAGATTTTGCTGTGTCTGAGAGTTGTGGATCAAATCCTTCTAAGTGCATATCATTGAGCCATTATTGGACAAGTACGTTTTAGCAGGCGGACTGGTGAGGACAAATTCAGTCTTGGATGGGCTCAGTTTGAGGTAGGCAGTTGACATCAAGGATTAGATGATGGCTGGGTAATCACATAGACAAATGATGTCCTGCACGCTGTTTACTTTCACGTAAATCTAAATATTGTCCCCGTATTGGTGGATGGCTAAAGCAGGATCTTTGAGGAGAGTGCACAAAGGCTACATCCAAAGATTAAAAAGGGTTAAAATGAATTGGTGAGAGGATGGAGCCTTGCGGGACTGTACAGGAGACCTGCTGCCGGCTAGAATGCAACAAGTTTGTTTGAACAACCTGCTGTCTGACTGAGAGGTAGGAGATAAACCAATTCAGGACAGTGCCAGATAATCCCATCCTGTCAGCAAAGTGGGAGAGAAGAATGCAGTGGTCAATGGTTTTGAATGCAGCCAAGAAATCAAGGAGGACAAAGAGACATGATTTTCCCTTATCTATGATTTGGAGGGCACCATCCACCACCTGGATGGTGGCTATTTTTTTGATACACTTGAGGAGGAACCCTGACTGATAGTCATTTAGGAGGTGGAGTTGTGCAATTCTGGCAAGTAGTTGTGTGGCAACTGCTATTTCCAATAAACGGGAGGTTCTTAATGGGCCGGTATTTGGTTAGGTTGTCTAGATCAGGTTGTTTTTTTTAAAGAGGTCGTATGAGACCAGTTTTGAGGGTGTCAGGGAATGATCTTTCTGCAAGGGAGCCATTGGTGATGCTGACAAGCGCACTGAGCTCTTGGCCTGTCACTTGTTTAAGGATGGAAGCCGAAATTATATTGTTAGAGTAAGAAGGTGGTTTGAGCGAGGCAATCCTTTTTAGGTGATCTGGGGCAAGAAGAGATGAGAATTTGGTCCGGTAGGTCAGTGTGTGTGCTGTTGTGCAGCGGATGCTAATTCTGTGAGAGGGTGATTTGATGGTCTCTTGGATTTTGTTGATTTTTTCAATAAAAAACGTGTTGATTCCATAAACTTGTTCCTGATGTGCTGGTACCTCGGGGTCGGGTGGCGGTTTGGTACAAGGCTTTAATACTTCAAAGAGCGATATGCTCCTGCTGGAGGCTGCCACAATGACCAATGCATAAACATTAACATGATCTGGTTCTTTAAGCATTCTGGGCCTTATCACGAGTTGGGCGGTAAAGCCGGCGCTATTAGCGCCGGCATTATTAGCCCTACCACCAAACCCACTGGCGCTATTAGCGCAGGATCACGGGTTTGGCAAAACGGGAAATCCCCATTCCCCACTGAGCCCATTCTAGAATGCCCCATTCCCCATTGGGCTCAATGGGGAAATTTCTCTCTCTTACCGCCGGCGGATTTCCCGCCGGCGATAAGAGCGCGAAATTTCAGTGGCTTTCCACCAGTTAACAGCTGGGAGGAAATCAGCAGACGACGTGATTTGGTGGACCCTTAAATGCAGCGGAAATAGCACTACCGCCGCATTTAAGGGATACCGCCAAACTCGTGATGAGGCCCACTGTCTAGAAGTAAACGTCTAGGGATTTGGTATAAACAAAAATGCTTTGGTAACCATGCCATTAATAAGGTCCTATACAAATGCAAGATAATAGAATATAAAATTGAACCATTCATTTAAAAGAAAATATTCTGCACCTCAAGCTTAAAAGTCTTCTATAATCCACTAATGCACATATGAAACCATTGGCCTGCCATCTCTTAAATTAAATATGCTTTGAAGAGCAGAAGCTGGTAACTGATAAATGATCATGCTTCATATCAGAAGAAACCCACTTTAAAAAGTGTATGGAAGTTTCACATTTGAAGTACATATTATCATGTAACTTATTTCTCACTCTTAACAAAGACTAAAGTTCTGAATTTCTGTTGATAGTTTGAATAAAATAGATATAAAAATGATACTGCAGAATGAACACTTTCTTCACAACTCACATATAATGATAACTCCACTATGCTTGAGATGAAAGAAATGTAGTGGACAGACACAGTCTCACGAATCAAAATACATTATTTTGATAATTCCTACATATAACTTACATTAAGGGTTTTTATCAAAAATGAACTTTCCAGGCCAGCATGGGCACCTCACTCCAGGGAAATGGGGTACTTTTGCAGCCGACAAGGCGCTCTTATGAGACATACATTTAAACAGACCAATGGAAGCAAGGTGGAGGGCTCTTGTGGGAGTAAGATAGTGAAGGAATCCTTTATTACTGCACATTAAAATACAATTTTAATGCTATGCGATGCTCAGGTAAGGAGAAATCCAGACTAATAGACAAAGTAATGACTCTATGGGAGTACTGGAACTGAAACATTTCATTGTACTTGCTGATGAACAAAATTTGTCTGAGAAAACTTTTTGTAAAATTGCAGAAAATGATTAGACATTGGGCCCAGAATGTGTTTCCAAATTGAAACATTAGGCAACAAGAGCTGGGTGATACTTTGTTACCTGCTTCTAAAGGCTTAGCAAGGAGAACCAGATGACTTGGAAGTCCAGTGTCTTCTCATCCAGAGAACAGTACCAGCCTAAGGAGTCCAGTGGCTTCTCAGAGGCTAACTCTTGGTACAGAGATTTAATATGACTATTACAGATGTAAATGAAACCATGCTCCCATTGCGTCTTCAAATATATACTGTCCCTTAGCAATCGAATCCTAGAAAAAAAATAGGGGGGCATTTTGCTCTTCAGAAAAAATAAACAATTAATTTCCTAGAACTGTTTCAGTTACTTAAAAATAAAAGTTACTTTGCTGAGGTTTTACTATCAACTGACTTCATAACCTTTTCCCCTAAGTATTCAAATATTATGGTCCATAGAAATTGGCCAGTTCTGTGATCCAATATATAAATGGATCTGCTACAAGCCATAAAACTATGAAGAGTGTTCCTACTACTAATAGGAGCAATAGTCAATACTATTCCTAATTATACAAGTATTCTCTAAACAAAATATTTATACAAAAAGTACCTGAAGGTTATTTCCCCACCTGCTAATCTCCCAGAATTTAAATCCTGGTTTGAGGATATCAGAATCATTTCAAGGAATATTGCAGGCCTTTACCTTAGTGGAAGATCAAGAATTTAATTTTTATGTTGAAGCCCAACATATCATTTTTTTCAGGAGAATTTGGCTCTAGACCCTACAATGAACCTGGGTACAAAGCATGTATGTACCAGCAACAGAGGGCCAAAACGGCAGGAAGGGGGGTTCTAGGTGGATGGGTGCATCTCTAGCTGGGCTTTGTGCTTTAATTTATGAATACCAATTCTACCATGTGTATTAAATGTGTTGTGAATACATGTTAGAGTTATTGTTTTTCAATATTTACGCAATATCAAATAGAAGGAATAATTGAAATCTTGCTAAATATAATGATGGAGATTTGTGCCAAAACTGATGGTTGTTTAATTGTTGTACTTGGGTATATAAATTCTCAATACGTACTTCTTATGTCTACTTGAGGTCTTGTATGAGGAAGATAGGGCATATAATGTACCTGCTCTTTACACAAGAAATCCAAAATGTCAGAATCCTGAGACTCAGACACTGGCAGATATTTTTCAGAGTTAAGTCTGAGAGCAGGAACTGGATGCCTGCTGGACCATTGTTCATCTTAATGTAATTTTCATAGAGTGGAATCTTCATCGCATGTTGACTACATCCTTGTTGACATCACTAGTTGGCATCTACTAAGGAATGTATCGATATTCAGGAAAGAGAGCAACATTATGTAATTGTAACCAATTAAAACCTTATAAATTATACAAGCTTAGCTAAGGAAGGGCACAATACAGATATATTCGAGGCAGGTTCTAAAAGTCAAGTGAGCTAAAATTAACCTTGAAGAACAACTCTCTGATATTTACACTAATCTCATTACAGTACTTGACATGTTCCAGGCAAGTTTTGCCCAAAATAAGGTTAAAAATTAAGCAATGAATTTGACCATTGTGCACATGTGCATTCTCTTTGTGACTTCCCTAGACAATGCCGTTCAGATGGCTTATAGAGACCAGAATGTGCAGAAGATGGCTGGCTAGGATTTAAAAAATAAAAATAGCAATGATACAGATCTAATTTCCAAATAGCGACATGACTGATTCAAGTGGATACAGCAGATGAATTCAATATAATGCAGCAGGCCCTATCAGAAGAAGTCCAATGTAATGACTCTCAATCCTTTTGGTCAATAATTGACAAGGCCATGGCATTTATTTCACCTAAATCATGGTTATCCCATTTTGAGAATGTGTATTGAAATTATGCTGCTGTTAGCCCAAGAGAAGTCAAGAACAGGTCTTTTTGATCTAGTGTGCCATTTATTTTTGCAGTGCCAAAGCTTCTTCAAGCATTTTCCACACAGAGAAAAGACAACACCCCTATACCAGATAAAGGCCCTGATTCATGGAATAATCTGCGTGGAAAATAGGTGACTCTGCACAAATCCGCCTTTGTCGATTTAAGTAAACAAATGCGCAGTACTTTCCCTGCATTTGCATGGATTTCCCGCTGGCCTGGACGTCACTGCGAGCCGAGGAACGCATTGCACGATACTCAAAGCAGAGTGTTGGCCGGGCCTATGCAGCGATCAAAATATGGTGCGGAACATGCAGAATGAGGAATTACATGTGAAAATGTGCGCGTGTTGAGGGACAGTCCATGGTCAAGCAATCGCACGCCCATACAAGCACAAATAAAAACGTATTCATGGATTCGAACTCTGAATGTCGGTTCACAAAAAAGTTCATGCAAATACTGGTACACTCCCGTCACCTGATAGCAGGCATAAACGTCAATGCACATCTATAAAGCATGCCATACACACCAAATGAAAAGTATCCAGCCACGATAAATCCAGCATTTGTCGGAGTGATCGTGCACAGACACCACAGGAGGAGGATGATTACCAGGGCCCGCATCTTCAACCCATGCACCACCCTCTTCGGGATGCCGGATGTCCAGGTCTATGGCAGGTACAGGTTTCCCCGTATCATCAAAGAACTGGTTAGGGAGTGGGAAAAAGGGCTAACATCACCCACCATGTGCTCCCAGTCCCTTAGCCCCCTAGGAAAAGTGCTCACTGCCTTATATTTCCTAGCAACCGGAGCCTTCCAGCATACCACTGCCATAGTAGGCGGCATCTCCCCGGCCACATAGTCACGCTGCCTACATCAGGTGCTTGCGTGCATAACTGCACATCCTTCTGTGCACTGCCCCATTTATATGCCAAGAACACCGTCAGAAAAGCAAATAGCCATGCATGACTTTTATGCTGTGGCACACTTCCCACGAGTGCTTGGTGCAATAGATTGCTCCCATGTTGCACTACATCCCCCCAGAGAAATTAAGCACATATACCGCAACTGCAAACATTTGCACTGTTAGGATTTATGCACCTGGTGGACAGATGTATAGAGGCCAACCTATTTTGTGACAGGAACAACCATGGGAAGCTGTAGCCAAACCAGTTTAGGTAGCAGTGACAGGTGGTCTAGGCTAACTTCTTCAGAGGGGGTGAGCTTGTAAAGGGTCAACAATGAGGTCACACAATGGGAATCACAGATGACACTTAGACAGGATGTATAAAAATACAGTTATTTAAAAAAAAGAATTTTGATTGATTTATCTGAACTATGTCAACTTTTCAATTAAACATTACAAATCATATTACAATTATTATTACACATAAAAAGCAAAAGAACTAAATGAAAAAGAGACAAACATTAGAATATGTAAGCAGTGAAACACATCATGAAGCTTAAACTGAATTGGATTAATGGACATTATAAGACATTGTAAAACATTACAGGTGTCAAAACATGGGCATCATCTGTAGTTATCGAGCTTGTGCTTACGCGATTGGACTCTTTATGATGGAGATTCATAAATCTAATGTAAGGCTTGCAAAGGTTTATGTGCAAAGTTTAAACTAACGCCTCTGTTGAAAGGATATTCAAAAGAAAGCTAGAAGGTGCATAAATCTGTGTGCATACGTGTTACTGATATCCTGAAATTTAAGAGGGTGAATTGTACAAGATGGTGGGTTTAATCCCTTGTGGTTCACCTCTAAGGTAGAAACTCATGACTTTAGTAGCACGCGACCTAACAGTTTGCATTGATATTAAACACTAAGTAGTCACTATAAATTCACTCATTAAGTTGATAATGCGGTTGTTACAAAAATAAATTCATTGGGGGCCAATTAGATGGATCGCAGTCGAAGCCTCACTTGGTTAACAAAGATGTTTGAGTCCACACTTTCAGATTTGATCTAGGTGCAGTGAATTTAGATACACAATTGTTGAAATCGCTATTTTTCCATGCAAAAGATAAACTGCCATAAACTTTCACCATCAAGATTTCTGCTGTTAGCAAAATATTTTTTGAGATAGTAGGCATGTTTATCTTGGTATCATCTTCCGTCTGGATAGAACTTCTTTGGTGGCCCATAGATTTAGTGTTGTGCACAATATTGCATTTCTGATGGTTTTGGATGGGAATTTTAGTAGATATGATTCCATTGTGTGGTAATTTTTCACTTTAAAAGGATTATTTGCAAAATCCTTGTATCCTCTGCAAGATTTCTGAGTTTTAATCCAGTCCATTTGAAAAAGTTTTTGTTTTGCACTTGTAGGGTTCTCAAGTAGTAGATCTTTCAGAATGTCTACATCTAGGAGTATATTCAAGAAGGCAGATTTCAATGTTTAATAAATTTGTGATCAGTCATGTTGATGTATGAGGCTAGAATAGACAGGAGTTGTTTAGATTCTGTAGCCAGTAAGCACTTCCGGTATAAAGTGCACATTTTCCAAGACAACATAGAGTAAAGGGAGATAAGACCTAGCTCATGTCTGATTATAGCAATTTGTAAAGATTGAGGTAGTCGTAATAGATGTTTCCAGAATTTTCCTTCTAATGTTACCCAGAAGGACTCAGGGAGGATGGCTTTTATTTCTTCTCCAAAGAGAACTTGAGGTACAGTATTCTGATTGTAGTATTAGAAGAGCTTGGCTATGTTGGTCAGGTCTGACATGGCGACATCTTTTTTTCAGTAATGAGTAAAAATGCCCTTTTCTCTACAACACATTCCCTGCGGTCGCGTCCCCTTGGGTAGTGGTTTAGCCAAGTGAAAACCACATATAAATGGTTTAGTAAAGAGAAGAGATCCCAAGTTGAGGCTGTGCCCAGTTTTTTCAACAAGCGTTTTATTATATTGATGCCCTTAGTGATGCCACGTGTTTCGGTCCCTCTTGGACCTTTCTCAGATCAGGGCTGATGTTATGTATCAATCAAAAGAAATAATCACAAAATTATAAAGATATTTTCAAAATCATATGAAAGCAAAATTAAAAGATGACAGAAATGTTCATTCACATGTTTTTCCAATTTTGACAGTAATTGATGGATTAAAGCAAACCATAAAAAAATAACAGTTATTAAATCAAAGTAAACCAAAATACCAGACAAAAAACAGAGTGGGGAATAGGGAGGAATAGTGGGGGTCAAGAGATAGGCAAAACCACATTTCCGTTAGTCAATGTTACATGTTGTGTCATTATAGGAAATCAAGGAAATTTGGATTCAAGTTAACTTTTACCTTATTTTCATCTACTGCCCTTTATGGGTTAAAGCAAATAGTAGTCTCTTTTCGAGTCTCGGGTTAGATCCCTTCAAAAAAATACAAATCACACAAAGTTGTCATCTCCAATTATGTGTGCAAGATCTCCATAGGTATCACCGAATATTGCGAAGTGTAATTCTATAAATCACCAAGGTATGTGTGTTTCTTTTAATTCTTAAGTGTTGAATTGAAGCACTTACTTCACCATATTCAGGACATTTCTGCGCCCCCGCATTCTTAAATCGCGCAATCCTCTGAGGAGTCATGTACGCCCTGTGGGTAATATACAACTGAATTTGTTGCAATCTTGCATTTCTAGACACTTTCTTATGGTATCTCTGGGCCCTCACCCACAACCCATCTCCCATAGGTACTCCTGCTACTTCTTCCCAATCCTGCCTCAGCTTGATCACTTGTAAGCAATGTATTTTCCCCGACACAGACCGTTACTTTCGACTAACTTGTCGAAATCCAATACTTTCCCATCTTGCCATACATACCCTAATGTCCCAGTATCTACGGATCACCTTCCGCAGTTGCTCATCCACCCCAGCCAGTGCAACCAATGGTATTTGAGGGCAACACGGGGCCGGAATCTCAATAGCCTGGCAAACTCTCTACCAGACTCTCCTTGCCAGTTCCAACATCCTCTTACATTCCCTCTGCTTTGATGCCAGCAGCCTTGCTCCGGTCCATCCTCATCCTCAGGGCAGCCTTGGGCATCCAACCCGTTCATAGTCACCTCTGGCGCTTTGAAGAAATGTGCCTTGCCCTTGTGTAGGAACTTCAGCTTTGCAGGATACAAAAGCATATATTTAAAACCAGCTGCTCTTAGTCACCTATTCACTGCCACATAGCTGAAACATTTTCTGTGCACCAGCATGGTGAAATTCAGGTGCACAGTGACAGTCGCCGACACTCGGGTTGTTGTTCCACCTTTACAAAAATATTTCGGGATCTTTTCCCTGTCCCTGTAGTTCAAAATGTTCGCAATAATTGCACGGGGAGAAGCCCCAGGTTGAGGCTTCCTCATCTGGGCCCTATGTGCGCGTTCAATCGCAAACCCCTGGGAGAGCTTGCCGGACCGTATTTCCTAGATCAGCATATTCTACACATAGTCCGTAGGGTCCGAACCTTCTTCCCCTACAGGCAGTCCTACCACACGGATGTTGTTGCACCTTACTCGCCCTTCTGCCTCCTCTGCTCGGTTTTCCAAGTTGCGCACTTGTTTCAATATATGAACATCCTTGGCGTTGGCAGTGCTGACATCAATATAAGTTTCACCGCACATTCCAGGCCACTTGTGCGTTCCGCTAGCACCCTCACGTCCTGTCTCAGGAGGTTGACATCCACACCCACCGCGTCAATCTTGAATTCCTGTGCCTCTTTCAATTCTGCTATTGAGGTCCCCCACAAGGATTTCAGCTCCGTTATGGCATCTAGGATCAGGTGCTCATCTTGTGGCGAGGCCATTGTGTCCTGTGCATTGACTTTCGCCTGTGCAAGTGTGCCCGGGGATTGCAGTGGTTTGGTAAAAATGTCCATTGTTAGCTGTTTACTTTACCTTTGCCACACTTGAGCGCCATTATCCACGTCGTCGCCAGCCGGTTTGCCTACTGCTCGAAGTCCTGTGGCACTAGTTCAGTGAAGTTCTTATGTTGGACATTAGTCCTCCCCCAGCGAGTGTGAGGGGCTCTCAATGATGCGGTTTCTTACTTGCCTTCCACTGAGGGGGAGGTTCCGCCGTATGTGGGATCCTCATCACTCTTCCGCTGGCCTGCTGTGTCATGCAGTCACTGATTCACCAGTGGTGGTCCCCAGTTCCTACTTGGCCAATTCCCTCTCTCGCCACTGTGCCCGCCGGGCGCTACTTTCCATACGTGCTGCAGTTCAAGGTGCAGTTGGTACCCATCTCTATGGGGAGCAGTATTGTCTTCTTGCTGTGAGCAGTAGTCGGGCTCATGCAGTCTCGCCCTCGTCTCTTGCACCCTACAGGCGTACTCTGTGGCAGCTGAGCCCTGAGAGTGTTATTAACAGTCCAGTGATGTCTCGGGCTATCTGTGTCTTCACTTTTTTCCAGCACCATTTCAGTTTCCTGCATTTGGTGCTCAATTGCCATTCGTTGTTTCCCCCTCTATGATGCTTGTATAGTGCAGGGTCGGGTCCCACTCCTGCGCTTCAAGGGGCCTGTGGTTGTGTGTAGCCCTTGTTCCTCTCGCATAGACCTTCCATGTGCCTCTAAGTCTCCCTACTGCTCGCCTTGGTCCCGCATTAGTGTTTCATGCATATATGCTGCGTAGCACTATAGTGCCCAGCCTGCTTTAGGCGGTGGCTTGGCTCACTCAGCAACCCTTATGTGCAGTCTGCTTGCCGTCCATGCAATGCCAATATTTATTCTGCCTCGTGCCCAAGTTAATGGCGCTTGTAGATGGTCTATTCACTGTCTTTCATAGACCTTGGGATTTGCGCCCTGCCTCTATATTTTCAATCAGTCCCTTCCAAAAAGGAACACCCGCTGGATCGACTCGACTTCGGCTGGGTATCCCCTTCCACCAGCAGTACAATTATGGCCCGGTCCCTTCTCTGCACAAAGCTGCTCGTTGTTCGCCAGTTCTTGTGGGCCCGAGGACTGTGCTGTCCCCCACCTGAATCCGTATGCCCAGTTCTCTGTTGTCTTGCAGCAGTGATCGGGTGCCGTTCTCCTATCTCGTCTGCTGTGCACCTTGTCAGGGTGTCTTGTGTGCCCGTGCCACATGTCCGTGTTCCTCCTGTCCTGCTGTATGTCAGCTTCGTGTCTGAGGCTCTGTTTGTGCCAAACTCCGCCATTCGCTTTGCGGTTCTCGTCACAATGTATCTTCCTCTCTATCAGGCCTCGTATGTGTCCCTTGACACTTCTATTTGTGTTCACAGACACACTGTAGCCAGCGCAACCTGCCTCCTCTCATCGTGGTTTCCGATGCGGCTCCTTCCAAGATCCAAACTCTGTTCACATATGCTGCCTGTTTCCAGCTCCTCTTTGTTCTTGCCCCAGCGCCATTTTGTTGCAGCTGCTCGCTTCCACTGCCAAACTTCTTACGACCATATGCTGTTCCTCCTGCAGGTATCCCCCTCGCTTTCTCGGGTGTTATGTGCACGACATATTCATAACGCTGTGGCTTCTTCGTTGGTGCTTGTTTCTGCTTCTTTATTCTGTTTTAGTTTCAGGATTGTTGTCGGATTATCAGGAGCTCTGGGATCTGCGTCCTCTTGTAAAATACAGTTATTTATTTATGACAAAACACACTATATAAAAATGACAACAAGCAGGTAGACGTCTCACACAACACTATCAAACTAAATACATATATACATTCACTGTGTTATGGGCACAATACAAATCAGAAACTCCTGCAAAGGAGAGGTTAGACAAGTATTATGCACAAACAAGTCAACAAAGATGATCCCTAACTGAAATTGTCCAGTCCTAAATTGCCTGGGGCCTTGTGCCCATTAGATCAGGATACAGTACCACAGAATTTAGGATGCAGGACAAAATGTAGGTAGGGTTTCAGGGGTCCAGTGAAGGGTTCTTAGGGTTAGAGTGCAAGCTAGACCAATGCTCAAAAGTAGCCCCAACAGTCAGATGTCTTGCGCAAGCAAGCAGTGGCAAAGCCAAAAGTGTTAAGAATAAAATTTAGTATAAGCCCGTAGACCTATAATGGGAGTATTGGGGTAGGTTAGAAACTATGTTACTTACCCCCCATACTCCGATTCTTCCCTGGACTTGGCAGAACATAGTAAGAGTGTGCGATGTTGCTTTTACCTCTGCAAGTCGCAGTCCTCGATTCCCAGGGGTTGCAGGTTCAAGCTGATCTCCGGTTGTTGTCTTTTACTGTTGCAAGGACTCTCGGTCAAAGAATGGAGACAAACCTGATGTAGCACCCTTCTCAGGACTGGACTCGGGTTAGGTAAGCAATTTTCGGGCAGTGGTCACGGTGACGTAAAAGGACTCAGCAGCCGCGGTCAGACTTTCCCCTCTATCTCGAGTCCCCTTGATGGAAGGACGCTGACATTTCACAGGCGGTACGGTGATGTCAGCAGCATGGTAGCCCGAAATCGAAGCTCGTCAGCCACAGGACGGTTCCACGGTACTTCAGAAGGCTTCCTTTGGCAGGTGCTGTGTAGACAGTGTACTACTCTGTAGTAGACATCAGGAATGGATGGTCCATCCACTCCAAGGGTCTTAGCTTCTTCGCAGGACTACTAAAGATCAAGAGCAAGACAGGGCTCCTCCAGGACAACAGCAGAAGTTGGTTGCCGGACCTCCTTCAGCCGGGTCCCATGTTTCTTTGTGGGTCTCACAGCTGAATAGGATACTTGGCTCCTTCAGGTTTCTCCAGGATCTCTGGAGAATGGTTGCAGGGGCCCTCTTTTTATCCTAAAAGCCAGGTAACAGCTGAAACTCCTGCTAGCCAATAGCTGGACTATCCCAAACACACACACTAGCAGTAGTCCAATCAGGACCACTGGCGGAAACATTCATGAATACCACTCAGACACACTGAAACCAATTTGTGGATTGGAGTCAGACAGATCCAGGGAACACACACATCCCTCCAGTAGCCCACCAAAAGCTTCTGCATTCCCGGGCACTGGAAGTCCTTATGAGGCTAAAAGACAAGATGGCAAAAGAACAGGTGAAAAATCTTGCGGCATCGCCATGTTTGACCAGTAGCCACAGTTAGTAGCCAAACGCGGTAAATGCAGTAAAGCTAATACGAAAATCGCCAAAAAGTGGGGAAAAGGCATTTCTGCCAACATTTTATCCTTTTAGCACACTTGGAGTAAACAAAATACCTCTGAGTGTTAATCTAGGGCAACACAAAAATGCAGCCCTTTGTACTGCAGTGTAAACTGCATTGTACAATGATGAAAAGTTACCACAAGTGATACAAAAGTAACCAAAGGTAGTAACATAGTAACGTGACTAACGGAAACAAGTTTCCCAGTAATGACAACCTGAAGGACTTATCAGTTTCCCCATACCAAAGGCAAAGCTTAAGGCTTCAATGCACTCAAAAAGTACAGGTTTGTTTTAAAAATAGAAGCAAAAAGTGTGGGGGTTCAATAAAGATGGAAGGAAAGGTGCAGTAAAGAGAAATCTTTCAACAGGCACTCAAACAATCTTAAGGTTGTGTCCGATGCCAAGGGCATCATAACTGAAGTGTATGCCAACTATCCAGGAAGCACACACAACAGTTATATATTACAGATGTCACCACTACACCAGAACCTGTCAGCTGGCAATGTCATGAACATGAAGGATACACCACTCACATATTCACGCAGTAGGCATAAGGGCAGGACCACAACTTTGGTCGGTGGCTGATGCAAGCACTCCATGGCCAGCACAGATACATGTGTACATGGGGGCTCAGCAGCCCCCACCAAGATGGCCAACATAGAGTGACAGGAACTGAAAGTCATCATGACCCAAAGATGTCCCTACCAACATCAGCAGACTCTGCAGTCAAGGCATCTAAGGAGTGGCCTTGGCTATAAAAGCTATGCCATGTGCCACGCCCAGCGGTTCGCATTGTTTCTGCTTTCAGAACCAGCAGTTAAGGATTACTGCGTCTTTGTCTCATGGTGCTCCTGTCCCTCATTCCTCAGCAAATAGCAGGAAAGCACTGAAGATGAGTGCGTCTTCGAGCATCTCCACGCTGATGCTTGCCATCCAGACCTAGTTCCCCACTCATCACTTGCTTGGCAGCTCTCCGCCTCTTCTGCTTATCCCTCAGCTGTTCCGGCTGAGTTGCTCCAGTTGCTAATTGCATACACTCCACCGGGCTGCCAGATCCTGCATCTGTCTACACGGAAAAAACAAAGGACACATTTTGGACATTGTTTGCGCCCTCACTCACCGCAAAAGAAAAGATACATTTTGGACATTGTTTGCGCCCTTGCGCACTGCAAAGGCACTAGGACAAGGCAGTGACAGAGATTACCTCCGCTCTCACGCACTGCATATGTACAAGGAAAGATACTCAAGAACAGCATCAGTGCTCTCGTGCTTGCCACTTTAAGGCTGTTCACTCCCATTTGGACTCACATAGCCTCTGGACCGATTCTCACAGAAGAGAATTACCATGCGAGTCACAGCCGACCTCGACCACATTGCCAGTGAAGGAACTGGCCTGGGTGCATCTCCCTTTGCACAAAGTGGGCAGGATTACAATACAAGAGGTGGGTCCAGTCTCCCCCCCAGTTCTGTGGGCAAGCGGGAGCAGTCAAAAGTATTAGAAACCCAAAGTTACCTGCCCCTTTCACCCTGTCCTAGCTCCTCCAATGGATCCGCTGGCCATTGGGGAAACACAGCATCTCGACAATCAATTATGAGCAGCCAAGTATTCATGGTCTCCAAAAGTATCATTTACACCAATCCCCATAAGGCCAATGCAATAGGATTTCACACCTGTGGGAAAATGTGCATGACAGGCACAAATGTATTCTTGTTGCAGTGAGCGCAACAACAGTGGTGTCAGGATCCACATGTGGATACATGCAGCCAATATGGAGACAATGCACCCTATATCAAAAAACACACTTAACAGAACACAATTGACAATTGATAAAAAGTGGTTGACACACCCAAATGGTCACAGACATGGATGGAGCAAGTAACATAGACATTCCATAGCAAAATCAACAGTGAGGCATGACCATAAATAGCATAGCATTGCACCATTCACCAATACAGTAACATCAACTGCAAATAACAATGTACATGTACAAACACCAAAAATAACACATCACAATAGACAAACTACCAGATGACTTTAACATGGACAACAACTGTACTGCATGGAGACACCAAACCTCACAAATGAGACCACAATTATTAAGGCACAGTACTATCTAGAATCCAATTAACCCATGCAAGGAATGGCCTGGACCCACAATGCGTGTTACACAACAAAAAAAATACACAACAAAAAACGCATGCACTGGCCAACCCGTTCCCTGACGGAAACAATGCACACAATATTCAGTGACAAGAGAAATGCACTTCTTTCCTATTTCCTGTGCATGCATACTACTGCAAGTATCCTCTCAATCCCATCAGCCATCACATCACAACAAATGTATCTGCAGAGAAAGACAAATGAAGGTGAGCGCAGTCAACACATCTATGCACCCAAACACACAGCAATACGTCCCCCACTGAGTGACATGCAAATAATGCAAACAACTCACATGCCGACCATCAACATGTGTCCTGGCACACATGCAGACAGATCTGCACACTGCATGCAAATCAAACACACACAACACACATACTGACAAATACCCACCCACAACCCACACACTGTCTGAACCCTCAAGTGCCATGCAATGAATGTCCATGTCACACATACCCCATTATCAAGCTCATAGCACATACATGACAATGATGGGACCCACAAAAAGTACATCACAGAGAATAGTAAAAGGCTGGGTCACCCTGGCAGTATTTACCATGCCATGACGTGGCATGCCATCATGAGCGTAGCACTCGGACAGTGCACTGAACACTGGCATGGGAGCTGATGATGCAAAGCCCAAAAACGTCTGAACCCAAAAACTCACCAATTGCACTGAAGCCAGGATCTTGCAGAAGGCAGCACTTCACAGAGGCAGATGTCAGTCTGAAAGGTTTGGCACTGAGGTAACCTGCATGAAACACACAAGCAGACATGACAAAGCACACAAAATGGAGCCGCCAACTCAAAAGTGTAAGGTAATACAGACTTCACTGAGACTCAATTGCTTTTGGTCAAATGTGCATTAAATTTGAAGGTAGCATTGACATGCATCCAGCAGCTGTCAACATGCTGCTGTAATCCCAAGGATGCACCATGTATGGCACATGCATGGCAAATAACTAACCCTGCTCAATGTAAAGTGCTTGGTGTATGTTGTGGGAAACCTGAAGGTGTCACCTTAGCTACTCCCTGCAGATTTTTTATCTAGGTGACCAGGACACAGCCATCACTATTGGATCCAGTTTGTGGGGTTCTACCAGTGAGGGAGGATCACCTGGTTGGGGGGTCCTCAGTGAGTGGGATTGGGCCACTGATGGATGAGATGTGCTATCCCCTTCCTTCAACACCTTTTCACCATCCTACCACTTAGGACATTCAAACCCACTGCCCTGCCCCTTTTCCAACATGAACACTTTTGCACGACACACCAGAGAACGGACTAACACCAGCGCCGTTTACCTGACATTTCCCAATACAAGGGTCAGGCAGAGTCAGGCAATTGATCCGAATCACACACAAGAGAGCACACTACGAGCAAGCCAGAACGCACGACGAGATCGCTCTCGAGACCCGGCAGTTTAAGAGGAAGAGAATGGCAGAGAATTTTGAGAGGCTGACAGGGAGAGATACGACTTTGCACTTTTCGACACAGACCCGTGAAACCTCCACAGAGGGAATTGTTAGACCAAGGACAATAGCCCAAGTGTGTTGCCAAAGATGTCAATGGTACATACAACGTATCAACGCTGATAAGTTGGAGCCAGGGAAACTCCTACCACCGTGGCACAGGTCTTGACTCCAGTTATGATGAATCCATGCGGTACATCACAGCCGGTGAGTCGAGGGGAGAACCGAAAAGAGCCGGGCTCTGGTGAATGAATAATGCAAAAGTGGAAAATTATACCAATTTTAAAGAACTGTAAAAGTGTTAAGGGGAAACCGGCTGCAGAGGGAACTGTTACCACGTGGGTGCTAACCTGTGAGATTCTAGTCGATCCCCATCTAAGTGAAACTACAGATACTAGAAGGTGGTAGGATAGCCACCAACATATGTGAAAGTGGTCATACAGAAGGTCGATCAAAATCCATGTACAGTCAAAAGCCTTTGATCTAAGAACTGTAAAGGAAGTAAGGGAAGTGTATCCCGCAAATCATTGAAAGCAAAGTGAATGTCAAGTTGGCAAGAGTGAACCCGGAAGATGGATGCTACCAAAGAGGGGGCAAAGTCTAAAGTCCAGAGAAACAGTGTGTTGACAAAGGGAAACCCGGCTGAGGGATGTCCACTGGAACTGTTTAAAAACTGTTTAAAAAGACATTAAGATGTGTGAAATAAGAAAAAGCCATAGTGAAACCGGTGGAGGAAGGCTGAAAGTAAAGAGGGGTCATCCATCACCCAAAGAAAACGTGAAAAGGAACTTTTTGTTTGTTTCTTATTTTACTGACCCTCGAAGGCAAGAGACTTTTGTTTAAAATAGACATGGACGTCAATGCTTCTGAGAAGTTGAAACTGGAACTGTTGTCTCATGCTGTGCTCCAAGATCCCACTTTACCCCGTGCTTAAAACCTGGGAAAGGGAGACCCAAACTACTGCATCCTGACATATTATTTTTGAACACTTCTTTGTTTCCTTGAAAACTATCCCACACAATTATTTGTATTAGTTGTAAGATTTTGGCAATATGTTTCTTAGTATAGGCCCTTTTTATTTGACACAATGCCACTAGGACTGCCTTATTTTCATTTGATGGCCAACGCTTGCTCCCATCTTAGATTTAGGGTGGTCACTTGTGTCTGTCTTTATTGTTGCCACCATGAGTTCCTTACATTGTTGACAACATATCAATCAATGGTGTCATGTGTGTGGATCATTCCAAGGACTGCACAACAAGAATGGTGAACCCTGACCAAGAAATGCTAAATAGTGTCTTCCTTGTACATGAATCAATATTAGTGAATCACTGTATGGGATACATTGTGTCAGGCAATACACATGTGAAAAGTGCAAGGAAACACACATCACCACTACAAACACGTGCCACAGCTCACAAACAGCTGTGGCACGACAACTCAACAAGAAAGGCCCTACAGAGATCCCCCCAACAACTATGCTCCTGCAACCTCTGCCACCATGATATGAGTGTGAAAACAGCATGCACAGACACATGACCATAGGAACACCATGTGACACATGCACCAACAAACTTTGACCCGTGCCCTACAAAACAAGTTACAAAAAAGTGAATGACTCCCTGATAAACACCAAATCACAATTGACACGCTGAGAGCCCTTCACTTACCTGCACAGGGTACCCACCTGGCCTGCATACACTGCATCCCACTGGATAACACATCGTCAAATTGTGAAGAAATGCATTGCAACAACTTAAGACAGTGGAGATACATGATAACCATTTATGGAATCAGAAAACAAGCATAGACCACCCAGTGCAGAAGGACCACAGGGTGCAAGAGGGAGACATGAGACGGATTGAGAATTGCATAGGAGTGGAGTGTAGCACAACAAAGAGAGAGAAAGAGAGAGACAGAGAGAGAGAGAGAGAGAGAGCGAGAGAGATAGAGAGAGAGAGAGAGAGAGAGAGAAAGAGAGTAGGGGGGACAAGTGAAGACCATAGCAAGAAGTAAACTGTCTGGAGTGGAGACTGGGATGGATATGCACAATATCACTGTGGATGAGGGCACATAGAAGTTGACCTAGGGAGGATGATAGTGATATCAATACATCCAGACGTACCATCATGGCATGAGATCACAGAAGGCACATAGAAGAAAAATATCGACATGTTGAGGCCATGAAGGACAACACTGGTGGGTGGTGAAGGACAGACTGGCAAATATTAGGCGCATGTGTAGGGTCAATCAGTTGCCCAATCTCACACAAGTCAAGGCAAAAACCCACCATTGCATGCATTACACAATGTACCGCACTTCCAAGAAACTAAGGCACTGAAAGCATATACCCCTACCATACATCAGCCAACATATTCCCCTGTTGGAATACACAGCCAGGACATGCAGCTGTACTTTCACCCCCACAACACACCACACCCCTGGGTGAGACAGCCAGAGTAAGTGTGCATGGATTCCAGGGCTCACTTGAACCTGACACTGGCACACCAGATAAAGTCAAGTGTTGGGAAGTGGAGTATGTCAGACATGCATGCAACTACATTGTGTCGATACAATGTACACTCACAGAATGTGAAAACAGAAAACATGTATTACACACCAATGATGATAACCAACAGTACAAAAACATGTAAAAAAAGTCACCATGTTGCGTAACACAGAAGCAGTGAGTGTGAGGTACACATGTGCATATCTGTCAAAACCAACATGCATCAATGCACACAAATTTACACAGCAGAGCCAACAGTGCCCATGTCAGGAACGGCTGCAGTATAGGTCGTGCATACATGCCTATCAATGGGAAGGGGACTTGGTGACTAGTGGCCTGCCTGGGCGGGACATGTAAGCGGAGAAGAAAGTGGATTTAGGATTGCCAACTGTCAAAGAGTAGTGTGCAGAGGGAGAACACATAGAGGGCACAGTATGCAAGTTAGGGACTGGAGGAGTGGAAGGATGGCAGTAAGGAGACATCACCACGGTCAGTGTGCCAAGTGTCAGAGAACAGAAACCACCAGAGTGCAGAAGCACCAACAATGCATGTGGCCAAGAAGAAGGTGCACCCGCACAGAACAAAACACTTATGAAGAATGGGAAAGTCAGTAGTGCGGAACAATCACTTCCAAACATCCAGTCAAAATCATGAGTGCATCCACAGAAACAAGCCACTGGCATAGAAGTGGAAATGCACATACACACATGCATGTGTACAGACACACATCAGCACAGATATTCACTGTGACACCAGGTGAACACCACTAGCTGATCAAAATGTATACTGCATGCAAAAACCATGAGGAATAATTACACTGGTAGAGCATGCAAGACAGTGCACGTGCTTACCTTCTGACTGAGCCACCATGATGTGATTCCTGCCTCATCTCCACTGGGAACTGTGCCTCCAAATGTGCAACAGGAGGTTCAGTGTCTGGTAGAGGGTATGAGGAGTTGGGACGACAAAAGGGGCAGGGTGTCTCCCTCAGGAGTGCTGTCACCACCCGCTTCTGGATCACTGTGACAACATGGGACAAGGCATTATAACAGCCATAGAACTGTACCAAACACACCACACACAAGTATCAATATTCGCTCAACCCAATGTTACCTGCACATGCCATCCCATCTACCACAATACACCCATGGTTGACATCACTGCGAATGGCTGCATTTCCATCACTGCATACTTCATGACCTAGAGAGGACAACTGCACAACTCAAGCCAAATGTAAAATTAAAAATTTAAAAAACATGCCAACATCTGGGCCAGAGGTCTTGTAACCAAAGAAAACCTTCTTCATGGCAAAGCAAGGGACACAAAAAAACAAAGCCCATGGCCATAACAAAATGGTCCATCATGGATTGGGGGGGAGTCCACCCAGGGGGGTGGATGGTAGGGTGCATGTCAATTACCACATGAGTGGTCAAACGGATATGAAGACCTTTTTAAAAAAAAAGAAAAAAAACTCCCAGGGCTCATGGACCTAATAGCAATAGTAGTAGTTGACTACTTGCAATTATTAATTTGTGGAATTTTGCTTTTCATATTTTTTATCAGAGTGCTCACCGAAAACAAATTCAAAACAAGTGGTTGGCGCATTAGAGTAAAAGTATAACTCTTATCGATTCTTAAGTTCTAGACCAAGAGGCATGCCTGTGCTGGGATACCCATCCTGCGGTTGATCTGCAGGTGGGCGTGATGAAGCCATAACCACCACAGACGCGGGTACCACCAATGGCTGGCCTTGTAAATTCAGCCACACTGCCACAGACTCATGAGTCCTGACTGATCCACACATTGGGGCACTCACCTCTGGCCTCGTTGAGGCATGCGCATCTGGTTCAGCATCAGAGACATCTGAGTCCAAAGAGTGTCAAGAGTCTGCAGTATGACTCAGGATGGTCTCGAGCACCAGTGGGTTCTCACAGCCTACCATACCACGTCCCCCACTGGTGGTCTGCCACACAACTGACTCTCCCTCATCCTCCAACCCTGCATTTGGTGCATCCTCACCTGCACATGGAGAGAGAAATACATATTGATACATATCAAAAGAGAAAACAATGTACATATGCTCCAAAGAGTACTCTGACAAGAAATGGCATAACATGCACCCACCCGACATTGTGCATGCACACCCTTGGTCCAGTAAGCAACTGATGCATGGCATTTTCTGACAAGTGCATAAGTGGGTACACCTGAAAGTGTGACTTCTGGTCAAGGTTCCTGAAGTGCAGTGAGATGGATAGTGTATTTGGCGATGTCAACAAGGCCCAGCAATCCACAAGAGGGTGATGGTGATGGCCACATGGAGTGGATACAGAGTGTGGGAGGGTAAGAGGGAGCATGCACCACAACGAGTAGGCTCTCTGTGGCACTGGCATTGTGTCAATGTGTATGTGTTCTGGGGATACCCATGCAACTACTCTCTGTGAACATGAAAATGTGATTTGGCAGACAGCCCAGATGTGTATCTCGACAAGGGAACCCATAGGAGCAGGTGATAAAAGGAACATGCATCTCTGCATGACATGGCATGCAAGTAATACATTGTGTGCATGCACCGGTCTAACAATGATATGATATGATATGGCATTTATAACACGCCTACACACAAGTGGTTTCAAGGAATGATGAGGCAAGGGAGGGGAAACAGAGGCAAGACAGAGACAACGATCTTACTAAGCCAGGTGATATTGAGATTGTGCAAGTGCAGGGGAAGGGGGAGGACGTGAAATACATACGATAACAGTAAGAATGAATACAACAATTAATAAAAAGCTCAAGGGTAAGTGCAGACATCAGGTATCAATTGCTGGTAGGGGGCTGTGAAACAGCCCCGAGTCCAAGGGTTGCCATGGGGGCAGTGCCGGTGTGCAACTGGCGGGGATGGGACCTGGGCCCGAGATCAGAGTGTACCCAGGTATGATATGATATGATATGATATGGCATTTATAACGCGCCTATACACAAGTGTTTCGAGGTGCGACGAGGCAAGGGAGAGGGAACAGAGGGAAGACAGACAACTATCTTATTAGGCCACGTGTCATTCAGATTGCGCAAGTGCATGGGAAGGGGGAAAGGAAAAAGTGTGGGGGGAAGGGAGAGGGGAAAGTGCAGTACATGGGAGAGGGGAAAGTGCAGTACATGGAATAGGTAACCAGTGCAGTTTCAGTTTCAACCAGGCGATCAGCTGGGGAGAGGAGGAGTGAAAGCAGAAGCAAAGAGAAAGGTCTTGAGGTGCTTCCGGAACCGGAGATGGTTCTCCTCGGGTTTCAGAGAGGCAGCAAGGCTGTTCCAGAGGGAAGCCCCAGCTGAAGAAAGAGATATACCAGCAACTCATTGTTCGTAAAAGCGACTGACCCTGAGGTAGTTGGAGTCGGATGAGCGAAGAGCTTGAGAAGGAAGATATTTAGGAAGAGATAGTTGAAGGTATTGAGGCCCCAGGCCCCAGAAGGCCTTATTGACAATGCAGAGGGTTTTGAACTTAATCCTCGCCGCCACTGGGAGCCAGTGCAGAGATTTCAGTCCTGGAGAGATATGATCCCTGGGCTTAAGTTCAAGGGCACGTTTTGCAGTCCTGTTTTGGATGAGTTGCAGAGGGTGGAGAGTAGAGGCAGGCAGATTTAGAAAGAGGCTGTTGCATTTGTCCAGCCTAGAAAGAACCAGAGCTCTGGAGACAGTGAGCATCTGGGGGAAGGAGAGGAAAGGAACAATACCTCTGAGCAGGTGCAGCTGGTAGTGTGACTTCTTAGAGATGTCAAAGATGTGAGGAGAAAAATAGAGTGTGGAGTCGAAGATGACCCCAAGGTTTTAGCCTTGCAGGTGGGAGCAGGAAGAGGGCCAAGAGAGGCCAGACAGAGAGTGACAGGAATGGAGGGAGCAGGTGTGCTGATGAGGAGAATCTCGGTCTTACTGGCATTAAGGCAGAGATCATTGGCGGCACACCACTCCTGGATAGCAGACAGACAATCATAGGTGAGAGAAGGAGAAGAGGTGGCAGAAGGGAGCCTGAAAATTAATTGAGTGTTATCGGCGTAGCACTGAAAGCTGGGGCAGAGAGTGGCAATGCAGTGGGCAAGAAGTGCCAGGTATTGGTTGAACAGCCAAGCAGAGATGTTAGACTTATGGGTAACACCACAGGTAGAGCTAGAGATAGAGGAGAGAAAGGACCCAAGATGGACTTGGGAGGGTCGATCACAGACAAAAGAAGTCAGCTAAGCAAGGGCCTGATTGGTGATACCCAGGTTATCATGCAGACGGTTGAGCAGGATGGTACGTTTGACCTTGTCAAAGGGAGAAGAGAGATCAAGTAGGATGAGGACAAAGGGGGTGTTGGAATCGAGGTTGGAGAGCAGGCCTTCACGGATGTTCAGGAGAGCAGTTTCCATGCTTCTGGCAGCTCAGAAGCCAGACTGATGGTCATGGAGACAACCAACAGGTTCAGTGTGAAGATTAAGCTAGGAGATGGGCAGCTTTTCCATGAGTTTGCCCAGGAAAGGAGTGATAGAGATTGAGCGATAGTTAGCCAGGCAGGATGGGTCAACAGAGGGTTTCTTAAGAAGAGTATGCACAAGGGAGTACTTCAGGGGGGAAGGGAAGACTCCAGTGGTGAAGGGAAGGAGTGGTTGCAGAAGTCAGCCAGAGCAGGAATGAGCCAGGGTGTCAATGTGGTCTCTGATGGTTTTGGAGGAACAGGGGTGAACCTGTTTTGACAAGACTTTCATAGATCGGACTTGTCTAGAAACCTTGTATGGGGAGAATGAGGGAAAGGCAGAGAAGGAGGTAGGAGAGATGGATGAGGAAGGGATAGTGGAAGAGCAGGCAGTAGTGGGAGGAGGAGGATGAGAGGAAGAGGGAGAGGACAGGATGTCCTGAGTTTTAGAGATGAAATGAGAAGCCAGTGCCATGCACAGGGCCTGGCAGGGGACAGGAGAGGCAGAGACTGCAGCAGAATTAGCCAGCTCCTTGCAGATTTGAAAGAGTTTTGCCGAGTTGTTGGATCCCACAGAGACGCGGGCTTTGATGAGGTTTCTCTTCTTGGTGCGAACAGCGTGGTGGTGTCTGCTGCCTTTGGAGCAGGCAGCAGGCCAGTTTGTCAGAGGATGTAGAGGAAGCACGCCATTTCCTCTAAGCCACTGTGCACTTGAGTTTAAGGGTGGGGAGGTCTGAGTCATTCATACCAGGAGTTGAATTTGGCTTTGGGCTTCAAGCGGATCCTCATGACAGGGGCAAGAACATCAACCATATCATATATAGCAGAGTGGAGGATATAAAGGGCAATGTCAGGATGTGAGTCAGGGGAGGGGAGGTTGAGAAAGTGGTGGCGAAAGCCTCAACTGACACATGCTTCATGGGTCAGATAACCATGAAGTAAGGTGGCAGTGCTGGAGTTGGCTTGGCCTGAGGGGTGGAGAGAGTGAGCTTGGAGGAAAGGAGAAAGTGATCACTCCAGGAGAGAGGAGTAGTGAGAGAGATAGAAAGGGGAAGGCCTTTAGAGATCGGAACATCTAGAGTGTGCCCTGCAGAGTGAGTCGGGCCAGAGTGGAGGATAGAGATAGAGAGTTGCTGAGGTTTTGAAAGAGTCCAGAGGAAGGACTGGAAGCATCCAGGGGGTGTTAAAGTCTCCAAGGAGGAGAAGTTGAGTGGTCGAGACCAGGAGGGGAAAGGAGAGGTCTACCCACTCACAGTGAAACACAACAAGAATGTAGTAATGAACACTATTTGTCGGTGTCACATGTTTCCCAAGTACCAGAGGAGATCCCTGTGGGGGAGGTGTCCTGTCACAGAGACATTTGAATGAATGGCTGCCACACGGGCTACTCCCAGTATGATGGCCAATTGACATGAGTCTGTATGTCAAAGGATATGCTTCACCCGGGGCTGTCATACAAATGCTGCCAGAGGCCTCAATACGCAATTGATGTGGTTGATCCATGACGGGAAAAACACAGGAGGCACAATGGCAGACACTTATCTGATGTGTCCTCATAATTATCCAGGCCTCCAGTGCCTTGCACCTGCTCAGTGAGCATGAATTGGCTCATGGCCTCTTCATGCAGTGTCAGTTGTTCCTACTCTGGTGGCCCCCCTCTTGTTGCCAGTGCAGATGTCAGGTTGATACTGAGCTTGTGCTTGGTGCAGTGGGAGAGAACATTCCAGCACTTGATGACCGGTTCTTTTCTACACGTCACCACCCCAAGGCATTTATCTGTTCCACGACATGCTGCCAATGCACCATACATTGTGCGACTGTATGTGTGCTCTCCCCATACAGGCACATGTCACGATGGTGTTCGGTCACATAGACAATCAGGATTGGAGCTCTCATTAGAGAAGTTCTTCTTCTGTGTGGAAAAGTGTCCTGTGCCATGTTTTGGGGTTGAGCCTCTCCCTGCTGTGCATGGCACCCCTTCCTGCCACAAGTGGCAGAATTGTTTGGAGGTACCCCTGTGTGTGTGGAACCACTTTGGCATCCAGGTGCTGGGCCATCTTTTGACTTGGGCCTGCCATGTCCTCCTAGGGCTGAGACAGGTGTGTCACCACCACTTCCCCGACCACCTGGCGCTGCAGCAGGTGTTTCTCCACCATCAACCCCACCCTGACCCCTTCTGCCCGCTTTCCGTTTTAGGCCCTTTTCTACCATGTCACAGGTGTAACGGATGAATAGGAGGCACACCAGGTTATTGTCCTGCGCAATGTGAGTCAGGGAACAGTCTACATTATGTATGACATAGATGTGTGGTTCAGCATGGCTCAAATGTACCATGAACAGGAACAATAGGCAGTACGTGATATGCAGTGGCGCCCAATAACACAAAATGTACCTATGCGACACCCGGAAAAGCTTCAGAAAATAAAAATAAATGTAAACGGTACGCAGTGGCACCTAATAACACAAAAAGTGCGTATGTGACACCTGGAAAGCTTCTGAAAATGAATAAAGAGGTACGAGATTCACAGTGCAACCACAAACAGAAGAAGTGCATACGCCTCAAAAAGGAGGAAAGAAAAAATGCACATGTGCGCAGAGACACAACCCCCGCCAAAAGAAAATAAATGCGTATGCAATACTTGAAGGGAATGATTCCATATAAAATATAACATCATATGATTGTAATTTGTAACCTCGACCTTCACCCACACGACTTGTGATGCGTGTCGTGCAAATTATATGGATCTGTCAGTGATGTGAACACGCTGGTGTTCTGTGTAGGCACGCAGGGTCTACGCATGCAGGATGTAATTTATGGTTTATTTATCACAAGACAAGGACCTTTATTCTGCTGCCGGAAACTGATTGCATGACACACACCACAGTACCCCCTGCCCACACAGCTGCTTGTCTTGCCTCCTATGGCCCTGCTTTGCCCCATTCACCCCTATAGTCATCCTGCCTGCTCGGGTGTGAGTGCCTGCCTGCAACCCGCACTGTCTTCTTTTGCCAGCTGCCCCACTTTTGCCTAGAATCCTGTGTGCCCCTTCAACCACCTCATCTGTACTTCCAGGGACTTCCACCTCTGCAAACACCACCGTTGCTCCACAACACTCATCCAGACAGGATGCTCATACCTGCCTCAGGGTGTCATATCTGGCTCATCTGTATCATCTGGTGAAGGCAGCACCCCCACGTAGAAGCAGAGGGCACCCAACTTCACCGACATCGAAGTTGGGATCCTGGGGGCTCGGGTCCTGGATGTATATGATGTTCTCTACAACCCAGTGACGCAGCTGTGCTCTGACGCAAGGCTGAGGATCTGGGATGAGATTGCAGCTGCCATTAATGCAAATGGGGTGGCAGTCCGCATTAGGGACCGGGTGAAGAAATCTTGGGATGATATCAAGACCCACAGCCATATCAAGGTGTTGGCAGCCCTTGAGATGGAACCCGCCGTGGAGGTGCATCGTGCAGGCTGCCACTGCTTCTACCTTTCACACTTGAGAGGTTCTCCAAGGAGCTCCACTCCCAGTACTTGGCCTGGAAGAGATGTCTGAATGACGCTGGTGAGTACCCATGTGGGATTATGCTCTCCAGCGAATGTGCGGCATGCATATTTGCAGGTTCCACATCCTGTTTGTGTATTGTGTGTTTTGTGAGTTGCAGATGATTTCTATCATATGCCAATGGTAGAGATTTGTTGCGTGACACATTGTATAGTAGCATTTACGTGTCCATTGGTATATGCCCAGCCATGGCTTGTTGTTGGTCACATGCAGGGTGTGTGCGGGGTGTAGGTGTTTCTACATGACAGATGTGGACTGTCTGGGTTGTGGGCATGTGAGTGCCATGCATGATATTCAAGTCTATGCGTGGTAGTACTGACAGTGCATGCATGCAGGCACATGTGATGGATGTGACACAGGTGCTCAGATGCCTGTGTGTGTGCATTGTGGGTGACTCAGTTCATGATTGTGACATGATGCCTGACGTGCCATGTTTATTTTGTGTATGACAGACATTTATAGGTAACCATGATTAAAGTCAATGTTTTGTCTCCGTGTTTGTACAACTGCTGCGACTCGTGGAGATGGCAGAAGCGTTGTTGTGAAGCATCATGGGAGAGACAAGACCACCAGGTGTAAGTGCACTTCACAGACAGGCCGAATTAAGTCCACCTCATCTGAGGGTGAGTTGCCTGGGGGAGTGCATGGTCCATCTGGCACAGCTGCTGGAGGTACATCCTAGGAGGTTGATGTGGAGGGGGACTCCGTAATGGTTGTGAGCTAAGGTGCAGGGACGGAGGGGCCATCTAGGGAGGAAGGCTCTCTGGAGTCATCCAGGGAGATGTCGGTGGTGGTGGAGCAGGTGGAAGATGAAGGCCAGTATACAGGGTTGGGTGGGGACATCCAGGAGGGGATTCAGGCTGCACCCCTGGAACAGGGACAGGAGGATGTGAAGTGCACCGTGGAGGGCACTGACCTACCTTCTGTCCCTGATCCATCTGATGCAGCAGGGATCAACCTCATGGATGCCTCTACCCAGGCCAGGCCCTCCGTTGGAGCCATGGTGGTTACCCCAGAGCTTTTGCACGCCATGCTTGTTGTGTTTGCAAGGCGGGTTGTGTTTGCAAGGCGGATGGGCGGTATCCGTGATGATGTGAAGGTAATTTGTGAGGTACTCTCAGATCATAATGGATCAATGATGAACTCCCTGTCCCACCTGCCAAATGCACTACTCTTGGGTGGTCTCTGTGCACTGGCACGGTCTGTTGCCCACTCCTCCACTGCCTCCCTTTATGCCCCAGTTGTCCTCTGATGGACCTTCCTTGCAGGTTCCCATCATTGCCCCCTCTTCTCCTGTCATGTCCACTGCACCCAGTCTGGTGATCGGAAGGTCCCTGTCTGAGGTGGATGTCCCAGGGAGAACAGTGGAGGTGGTTGCTGTGCCTGACCAGGCTCCTACACAGGACCAGGCATCAGTGGGTCAACTGGTACAGCAGGACATCAACCAACATCAAAAGGGCGGGGGTGCATGCGCAGGGCATGCTGGAACAGGCAGCTCTCAGCATAATTTACATACTGAATCTGTTGGTTGCTTCCATGACCACCAGTCTGGCTTCAGAGATGCCAGAAGCACGGAAACTGCTCTTCTGAATACCCATGCAGACTTGCTCTCCAATCTTGACTCTAATCTCCCTTCTCTCCTCATTCTCCTCGATCTATCCTCTGCTTTGACACTGTCAACCATGCCATCCTGCTCAATCGTCTCCACGACAACCTTGGTATTACTGATGATTCCCTGGCTTTGTTGATTTCCTTTCTCACCACCGACCCACTCAGGTCCAAATGGGCTCTCTCATCTCTGCTGTCTCTCGCTCTCTATTTGTGGTGTTTCCCAGGGGTCTAACCTCTCTCCCTGGCGCTTCAACTATTACCTGGCACCTCTTCCTCACAGCATCACTACTTTCTGCTCCAATTTTCAATGTTATGTTGATACTCAGCTCTCTTTCAGGCTCCTCTCAGCCACCTCTGCTTCTTCCCTCATACCAGACTGTCTGGCTACAATTCTGGAATGGTGTGCCACCAGTGATCTCTGCCTTAATGCCAGTAAGACTGAGATGTCCCTGTTTTCCTCTCTCTCTGTCTCTGGCCACCCACCCTGGGCCCTCTTGCTGCTCCTTACTGTGAGGCTAAGAACCTTGGTGTTATCTTCGACTCCACCCTCTCCTTCTCTCCTCACATTTCTAATGTCTCTAAGAAGTCAAACTATCAGCTGCACCTCCTCAGAGGTATTCTTCCTTTTCTCACTTTCCCCCAGAAGGTCACTGTCTCCAGAGCTCTGGTCCTCTCTAGGCTGGACAAATGCAACAGCCTCTTTCTAAATCTTCCTGCCTCTACACTTCGACCTTTACAACTTATCCAGAACAGGGCTGCAAGACTTGTCCTTGGCCTCAAGCCCATGGATTGTATCTCTCCAGCTCTGAAATCTCTTCACTGGATCCCTGTGGCTGCAAGGATCAACTTCAAGACCCTCTGCATTGTCCATAAGGCTTTCTGGGGCCTGCAACTGCTCTACCTCCATCTTTCTCTTCCAAAATATCTTCCTTCTCGAGCTCTCCGCTCATTCACCTCCAACTCTCTGAGGGTCAGACGCTTCTCCAAGCAGAGAGTTTGGGCAGATCTCCTCGACTGGGGCCTCCCTCTGGAACAGCCTCCCTGCCTCTCTCAAACTTGAGCAGAGCCACATCCAGTTTTGGAAGCAACTCAAGACCTTCCTTTTTGCTTCGGCTTTTTCTCTTCCTCTCCCCTGCTGATGCACCGCACTGCTGAGTGCACTGGTCACCTCGTCACCCTCTGTACTTGGGCCCAGGCTCCTGCATGTCCAGTTGCCCTTGCACTGCTTCCGGGCTCTCCAGCACTTAAGGGTCTGTATCTGCAACCCTACAGTCCCTTCTCTATGCACTTACGAGCCACCCGCTGGCTGTACTTTTTAGTTAACTGCACGTCTGCCTTCCCCTCCCCCCTGGCACTCTCCCCTTCCCTCTTCCCTGCACTTACGTGATCTGAATGATACAAGGCCTAGTAAGATCATTATATTGTCCTCCCTTGTTCCCCCTCCTTGTCTTGTTGCATCTAGAAACACTTGGTGTACAGGCGTGTTATAAATGCCATATCATATCACATCACTATGGCAGTGGTCAGGGGCACTCCTCCCAGGGCCAATTTACATTGAGGAGGCAATCTGCACAGAGGTTAACGGCGACCAGGCAGGAGGGGCACTGCCATTCAAGGAAAATGGTGTGTGCCCAGGTGGAACTTCTGATGCTGGGGGTGGTGCAGAGGGAGCGGGCTTGGGAGGCACAAGTTGCCAAGGCCAGGGCAGAGGCACTGGAGAGGAGGGCACAGAGGTGGTCCAGATCCTGGAAGAGCATTGCAGGGATATAGGGGTGCCGGAGAGGAGGATGAGGGACAGCCTGCAAGCCATGCAGGACAAGGCAATGGCACACCTCCAAGAGGAAGAGGAGGAATACGAGTCTGCCCTGGATATCCTAAGGGACAAACAATAAGCCTGCTTCCCATGTTAATAGTTAATGTGCGTCTCTAGATTTTCTGTTTTCCCCTTTGACATTTCCCCCTTCCAACATCCATGTTTAATTTTGTGTGCATGTTATTAATACAGTTTTGTGTTGTTGCACACACAGTTTTTGTTGTCTCTTTGTTCATGGGCAGCATGCGGTTTGCATTAATTCTGCTATGCCTGTTTTGTGTCTGTCAGGTGAGTTGTGAGCAAAGCTGTGGAGATGTGGCATGCACTCATCAGTCGTGCATGGGGTTTGCCTCCTGATGCATGGAGGACCACCAACACACAACACTCTCCATATTGTGTGTGCTTTCATGTCATGCTACATGCTAAAGATGGCTGCCTGAAGATTTCTCCCATCGAGCACTACCTACAGCTGCCTGATGCTGCTGTGTGATTGGCCGTTCTGCTTCTAAATAAATGGGCAATCCAAAGTCGGCAGGCGAACGCCGGCCCCCTCTCCAAGGCCCACTTACTATGGCCCTGTTTGCTCCCTGTCAACTGCCTGGCTGGGTCTGAAGGCCCTCTCCCAACCCCCCCCCCTGTTAGATGTGCTGACTTACTGGAGCATTAAACTTTCTCACACGGTCAGTTCCCTCACCTAACCTCTTTGACCCTCATGCCCCATACCTGACACTGTACCTCCTCGTACCCCATCTCATCTGGACTCTAGATGTGCTCAGTTGTTGTATGTGTTTTCACCTGTCCCTGTCGAAATTCGAATTTGGATGTGCCCAGTTTCTGCATGTGTTTTTTCACCTGTTCCGCCAAAATTCAAATTTAGATGTGCCCAGTTGCTGCTTGTGTTTTCACCTGTTCTTGCAAAATTCGAAATTGCCTATGCCACTTGAGTCTCTACTGCCTGCCCTCTTTCTCCTCCTCCCCTCCTCTTCCCACCCTACCCCCACCCTTTTTGCCAGCACTCTCCTTCTCCTCTATCTTCCATGTATTGTCAGTGTACTGTCCCTCCTTCTGTGTTCAACCCCCTACCCAACCATCTCCCCTACTCCCTACTTGTCCATTCCCTTATACATAATTATGCTTAACTACTCGGAACGTAGTATTGCCCAGTATTCTACCTTTCCTATGCTTCTTATCCTTTCCCCCCCTCACCCACCCACGCCCTTCCACTGTATTTATATGACGTCCCCATTTAATTGTATGCAACTTAGCATTGTATAGTAAGTAGCCTGTCTGTTCTGCACTACCCCCCTGCCCCCTTTACCCTATTTGTGTAAGGCGCTTTGACAAACTAAGGATTGTCGTCAGACATGTAAGCGTTATCTCCACCGTTAAATGTATTACTGTCTGCTCTTTCCTGCCCCCCTCATTCTTTACCCTATTTCTGTAAGGCACTTTGAAAAACTAAGGACTGTCATCAGACATGAAAGATTTGTGTCCACTGTTATATGTTTTGACTTGCACTTATTCCTGCTCAGTGCAGGTGTGTATCATTCAGAAGGTCAAGGGCTCTGAATGGCTGTTGTTTTTCCTACTGCCCCCCCCCTCCTTGAGCACTCTGAAACACTTCTTTGTGTATAGGCGCTATATAAATGAACAATGAATAAATAAATAACTACTCATTAGCCACTGTGGTGCTTTACATTACATAGTATTGTTTTGCAGTGTTACCTGTGCATTATGATCCTACTGTGGAGATGCTGCTGTATTCAGCGGCCCTGTTGCTATGCCACTGGTTGTGATGTGCCACAGACTTCTGTGATATGCATCCAATGAGGATCTGCATCAGCACACATCGTTTTTGGGTATAGGGGTGGGTATGTGGCCAGTGTGTTTGATGTTGGTGGCAGGGCAGTCAAGTTGTTGCAAGTTGCCATTTTATTTTGCACTGGTAGGGAGGGAATGGGGCAGTGCCAGGCTAATTTGCTGAGGGGGCCAGGTGGGTGGTGTCAGTACTGTGAAGGAGCTACCTGCGGGTGCTGTTGGAGGCGTGGGGGCTGGTGGGTGGTGTGGGGGCTTCCTGGGGGTGGTGTCAGAGGTGAGGGGGCTGGCGGTTGGAGTCAATACTTGAGGGGGCTACCTGGGGGTGGTGTCAGAGAAGAGGGGGCTGGTGGCTGGTCTAGGGGCTGCCTAAGGGTGGTGTCAGAGGTGAGGGGGCTGGTGGGTGGTGTTAGTACTTGAGGGGGCTGCCTGGTGGTGGTATTGGAGGTGAGGGGCTTGTGGGTGGTGAGGGGGCTTCCTGGGGGTGGTGTCAGAGGTGAGGGGCCTGGTGTGCAGTCAGGGTGTGGACTGGCACTTCATGTGCGGTGGAAGTAGTGGGGACGATTTGCTGGGGTGCAGAAATTCCTTGGTGTGTCCTCGCACAGAGTAGCTGGGTGCAGCCATTACATACGTGGGTCCTCCTCGTAGAGTAGCTAGGTTGCAGCCATTAATTACATGGCTCCTCACACAGAGTAGCTGCTGTGCAGCTGTTACTTACATGGGTCCTCACGCAGAGTAGCTGGGGTGCAGCCGTTCTTTATGTGGATCCTCGTGCAGAATAGCTGGGGTGCAGCCGTTCTTTATGTGGATCCTCGTGCAGAGTAGCTGGTGTGTAGCTGGTACTTACATGGGTCCTCATGTGGAGTAGCAGGCATGCAGCTGTTCCATACGTGGGTCCTCGCTCAGAGTGACTGGGCTGCTGGTTTTTGGGTCAGAGGTGGACAAAGACCTTTTCGCATAGGTTGTTCTCAAGCTGTGTTTATGGGTTGTGTGGGGGCTTTTTGTGGTTAGTCTGTTGGGAATGCATCTTTGGATCCATGAATACATGGAGCGCGCAGATTACATTATGCACAGAGGCTCATGCTGGGTCGTGCTTGATGCGCAGGACTTGTGGGTAGAATGCGCAGATTTCCATGAATCGGGCCCAAAGTAATAGTAGATCTGATTTGTATCTGAACCCAAAATATGTGTTGTGTTATTAACAGTGTGTTTTTTAGTGAGGGCAGCATTCCATCTAGTTGGCACCGACTAGAAAGCAAGTACAAGATTAAGTACTGCTTTGCCGTATTACTCTCTGCTTGTGACATGCTGGAAGACTCTTTTGCATTTCTGCATTCAACGTTGCATTACTTTTGGTTCTTTCACAATGTCTGCTGCAATTTCCTGCTTTAGCCACTCCCCTTGGTGAGCCACCCCTACTTATTGGGAACGTGTGTGCACCAACAAGCATGGACAAGAAGCAAGTAGCGGATTAAGTCCTGCTTTGCTGCTACACTGCAGCGGCACGGAAAGCGGCTCTGACGGTGCTTGATCAGTCCTGAGTGTAATGTTGCAGTGCTATAGTGTCTGCTGGGGAACATCACAATAGATTTTCTTTGGTAAGCAGATAGATCTTGCATGCTCACTCGACTTTATTCCTTGAAGACCTGCATGCCTAATCATTTAAACATATCTGCGAACATGACGCCTGTTGATCGCAGCTGTGCAAGACAGACCACCCACTAGGCAATTACCCTCACACCTGTCCTTCAAAGCAGCACCATCTACAAGCAAAGATATACACAGTTTCTGTTCATTGCGGCCCAAAATTCAGTCTGGCAATCAGACGAGTAACATAAACCATTGCCAGATCGTGACAGAGTTGCCTAAAGAACGTAACCCGACAGGCGTGACTGTTAGTAGCACGGTCTCAACGCAGGCGGCTGCAGCTGTTAATGTGTCTCATATGGTTTCAGACCAAACCATACTGAACACAGCCCAATCGCCCAGCAAAGGGCCCCACGTTGTCAGTAGCTTGCCTATAACTAGAGTAGATGAGCACCTCGACACAAGCCTAGTGTTTTCAGACATTTCCATTCACGTCAGTACATGAGAATCATCTGTAATAACTAATGACACTGATTCACCTGACTTTCACGTACGAGGCTCCATGGACTCTTCTGTGTGCTCGGTGGCAATTTCGTAGGCGCGACGTACACCACGAAAACGAATGGCATGCCAAGTACTAAAACAAAATCTTATTCAAAGCTCCATGATAGAAACAACCCTAGCAGCAGTCAACATGACCATTAGTAGCTTATATAAACTCTTTGAGTCCTTTGATGCGAAAATGACTCTACAGTCAGCCCGAAATTCAGCAAATTCCTGCATGGATTGGCAAGAAAAGTTTAATCAGTCCAATCAACAACCATTGCTGTCAAGTGGTTAACTGTTCTGCTGTTGGCGCTTCAACTGAACAGTGTTCCCACCCTGCTGTACCTGCCAATTCACCATCAGAACTCCCTCTTTTTGAACATGTGATACGCCCTGTTGCCGAAGTACCAGTCAGTAACGGTCGCTGTCGGCAATGACTCATGGTCATGGTCATGGTCAAATGTTGATCCAATTAACTTGTCCAGCGAAGTCGCACCACCATCAAATCCCTTTGACATTTTCTCCCATCAAAGCCTCCCTAAGGTGTGCCAAAATGCCCTCAAGCTGAAAACACAACCAGTGCTGCAACAAAAAAAAAGTTTCATAACATGACGCGGTTACGGTCGGCCACCACGAAGAGCCTTAAACTATTCTTCCGAGCCATCAATCTTACTCACAATTCAGTTAAAATCACTGAGCCCAGATTGTCTACTCAAGCATCTAACTCAGAGGTCCCTGTTAAATTTGTTGATCAAGTGATCCAGGAACAAACGCTAACCCATTCACCTTTGAATGATCTCGCAGAGATCACAGAGCAGAATGCTAAGATAACGCAACAAAACCCACCGCCAGCACACCCAAAGGTCATGTCTCAAGCAAAATGCACAGCCAATGGGGTGGAAGAGTCCCACCCTATAGAATTTGAAGCCAGGACCAGAGAAATAAAAAAAGCAGTTGATGCGTATCTTGAGTCTCGTCTCAACAAATCCCACTTCAAGTATTACAGGCACATATGGCCCCTCCCATGATAGACTGCTGTCTTCAGTTGCTCAGGTCAAACAAGGACAGTGCTTAAGTGGGGCTAATCCACATGTTAAATCTGACCCTTGTTTTATTCAGAATGGTGAGTTTCCGCAAATCGTCTAGCAATAATAAGAAATCCATCCCGCCCCTCCATTCCTTGATCATGAAGTGTCGTGACGCACCATTTATAAAATATGACTTGAGCAGAACTAGCATTCTGAACATCTTTACCGATGTTCCATCACTTGAAGACCTCTCAAATGGTGATGTTGACCAAGTGGAATTTTTGTGTGAAAATGACTTGTCTATTGTTAGACTTTGGATCTCATCGGGTGTGGTCCTAAATTCTATCTGGAAGGCCAGGATGGATTTATTTAAATTACGGTTCTTGATAGCCCAAGACCCTGAAAAGAAAGATACTTGGCCGCTGAAGGACAAGATGATCTCACAACCGTTTAACTGTCTACATTGCCTTAATTCAGACTCACAACAGTCAGCTGGACAGCAGTATAGCGATGCATAACCATCAGCAAAATTATTATTGAAACCCACGTCTCTGGCCAGCTGGAACACCCGTGGTTAATCTCACTTACAATCGTCCATAGACAACCACATTAACAAATTTGACATTTTGGCCTTGCAGGAAACGTGGCTGACCAAGAAACCCATATGGGAAGACCATGACATTATCCTGCTCCCAGCCAAAACTTCGATAAGAGGTAGGCCTACATCAGGCCTACTTGTCGCAGTAAAAAGCAGTGCTGGTCTAACTATTCAAGCGTGGGCGGCTCCGAACAATTTTTTACAACTGGTCAGAATCACACATCATGGTCAAATTGTAGCGTTGCTAAACATATATCGTAACCCTCCTGGCATTTCAGATGAATCCTTTTATCATGCCCTAGCTCACCTCCTTGATATCATTTCTCTGTCTCCTGATATCACTGGTACTGTGATTACTGGTGACCTAAACCTTAATTGTATACATTCAAATGTTAAGACTAAACAGTTGGATGCTGACAGGTGGATCGCGTTTATGGCTGACAGAAACTTCAGAATGGTGAATGGCTCCCTTCCGGTTGATGTCCCCCCGCCCCAGCATAGTTGGAGTAGAGGGACATCAGCTAGCATCATTGATTATATCTACATTGATGAATATCTTTTTACAGTAGCTGATTGGTTTGAAATCATCATTCAACTGCAGAGTGACCATCATATGCTTACATTATACTGGTCTTGGAACCTTAGCAAGCCATCCCGCCCTCACAATGGTCATGTCAGCTGCTAACAATCAATAATGTCAAAACACGCTCTCGGTGGTCTGTATCCAATTTAAAAACTCTAAATACCACAATTCTTCATCGACAAGCCTGTATTCACACCTCTCAATATACAGGAACCTTAAGTCTATTTAAATTCTCTGTGATAGCCTCGGGCCCTCAGCCTTTATACATAAACATAGTTTCGACCCTGAGTTAAAACAAAGGCAATCCATCTTTAGAAAAGCAACGAAAGACATTCTGAGACTGCCCATTATTGATAGGGACAGAGCGCTCAAGTCTGCAAAATGCAGGTATCAACACTGGAGACGAGCCAGGAAGGCCACATTCTTCCAACAAGACAGCAAGGCATTCTTGAGTGCATCACAAAATAAAAATACTGCCCAAATCTGGAACCGGTTAAATAATGTTGATCATAACAGACAGGGTAGTAGTCAAATCAACGGTGTCATGGAGCACCAGTGGCTTGAACACTACTCATCCCTTTATACTGACTCTGAATTTGATAAATTCATATTTGTAAAACAAACTGCAAATTCATGGGCTTTATCTTTCACGGTAAATTATAGAAGACTTTATAAAATAATCCAGTGCATCAAGAGCAGTTGGCCCTGATGGCCTAAATAACTTCATGGCACTGCGCTATTATACTGAATAATATCTTCTGTGACATCATAACCACATGTTCCATCCCAACCTCCTGGTGCAAATCATTAATTGTTCCTATTTTTAAGAAGGGCGACCGCTCATCCTCAAACACCTAGAGGCCCATAGCGTTGCTTGATGCGCCCGGGAACATATTTGCTCTGTTAGAACTTAGAGATTTCAATATATGGACCCAGGCGCATCAGCAATGCGATCCTAATGAAACAGACTTCATGGCAAGTACGGGGACAGCAATTTACCTGTTTTGTCTCAATGCCATAAAAGCTCAGGCACATTCCTCTAAGCAATCCATTTATTTTTCTTTTCTCGATTCATAATTATATATAAATTGCTGAAGGCTGGTTGTCACTCTAAGTGACATTATTCACTGCACTCGAACATATCAATTCAGATCAGACTGACAATGGAGGGTCTGCTCTCAACTTCCATTCGTACTTCTAGAGGGCTGAAGCAGGGGTTTTTCCTCGCTTCAGCCCTCTTTAACTTTTTTCTACACAATATTAGGCAAGCCTTTCGGAAACATCCGTTCGCATTCCCCCGAACTGAACGGGATTCTAATACAAACCTTATTGTATGAGGACGATCCCGTCCTCATTTCAAAAACGCCATCTTGTCTCCAGAATCTTCTCACTGCCCTAACACAATACATTGACTGAAATGAGTTAGGAATCAACCTTCAAAAAAACTAAATCTTAGTATATACTCCAAACCAGTCATGTAGAGGCAAAATTAAATGGACCATAAAAAATGTACAATTAGAGGTCACCCCAGGATACATTTATTTGGGCATGATGTTTGAGGGATATGCTGCACAATGACAGTCATGTGTTGGGGTTGGAGCATAAGCTAGTCACAGCTATATTGCAAACTAAGATCATTTTGAGTAGACATGACAAGTCTCCTTAATGCCGGCGTTGACATATTGGAATAAAAAAGTAATTCCAGGACTTCTATACTGGATAGAAACAAGAACATTCTTGCCAATAACATGTTTTAATAAACTCAAAGGAAAGTTTTGGAGACAAGATTACATCTCCCACACTGCATCACAGTCTCATGGCTGTGATATGAGCTTGGGCTTGTTTCGTTCAACACATTATAACATTGGCATTTGTGCACACTTTTTAGAAAATGGCTTATTTCCATCGTCCTGAATCTTGTCCGAAATGTGCTACCCACCTATGTGTTCTCTTCTGAGCACGCATTTGTACAGATATGGACAAGAGGTATTCAACGCATTCTGGCCCTCGCAGATGTCTTTATTGAAGTGCTTGCAATGGACCCCGACAGAGCTAAACGGAAAATGTGTCTATTTGGTTGGAGTGAGACACGGAGACTGTGCTTGAACTACAAACATTTTGCAAGCAATCCATATGGAGAAAAAAAGCTTTGAGTCTTGGAATCTTATCTTTATAGATCACTGTCTCCATTGATCAGATCCTCTATTTTGCAACTACGGCTGAATCTTTGGCCGACCTGAGACTTATTGGCAGAAAGTAAAATCATTATGCCAGATGAAAACTTCTGCCGGTTCTGTGGAGCCCGCACATGTAAAGAAACACTTGAACACTTGATCGTTCATTGTCCAGCTCTCTCCTCGGACAGACAGACGTTTTTTTTCTAAGCACTTTAAATACATCAGTGATATGAAACCTGATATTAGGTTGCTGGGAATTCTGTCCACACCTTCCATGAGTATTCGAATTGCTACTGTAAACAATTTTACATCAATGGCTTTGGATAATGCTACCACATCATAGTAGAGATTTGCATCAATGTCAATTTGTGAGCAAGCATGATGATCTATGTAAAGTGTATCCTTGTTTATCCATCAAAGTTCTTTTTGAAGAAACTGCTTTCGCTAACTTGGCTGGTTTTTGGTGAATAGGGTATGAGTCAGGCATCACTGCATGAACTTCCCAATTTTAATTGGTAACATATTGATTTTCAACTGTGATGCATTGTGTGTTGTCTCTAATGCAATCCTGGGATATGTACTCAATGTGCACTTTTACCATGAATACCTATGCTAGTGTTTTTTCTTTTTCTTTTTATGATACTAACTTTTAGTCACAAGTTTTAATCACTTGAATTTAATTATCGTCGTGTCAACAGCATGATAATACATCTTTTTGCATTACAATAGCTGATGAATAATACTTAATTATTGTTCAATTTTGATCAGTTATGCCCTCAGTGTTATGTATTATGATATATTATGTTTCTTAGGTTTTAAATGTATTGTGAGTTGGTTTATTTTTGTATTGTTTATCATTGCATTTTTATGTATAACGATATTGAAAAGTTGATTAATTTCAGCTGAATCAATAAAATAAAAATCTTAAAAAAAAGTGTTCACCATATATAAAAAGGGGCACACGTCCATTCATGAGAACAATAAACCAATCTCACTCCTGGACAGTATACCGAAAATACTTTGCAAGGTGATTATATCCAGGTTTGAAGATTGGGAAGACAGCAGAAATAAGATAATAGGTTACCAAGGCGGTTTTCAGAAAAATGACCCCACAGTAGAGGAAGTCTTAATCAATATGGCTCATCTACACATATCCGCTTTATTCATGTATTGGACAGTTCTAGAATGTATTGGAGCCTCTGAGAGTTTGTTTGTAGCTCCGCGAGGATGAACTGCGGCAACAGGTTAGGTATGGCCAAGGAGGCGAGTGTTCATGACTTCTTCAGTATTAGCATGGGAGTTAGGCAAGGATGTGGTATATGCCCATTTTTATTTTTTTAATATGTTAATGGTCTTGCAGTTAGTATTGATCAGACAGATGGTGTTGTTTTTATTTTCAAATAAACCCAAGAGCATTGGGAGTCAACGTTCTGTGTTTGTACATTTTGCACCGACTGAACTATGGTAGTAAACTCCACCAACACAGTGACAATGGTGTCTCACAAAACAGAAGTGATTAGAGTTTTTGATTTATGCGGGTGAAAAAATAGTTCAGGTGTTAATGTTCAATTACTTTTTACTTTGGAATTAGGGTAAAGGCGAACAACACCTGGTCTGGACCTGTTGTCATAGAGCTCTATTTTCAGGAACTATCTGGTCATTTGCTTGCACACACACAAGGCTAAGCTCATTTCACCAGTAATGGATTTTTAAAAGACTATGGGCCTAATTCACAGAAGCGTTTTAAAATGGCAAACCCATCGGAATTAGGCCCTAAGGCACGATTGGCAACCCTTTTAAGGGTATGTGCATCCCCTTTGCACCTGCTCTTTTATGAAGTTCAGTTAAGGCCCATTTTGCTTTGGCTGAGAATTCATAGTGATGAAGAACTAGATATGTGCTGGAAATCTCCTGGGATGATTCCACAAATGCTGCTGGGGAGGATTAGGTGTGGTTTGGACATGTGGAGGCTATGCTACCCAGCATCGGTTTGGGGAATGTATTAAATATTGATGGTATTCTCACAGCAAGTGACATTCGAGCTATAAAAGCACCCTATGATGCGTGGGCAACCCGTCATTTTGTATTAGGGTGTATCATACACATGGCACACGTTGGAGTATTTGACATTTATACCAAACTTGGGTTTTAAAATGTATCTAAACCCATAAACTCTCACTTTATAAAACAAACAAAAATGCATCTTATTCATCTACCTTTGGCCCGCAGAGCCTCGAAGCGGCAAAGTGGCAGCTCTGACTGTTACCTATCATGTGTTCATGCTTCGAATCTGTATTTCATGTTATTCTTTTATATCCACTTTACAAACAAAATAGATTATGGCTTTCATGCCCTGCCAGGAGGGTGGACATCTCAGCTCGGGCTGTGGGCCGCTAAAGGCCATGTCCACCCTCCTGGCAGGGCATGAAAGCCGTTCGCACCCCGGAGTTCGTCTGGGGTGCGAATGGCTTTTCATCGTTTTTCATCGGGAGATCCGCGCTGCTAGCACACCCAACCTCCAGATGAAAAGTGAGAAATAAAAAATAAAATAAAAAGATGGCTGCCGCCATATGGCAAAGAGACCCTTTTCCTTGTCTCTGGCGGTTGCCAGATGGGAGGAGCTCCAGGACCAGAGTGTAATGCTCCGCCCGCGTACGCAGATAAGTGGAGGGGTGTGGGGAGGCAACAGCGAGAGTCTGCCTGATGCCTTTAGGCAATGAAAAAAAAGTTTTAAAAAAGCACTACCCGGGGAAATGACTCCGGTCGCTGCAACACGGGTCTGGGATTATGTAGTCTCGCCCACTGTTACAGCCACCTGATTGGCTGAGTGCCCATCCCCAGGTGCAAATGAAATTGATTAGACGGATTCTAAGAAGAGAAGGGATTAGATAAACTGGCATAAGCATAACATTTCCAAAGTGTGTTGATACTCCATATTTGGCATCGAGTGAGGCAAATTTCATAGAAAGTATATCGTCGCTTAGAAGCAAATGTATTCATTCAACTGGCAATGAAAGGTGTTATCTGTGTGGATATATTTTGTTATGTTTTTCTTCTTTTTCTAATAATATTAAAATAGTTTTAAATGCATTTTATATTTTATACTGCTTGTATTTTATGCTCTTCATGGAAATGGGATTTATTTCTGAATGAGGTTAGGGGTTGATATATTTAATTGAATGTATGTGATTTATGTAATGACAGGAAAATACATGTTCTGATACATATTTTGCACTTAACGCATATGGTTTACTACAACTACTCCTAATACTACTGCTTGCACTACCACTATTACTACTGATACTATCAATAGTACTATTGCTGCTTCTGCTACTACTTGTAGTAGTGCTAATAATGCAATCACATGACCAGGTGGTCCAGGCATGCTAGGTATGTGTATCACATTTACAGCACTTGACAGTATTGCCAATTGTCATGAATTGACCTGGGACTCGTTGCTTATTGTTCACCTGATTGTTCTGGGCACGACCAGCCATAATTACGTTTTCATTGTCAAAGGCCCAATTGTTTTCTATATTAGGTCCCAGAAGTGACTCTGCTCCTGTGAGGGAAGACTAGCTAATAAACATAATGTGCCACCACTTATATAGCCATTCATTTGGCCTACAAGATAATGTGTATGTCTGCAAGGACACCACAACATGGTATCCTCTCCTTTCATGTAACCCACGCCTGCCTCCTCTGTCCTGCTGCATATATCAGCTCCCCCATAGGAGCTGTGCATGCCTACACCTGTGTTATTGCTCTTTCTTCTGTTGGAGTGGAAGATCTACACCATTCTCCCACATGGGTTGACATTCTTCTAATGTCTTCAATGATGCTCTGATTTATTTTTATTTTTAGTTATTTGTGTACTTATAAAGCGCCAAAGCCCCCAGGCATCAGGGTGCATAACATAAATCATACAATTGGCAAACCAAACAGAAAACATGAACACAAAAAAAGCTAAACACAAAACTAAAACAAATACTTAACAATCAAAACAGCAACATAGTTGAAACGGGCCAGGTGCTAAAAAACAAATAAATTAACAGTGACGTTACTTAGTAGCTGAGTAGATGATTAGTTCAAAACAAGTGGTGTAGGAGCATACATGCTGTGAGAGTGAAATTCTATTCAAATAGAGCGGTAAGCTGCTAGACCCACATCCCACAATGATGCAGTCAGTATTGTCAATATGACACCACTTAGCAAATTGAGTTCTACTGAGAACTTTTAGATCTTGCATTCTCACACAGTTGGGACCCAATTTGGAACTAAGCCAAGCCAAGATTTTGTTTTTCAGGGCCTCCCTGGATTCGAATTGGTTTGGTTTGGCAACATTGGTGATAATGATGCCCAATGGGCTTCTCCATTCAGCCACGTACCAGCAATGACACTGAACGACACTGCCCACAAATCAGCACATTGATGCCACAGCCTATTACAATTAAACAGCAAGATCAGCACTGATAGAGCTGAAGGTTCATAGTTTATTATCTATTGTTGAGAGGCTCCCAGCTACCTACCGATTCCTACTACATCGTCAGTAGCAAATATTTGACACTTAACCACAGCTCTTCAAAGGAGTCCTAATATGTCTATAGCCAGGGAACGACCAGCCAAAAACTTCAAAGTAATTGAAAAGCCTGATCTTTGGCAAATCAGATCTGCACCAATACTAATTATGGCACCTTCCAACTAGCCGATGTGTGGTTCCAAACAAGCCACGTAACATAGCCCATGAACATGGTCAAGCACAATACTTGGAATCTGAACCTGCAATTTTGTATTGCCATTTTCTAATCCCAGTACACCTCTATATGAGGGCTGTGCAAAGTGTTATTGTGAGAACTATAAGAAGTTACACGATTTTCTGTGTGGAAAATCACGTTGTGTTTGCCTACATCTTTCATTTCTTGGATTAAGTTTCCTGGCAATTGCTGGTGTGGCTAAAGATAATTGCTACATGTTTGTTTGTGAAGATCCTAAAAATAAAGCCTGGTCAGAATGAAAATCATGTGGTGGGTTGTTTATTACTGCCAAAGTACATACGGAAAAAAACAGAAAATGCATAACTACTTTTGTAGAAGTTGACATATTCTCTGTGCACATGACAAAGGCCTCCTACACGCCTTCCACCTATCACTCCAAAGGCCAAAAAAAAGTCATAGTTCAACAATAAATAACCAATTTGTTCTAATATATTTATTTAGTAATTGCCTTTGTTTTAACTTAAAATAAATGTGAGGATCACATATCCAATCAAAGGTTGGATCCAGATTTTTCCAGTCACGAAGAGGTAGTCATCATTACTTCCAGGGCAGTCATGAGTGAAAAGCAGAAGATGGAAGTGGCACACTGTCCAAACTCCTGCGCGTAGTGCGTGCCATGCTTATGTGTGTGACCATTTTTACCTGGAAGAAATCATTGATGAGAAAGAATTTCAGCAAATGTTGTTTTGTGGGAATGTTTCGTTACACCGACGTCCATAGTTTGCATTGTATTCATCAGAGGTGTTGCGGATGGAAAAACATGGCAACTCCATAGCACTCACTATTTATTGTTCTGACGGAGCATGTGCCTACATACATAATTTTAATACTTTGCAGTTATTTAATGGTGATAGCGCGGATTGTGTTTGTATATTTCAAATATGTGTCGATACAAGAGTTCCATCCCATTTTAAATGTACAGCTAGGATCTGGACACAGCCTTTTCACCTATTTGCTCGATGTGAGATGGACTTCATAGACTTTCCCTGAAGTCAATCCATCTTCGCTGTTAGATGGTGTCTTTCAACAACACAGGTGACTAATGCGTTGCAAATCATCTCTGTCCCATCACCGGCTGGTTATCGCATAAGCAGAGGCCATGAAGGAAAATGTGATGGCCCACCACTGCAGTCCTATTGGACCATGAGGCACTAGTACCATTGCCTCACACCACTATCCCCAACAAGGAAATGTAAAGTTCCTATTTCAAACACGCAGCATAGTACAGGGAGACATCCACCATGCACGGAAGTATCAAGTCACCTGTGCGGTGTATATGAACACTTTTGTGTAAATTAAAGTGTTAATTCATTTACACCAAAGTAAGCAGGTTCGACGTTTCAGACTACAACGTTGAAGCTGCTTGCTTTGGTGCAGATGAAAGTGTTCATATACACCCGTGTGTTGTATATGAACACTTTCATATACACCAAAGAAGGGAGCTTCAACGTTGCAGAATTCAACGTTGAATCTGCTTGCTTTGGTGTATAGGAAAGTGTTCATATACACATGTGTACACACTTTCCTATACACCGAACAAGGCTTCTTGTGGCACTCCTCCAGTATAACAGCAACATATAAAACTGGAGGAGTTCCACAAGGATACCCTTCTAAAAAGCCAGGTAAGGAATTTGGCAGTTGCTAGGTTGGTTTCCAACCCATCCTAGCAACAGCCACATGTATTCCGAAAGTGACGCATTCTTACTGACTTTGGAAGAATGCGCAACCTTCAGAATAGGTCTTAAGTACTGAAAAGGTTGTTAACCCTTTTAACAACCTTTTCGGTAGTTAAGAACAGGTTGAGAATCGGGCCCTGAGTATGTGCGATTCAGGAATGGCGTGCCTCCAACAATGTCTGCCTTAATGCCAGTAAGACTGAGATCATTCTTATTGGACCCCTGCTACTGCTTTCCCTCTTTCACTCTGGCTGTCCTCCTTGGGTCCTATGACGGTGCCTTATGGTGAGGGAAAAAAACCTTGGTGTTATCTTTGACTCCACCCTTTGCTTCTGTCCTCACATTACGGATGTCTTTAATAAGTCCCACTACTAGTTGCACCTACTGAAAGGTATTCCTGCTTTTGTCATTTTCTCCCCAAAAGCCCACTGTATCAAGAGCTCTAGTTATGTCTAGGCTGCACTATTGTAACAATCTCTTTCTAAATCTTCCTGCCTGTACTCTTCGACCTCTGCAATGTATCCAGAACAGGCCTGCAAGACTTGTCCTTGGCCTTAAGCCAAGGGATGATATATCTCCAGTCCTGAAATCTCTGCACTGGCTCCAATTGGTAGCTGCAATGTGGCTCCAATTGGCAGCTGCAATGATCAAGTTCAAGACCCTCTGCATTATTCACAACGTTTTCTGTGACTGGGCACCTTTATCTTCCTAAGTATTTTTCTTGATAGTGATAATGATGATATTGATGTGTTATTTATATAGCGCCTTAATCCAAAGCACTTTACAGAGCACATATTTACATACAATATCACCCAAACGAAATTGGTACTCCATTATCGACCTCAGAAGGATGAAAGGCTGAGATGGCCTTGCCGGGATTTTAACCCCCGACCTTCCGATCACGCTCAGATCGCAGTAGTGAGCGCTCAACCCACTGAGCTATCTTCTTGCACCCTTTGCTCATCCGCCTCAACTCTGTAATGGTTAGATGCTTATCTAGGCAAAGAGTTCGGGGGTAGATTTCTCTCCTCAGCTGGTGAGACCCTCTGGAACAGCTTCCCTGCCTCTCTGAAACTTGAGCAGGAACACCTCACGGTCTGGGAGCAATTGAAGGATTTCCTGTATGCTTCTACTTTCTCTTTCTCTCTTCCCTGCTGATTTTCTCATTCTGCTGCAATAAATGATTACCTGGCCATCCTCTAAACCTTATGGGGCCCAGGTTGCCTTATGACCAGTAGTTCCACGCACTGTCTCTGGGCCCACCATACACTATGGACTATATCTGCAAGCCTATGGTGCCATTCCTATTTGCACTTAGTTAGAACTGGCCACCCTGGCGTCACATAGTGGAGATTGCTTATTGCACACTCCCCTTCTATCCTCCTGGCACTTCTCCTCTCGTTTCCCTCTGCACTTGCACGACATGAATGACACAAGGCCTAGTTACAATTACAATTAAGATCATTTGTTTTGTTGCCATTTGTTTTATTCTTCCTTGCCTTGTTGCGCCTAGAAACAACTGTGTACAGATGCGTTATAAATGACTTCTGGTGATGTGCACATTTTCCTTTGGGCATAGGTGCTTCACAATTAACCACAAAATAAATGAATAAAGTAAATGAAGTCTGGACAGCTGGAAAGTAGGTACAATGATAAGTGGCTGCAGATTGCAATACACCAAAGGTTAGTGTGCCACTGTGTTAGTCAACATTGAAATAACGGGTGAAGGAATTTGTATTGCCAATGTGCATTATGAACATGTGCCTGTGGCCTCTGCACATGTACATCTTACTGTGGAGGGCAACGAGGGTTGCACGCATCAATGCAGACATGAATATGATGGCGGGAATAGAGGTGCACAGAAGCTAGTAAGCTTGTACTCATTGTTTGTGTGTCTACTCTTTTACGTGATCACTGTATTTGTCTTTACGTTACTATTATTCCTTCAGGTTCCAGCAATTATGCTGGACAAAGTGTGATGCCTTTGTGGTTGGTTTAAGGATGACATTGAAGACCCTTGCATTATCCAGGAGGCTGGCTGAGGTGTGGGAACACGCTACTTGCAGGTTTTTTTGACAAACTACTTTTCTTTATGATACCTTAGATTTTGGTGCTCCAACTCTCTGCTGGTGAAACGCTTCTCATAGCAGAGAGCAGGTGGCAGATTATTATTGACGTGTATGGAAATCCGTGCCTCTGTGGAACGCGCCTGAGGTTATCGTTGAAAGACAACGTAAATGGATTGGGAACAGGCATGTTGATAGCGTTAAAATATTGTGCTATGTGGTTTACTTGAAATATTTCGTTGTTATTCAGTACACTGATTGCCAGTAATATTGTTCATTTTTGTTGCATGTGTTTATAAAAAGGAAACTGACTCGTGCATGCTGTGAATGCTACTTGAAGGGTCTCATTGTTATGTGTCCTTGAATACACTGCACTAAGAATTTGAAGGACTAAATATGTCAAAAATTCATATAGGAATGATAAGATTGACTATATTGAAAGCTGAAGTCGGAAAGTAAAGTTTCTATTTCGAAGAACTGTGCTTAGAAGCGGATGGTCCTCTGCTACATCGGTGGAATGGATGAATTTTTTATTTGACGCAAAGAATAGACTTTGTACGTGTGAATTGTAACTTATATTTATAGCCAAAATAAGAATGTACTGTGTATATTTAACTATGAAGTGGTTACTGAAATATGTTTTTGCATTCTCGGTTTTATATAGTTATGTGCGCATGTCATGGGTACAGTCTACCGGCCAACGGCTTTTTCAACAATGTTTGGACAATAATTATATAAACAACGGATATGTAATAACAATCATCTGGGATGATCGCCAGACAAATATTGGTCCTTTCAAGGTTGCAGTAACAAGGAGCAACATGGGAGCGTATAGGTACTAGAAATGTGTGGTGTGAAAGTGTTGCTTTTATTTCAATGTTAATGCAGTCATTTCTCATTTGTAATAGAGCGCCATGTTCGTGCATTACTCGCCAGTCCCGGAAGATAATTTTTGGTGAAGAACGCAAACAATTGCATTAATGGATGGATGATCAGATTTGGCATTAGAAGATCACCGTTGAAAGTTTCACTGAAAAGGAGAACGATGCAAAGTTCGGTAGTTATTAACTGTGTTCGAAAAAGTGAACCTATTCTTTGTGGACTTAATGGATTGTTTTTATCATTGTATCAAAATAAGCAGTACTTGTTACAGACCCGTCTATTGTTGTTTTCTTCAAAATAAAATGTTTGCATCATTTTTGTAAAAATAAAGTTTTTCGTTTGTTGTGGATGTGTGTGTTTAATTTCCTCGTTTTGCGTTAGATAACTTTATGACATTGGTGATGTTATGGGTGGGCTAACGTAATCAGTGACGCAAGGGCTTTCGAAGTTAGGGGGCGATTTAATCTTATGGAGTTTTTTTTGAGAAATGTAAAGTAGATGGAGACTATACAATTACTTTTTTAGTTCTTCTTTTTAACTGTAAAAGGTGGTTCCTAGAACCTTTTTTTGATATTTAAAAAAAAAATGTTTGGGGAGATGTCACAAAGTAAGGTGGGGAGGGAAATGAGAGAAGAGGCACCAACCACAAATATCGAGGGGCAGGTGGACAGGGGAAGATGTTGCATGTGTGTAACATCTAAGGTTGGTGGCAGCGTTTCTCATGCTCTTTGATTACAGCTTCAAAAGCACTTTGAAATCACTCCCGCTTGCAGAGTAGTGTGTTACAGTATATACAGAGTACTGTTGTCTTGGAAAGATATGGATCAGCGGCCTCTTTTATATATTGCAAGGTAGCTGAAGGGATTTTGTGTCCCATTGTAGTAGACTGTGTGGTTACAGCATTGGTTGAGGAAGATGAGGTGGGAGAAGACAGCCTAACATTTCTTAAGAAAAAAACAGCATTTCTGAATGCATTGCGGTGGTTGGATTGTGTTTTGTGTGATGGCACATGGGGTGGTCCTGTAAGGAGTACTGTCCAGGTAGTCTACGACTGAGTACAACGCTGCACTCAGTGAATTTCACTTTGGTAGCTTTAACCTTTGGTACATTCCCAACAGTGGTAAAGAACTGCAACACCCATGATTCTCTCTGGGTGCTTGAGGTAGGCACTTCCTCTACCTCATCTTCTTGTCCCTATTCATTGTCTTTGGAAGTACTGCATATTTCCTGTTGTGTAGGTCCTCCAGCTGGTGGTGGTGGTGGCTCTTGGGGAGGCTGGATGGCAAAAGCAGATGCCATTTTTAAGATAACTAATGGTTTTGCTAATATTCTTCAAAGTATATGCTCTGTACTAGATTGTTAATGGATAATCAGTAAGAATAGGTGTAGGAACTGTGCAAGGGTACATGTTTAGTTTGAATGATTCTAGATCACTAGAAAATGCAGTTCTGGTCTGTCCGCGAAGCATGGACCTGATCGTGAAGAGCGGACGGGTTTGCGAACGTGTCATTGTGGCGCACGCATGCGCGTGTTCACATGACGCTCTCCAGTAAATTCCCGATTTGCGGATGTTAATCAATGCAAAAGCAGTGGAAAAAGTTGCAAAAAGTGCTTATAAGTGTAAAAAATAATGCTAGAAGTTGGAAAACTGCAGAGCTTTAAGTTGAAACTTTGTAAATTGGACAAAAATATTGCTATATTGTGGTAGATATGATATTAGTAAGTGGTAGAAAATTAACATGCACTAGTAAAAACCCTGAAATTCACTGAACATTCTTTGTTAAAGGGACATTATGGTTAATTTGCATTAATAAAAACCTATGAAATTCAATGAAAAACATTGTTAAAGGGATGTTATGGTTACAAGTAAAACCAAAAAACCCCAGAAATTCACCGGTTATGGTAAGCTAAGCAACCAAAACTCATACCACCACAGTGCAATACTAAGAATAACACCGAAGACATCAAAGATGACATCACACATGTCATTGATGACACCACTGATGACATCACATATCTAGGCCACTTGTTGACATGTCTAGGCCAGGAGTAATGGATGTTCCCTCCATTGCACGTGTCGCAGCTACCTCTCAGGAGTGCTGAAGATCAATAGCAAGACAGGGCTCTTCCAGGACAGCAGCAGAAGTTGGTCACCTGGCCTCCTTCAGACAGATCACTGGTCTCCTCTTGGGTCTCACAGCTGGACAGCAGTCTTGGCTCATTCGGGTTACTCCAGGATTTATGTAGAGTCCTAAAATCCAGGTAAGAGCCGAAACTTCCGCTAGCCAATAGCAGAACAAGCCCCAGACACACCCCAGCAGTGGTCCAGCCAGAAAACTCATGCAGGCATAACACTCAGACACACTGAAACCAGTCTGTGGATTGAGACCAGGCAGTCCCAGCCCACATCCTGCCAGCAAACACACATAGCCCTCGAGTTGCCTGCCAAAGTACATGTAAGGATTTTCCTGGCCCCACAGACCAGGAAGAAGGCTAAAAGACAAGATGGACAAAGGACAAGCAAAAAACCATGTGGCATGGCCATGTTTGGTCACTAGTCACAGTTAGTAGCCAAACGTGGTAAGGCTAAAATGAAAAGCATCAAAACATGGTAAAAAGTCACTGCTACCACCAGCTTGTTCACTTGTCCACCAGCTTGTCCATTTAACCAAACATCCTCTGAGTGTTAAACTAGGGCAAATAAAAGTGTACCCCATTGTACTGCTTTGTAAGATGACTTGTAAAATGATACAAGTTGCAAAAGTGATACCAAAGTTACAAAAGTAGAAACAATAGTATCAAGGCTAAGGGAAACCATGTTTTCCAGTACTGACAGCCTGAATGACATGTTAGTTTCACCGTAACAGATGAGCAAAAGACAGTGTGGTGAAGCTTAAGCTTCATGTTTGACAAACCTGAACTGTAAATAGTTCAGGTCAATATCAAAAATAAAAGCACACCGTTTGGGGGTCCATTAAAATGGAAGGAAAGGTGCAGTAAAGAGAAATCTTTCCTAACAGTACTCATAACACTGAAGGCTCTTCAGCCCTACTAAAAAATGCATGTCAGTTTGTTAGTATGTTATTAAATATAAATACCAACTAGGGGCACACCATACTTCACACCACTGATGCTCACATCCAATCATTTTGTTGTGTATCAATGAACTGGCTCACTGACTCTTCTCACACACATTCGTGTCATCAGTATTTAACTGGTAATTTTGGTAAATAACAGAAAAAATAAAAATTAGAACATTACTGACAACGTGATATAGGCTACAGTTATCACTGCCTCCGGGGACACTGAAAAGGGCAGATGCCTTCATGGCTTATATTGAGGCTTTTGAAACTGATGATCAGCACTTGCTCCCCTTTGATATGGAAACACAGGGGAGAAGCAGTGGGATGGGACAGATGAACAGTAGCTGTACACACGTTTAGGCCGAGTTGTTTATCTGAAAAAAGTATCTGTGGAAATATAATCTGCCCACATTCGAACCTGAACATGGTGAAATACTGCTTTCAGCTGATCTCATCCAAAAATAAAGTAATATGCAAATAAAATATTCCATGCTGACAGTACCAGTAAATTGACCAGTCCCACAAAAATAGACACATGGAGGAACAGTAATGCAGATGTCTCTGCATGGATAAAACACTCTCACCACCTACTTGAAGTCCTCAGCACCCCATATTAAGATGTTTCAGTAATAAGGAGAGGGTGGAGTTAAATTAATTATCAGTAAATATCAACATGGGGGCACCTACAATGATCCCTCCCAGAAGCTCTCCATGCAATGCCTTCTACTGCCTTGGTTAAGTAGTTTGAATCTAATGCCTCACCCACAAAAAGTCATGCCATCAGCATTTAGCTGGTGCCTGAAATTAAAGCTTCAGTGATGAGACTTTAACTCAGCACTTTTGGTGGCCCACTTCCCCTCTGGCGAGTGTTCTAGCCTTTAGGTAACCAACACTCTGGCTATAATGCATACCTGAATGCTTATGTGCCTAAGAACAGAGTGTGTGTTCTTGGTGGACCCGATATGCAAGTGGAGGCAGTTGGACTTGTGTTGCATGAAAGGCATAAACCTAGTCTCACACTGCTCTGCCAGGCACGTATTGGACAATATTTGTGGTAAATAAAAGTTGTGAGGTGTGTCAATGATGCTTTCAGGTACTTCATAGGAGACTCCTCTAATTTCTCTTACACTGAGTGCATTTATCTATTAAAATAACGAACAGAACTTGGTTCAAGCCCTATTGCAGAATTCTACCACTAATAAGGATTTAATTAATAAACTGCACATGTTTGACAAACCTCAAGAAACATGCGATTTTAACAAGGGACCACAGTTACATTGACACTAGTGAATGGTCCAACAGCTGTCTTATGTTTTTGCCTTTATTTTTACTACTTCAATCATTAGCGTCCAATAACCTGCCTCAGCAATACAAGTGGCTACCCACATAACTACATCCCTTATCACCGATAGAAAATTGCAAATAATATATGTTTTAGATCTCTCCAAACACATGATCTCAAAAATGAATGTCATGTTTGTAGGTGTAATTGGGTAAAAAGACTAAACATCGTGATGTTTCCTATGGCAGATCCTAAATAGCCTGTTCTGGGCATATTCTCCCACAAAGGCAAGATGACACCATGCGCAGCATGAATCATGTTCACCTGGAGTCTAGATGTCAATGGGAGCCCAACATGGTGGGTCCATATGTGTAACACAGCTCCTATACTCTAACACTGACAAAGCCTTATGCAGCTGTTCTCTATATTCTATATCCCTATTAGACTATCCAAAAACCTACCAAATCTGAGTCACCTACTTGATTTATCTCCACTTTGAAATGTGTTTGCATTCATTTGGTATTGTTATATTGTTAGTGTATGTAATTATTTTCAATGCCGTCATGGAGGGAATAGTGGTATGAAGGATGGAGTGGAAGTGTGTAGGGGTTTAGTAGTATGCAGGAGAGAGAAGTAACACCAAAGGGTGGAGGCAGCATTGAATGAGAATGAGACATTAGACATAAAGTGGTGTAAGATGCAGAGTGTAGAAGGAGTGAAGGATGGTGGAGTTGGAAGTAGGCCAACAAAGAGAAACAAGTTGTTCATAGAGAGAGGCCAAGGAACAACACAGTATCAGAGGAAGACGACCAGGTTGGGCAGTGTGTATGAAGGCACATCCCCAAATCACTTGGTAGAGGCTAATAAACTGGTAGTGTAGGGATATATATTTTAGGAAGTTAGTGTCGCAGTCTAGACTGAGAAGGCAATTGCAGACATCTATAGAATAGATCATAGGGGCTAATAGTCACTATCTACTAAACTAGAGAATAGGGACACCAGGATTAGGGTGTGCAAGCCTGCTACTCAATCAGAGACAGAGAGAGAGAGAGAGAGAGAGAGAGAGAGAAAGAGAGAGAGAGAAAGAGAGAGAGAGAGAGAGAAAGAAGCGAGAGAAAGAAGAGAGAGGGAGGGAGGGAGGGAGAGAGGGAGAACACTAATGAACTACATAAGAAATACCGTTCAACCGCCTATGGGAGTTGGAGTATTCTTAAGGCCATCTAAGACAAGGCTTCACAGGATGAACTGGATATCCCTTGACAAAATGTCCATTAGTGTCACAAGGTCTGTATGTATGTATGCTTGTATGCAAGTGTGGGATTTATAAAGAGTGAGACTAGTTGGGAAGCTACAGCATGTTGTACATAAGGGACAGTGATGTGGTCAAAGAACTCTCACCAATCGAACAATGTTGCTCCAGACTTTATTTAAGCTGTCATATTCTCATATTGCAGCTTCAGTGAACTCCTTCTCATCGTCTTATCTGCCGTTCACTTTTCTCGTCATGCATTCCATTCTCCCGCTTCTGAAATCGGAGAATCTACATCATGATATGTCCATGTGGACACAGGCGGTAACAATATACAAGCATTCCACTCTATGTAAAAACGTATGACTATATAAAACACACCTTAGGGGACTTGAAGCAGGAGTGTGTAGGTAGCAGAGGAGCTGCGATTGCTAAGGGGAGGATAGAATGAGGAAGCTTCAGAGGGGGAGAATTAGCATTGACTCAAGAGATCAGTGACTGGAGAGATCTTCTTGAAACACTGTTTCTACAGGTCCTTCTTGAAGTGCATGATGTAAGGGACCTGTCACACATACATATAGTAAATGAAAACCTCATATTGTTCCATTTCCTCCTCAGACTAGGGACCATACAGAACCCCAATTTGAATGAGTGCTGCTCCATCAGCTAACTTGTTCCTCGCTCCTACGTCTGGCACAGGGGTGGACTTGGATCCAAAAGAGGCCCTGGAAATAATATTCAAAGTGGACACATGTTGCACATTTTGAACAAGCCCAACACTTTTCACATGAGAAAATGTGGAAGTAAAATATGTAACTACACAAAAGAGCCGCAGGGTGCAGAGGCCTACTGGGAAATCTCCAGAGTTCCCTCTAGGCCAGTCCACCCCTGGACTGGTATCTCAGAAGTAGATAAATATATTCCAATATTCTTCCCCTTCAACATCTACACTTTAATAATCAATAATACGTTTATAGAGCCATTTCCATCAGTCCCAGAACAGCAGTTGAAAAAACTCACTGTAGCCAATGCATCCTTTATCTCTTCTTTAAAGCATCAACTTAACAAGGTGTATTGTGTTCTCTGAATCTATTTTGAGTGAGCAGGTCACTTCCTACATCTCGTTATGCAGACAAATATCCGTTCACCCGTGAGTGAAGACCTTCTTCAGCAGAACCTTCAACATTAGGCAGATCATACTTCTGGTTTAAAGATACCAGGCTGAATAATCATCCAACAATGCATAGGAAGAAATTCATGAACACACATCTATGTCTAGATTCACAATCCAAAACCCACAGTTGACTAATCAGAGGAAAAACAGTTTGGCTGGAAAGTAAATGGATCAAGTGCATGCAACGTATAGACCCAAGGGTATATACAAACTCTAATAGCATTTAACTAAGTACTCCTAATATAGCAATCTATTTACAACAGAACAAACCTTCAATTGTTATCACAACCTTCTTTGTTAGAATTTATACATAGAAAAAAGCACAGTGAATAAAGAAATCATTCATTTAAAAACAATTACTAAGTCCATAGTTGTACACATTATTGTAAATTTAACGCACACATCCATCTGTAACCAATATTCAAACCATTCAATCCAAACAACACTCATTTCCATAGATTATTCATTCATATAGTGCCAAAAACGCGAATGAACAATTTATAAAGAATGTAGGTCATGAACATTGACCTAAAGTGCAACGTGCTGTCTTGTAAAAGGGGATGTGATCTTTTGAATTATTGTGTCTAGACCCACTCCTACAATAGATCATATGGAGTAATTCTATTGTGTTTTCTAACATACAAATAATAAGGTTGTTCCGGCAGACGAGTTGTATCACGATCTAATGTTTAATTGTGTTGGTATGCATTTTAGTATTTGTTGGATGTATGACTGACACTGAGTGTAGATTAAGGTATGAATGCCTCACTCTGAATGAAAATTATTGGTTTGGCTTTTGTAGCTTTTAGGTAGTCCTATGCTTCCCTGCTATGCAATGTAACTATGAAGTGTATATTATCATGTGATTAATTCACCTTTTGACATTTTGTATCAAGCAAAATACATTTTGATACCACGTTTATATAATAAACACGTCCTCTGGAAATTTTTTCAGCATTCCTTGGTACAGTAATACTCTGGTCCAGAGTGTAGGGTCTTCCCGCGTCTTTCAGGTTCTTATTATCTCTTGACAATAAATGCACCATAATAATCAAATGCTGGCATGTATCAATTGTCTATTCTGATACAATAATTCACCAAACAGTTTATATAGGATATCCAGCTTTTGTTGTCCAATGGAGCTTGTAAATAAAAGTGTCTACTTGAGTTTCGGCTGGGTAATCTAATTGCGTTTCATACTCCAGCCATCTTCAGGACACATGCAATAATTCCTGATCACAATGGTATGTGTTACTAACTGATAGTGGTGTAACAGTGTGGACGGAAAACCATCCAACCCTGATGTTTTAAGAAATAACAATGCCTGGGGGGGTGGGTGGCGGATCGTTCAACTCCCCAAAGAGCAGACTGGCATCTGAGTCTCGGGACCAAGACGATTAAATCAGTTTATTCCTCAACACGTCCTGGATGCGGATGCATCTAGGCAGGATCTCGTTCGTGGGTTGAGTGGCCGCAAAAGTAAATGGAAGCATCAGGGAACGGACTGCGCTACATTGCTCGAGGAGAACAAAATACCATTGCAGACATTATGTAAGCAGCAGCATTCAATTGACACTACTTTGGAGCAACATAGCATTCTTTTGAGGGTGAGGGAAGCTGACTAAGACGTCATAATTATTGAAACAGCATGATTGGGTGTATCTAGAAAACAAACAAAAAATGTATGTGTTCTCTTAAAATCTAAATAGAAACCAAAGGAAGTTATTCCTAACAAAGCAAGACAATGTTTTCCATAAGAAAGCAAAACAAATGTTTCTCCGAACAGAAAAATACCAGCATAACGAACAATTTCCCTGACAACAAAGACAATACAACTAGAAAAAGAGATTTCATCTGCAAACAATAAAATGCCACCCCTAAAATGAGACAAAACCACATACGAAGTTTGTCCTGAAGAAATAAATAAAAAATAACTCATATTTGCCTCGAAATAAATGAAACAAAATTCTTGCCTAAGGTCCCTCCACAATGTCCAAAACTCTTACTTTGAATTTAGGATCGGGCCTAATTTGCCTTTCTTGAGTCAAATTAAATCCACTGATGTTTAAAGGTGCCCAGACTTTGTTTCCACCTTCAAACCCACCCGTGTTTGTGCAATTTCGTGAAGCCCACAAAAGTTGGAAGATCTCAACTGACCTGACCTCTGAATCCAGACTTGCTGATATAGCCCAAACATGGATGAGAAATGAACACGTCAAGATTCCCCAATGGCCTCTTGCAGATTTATTTGAAACCAGGGGGGCCGGAGGCTCCAGGAATTTGACGATCCATATTTGGAGATTTGGCCAAGCACTTTAATGATAGCATGCATTCATCGACGCTCCTCCACAGCACTTTATGATCACAGCCAATTACTTGGAAAAATACATGTCATTATTGATGCACATGCATTATGAATGATATAACCATACACACGCCCCCATAGGGTCTTACCACTCACATTGCTCACAGATCATATATCTTACTCAAGTAGATTCCCTGCTACCTGGTGGTGCAATGAGCGGCCAGTGCTGATCGCCAATGTGATTGCCATTTCAGTGACAGAAGCACTGTCTGCTGAGATCATGCGAAATGTAGGGGAAATGTTCAATCCCAGCATGAGCAATCAGTAATTCACCCCCCTGAGAAATAGCAACACTTCGGTTGCAAGGGGTATACATTTATTATCAATATTCGATTCAGTGTATCCTGATGAATGATACATCATACAACGGGAAACACATTCAGCATCCTAGTCATGGTTCATGTGAGGTTCTTTCATGAGTTGCAGCCTGCTGTGCTTTGTTGCAAAACAGCAGGATATGCAAAGGCCACTTTGAACTGGGAGGCGGACAGGCTAATGGGGAACACCATATCCCACCCCTGGCACACCCTGCATTCAAAGACACAGCTGTTGGCTTCAGGTCATGTAGGGGTGCAGTTGTTCAGGATTGTTTTTCAGATACGCAGTCAGTAATTACACACAGTCATCATGTGTTTGGCACCTCGAATGTTCTTGTGCCCTTCAAAGGTAATTAGACATGCTTTAGAATGTCAACGTGGGGTGTGACTGAAGGCAAACACTAAAGCAAAACTAAGAATTGGCAACGCCAGCAGTTTTGGCATTTGTTTAGGCAGGTGTATTCCCCTATTACAATGTTTAGACATTACAATGTTTGACAAATGCTTCCAATAAAGTGAGTAACATGCTACTACAATTATTGCCATATTCAAAAGAACAGATAATGAGACGCTTTAAATACTGTAATTCAGGTATATTCATGGAGTGCTGTTTTGATTATAAATGAAGAGGCAGATATAACACTTGCTTAACACGTTTGCAATACACCAGGAACTGTTTACTAGCTCAAAGCCATTACTAGCTGCAAGCGACCCAGTACCAGCTGGTTTTTAGGCAAAGGTAGTTGTTTTAAATGACTTCAATGTGACAAAGATATAGATAACACACATATAGTTCCAATCACCAACTGGTCTATTTGTATCCGACTACAAATGGCAGACAAAAGTACTAAGGTCGTATACCAATTACCTTTTTGTCATGCAGGTGTCAGTGTGATGGAACCGTTCTCTAGCCACTCATTCCGCGTTGTCACATTAGACCCCTCTCACAATGTGTTCTGGTATAATAATCACACCTGGCACAAGCATACGTGGGATGACCTGAGGGCCTGAGTTTTTTTTTAAACAAAGATCGAGCAGCATTCCCTCCATTTTGGAGACGGGTGCAATTAGAAAGACTCATGATATAGATAGCGCCAAGGCCAATATTTCAAGGGCATTCTCACTGACCAAGCCACTGCCTCCTGTTCCCATTTACATCTTCGTGCGCAGAGGAATGCTTTATTTATCTTCCATCCGCATGTGATATCATCATATGACAATAAATGTGCTTTTCAGTCCAATTGAAATTGTTCTTTTGTTGTATCTGAGGTCATAAAGGATATCTCTTTTAATACTGTCTGACAGATTTTAGCTACCTACAAGTGCATCACATGGGCTGGGTAGTAGTTGCAATCAAGAAGCTGAAAAAGCAGAGGGAAGATTTGCTGTCATTCTTATTTGACCCACAGACTCACATGCCTTCTTATCAAACACACATAGATGATCTAGGTGCCTTCACCGCTCAGGTGCACCAATACCAAGTAATCAAGTAATCACAATATTCTTACAAGGACAACAATTTTGGGAGGCTGTGTCTCGAAGAGGAATTACCCCTTTCAACACAGACAGATTTTGGGGATGGGTGGCTCGTTTGCAAAATTGCAGTATTGGAGATTTCTGACAGGATGGCACACAGAGCCCATTGAATTTACAATGTGTAACATTGGGAGCAAAATCTTAGCCTACCAACCAGGTCATTTCGATTAGGTCCCAACATTACCCATACATTGAAACGTATGAACAATATTCAGTACTTCATTTGTAAGACTCTCCTTAATGATTTATTGTATTAAAGTATGATTTTATTTACAAACCGTTTTCATTTATTGCACATGTATCTTAAAAACAAAAACAAATTAACATGCATCATACTGTGCATTCATTAGGGACTACCTGCATTCCAAGATTCATAGAATTCCACAATTTGTTATACATTAGGAAACTGATTCAAATACCAAAGTCACATCAGTAATAAATTAATAACACATTGTGTCTAATACAATACATTAGAGGGGTTTTCTATGCAGATCGGGCTGGGCTGCTACCTTCGGTGGCGGCAGCTGCTGACTGATTTGCACATGGCTGGTCCCCTTTTGCAATGGCGCAGACAGGCTAAAAAACGGTGGTGTGGAAGGTTGCCCAGAGCAATTGCCAGCGGTTTAGATTCATTCGAAACCTTCCACCCATCACTTTTGTGGTCAGTTTGTTTCTTCTTGTGAGAGAGGGTATGCCCAGACTTGGGTCCCTTGCTCACTGCGCCACAGGGAACCAGGCTGCACCTCACTGAGGAGGTCCAACAAGGCCGAAACATGTCTGGGGTTGCTTGGTTTTCTGTGCAGAGGGGACCTGGCCTAGCAGTTCGGGCTGGGCTGCTACCTTCGGTGGCGGCAGCTGCTGACTGATTTGCACATGGCTGGTCCCCTTTTGCAATGGCGCAGACAGGCTAAAAAACGGTGGTGTGGAAGGTTGCCCAGAGCAATTGCCAGCGGTTTAGATTCATTCGAAACCTTCCACCCATCACTTTTGTGGTCAGTTTGTTTCTTCTTGTGAGAGAGGGTATGCCCAGACTTGGGTCCCTTGCTCACTGCGCCACAGGGAACCAGGCTGCACCTCACTGAGGAGGTCCAACAAGGCCGAAACATGTCTGGGGTTGCTTGGTTTTCTGTGCAGAGGGGACCTGGCCTAGCAGTTCGGGCTGGGCTGCTACCTTCGGTGGCGGCAGCTGCTGACTGATTTGCACATGGCTGGTCCCCTTTTGCAATGGCGCAGACAGGCTAAAAAACGGTGGTGTGGAAGGTTGCCCAGAGCAATTGCCAGCGTTTAGATTCATTTGAAACCTTCCACCCATCACTTTTGTGGTCAGACTATTTTCTTCACAACAGTAATCTTATTGATATAAACAATGTATATGCCAGTTGTCAATTAGTCATGTCCAGAACAGCTGCATTCGGTAACAACATTCTCAATAAAAGAAAGAATGCATGTCTCCAACTCTAAATTCACTGTATAACATATGCTTCATGGAGTAGTTTCCAAATTCTAATAATAGTACCTGCTTTACTTATTCAGCCCTGCCTGTCCAATAATGTGAAATTCAATTCAGGGAATAATATCACCATCAGTGTTGGTTTAGAAAATTGCAGAATTCTTTTCCAGATAATCCCTTTCATTTTATTTAACCAGGTATTCATTGATGATCTGTTCATTTCTACCCAAAAGTAGCATTAGGGAGACATTTTGATGATATTCTGCCCTCATTGGGATCAGTGAACATTGGGTTTTCTAGAATCTGAAGACTTCCTTTCTCTTATATGGTAGTTAAATGTTGAGAATCCCAAGTATATTTTCTTCAACTTTATCCACAACAAATACATCTGTTACTGTTTTCAAGTATTTACTATTGCATACCAGCATAATCTTAGTTTTACTTTTCAAGATTTCCAAGCCACTTTTTTCTTGCATAGTTTTAAAGCGCTTGCAGAATTTGTTGCAAGCCTACTTCGATATGATCAAAAATCACTACGGCATCAGCAAGATTTAGCCAGTTCACATGCAAATTGAATTTTGTAGCTGGAGCATTGCTATGATCTGATGATGTATATAAATCTGCTAAGTATACATTTAATGGGACCCAGAACAACCATACAGCCTCACTTGAGGCCTCTATTTGGGGGAATGTTCTATGAAAATTAGCCCACGATTTTTAATTGAATAGATGCATCTTTATTTGAATGGAGGAGGATACACCTAGCTTAGCCAAACATGTGGATGTCTTGAGCGTGTCAAAAAGCCCAGAGAAACCAGTCAATACAAAATACAGAGAAGGATTACCATTTATAAGGGCATATAGTTATGTACAGTAGAATAGCCTTTTGATCTGCTCAAATATGCAGTTCTGTCAGGAGCAAGGAGGCAAAAGCCTTGCTTGTCACAACAAGCAATGTGACTAGAGATCCGCTCTTTCAAAAATAGCTATCAACAAGGTGGACTGTTGCAGTTGTTGACTATCTGTTTGCCTATTCGCCTTAAGTATTTCTGGTTGTATTTTAGTGCAATGTTTGAGAGCCCTTCATGGACAGGAGATCAAGATTGTATAACATATTTTTTTACCCTAGAAATTGCCTCTTGTCCAAAGCTGCCACTCCAAACTGTTTTTACATCACCCTCATATACATTTAGATCGGAAGCATAATAATGACATACGATATGCTGTGTTCACACTTGTACTGTTATCGTATTCATTTAAGAGGATTCTGTGGTAGGATATGCATTGCTAACCATTTTCCAAAATTTCTTGGTGTCATTTTTGTGGGGTAATATGAAACATTCCTCTTAATTGTCCTCTAAGACCTGTACCACCTAATACAGTATTTATACCTCTGTATGGTATTGTTTAGCATCATAGCACAGCCCCCTTAAGATTTTACAAGGGGATTATTTTTGATGTTCGACTTCTTTATCATATAATCTAGTCTTGCCATATGCTTTAGGTCCATCCCACATTAAGTGCTTCTGATTAAAACCGTTTTTGTTCACTGTCTAAATAGAATGAATCCGGAAGCCTGGATCATAAAAGGTTTCTCACAGAAGCACAATGTGCTGTGTGTCAGATTTCCAGGTTCGCTTTATTCAGATCTTGAATGGACGGAACTGGAGCCTGCAGTAGGTAAGTGAGGGTGGGCCAGGGCTTGAGGTAGGCTGACGGAGGTGAAGCAGCTTGGCGAGGGAGGCAAAATGGGGGAGGCTCCCACAAATAAAACAGGAGAGGTCTGGTAACAAAATGCTGTCCTTGCAGATGTAGCCTTTTCGTTTTGAAATCTACAAGGTCGGCCTTTAGTTACAGCCAGTCCTAGATCCATATTTTAACTAGCCATATGTTTCTAGCAGATCATCTAATGACATGTGTAGGCACAGTTGTACTCAAGGTCAGCCTGAAGCACTTTTTGAAATTATAGGAACTCATTTTCTCTTTATACTCACAATTATAATACCGTGGTGACTCGTATACATGTTTTCACATCCAAACATCTGACTGAATCCCATGCAGATGAGCTGAGATATAACTGTAATCAATTAGTACATTATTTGTGCTTAAATGTCAAGTTGTATTTTCTGGCTTCTCACTATTCATTTTTCCATTAACAATGATGACCCTGACTTCTCAAGCATTTCTGCCCAATCACGACCTTGTGTATCACATCTAACCAAGCACAACACAGCATTTGATGTTTATTCATTGTGATCAAATTTGCTTGATACAACTCGGCATTACAAAGTACAGTAGTCCATTGAGCATTTAGTTCTCCCCCTAATATGTTAACATTCGAATACTGAGATGACTAGGCAACAAATATATATTTACCTCTTTCTTACCCCCTCTCTCTAGATCTATCAAGCAAATTATACAATATTAGCCAATTGGAATTGCCCAATGCTTCTGCAATCTGTAGACTAATTTTCAGCATGTTGTAAAATATTAAGTGCACCCACAGATCTCACTATTAAAAATGCTTGAGACTATCATCAATAATAGTCCTTTGGGGCTCCCACAGGCCCCTTTTCTGCATGGGCATAGATAACACACAACCTTTCTATTCTATGGGAATTTGCAGTCATACCATGTGAGATAAAATAATATAAGTAATAAATAAAATGTTATTCACAATAACTTTACCTAAAAACATAAACCTGAACTTTCAATGATAACACATTCAAGGTGAGAAAGTTTACGGACCTTGGGCCTCATTATAGGTTTGCCGGTCCGGGAACTAAGGTACCGGTAAGCATGCCGGTACTTTAGTTCCCGGACCGGCAAACTATGAGTTCTGCTCGCGGGTGCCATTGCGCCAGCAGGTCTGACCTGGCGGCCATAACGGCACCCGCGAGAAGAGCATGTTAAATGCACAGGCACCATTCTGAATGGTGCCAATGCATCCGCCCTCCCCATTCCCATTGAGCCCAATGAGGCTCAACTGGGAATGGGGAAGAATGTTTTCCGGCGCCCAGGAATGGGCAAATACCGTGTCCGGCAAGGCCGTAATGACCCTGTAAATGCCCATTTCTAGGCGCAGGAAAAAAAAGAATACCGGCGGCCTCTTGTGTCAGATTTGGTGGTAATACAAAGGATAGCTATGCCTACGTTTCTTGTTCATTTTAACAAGGGTTGCTCCTTCGTTATGACCAGTATAAAATCTTTCCTACAATTATTCAATAATTAATCTTTAATTGTGCTTCCTTTGTTGGATGCATACCTGCAGCAAAATGGCAACCCGAACAAAGGAAACAGTTGCCTGGTTAAAGGAACATGTTTAAATGCAACCACTATATTAACTTGTCATATTGAACACAAGAGGCAGCAACAATTTAGAAAATAAAATACCTATTCCAATAATTAACTAGATGGCAAGTGATACAGTATGGACATGATACTGGTTAGTTATATATGACATTGAACTGACGCTATCTAACATATCTTTGTGTATTCGTTGGTCACTTTTACTTAAAACTCAACAACGTTGCTTGTAGGAGGAGTCAGCAAACGTATTGACCATTTAATAACTACGTTTCAAAGACAAAGGGAGTTCTTGTTTTCTTTTAAAGGAGATAAACGAAAAGGAAAATGTGCTTTTTGATGACACAAATTTGGCAAAGTGCTGCCCGATTGGTCCAAACGTTGTGTATTTTTGTTTTGCATCCTTTCCTCTCCGAATGTTATTTGCCATCTAATGTTAGTGTACTTCTTTTCCGTGACCTGACATATAAAATAACTATAGAAACATATTGAGCAAAAGCAAATTCCACCTGGGTTCCGGCCGTTGGTTTTAACACACTGTAGTGTGATGTAGAATGAAGATTACCCCAGCTAATTGCGCAGGGAGTCTTGATTCTATTAAAGCATTATGCTTCAACGTCTTTATTTGTGCTCTTCAGCAGTTTTAAGAAAATATAACAGAAAATGCTTCCAAACACTAATTTTCTTTCTTTTTCCTTTTGAAACTACATTTTCCTGTTTATAAAGGCTCTCTTGTAGTCCATCCCACTTCCTGTTTGTAGATATCTGTCGTGTCCTGCCTCTATGTTCTTCCTCTTCTTTGGATGCTCTGAACTGATCCTGTAATTCACACAACTGGCGATTAAGTTTCAAATGAACTTGAAATCAACCTTGTTGTGCGCTGAAAGTCGCTGACGCCTCTTTGGTATCGAGTTGTTCCTTTGATAGGTCAACTGGTCCCCGTATGCTGATCAGTGCTACTTGATTAGATGGTTTTCTGGTCGTCCTTGGTAAAAGGGAGAACATCATTAGGATGGGCAATGCTTTCTCTATTCACCTTGTTTGGGGAATGAAGGAACAAAAGTCAATTATCAACAATACACAATCCTGATCTTCATTACTCCTCCATCTCAGAGCATTGCTGGCAGGGTATTAATGCTTGCCTCTGTCTCTTTTATAGAATCAAGACTCCCTGTGCAATTAGCAGGGGTAATCTTCATTCTATGTCAAGACCGGAGACAAGCATTATGCTTTTTCAAAGTTCTCCATTACCGCTCTTGCTACTGATGAAATAGGCTTAAAATGAAACATTTTAAAAGTACTGTCGCTTGAACAATATGCCGCTTTCATAATGTCTACCAAGGCTGTGACTGTTGCAAACTCTTTCGATGCCATTGCCACCCTCACTGAATGCGCTCCGAGCTGTGCTAGGTCTGCGCCTGCTTTTTGCATGATTTGCGCACCCATCTGGCTATAGTCGCTGTTGCGACCGCCTTGAACTGTCTCCTATGAACAATTAGCAATTGTGATATTCCTCCTCCGCGGTCCTGGATTCGTACTCTCTAATACACGCCGCTATGCAGAGCTTAGGTTGTATTTGCAGACAGGGGAATGAGATCGACAAAGAATATGTTTTTGTTCTTCTCGACAGGGTGAAAGTAAAACCTTCTGGTCCAAACACTTTCTTATCCATGTCTAGACCCTTCACTTCTGCCAATTGGCGACAGGATACAAGGCATAAAAGCATTGGTAGTTTCCATGATAATTGGGCCATAGTTAGGTATTTGTTTACCGGCCAACTCGTGAGAAACTGAAGAACTGTATTCACATCCCAAACGTACGTGTACCTGGTACTGGGGGTGTCTGGAACCTTGCTCTTTCATAAGCCTGGCTAGTCTCTTATTGGTGTTCCGTCTACTGGCAAATGGCCTGCCGATATCGCTGACCAGTAGACTCCCATGGTCCTTTACTTTCCTCTTTGAGATATGCTCGAAAATTTAGCACAGCTACTATAGGGGCAGAAACACCACTTCTCCCATCTGCCTGATGCCGCAGTGTAGCTCCGTCGTGTGGATGGAGCCCAAGATTCTGATATAAGTCATGAAGCATGACCCAAAATACCTGGCAGGGCCCACCTTCTCCTGATACCCTGCATGCCATCAGTGGAGCATACCCTTCACTCTCAGAGACTACCTAGCTGAGTCTGTGAGCAGGTGTTTGTCTGCCGGGAGAATCCACAGGAAATCTGGGGAATGTTCCGTCAGAACTGCAAACCACCCTTGCAATTTCCATATGGGAGACACAATCACTAAGCTTGCTTTATCACTGCAAACTTTGCTAATACTCTGCTCAGTATTCTGAATCGGGGAAAAGCGTAGTGCAGTTTCCTATGCCAGCTCTGTAGAAATGCGTCTGTTCCCTGCACGCTCGGGTCAAACCTCCAGCTGAGGAGACAAATAGATCTGTGTGAACCGGGCCCATAATTGGTCAAGTCGCTGGAATACCACTCTGTTGAGCATCCAGTTGATGGAGTCGGTCAGCAGGCGCAAGTTGCAATATGCTATTAAATACAGGGTCCCTGGGAGGTATTATGCTGTGACTGAGATCTTCGTCTCTAGGCAATAATGCCAGAAATCTTTCACTACCTCTGCTTGGAGTTTAGACTTTATTCCTTCTAGGTGGTTTATGTATCTGACTGCTGAAATGTTGTCCATCTTCAGCAGAATGCAGCAGCTTACTCTGTCTTTTGTAAACGCCTTTATATTGAAAGATCCATCTAGCAGTTCAGCACAGTTTATATGCAGCTGTAATTTTTCTGCGTTCCATTTCCCTCCTGTCTCTAGTTCACGCAATGCACTCCCCAGCCAACTCTTCTTGCGTCTGATTCTATTATTAGGTCCGGACTGTCTTCGAAGATGACTCGTCCGTGTCAGGCCTCCATATTCTGTAGCCACCACAGTAATTCTGTCTTGGATACCTGATCTAATGGTATCAATTGGTGGTATCGAAGGCCCTGGTACAGGTGCTTTATTTTCAATCTCTGAAGTGCTCTGTAATGCAAGGGCCCTGGGAAGATGGCTTGTATGGATGCTGCTAACAATCTCACTACTCTCGCTAGAGTTCTCAATGAGATAACTTCTTGTCCAGGCATATTCATATCACTCTCCTGATGTCTCTTAGCTTCCTTAGGGGAAGCTCTAGGGTTGCTTTTCTGGTTTCTACTATAAAACCCAGGAAGTCTATCCTTCTTGTAGGTGACATATCGTATTTCTCTGCATTCACCAGAAAGCCTAGGGATGTGAGCAGTTCCTTCACCCACTTTGTCTGGTATTGCAAGGTCTCTGCTTCTCACCATCAGTAAGATGTTGTCTAGATATAATCATCTGTACTCCCTTTACTTTGACTGCTGCTGACACTGGTCTCATGAGCTTTGTAAAGGCCCAAAGGGCCGACGTGAGCCCGAAGGGCATGGTCCTGAACCGCCAAAATCGCTCTTCCCAGTAAAAGCTAGGAAAGGTTTGTGTTCCTTGGCTATGGGGATCATCAGTTTTTTGTCCTTTACATATATTTGTAACGCTCACCTGATTCCCACGGAGGCGCCGGTCTGGCTTCGAGTGCTGGTGCTTCTTCAATGGTGAAGCGCAGGACTCTGAAGATGGACAGGAAGGGCCCCTCTACTCTGGCTTCTCTGGCTCGCAGGAATATACCCCTGTGCGTGAAAAGGGAGTATTACCTACTGACTGAGTTATGCTCGAGCCTCCCACTCTCTTCCAACCCTTCACAATACCCTTCCACGATTCCTCGTGAAGTCTCACCTTAGGGTCAGGAAGGATGAGCTCTCCATCCTGCTTCTAATGCAGGGGCGCGTTGAAACCCAGTTACTTCACTGGATTGAGGATTGATGGGAGTTCAGGTAAGCTTGACTATTCAGGTAAGGTGCTGTAAAAGTTCTGCTGCAAGTTCAAAAGTCCAAGTTTTATAATAATGTTCATTGTCTTGTTGCAGCAAGCGCTAATGCTTATGTCTTTTTCCCCTTAGGGGCCGGGGTTCCGAATGCCGAAGATATGGCGCCGACCCGAAGTTAAACGTGCAGTTCCAGTAAATGACAGGTAAGTTCTGGATGAGCGCTCGGGTAATGTCTTTGCATTCGCTCATTCAATGTCTTTGTCTTTTTTCCCCATAGGGGCCGGGGTCCGGAAAATGCCTGGAAGCGGCAAGACCCGAAATGAAATGGGAATGACCCAACAGGTAAGTCTTAGAAGGAAACTGAGCTTTTCCTATTCCTTTCCTTCTCTCACCTTGTTCTTGTTTTTTTCTCTCTAGGCTCTGGGAAGTGGCTGTGGATCCGGATGATCGCTGCTGAAGATGGAGGCGTCCAGGATAGGTGAGTGAAATGCAGCGCTGCAGCGATCGTAGCGAAATGCTTTTAAAAATGATGTCTTCCTTTTCAGGATCGTCGGTGTGATGTCTCCGTGGTGCTGATTTAGCAGGTAAGGTCTTTTGTCTCTCTTTGCAGGTGACCCAGGATACTGACAGGCGTGGCTGAGGTCCAGATGCAGGAGCTGACACGGTGAGCGTCCGGCTGCGAGGAGCAGAACAACGCGAAGCGTGAGTTGCTGATCGGGCGTGGTTTAAATAGCTTTGGAAGAAGTTCCAGGAATGTATCCTTCCACCGATCAGGTATGTATCCTTCCCCGACCACACCCAGGTGGAAAGTAGCCCCACACGTAAAGTAGTTCCATTCAGGCCTAAAGAGGGCCTGGATGTAGCAGCATGGTCTGCATCAGGTAAGTGCACATTAAAACACATGAACACATGTCTAGCTTTATGAGCCTGGCGCCTAAGGCGCCAGGCCTGCGTCCAAAGGGCCCCAGCTTGGGCCCGCTGGCACTCCCCTGGGGGAAATGATGCCTGCCTCTGGGGTTGCTGGGTCGGATCTGGCTCCTTGGAGGTAGGCATCATGACAGTAACCCCCCTCAAGGCCCCTCCCAAGGTTCTTTCCTCCGGGGGTTTTGGCTTCTTCGGAAATCTCCGGTGAAACCTTTGTACTAATCGAGGTGCGTGGACATGATTACTAGGCTCCCACGATCTCTCCTGAGGTCCATATCCCTTCCAGTCAACAAGATAGAAGAGTTTCGACTTTACCACCTTGGAGTCTAAAATGTCTTTAACTTCGAATTCTAATTCCCCTTCAATTTGAACTGGATCTGGAGGCTTGTACAATCGGGTTCCTGGTTGTACTGGCTTCAAAAGTGATGCATGAAAAACTGGATGAATACGCATGTTGGATGGTAGATCCAGTTTAAAGGCCACTGGGTTGATTATAGCCTTGATGGGGTAAGGGCTATGAATCTGGGATTGAAGGTTCGCGGGCCCTTGAGGGGTAAATGTTTAGTTGCTAGCCATACCTGGTCTCCTACTTGGTAAGGAGGAGTTTTACTTCGGTGCAAATCAGCGTTTTCTTTATACTTTTTCTTGGCTTGCTGTAAATGACTTGCTGCTTCTTTGAAGGTTCGGGTTATTGTGGAATGCAGATGATTTACTGCGGGCATTTCCAGGGTCAGAGGTGGATCTAGGTCAGAGGTTCGAGGATGGTAACCATACAAAGTATAAAAAGGGGTTTGTCTGGTTCCAGAATGCACTGAGTTGTTGTATGCATATTCTGCGATCGAAAGAATGTCTTTCCAATTCAACTCAGATTGGTGTAACATGCACCGAAGATATTGCTCGAGAGTCTGATTGGTTCTCTCGGTTTGTCCGTCGGTCTGGGGGTGGTGGCTGGTGGATAACCGCACATCTATTTGTGCTAATCGGCAACACTTCTTCCAAAAATGGGAGATAAATTGACTTCCACGATCCAAGACTAATACGGAAGGGAAACCATGTATGCAAACTATATTCTCCAGGAATTCCTTGGCCAAGGTGGAAGCTGAAGGCAAACCTTTTAAAGGGATAAAGTGGGCCATTTTGGAGAATAGGTCCACAATTACAAGGATTGTGTTGAAACCAGCACGAGGAGGCAGGTTGGTTATAAAGTCCATTGACAGGGTGTGCCATGGTGCCGGTGGAATATCCAAGGGTTGAAGTAGGCCGGCTGGCCTTTTCTTTTGAGCTTTGTTTTGGGTGCAAATTCCACAAGACAGAACAAAAGACTTTATGTCTTTTCTCCAAGAAGGCCACCAGAAGTGGCGTTTGATTTTTTCCTCCGTTTTAGCGATACCAGGGTGTCCTTCCATTAAAGATTCATGATGATGGGCAATAACAAGTTCTTGCAATTCTTTACTTGGCAGAAATAACCGCTCCTGGAAGTAGGGTAAGTCATCCTTAACGGTGTAATGAGGACCCTTTTGACTCCATTCCAGTAAGGTTGAAGAGTCTAGAAGTTGTTTTACTTGCGTTTGGATGTCCTCAATAGTTTGCAATGAAGTTAAGCCTAAGATTCTTTGCTCAGGTATGATGGGCACAGGTTCTAAGCACGAATTAGGTTATGCCATGCCAATCCGGGATAAGGCGTCCGCTTTTCCATTCTTGCAGCCAGGGCGATAGGTAATTACAAAATCAAATTCCGCAAAGAATAGAGCCCATCGCAGTTGTTGTGAAGATTGAGCTTTGGCCGTCTTTAAATACTGTAAGTTTCTGTGGTCCGTAATTACGGTGATGGGGTGTCTTGCCCCGAGAAGGTAGTGATGCCAAGCCTTGAAAGCAGATTTGATGGCCAGTAACTCTTTATCGGTAATTGCGTAGTTGATTTCAGGAGGAGAACATTTTCTGGACCAAAAGGCCACTGGGTGTAGTTGGTTAGTTTGTGGGTCTCTTTGCGACAGGACAGCTCCCATGGCCGAACTGGATGCGTCGGTTTCCACAATGTACGGGAGATCTGGGTGCGGGTGCTTCAATACAGGTGCAGAGGTGAATTTGGTTTTCAGGTCCTGAAAGGCTTGTTCGGCCTCAAGAGTCCATTCGAAGCGTTTGTTTTTCTTTAGGAGAGCTGTGATGGGTTGGACTGTTCGGGAAAATTCCGGGATGAATCTTCGATAGAAATTGGCAAAGCCGAGCATGCTCTGAACTCCCTTCTCCGAGCTAGGAGATGGCCATTTGAGGATGGCGTCCACCTTTCGCGAGTCCATTCGGACTCCTTGAGGTATCAGGATGAATCCGAGAAACTCAACTTCTGTGGTATGAAAAACGCATTTTTCGAGTTTTGCAAATAGTCTGTGCTGGCGCAATTTCTCAAGAACTGCCCTAACATGTTTTCTGTGATCAGATTCTGAAGAAGAGTACACCAGGATGTCGTCAATGTAAACAATGACACAGACATCGATAAGTTCCCGAAGAACATCATTCATAAAGTACTGAAAGGCGGCAGGTGCATTGCACAAACCGAAGGGCATCACCTGATATTCGAAGAGCCCAAACTTGGTGCGGAATGCAGTCTTCCATTCGTCGCCTTCTTTTATACGCACCAGGTGATAAGCTCCTCCGAGATCTAACTTGGTGTACACACAAGCGTCTTTCACCTGGTCGATAAGCTCAGGGATCAAGGGCAGAGGATAAAGATTCTTTATCGTTGTTTGATTTAGGGCGCGATAGTCTATACACGTTCTAAGGACACCCTCTTTTTTCGGCATGAAGAACAGAGCTGAAGAGACAGGAGACTTGGACGGGTGAATAAAACCATTGGTTAGGTACTGATCTAAATACTGACGCAAATGCAGGTTCTCAGGTTCCGTAAGAGCATAAATCCTACTACAAGGTAGTTGAGCATTGGGTAACAGATCGATTTGGCAATCATAAGACCGATGGGGAGGTAACGTGTTAGCCTGTTCTTTCTGAAAAACGTCTTGGAATTCTTGGTATTCTGACGGTAACTGTACAGGGGTGGAAGTTGCTGAGGCTAGACCCATCGCTGGATTTCTTGGATAACAAGTTGGTTCACAATCAGGAAAACTTATCTTCTTTGCTCGCCAGTCAATTCTGGGATTATGTTTTTCTAACCAAGGAATTCCAAGAATTACTTGAAATTGTGGGGCCTTGATCACATCAAACACGATTGCTTCCCGATGTCCGTCCTGAACCACCAGTGTCACATCAACAGTGGAATGTGTTACGGGCCCTGAGGCTATTTCGGTTCCATCTACTGTAGTAATGACATCTTGGGTTACTTTTGGGCGGAGAGGAAGCTTAATCCTGGAAGCCAATTCACGGTCTAAGTAATTTCCAATAGCTCCACTGTCGATGTATGCTTTTATAGCATGCAACTTCTGAGGCTGTTTTGGGTCCACGAGCACCATTGGCATGACAAAATGCGAGGTCAAAGAGTTAGTTTTCAAGCTCAGCAAGCGGACCCCTACGCTTGTCGGGCTAGGTCGTTTCCCGAATCAGGTGTCTATAATTCGTTATCAGTAGCTCCAACCACCTTCTCAGGTGGTTTAACTGGACAATTCCGAAGAAAGTGACCGGAAGTCCCGCAATACAGACAAAGTTGCATTTGCCGCCTTCTCTCTCGTTCTTTCTGCGTTCATGGTCCTTTAACACCACCGATTTGCATAGGTTCGGATACGTCGGTACTCTTGGAGTTAGCGTGGGTTTTGATCGGTATTCGGGTTTCGTACTTGAACCGATCTGCTTTTCTGTTTTGAAGTTTGTGATCAAGTTGAACCACCAAGTCTATGTAGTCTGCGCAGACCTGGGGTGGGTTTACTATATGAGCTAGAACATCCTTAAGCTCTCCGCGCAGGCCTCCATGAAACAATCTGATCCTTTTGTTTTCTGGCCATCCAGTTTCCACAACCAGTCTGTTAAAGGTGGCAAGGTAGGGCAGAAGATCCTGATTACCTTGTCGTAAGGATAGCAGTTCGTTATCAAGGGCCTGTCCTTGAGAGTGTCGAGCGAACAATCTTTCCATGCTGGCCTGGAAGCCCTGAAAATCCTGGAGAATGGGATCATCCTGATTTACCAATGGAATAGGCCAATCGGCAGCACTGCCACTGAGGTAAGATAGTATAAAGGCTACCTTGGTCTGGTCGTTAGGGAAGGCTCCGGGTCTGCATAGAAAGTGTAAACGACATTGGTTCATAAAGACGGCATATTTCTTGGGATCCCCCGCAAAACGTTCAGGCGGGGCCAAAGGCATGTGTCCAGGTAGATTGATTTGTACCGGGTTATTCAAACCAATTGATGTGGAAATGTCTCCGGAATTAGGTAAAGGAGTGTGCCCAGCCTGGGCCTGTAATAACCTTTTGGCTAGGTCATCTGTTCTTTCCTTGGATAGGATCAGTTCTCTTTTGAGAGCGTTCGTCTCCTGGCGGGCTGAGTGCACCTCTGCCCGTAATTCCCCCAAAAGCTGGGCCAGCTGGTCAGTCTCGGAAGTCTCCATAGCACCCGGGTGGGAAATTGTGGGTAGGCTTCGCGTTCTGTAATGCTCACCTGATTCCCACGGAGGCGCAGGTCTGGCTTCGGGTGCTGGTGCTTCTTCAATGGTGAAGCGCAGGACTCTGAAGATGGACAGGAAGGGCCCCTCTACTGTGGCTTCTCTGGCTCGCAGGAATATACCCCTGTGCGTGAAAAGGGAGTATTACCTACTGACTGAGTTATGCTCGAGCCTCCCACTCTCTTCCAACCCTTCACGATACCCTTCCACGATTCCCCGTGAAGTCTCACCTTAGGGTCAGGAAGGATGAGCTCTCCATCCTGCTTCTGATGCAGGGGCGCATTGAAACCCAGTTACTTCACTGGATTGAGGATTGATGGGAGTTCAGGTAAGCTTGACTATTCAGGTAAGGCGCTGTAAAAGTTCTGCTGCAAGTTCAAAAGTCCAAGCTTTATAATAATGTTCATTTTCTTGTTGCAGCAAGCGCTAATGCTTATGTCTTTTTCCCCTTAGGGGCCGGGGTTCGGAATGCCGGAGATATGGCGCCGACCCGAAGTGAAACGTGCAGTTCCAGTAAATGACAGGTAAATTCTGGATGAGCGCTGGGGTAATGCCTTTGCATTCGCTCATTCAATGTCTTTGGGCCTCATTACAACTCAGGCGGTAAGGGGTTTACGGCGGTGTAAACAGCGCCGACCCTTACCGCCTGATTCCGAGGTCCCTTAGCGCCATGGAGGTTTTAACACCTGCTTTTAGCTTTTAGCAGGTGTTAAAATCCATGGCGCTAAGGGACCTTGATGTTAATTACGCCACCGTAATTTACGGTGGCGTAATTAACGCCTTCCCCACTCCCATTATGCCCTATGGGGCAAAAATGGGAATGGGGAAGGGTAAATGGGGATTGGGGACTTACCGCCCCGCCAACCTCGGAATGGGGCGGTAAGTCTGCCAACCACCATGGCGTAAACGTAGTTTAAATAGCTTTGGTAGAAGTTCCAAGAATGTATCCTTCCACCGATCAGGTATGTATCCTTCCCCGACCACACCCAGGTGGAAAGTAGCCCCACAGGTAAAGTAGTTCCATTCAGGCCTCAAGAGGACCTGGATGTAGCAGCATGGTCTGCATCAGGTAAGTGCACATTAAAACACTTGAACTTGGGCCCGCTGGCACTCTCCTGGGGGAAATGATGCCTGCCTCTGGGGTTGCTGGATCGGACCTGGCTCCTTGGAGGTAGGCATCATGACAATATTCTCGTAAACCATTCTGGCTTTTCTCAGGGTATCCCTCAATTGGTAGATACCTTCCATTTTGAAATGCCTGTATACTACCCAGCTGTTGAGTTCATTCCTTTCTCTTTCCTGTGAACCAGAAACATATTGCTTATAAATATTTGTTCCTGACTGCAGGGCTTGATGGCCCTCTTGTCTGCAAGCTGCTTCAACTCCTCTTGGAGAAGTGATTGCTCCTCTGTGGCCATGAGAATGGGTCTCGGCCGTCTCTCTTGTATTGGGTACCCTACAAATTCTAGATGTAGACCTCTGACAGTCTGTAGTACCCATGCATTGCTGGAATAGCTTGCAACAATATGTCTGTGTCCTCCCCGACTGGTGAGTAGGCGCCGGATCTCACCTGTATTTACTCCTTGGAACCGCCCAGCTCCTCGGCTTCTTAGTACTCTGGGGAATCTCCCCCAGGTCGGGAAAAAGGAATCTTGCTGACCGGACTCCCAGTAATGGGCTCTCGGGCCCAGAGGTCTTCAGGTAGATGTAAAGTGACTGGCAGAACAACATATGTATCGACCAATCCCAACAAAAACTCTACTTGGGAATATCTTCTTTATGGAGGCTTGCACCTTTTCCAGAGATGTGTATGTCTCTACAAATCTCCCCATTTCTTTCCCAAAGGTTTCACCAAATAACAGCCCTTGTGCTGATTCACATGCTTTGAACGAAGCGAGTTCACTCAGTTTGGCGTCTATTTTTAGGAGTAGTCCTCTTCGCCTCTCCTTAGAAATGGCACAGTTTACGTTGCCTATGAGGCATACTGCTCGCTGCGCCAATTCACCAGAGTGTCACTGTCTATCTCTTCCCCTGTGTCTATCGCCCGTTTTGCCAGTACTTTCTCTTGACAGCTCTTGCAGGCTCTGTCCATCCCTTTCTTGGGATCCTTGGCTGTCTTGGAGACGAAAGTCAGCATCCTGGGGTTCATCTCTGGGGTGTCTGCCACTTTGCCTGCTAAGTCTGGTCATGAGCATTCTGCCCTCATATGCTGCCTGTTTTCTTTGTTGAGGGCCTTGCTTATTCTTTGTGCCATGTACATGCCACTCAGGGCTATGGCTGCCAGCCTGACGATTTATGTTTGTAATGCTCTCTGGACTGAACATGTCTGTCATGTCTGAGTCTGGCTCTTCCAGATGTTTTTCTTTGCATTCACTCTTGCCGCTCTTAGGTGTTACCCTGTCTTCTATTGCTTACTCTCCTCCACTTGTGAGGGGTTAGAGGCTCCCTGAGGGAAAGAAAAAATTGTAAAATCTGGTGAGTATGAAAAATGTATATTGGTGGCTTGCCTCGACCACCAAACTTGTTATATACAAACAATACATTGTAGTTTATATAGCTAAGAAAAAAATGTTTTTCTTTTTGTTGTTTTGTAAATAGAGAGAGACTGAATGGATACAATTATTTGAAGAAGATAATTCTGTTTGAAAGGAAATTAAAAAAAACAAAGATGTGTTTAATCGATCAAAGATGCTTCTCTGTTTGATTTAAAAAATTTGAAAAGGAATACCGGAAGCGCACTTTAAGGAAGCGTACTAATAAAAAGAATTCCCTGAGACTCTTAACCTGAGTCTGTGTCACTGTCGCCCATATTATCATCCCCTGTGTTGGAGGTCGGGAGGTATGTCACTGCTGCCCTTTGGAGGAAGGCCTGTTTTAATTTCCCAAAGGCGTCAGCTACCTGTGGGGTCCTGTCTTTCACCCCTTCTTTCTGACCCGGGGGAGTCAGCGAGGCTTTCCTTTTGTGCGTCGTGGTACTCCCCTACCGGCTCCTACTGGCTATTGTGGATGTGCTGGGTGGCTTGTTTGTGCGCCCTCTCTGTATCTGTTCTAGGAGAGATTCTAGAGTAGCCAGTCATTCTTGGATGGGTCTTTCCCCTTCTGCCACTGCCTCTACCAAAGAGCTCCCTAGCACTGTCTTGAAGCTGAGCGCTAGGTCCTGCATTTGCTCCTCATCCTCTCACTCATAATCTGAAATTATGGGAATGAATGTGCTGTGTGCCTCTGCACCTGGATAAACAGGTTGCTTCTGCACATCCACTGCCCAATTGGCTGAGTATGAATCTCAAGCTAGAGCTAGCTGTCTCTGAGGCTTATTCTTTTGTTTTCTCTTTTTTTTCTTTACTCATGAGCTTTCTACCTTGTGCTTGTGTGCCTGTGTGGTCTTTCTCTATGAATTTCGATAAATTGCAGCTTCTGTGCTGTTGAATGCTGCCTAGCTGTTTAGCTTTTGTGCTCTGTGTGTTCTGAGGTGTTAGTCTTCCTCCGTGCAGTCTGTGTCGCATAGGCAACATTCCTTCACTTTAGCTCCTCCCTCCCGAGGGAGCAGGCCTTAGCCCAACTCACTAAAGGTGCGCACGGATCTTCTGTGAGGTAAGAGGGCCTCACTCTGAGCTTGGCGAGACAGAGCAGACCGCCGGGTGTGCTAATAGTGTAGCACGCGGTCCGCTCACTTGTCGGCTCTAATTCAATATGTTATCTCCACTTTGAAATGTGTTTGCATTCATTTGGTATTGTTATATTGTTAATGTATATAATTATTGTCAACGCTTTCATGGAGGGAGTAGTGGTGTGAAGGATGGAGTAAACCTGTTGGTTAGGGAGTCACAGTGTGTAGGGGAATTAGCAGTGTACAGGAGAGAGAAGTCACATCAAAGGGTGGAGGCAGTTAGAGAAGGAGAATGAGACATTAGACAGACAGAGGAGTAAGATGCAGAGTGTAGAAGGAGTGAAGGATGGTGCAGTTGGAAGTAGGCCAGCAGAGAGAAAAAAGTAGTTCATAGAGAGAGGCCAAGGAACAACAAAGTATCAGAGGAAGACGACCAGGTTGGGCAGTGTGTATGAAGGCACTTCCCCAAATCCCTTGGTAGATACTAAGAAACTGGTAGTGTCAGGAGATTTTAGGAAGTTAGTTTTGCAGTCTAGACTGAGAAGGCAATTGCAGACATCTATAGAATAGACACTAGGGCCTAATATTCACTATCTACTAACCTAGGGAATAGGGACACCAGGATTAAGGTGTGGAAGCCTGCTACTAGATGAGAAACAGGGAGAGAGAGCGCGAGAGAGAGAAAGAGAGCGAGAGAGAGAGAGAACCCTAATCAGCTACCTACATAAGCAATACCCTTGGGAGTTGGAGTATTCAAAGGCCATCTAATGCTTCACAGGATGAACTGGATACTCCTTGACAAAATGTCCTAGTATCACAAGGTCTGTATGTATGCTTGAATGCAAGTGTGGGATTTATAAAGAGCGAGACTAGCTGAGAAGCTACAATGTGTTGTACATAAGGGACAGTGATGTGGTCAAATAACTCTCACCACTCGAACAATGTTGCTCCAGACTTCTTTATTTAAGCTCTCAAATTGCAGCTTCAGTGATCTCCTTATCATCGTCTTATCTGGCGTTCACTTTTCTCGCCATGCATTCCATTCTCCCACTTCTGAAATCAGTGAATCTACAACATGCTATGTTCACGTGGACACAGGTAGTAACTATATACAAGCATTCTACACTATGTAAAAACGTATCACTATATAAAACACACCATAGGTGACTTCAAGGAAGAGTGTGTAGGTAGCAGAGGAGCTGCGATTCTAAGGGGAACATAGGATGAGGGAGCTTCAGAGGGGGAGAATTAGCGTTGATTTAAGAGATCAGTGATTGGAGAGATCTTCTTGAAACACTGGTTCTAGAAGTGCTTCTTGAAGTGCATGATGTAAGGGACCTCTCATACATGCATGGAGTCAATAACAACCTCAAATTGTTCCATTTCCTCCTCAGACAAGGGACCATATAGAACCCCAATTTGAATGAGTGCTGCTTCATCAGCTAACTTGTTCCTCCCTCCTACGTCTGGCAGAGGGGTGTTCTGGAAACCAAAAGAGGCTCTGGAAATAAAGTGTCCACATATTGCACATTTTGAGCAAGCCCAACACTTTTCCCATGAGAAAATATGGACGTAAAATGTGTAACTACACAAAAGAGCCCTACCGGGAAATCTCCAGAGTTTCCGCTAGGCCAGACCACCCCTGGCCTGGCATCTCAGCAGCAGATAAAGATACTACAATATTCTTTGCCTTCAACATCTGCACTTTAATAATCAATAATCAGTTTATAGCGCCATTTCCATCAGTCCCAGAAAAGCAGGCGGAAAAACACACTCTAGCCAATGCATCCAGTATCTCTTCCTTTAAGCATGAACATAACAATGGGCCTCATTACGACCCAGGCGGTAAGTTACCGCCTGGGTCGTACCTTTACCACCATGGCGTAAACTACGTTTACGCCATGGTGGTTGGCGGACTTACCGCCCCATTCTGAGGTGAGTGGGGCGGTAAGTCCCCATTAACCCATTTACCCTTCCCCATTCCCATTTTTGCCCAATAGGGCATATTGGGAGTGGGGAAGGCGTTAATTACGCCACCGTAAATTACGGTGGCGTAATTAACAACAAGGTCCCTTAGCGCCATGGATTTTAACACCTGCTAAAAGCAGGTGTTAAAACCTCCATGGCGCTAAGGGACCTCGGAATCAGGCGGTAAGGGTCGGCGCTGTTTACGCCGCCGTAAACCCCTTACCGCCTGGGTCCTAATGAGGCCCAATGTGTATTGTGTTCTCTGAACCTATAATGAGTGAGCTCCTTACTTCCTACATCTCGTTATACAGACAAATATCCGTTCACCCGTGAGTTAAAACATAAAGACCTTCTTCAGCAGAACCTTCAACATTAGGCAGATCATACTTCTGGTTGAAGATACCAGGCTGAATAATCATCCAACAATGCATAGGAAGCAATGCATTAACACACACCTATGTCTAGATTCACAATCAAAACTCCACAGTTGACTAGTCAGAGGAAAAACAGTTTGGCTGGAAAGCAAATGGATCAAGTGCACGCAACGTATAGACCCAAGGGTATATACAAACTCTAATAGCATTTAACTAAGTACTCTTAATATAGCAATCTATTTACAACAGAACAAACCTTCAATTGTTATCACAACCTTCTTTGTTAGTATTTATACATAGAAAAAAGCACAGTGAATACAAATAATTCATTTAAAATACATTACTAAGTCCATAGTTTACAAATTATTGCAAATTGAACACACACATCCATCGGTAACCAATATTCAAACCATGCATTCCGAACCACACTCATTCCCATACATTATTCATAAATCTAGGGCAACTAACGCTAATGAACAATTTTTAAAGAAAGTAGGTCATGAACATTGATGTAAAGTGCTGTCTTGACAATAAATGCATTGTAATAATCAAATGCTGACATGTATCAATTGTCTATTCTGATACAATAATTCACCAAACAGTTGATATAGGCTATCCAGCTTTTGTTGTTCAATGGAGCTTGTGAAAAAAGTGTCTACTCAAGTTTCGCTGGGTAATCTAACTGCGTTTCATACCCCAGCCTTCTTCAGGACACTTGCAATCAATTCTGATCACAATGGTATGTGTTACTAACTGAAAGTGGTGTAGCAGTGTGGATGAAAAACCATCCAAACCTGATGTTTGAAGACATAACAAGGCTTAAGGGGGGGCTGGATCGTTCAACCCCCCAAATGAGCGGGCTGGCATCTCAGTCTCGGGAACAAGATGATTAAATCAGTTTATTCCTCTACACATCCTGGCGTGTTGATGCATCTAGCCAAGATCACGTTCGCGTGTTGAATGGCCACGAAAGTAAATGGAAGCATCAGGGGATGGACTGCTCTACATTGCTCGAGGAGGAATTTGTGCCTAAGGCCTTATTTGAAAACTGCCTTACACAACAAAATACCATTGCACACATTATGTAAGCAGTAGCATTCAATTGTCACTATTTTGGAGCAACATAAGCATTGTTTGCAGGGTGTGTCACGCCGCCATCTCCCGGTGGCCGCTGGCGGCTTTGGAACGCTTGGCGTTGGCTGCGCCATTCGATTGTTCTGGGTTGTTTACTCACTTCCTGGTCCACCAGTCTAGTCTTTTTGCTCTTTGGCGCCGGTTCAGTATTTAACCCCGCCCATCTCTGGGTTCGGCGCGTTGCAACTTGGTCATTTTCACTTTGTTGCTGTGCTCCCGTGTTTTTCTCCTCGCGCTTGCTCTGCCTGGTTTTCCTCGTTTTCTACTCCCTCTCCTGCTACCCGAGTATCTCGCTACTCGGGCCATTTCCTTTGCCTCTTCCGCTTGCCTTTCTCTGCCTTTTCTCTTCTCCTTCTCTTTTCTTTCCTTTCCGTTCTGTGCTCTATTTACCTGGCCTATTTGTTGTACTCCGCTCCTTATCCACGGCCATTTTCTTCCCGGGCGTCGGCTACAGTTCTACCTCTACTCTTCAGCCTCAAGCACAAGATCTACCTTCTATGCTACTACCTTCGGAACCTACACAGTGCGCAACGGATCTCCTTCCTCCAGTTCTGGACTATAGAACCACCCGGAAGTTTACTTCAACAACCACCACTGAGTGGTTTTTTTAAGCGGCTGCTTTTTTCCTCTCCATTCGGTCCCCGCGGGAAGGGAGTCCACTGCTTCCCTTTTGAACAGGGAATCAGGGTGGCTTCTTACCAAGGACGACCCTTTCTCTTCTCAAAGAAGAAATCAAAGAAGAAGCTCACTCGGCGAACGGTCTCCTCAGAGGATTCAGGTGAGGAGGAAGGGGAGGTGGACATTGATCTCGTCGAAGACCTACCTTTAACAACAGTGCATGACAGGGTGACGGAAGCGGACTAAGACGTCATAATTATTGAAACAGAATGATTGGGTGTATCTAGAAAACAAACAAAAATGTATGTTTTCCCTTAAAATCATAACAGAAAACAATTGAAGTTGTTCCTAATAAAGCAAGACACTGTTTTCCATAAGAAAACTAAACAAATGTTTCTCCAAACACAAAAATGCCAGCATAAAGAACAATGTCCCTGACAACAAAGACAATAAAACAAGAAAGGGACATTTCATCTGCAAACAATAAAATGGCACCCCTAAAATGCGTCAAAACCACATATGAAGTTTGCCCTGAAAAAATTAATAAAAATAACTAATATTAGCCTCGAAATAAATGAAACAAAATTGTTGCCTAATGTCCCTCCAAAATGTCCAAAACGCTTACTTTGAGTTTAGGATCGGGCCTTATTTGCCTTTCTTGAGTCAAATTAAATCTGCTAATGTTTAAAGGTGCCCATACTTTGTTTCCACATTCAAACCCACCCGAGTTTGTGTGATTTCCTGAATCCAGCACAAGTTTGAAGATCTCAACTGACCTTACCTCTGAATCCGGGCTTGCTGATGCAGCCCAAACTTGGATGAGAAATGAACATGTGAAGATTCCCCAATGGGCTGTTGCAGATTTATTTGAAACCAGGGGTGCCCGAGGCTCTAGGAATTTATGGATCCATATTTGGAGATTTGCCTCCACAGCACATTATGATCACAGCCAATTACTTGGAAAAATACATGTTATTATTGATGCACATACATTATGAATGTATACTGCACACATATAACCATGCACACGCCCCCATAGGGTCTTACCACTCACATTGCTCACAGAACATATCTCTTACTCAAGTAGCTCCTCCCTGCTACCTGGTGGTGCAATGAGCGGCCAGTGCTGATCGCCAATGTGATTGCCATTTCAGTGACAGAAGCACTGTCTGATGAGATCATGCGAAATGTAGGGGAAACATTCAATCCCAGCATGAGCAATCAGTAATTCACCCCGCTGAGATTCGATTCAGTGTATTCTGATCAATGATTCATCATACAACAGAAAACACATTCAGCATCCAAGTCATGGTTCAGGTGGGGTTCTTTCATATGAGTTGCAGCCTGCAGTGCTTTGTTGCAAAACACCAGGATATGCAAAGGCCACTATGTAATGGGAGGCGGATAGACAAATGGAAACACCATATCCCACCCCTGGCACACCCTGCATTCAAAGACACAGCAGTTGACTTCAGGTCATGTAGGGGTGCAGTTGTTCTGGATTGCGTTTCAGATAAGCAGTCAGTATTTACACACAGTCATCATGTGTTTGACACCTTGTATGTTCTTGTGCCCTTCAAAGGTAATTTAACATGCTTTAGTATGTCAACGTGGGATAGCACACAATAAAGGAAAACTAAGATTTGGCAACACCAGCAGTTTTGGCATTTGTATAGGCAGGTGTATTCCCCTTCTGCAATGTTTAGGCATTACAATGTTTGACAAATGCTCCCAATAAATTGAGAAACATGATCCTACTATTATTGACCTTTTCTATTCAAAAGAACAGATACTGAGACGCTTTAAGTACTTATAATTCAGGGATATGTATGGAGTGCTGTTTTGATTATAAATGAAGTGGTAGATATAACACTTGCTTAACAGGTTTTCAATACACCAGGAGCTGTTTACTAGCTGCAAGCCATTACTAGCTGCAAGCGACCCAGTACCAGCTGGTTTCTAGGCAGAGGTAGCTGTTTTAAATGATGTAAATGTGACAAAGATATAGATAACACACATATAGTGCTGCCCAACTGGTCTATTTGTATCCCTCTACAAATGGCAGACAAAAGTGCTAAGGTCGTATACCAATCACCTTTTTGTCATGCAGGTGTCAGAGGGATGGAACTGTCGGGGTAATATCCCGGGGGCTGCCAAGACCGTCCGCAGACCTCCGTGGTTGGGGGGCCCAACTCCTCCCGCGTCCCAACAGAGTATGAGGCACACACAAGAGCAAAGAGTTACTGCTGTTTATTGCATAAAACAGGCAGGGCGGGCTCACAGGTCATAGGCATCCGAGAGACCTCTCAATCATGGTGGGCCCTTTTTCTAGCTGTATGACGCGGCTACGTGTGTCACCTAGGAAGACTGGCCCCAAAACCTAACGCCTTCTCGGGTTGGCTCCCCAAGTGGTAGGGTCAGTGTAGGCACATATAGAGAAGACGGTTAGTGGTGGAGAAAGGGTCAGGTGGTACGCTTGGGCCGTCCGTAAAAATTGTTACAAGAAGGTTGTTACAAGGGGGCAATTAGTGATCTCATTGGTTCATCCGCGAGCCCCCAAGCCTGGGACCATCGCTGTTCCCAGCTTGCGGTGTACCTGGTGCTGGCAACAAAGTATGACTATGTGATCTTTTTTCAAGAAACGTGGTTAGTTAATGCTCCTTATTTAACGAGTTTCCAAATTATCCATCAGCACGCATGAACGAAGGGGTTGGGAAGACCAAAAGGCGGTCTGCTTAAAGCCTGTAGGACCTAACAAATAAATGAAGTGACACCCATCCCCTGCAATCAAGATGGTATTTTGGCAGTATCTTTTAAGATTCAATTAGAAGAGAGTTTAGAAGAAATAATAGCTATTCATTTATATTCGAACCCTGGTAGCATAAAACTTACCATCTACTTGGAGGCACTATCAGTCCTTCTAACTCAAATAAAGTAAACACATGGAAAAGCCCAAATCTTGATCGCTGGGGATTTAAACTCTCAATGCGTCCAAAGCAAAATAGGGATACATGGGGAGAGGACTAAAATGGTTTCAGCCAATGGGAGGAAATGGGTATCCTTTTTTTTGGAATGGAACATGTGAGTATCTAATAAGTCCATAGAAGGTAATGTACCCTCAGCTACAACTTGGAGTCAGGGCACCTCCACATCTACCCTAGATTACATTTTTCTCTCATCGGAATTGTTTGACAAGTGCCAGCAGTTTAAGGTAATCACGGGCGGTACTAGTGATCATAAGCGGTTGGAAGCAAAATTTGAGGGGAAATTTAGACAGGAAGTAGTAATGTGGTCACATGAGGTAGAATTGAATAACAAGAAAAAACGTTCAGTAAAATATAAGCGATATGGTGTTCACCTCAATGGCCTTCTTCGCTCAATTACTGATGAGTTACAAGTAGAAGAGCTCAAATACAACTGTAATCCTCTCAGTTTCCATGAGTTCTTATGGGAGGTTGAAAACCCACAAGGAATGTCTTCAACGAAAACCGTTCTCATGCTCATAATTTTCAAAAACGAGAAATTAGATGTTCATTGAGACAAGGAAATGTTAACATCCCAAATGGGGTGGTTTGTAATGACTTAATAAAAAATATAAAGAACAAGTACAAAAACTGGTCTAAACAAAATAATTTATCCAGTATTCAAAATGATGGGGAGGAAATGCTGAGGGCCCTAAAGAAGAAATCATTGCGTTGTTTCAGGGCATTAATTAATGATCGGAATAAGAACCAAATAACAAGCCAGGCCAATCTGGTTATGGAAATAGTATGGGTTAAATATTTATTAGAACATTATAGCACCCCATTAGGCCCTAGTGAGTTTTAGACGCAAGAAGATTCATGGTATCTGGAGTTTGGGGAAGAAGATATAGTTGAATTAATAAAAAGATCATCCGCCTCTAGAGCAGCGGGACCAAATGGTCTAACTAACCAAGTATTGAAGGGTGACGTAGTGATGCGGTCGCAAATCCTCAACAAACTCTTTCGAGAAATAGTGAACAAAAAAACTATCCCCCTGTCTTGGAAGTCAGCAATAATCATCCCCATTTTCAAGAGGGGAGATAGATACAATCCTCTAAATTATCAGGCTATTACATTGCTGGATCTAGAGAGTAAACTATTCATGGAACTTTATGTTGAGAGACCTGCAAGCGTGGGCGATGAACAACAAAATCCTGTCAAAACAGCAGACAGGATTTAGAAAAGGCCAATCAACACTACTCAATGGTGTAACATTGTCTATTTTGAGTGAAGGAAAGAAAGGAGCGAAAAAAGTGTTCCTCTATGCACCCTTTATAGACCTGTCAAGTGCTTTTGATAGAGTAAATAGAGAGCGGCTTTGGGCTAAACTGATTAATTGGGGTGCACCTAAAGCTCTGGTAAATATCTAAGTAGCACTGCATGAGAACAACACTGTAAGGATAAGCCTAAATCCAGAGGGCCAACTCTCGGAACAGATCAAGATTGGAAGAGGTGTGAGACAAGAGTGCATGGCAGCCCCATTCTATTCAATGCATATCTATCAGACTTTGTCTTGGAAATGGAAGCCGCTTCATTCACTAGTCCAAAGATTGTCAATAACATCATTAACTGGCTGATGTATGCGGATGATACTGTGCTGTTGGAGAATACCCCAGTGGGTTTGCAGAGACTCCTAAATACATTGGAGGTATTTATGAAGAAAAATGACTTAATAATCAATCCTGCCAAATCAAAAATATTAATCTTTGGTAAAAATAAATCCATAAAGGAACACAATCAGAAGTTTTCTTGGTCAGTAGCTGGTAATGAGATCCCAGTGGTGGAGGATATGCTATACTTGGGTTATATCCTGTATGCTTCCCCTACATTGAGTCACATTACAGAGGAATTCTCCTCTAAAGCTTTACAGTTAACATCACAAATGCAAACAATGTATGGGATGTATTGTCGATTCTCTCTAGTCCCGGTAGTAAAGTTCTATCTTTCCGAGGTGATTTCAGTACTTATGTACGGACTGGAAGTTAAATCATTAGCATGGGTCGTAAAATGGCAACAGATAGGAGGAACAATATGGAAAAAAGTCTTGGGATTGCCGAATAGCGTATCACCTTCCAGTCTGAGATATGAATTGGGTTTGAGATCATTAGAATCACATGCAGATTGGAAAGTGCTATCTCTTTTTAGACTAACTATGGTCCCTCAAGCTAACACTCTATAAAAGGATTTGTCAAGTCATCTTAAATCGGATGGCTCACATATCTTAATTAAATTGAGAAATATAGCAGAGAGGATTTTGATTAAGTGTGATAGCGATCTCGACACATTCATTTCGAACCCTATGAAAACAAAAAAGGCATTAGTCAGGTCAGATTGGATTAACACCATTGACCAGATGAAGGCATCAACTTCGTCTCCCTCACTCTCCTCGTGTGACAAGAAAGTAGGTACTTTGCCAAAACATCTCATAAAGTTCCCAGATCACAAGATGCGAGGAGACTTTTGAGACTAGGCCTCAATGTGGCCCACATTGGGGTAGTTTGGGTTAGTTGGGGACAAAAGGAGAAAGCAAAGGTATTATGTTTGGAATGTGAAGATACAAAAAAAACAGACTTTTGAACACCTAATGAGTGTGTAAAGGTACAATGAACTTAAGTGAAAAATATTTAGGCAAATTTGTGTACTCACTCGATTGTCTCACATCACCATTCATTTGGGAAAGGTTGATAGCCGGGCATGAAATATCATTGACAGTGAATCTAATGCATATCCTTTATCAGACAGGGCTCATGGATTATGACCGAGATGAAAATAACTGAAAGTTTTAAATCATGTTTTTAGATAATGAAATATGTATTTGCATTTTTATTTTCATGCTCATTTCAATCTCTTTGTTTTTTTGTGTTTTTTTTCTTTTATTTTTGTTTTGTTGTGTTTCTCTGAGTCTTTTTTCATCTTTGAATATGAATTTTGTATATGAATGTTGTGAAAAACCAAATTAGGTTAAAACACAATACAAAAAAGTGTGACTATGTGTCAGTGGCAGACAATGGACAGGTCTGACTATTAGCTGGTGTGCATGCCATTCCCATCGCTGTTGGTGGCCAATTTGTCACTTCATTGTTGCAGTCTGTGTCCAAGACGTGAGACCCCAGCGCCTCTCTGTCCTGTAGGGCTTGGCATTTTATCAGGTCGGCCTGGTCACGTGTTGTGAGACCATGGCTGGAGCAGAATTACGAGCATTTGATTTGTATTGCAACATTGCGGCTTTGGCTGTGGGGCTCTCGTCGGGGCTCGCTCTGCCTAATCAGCGCCTTGCAGTTTTGTATGAGATGCTCCGGCCTGGGGACTCTTGCTTTGCGGCCTACCTTGGCATGGCTTATGGGTGGCGGTACATGGTCCATAATATGGGGGTCGCAAGGGGGGAAAGAGATTCATATGCATTAGTCCATATCATACCATATCATATCATATTAGTCCACAACAGGACTGCAAGACTTGTCATTGGCCTCAAACCCTGGATCGTATCTCTCCAGCTCTGAAATCTCTCCAGTGGCTCCCAGTGGATGCAATGCTTAAATTCAGTCTGTCTTCGGCTGGGGCCTCCCTCTGGAACAGCCTCCCTGCCACTCTAAAACTTGAGGAGAATCATCTCTGGTTCCGAAGCACCCCAAGACTTTCCTCTTTGCTTCTGCCTTCCCTCCCCCTCTCCCCTGCTGATCTGTTCTCTCTTGGCACCGTGCACCTGGCCACCCTCTGTCCCCTGGGCCCAGGTACCTGCTCACCCTGCCACCCTCCCACACCGCCTTTGGGCCACCCCTTGCACTGGGGTCTGTATCTGTACCCATACAGCCCCCCCCCTTTTTCTTCCTGCACTTATCAGACCTACCCTGTCTGCTGCCTTAAACCTAGCACTTGCAAATTGCTGGCTGCATAAAGGCAACTGTTTGTTGCCTTTATTATTTATTTATTGTTATTTATCTGTTTCTCCTCTGCTTCGTACTTTCCACTTCTCCCCCTTCCATGCACTTTTCCCCTCCCCCCTCTCCCATTCACTTGCGCGTTCTGAATGTCACTGGGCCCAGTAAGATCGCTGTTTTGTTCTCCCCTGTTCCCCTCCCTTGCCTTGTTGCGCTCTGAAACACTTGTGTGTGCGCGCAATAGAAATAAAATATCAATCAATCAATCAATATACGGGGTTACATCTCCATGGTTTTAGTGGCGAGGAAGTATCTGCAAGCATGTACACGAGCTCTTCTGGCGTCTTGCGTTTCTGCGGTGCTGTAGGTGGCCTATGTGAAATATAACAATGATGCATGAGTGGGTTTAAGTGGTCCTCTACGTCATAGCACTGAGTATGTTCTTCATGTGGATTGGTGTGTGGGTGTCCAATGTACTTGGTGGCACGTGTGTTCTTTTCCGTTGGCTATGTCTTCATGGCATCTCTAACAATGGCGGTATTTTGTGGTTACTGTCTAATCGAATTGATCCATATGGTCGATGTCAGTTCCACCTGAGGTTCCAGCACATGGTTTGATTAACGGGCAGTTTCCCTTCCATTGCTGTCAGGAGGTCATATCTGTTCTGTAGGGCCACCACCCTTATTGTCCTTAGTTCTTCCTTTATCGCATTGAATCCGTTAACTGTAGAGTTTATTGTCATCATTAGCTCCCACCTTGTTTCTGGAGCCACTTCGCATTTGCATATGCCTGTACCCCTGGATGTACGATGGATGAAAAAAACATTGCTGCTCTGCTGAATAGCCGGTGTGCTGGTGGAATGTCACTTCCTCCCATCTTTAGTGACCTTTTCTTCCTTTCATTCCCTTCGTCCATCTTAGGGAAGTTCTCCATGTTGATGTGTTTTTGCCGTACTACCAGGGACAGTATGTTGATGTGTACCATAATGCATACTCCATTTCACAACGGTGGCAAGCTGTGGTATGCTTTCACTCCGCAGGCCCAATAGTGATCCATCAGAACTGCTGTTCCTGCACCCCCTCAATAATCTTTATCGTTCTTTTGCAATCATCATTTCTCCCACATCAACTTCTCCGTCATGCTGATAACAGTGTTGGTGCAGTGAGTGGAAGTATTGTTATTGGTTCTTCCTCCTTATCTAACCATTTGACCAGTGCAGCACTCCTTGTCCATTCATTGTAACATTTGCCATTTTCTTCTAGAACTGTCGTTACCGATGACTTCGCCAAAGTCAACATTTTATTTCCTACAACTCCGTCCACCCACCCTTCTTTAGTGTATACTTTTCCATATTTTAAAGAAATGGTGCGGTTAGAAATATTATTGTCCCTATGGTTCGGGCATGTGTTTTTAAAAATAAGTCGATCGATCGTACAAACATTTCCTATGCACCTTACCGGAGTTTTCGTCTCTTGAACACAAGCCAAATAAGGCAGCAGGGCGCTGCCATCTTGTCCACATTGATGTTTTCTCCTATGCATGGTCAAGTAACAGATGTTGAAATGAGACTGAAGCATCAACACTATTGACCGACGAACTAGACAAAGATATCGACTATAGTATGTCCAGTTTGGCTGATATGTCCACAACGGTGTCCAGTCAAATAGTTGAAAATAAAAGATCGAATGACCATTTGATCGACAGTCAAATGGTCGGAAAAAAAAGGTTGAATTTTTTTTTTATTTATTTATATATATTTTTTTAGTTTTGGTTGGTTAAAACATATTTTTAATAAAGAAAACAGGGGTTTGGGGGTGGACCCCCCGCCCCATAAAAATAATAATAATAAAAAAAAATCGACAATTTCTTTTGACCATTTCACTGTCGATCAAATGGCATTCGATCCTTTGGTTTTCGACCAAATGACTGGTAACCGTCTACAACAGTTCAGTCCGAAACAACAATGTTGCCAGATAACAGTCTAATAAAAGAAGCCAAATACATTGTATTCAACAGCTGCTTGATGGATATTATAAAGATGCTGAAATTTGTGCATTCAGTTGGAGGGAAAGTATGTGAGAAGCCATTGGTGAGCGTGACTCATCTAACACAAGGCAGTAACCTCAAAATACATGCCACCTGTGAAAAGTTCCATAAAACATTTTCATGGTCCGCTCAACCGATGCTGGGGAAACTGCCCGCTGGCAATCTACTGTGTGCAGCAGCTTTACTTTTCAGTGGCTCTAGTTTCACAAAGTTACCCAGTTTCTTCCAGTTTGTGGGACTCCATTTCATTTCTAAAACGCAATACTACAAATACCAACGTGATTATTCCCTGCCATTAGTGAAGCTTGGAAAATGGAACAATTGGCTATTCAAACTACATTCTCCGGTAAACGGTTCAGGCTAGCCGGCGATGGACAGTGTGACAGCCCCGAATCGTCTGCTGTGTACTGCACCTACCCTTTCCAGGACATGGAAAGTAAGAAAATTGTGAGTTCAGTGGTCGTGCAGGTGTCCCAATGTAAATCCTGAGAGGCCATGAAGAAATTTGGTTTTATAAAATCACTGGAGGATCTACAATCGAGGGGAATGCAAATCGACCTCATAGCCACGGACAGACACGTTTCATGGGCCAAGACAATGAGACTTCACCTCCACACAAATCCCTTGAGAAGATTGTGTTTGATAAAACTCTATCAAGAGATCTGAAGGGACTCATAGAATGCTGTCACACAGGAGATTTGGAGGTGTTCCACAATATGTGCCTGAAGTACAGCCCGAAGAGATTGCATTTCGGCATCCAAGGGATGAAATCTAGGACTTTACTAGCGGTATTAGCGCATAACGAGAATGTAGGCCGGGAACAATCAAGGACTGCAGGAAACTTAGGGATGCTTCGCTACACTATGGCCTTTACGAAAAGAAGCAAAAAATGGGTTGTCAAGCCAGTATACAAGAAAATGGAATTCGATTTTGTGAAAGATCTTATTGTTAATGTCGTAGAGATGCATACTCATGGAATTGCGCACAAATATGTTCAGAGCACACATACATTGCCACAAAACATTGCCAACGTGCCATGTCCACCCAAAGCAGAGCTTGTTCAATCGTTCAAATCCTGGTTCAAATGATTATCATCTGTTTTTATTTTTGCCAAAAATGTTTTTATAAACTGTACAAATAAAGTATGCAATGTTTCTTTTGAAATCTATCCTCTTAGTCCTTTTCTTAAAAAAATAGTACAATTATTACAATTGCTTTCACATTTCACAGTTTAGTCGAGCTACTGTGGCACCTTCATTTTTCGTGTAAATGACCAATGGATAACAGTGTGTAAGAATCTTTGGGTTTTGGCAGTTGCCTTGCCATAAAGTACCCCAAACTGCTGAATATCTGCTCGTCACACAAAAGGGATTAGACCTAGGCTACAAAACATTCTAGGCACGCAAGAAGTACTGACTGTGAAAACATGCCATGGGGTAGGAGGCCACGAGATAAGCAGAGGTGGGCCTATTAATATGAAACATTTCAACTTAGTTTTTGTGTTACATCAACTATAATTTTGGAGTAGGGGGCATTCTGTCATTGGCAAGTTTCCCCTACACCTCAGCAGCGCCAAAAACAACAAGCAGTGACAGACCCCAATTTTTTCATACTGTGCCGTGCTTCAAAAAACATGTTCTCATGGATGCGTTGACATTGGATGTTGCAAAGTAAGAAAGTATGTTCATTTTCAGTGAAGGCCAACAGCTTTGAATTTTTGCTCCGGAGCTGGGAGGCCCACGCGTCCCGCGCATGGCATAAGGTTCTGTTGTTTTTTGACCTTGAGAGGCAGGGACCATTCCGAAAGGGATTGCATTGAAGGGGGGGTGTAATAACGTATGATATGATAAGGTTGCCCATTCCGAATCTGGACCTAGTTACATATAAGTTCAGTTTATGAAAATGTGTTGACACGAACGGAGGAGTCTGCATTACGGTCTGCATTACGCCAAGAGAATGGAAATGCTGAATATAATGTAAGTTTCTCTTTAGACGATGTTATACCAGAACTAGTCAAAACTAGTCAAAATACGAATAGCTGAACATTATTGCTGGGTCACATTGTACTTGTTTGTTCTGTGTGGCATATTGCAATGAAGTGCTAGTACAACCTTTGTGTGCTGAGCTATCTACCGGGCACCTGGGCAGGCCAGCATCGAGACGCATGTAGACCACCACTCGTTTCTCCCTGGTTCTACGCTAATAAATCATTACATTGTTTGTGCACCTCGAACTGTTGCCCCAGTTCACGCATTACGTTTAGAGGTCAACATACTCGATTACGCTATCCTCGGAAGCAAATAGCGGAGTAGCGGATATTCCACATTGTATTCTCTTGGTTCACATTGTGTCACCTCTGCGCTAATAAAGAATATGATTAATTATAATAAAGATCGGCTACTGAGACAAATTTCCATTTTTATGTTTTGCAAACAGGTACATCGTGCCATTCTGCGATTGTCATCTATTCCAGACCCCAACCGATGGATTCTTCAATCGGCAGCTGCAGCTACGTGTCAATCACTGGATCTACTTAACCGTCTTTTGGGACGAAAGACAAGGTCCAATATGCCCGTACGTGGTGCCGGCAATTAGGAGAAACATAACAACCTTTACGGTGGTCTTGTGCCAAGTTCATGCAACAGCTTTGCAATTCGCTGTGCAACTGAAGTGCTTCATTTAGACAAAACAAACACCCTGTGTACCAAAAAGGAACAGCGCGTGACTCACGATAAACATTTGCGGATTTGCGGATCGAGAGCAAAGAAAAAAAGTCCCATTTTGATTGATTATGTGAGACGCCGAATGTTATCGAAACATTTAATGTGAAATAAATGTACTTTACCAATTGTACAGTCTTGTTGTTTCCTTTTAAAGTACAGTTTCACATTCCTAATTGTGACGCGCTGTGCTGTGAGACGATGTGTGTTGTTTTCCGGGTTCTGCGTATAGTCGCGTAGGTGACGACTGGGTGCGTTTGGCTACGCTGCCCAGTAACGTCACGGAGAGAGGCGGAGAATATGAATGATTTGGAGATGTCAGGCTCAGGGGCGGGGGATATGATTTAGTGCTGCAAATGCAGGTTACCCAGGGCGATGCCGCAAGTGATAAGATTATCACAAGATGGCCGCGACCTGCTGCCTGATTTCGCTTGTGATCAAGAGACGAAAACTCTGGTAAGGTGCATAGGAAATATTTGTATGATCGATCAACTTAAAAACACATGGACGAACCATAGGGACAATAATTATTTCTCACCGAACCATTCCTTTAATATTAGTGGTCTTTCCCAGCATCCTGGTTCTCCAGCAACTTCTTTTGCATGCCTCTCGCATGGTAGGTAGTTCAATGTAACCTCCTTTGTCTCTCCTTTGTTGGGTCCATCTGTTATGTACTGGAACCCTTGTGTCAGCTGCCAGTAATTGTCATACATTGGTAGTGTTTTGATGAAGTTGTCTTCATAGGGGAATGTTGACCTTGATTTCCATCTTAGTGTTGCTTTTCTCCCTTGAAATCGCCCTCATGTTTGGAACAATGCTAGTTATATCAGGCAATCCACCGATGTTGCAGGTACCTCAGTCGCCACAAAGGTTCTTGAGGCGCTCATGGCGTATGGGATCAACAAGCATGCATAGCAGTTGTCCTTAGTCGTGTCCTTACCAATTTTGGACATGTGCTTGTACCACATGTTGTTGGAAATGTGTGCGGATTCTCTAATGTATGTGTCCATGTGTCCACCCCATGTACATCAATAGAAACACTATGTTTTTTCCCTCTTTATTTTGGGCCCTGTATCACTTGTACCACCTGACGTTGCAGCCATGGTAGGGGAGATGTTAGTAGAGGGAGATGCCATCACATAGAAAGCATAGTAGGCCTGCCAGACAGTGGCAGTAATCAGACCAATGGTGAAAAATATCCCTAGCATTTTTATTACAGTTGCTAATACCATTGGCATATCTCTCTTACCTGTGCTGCTGTCCTGCAGCTACTTTACTTTAGATGATATAGGTGCCCGCCTGAAAATCTCTCAAAATATGTGTTATCATTGTTAGTATTTTTATTCAAGCCCTTCTTATCAAATAATCGTTCAATGCGAAGGCGAAAAGCTGGTCCCACACTTTCCTTACCGTCCTATCTCTTAGGATGGGAATTGCTGCAAGGAGATGTGGGAATGATTGGGATATTATAATAAGGAACGTGTTATAATATACATGTATTCTTCTTCTTCTTAAGTGTTTTGGCCTTTTATAACATATACAAACTGATGTGGTAATGCTTCTGGGGTGTTATCATCCGCGGGTAGCATTTACTCCTGGTCAGTGATGTATATTCCTTGTCTTTTGTTACATACACAATAGCAATGCGCAATGCCTGCGTGTGTGAGGAAAAAGAGAAGAGAGCATGCACGTGTTTACACAGTATGGTGTATATTGCAGATTGTTTGACAATGTTCTTCATTAACTGGTGGTTGGTGGGGTGGGGGTTAATTTTTTAGCTAACTTGCTTTGTCCGGGATCTCGTGATCATGGTGTGGGCTATGAGTGGTTGGTCGTTTATGGCTTTGGGGTATCCGGTGTCTGTACTGCGTCGTTGTTGTTGTTAGTTGTCATTGCTGAAGCGTTGGCCCCTTCGCTGAGGTGAGGGAGGGTCTTTGCTTTGTAGGGCTTGATGTGGTGGATGTGTGTCCATAGTTCTTTGCCTTTTATCTTTATGGCTCTAGGAGCTACTTTGTCCACCACATGAAGGCCTGTACATCTAGGATTGTTCCATGTTTGTCAATAATTCTTCAGGAGAACCTGGTCTCCCTCTTTGACTCTCCACTTTGCTGGTTGTTCCTGTGCCTCGTTGGTTGCTTCTCCTTCTTGATTGTTCTTCGACCCGTCCTGTGTCAGTTCGATCTGTTGAGAGATAAAAGCTGCACTAGTAACCAAGGAAGAGACATACTCATGCATTTCTTCACCAAAAACAGTACTTGTGGCATGGCAGTCAGATGTGGCCCTTGATGGTGGTGTGAGTGGAAGGTGCATTTGGCGTCCAGTCACCACCTCGTTGGGTGTGAGGTGGTGATCCGACCCTGGCCTATTTCGCAACTCAAATAAGGCCAAAGGGTGGCAGTACAACCAACTCTTTTTGGTTGTTTTTTGGATCTTTGCTATCTCTTCTTTTAGGAGGCCGTTGAGGCGTTCGCAGATGCCATTTGCTTGCGGGTGATACGCGCTTGCAAACTTATGTTTGATTCCCAAAAGGGCAGTCACGTGCTGGAACAGTTCATTGGCAAAGTGTGGGCCATTGTCTGACCGCAACACTTTGCATACTCCCCAACTCAGGAACACCTCCCTCACCAAGAATTTGGCTGCTCTGAACGCATCTGCATGGGAGCATGGACCAGTCTCAATCCGCCTTGAAAATGGGCATACTACTACAATCATGTATCTGTAACCTTGACATACAATGATCATGTCATCGTAGTCAATGTGTAGGTGCAGGAAGGGTCCTTCAGGCAGGGGTATTGTACCTTTGATCACTTGCAGTGTGTGACCAGCCGCAAAATGCTGGCATGTGAGGCAGTTGCTAATGAAATTTGCAACATAGGAGTTTAGCTCGGGACAGAACCAAGATTCTTTAAATTCGTGCAGCAATTGCTTCTTTCCCTGTATGCGTGGGACAGTGTAATTGGGTCAGGGCTGTTTTCAATAGGGCCAGGGGCATCACAACTTTTCCTGGATTATTCTGTTCCCATAATGCATCTGTGGTGGACATGGTGCATCCTCTTTTGAGCCATTTGGTGCTGCTGCCTGTAATTACATGATCTGTGTCTCTGGGATTTGTGTGTACCCATCCTTCACCAACATCTGTCTCCCCCTTATCTTTTTGTTTTTCTGGGAGGGCCCATGTCGCACCAAAATACGCAGAATGTTTTGCATGTGCGTCTGCTGTTTCATTACCTCTTGATATTGGGTCATCCCCGTTAGTGTGGGCCTGACATTTTACCAATGCTACCTCTTCCGGGTAATTAATTACTTCAATCAGTTCAGCCAGTAGGAGAGCATGTGGTACCCTCTGCTCTTCTAAATCCCCTTCTTTGCCATTTTATTAGTCCTGAGTGTACTGTTGATGTAACATATGCACTGTCAGAAAATATAGTTACTCTATTCTCATTGCTTTCTTCTAAGGCCAAAATGAGTGCTACTAGCTCCGCTGCTTGCGCAGAATAGTGTTGTAGTAATTGTACGCATTTCACTGGAACGTAAGTCCAGTCTTCCCTCAATCCTACTAATGCTGCTCCTGTCCTTTTTATCCCATCGCTCTGATCAATTGTTGATGACCCATCTATGTACATCACCTTTCCCCCCTCTAGGGCATTTTCTTCCACTCTCCTGGTACTTGAGTACATTTCAATTGCCTGTGTGCTGTCATATGCGTGCTCTCCGCCTCCACTTCTTCTGCTATAAATCGGGCTGGGTTAACATTAATGCATCTTACTATTTTCAGCTCCGGTCTCGAGAGTATGATCTCGTAACCTGTAGCTCTTTCAGTGGTCAATGTAGATTTTGGCTTGTTCAGTATAGCAAAAAGGGCATGCTCCGCGTATAGCGTGGTGGGGCATCCCATGGTGATTGAGGAGGATTTTTCTACGCAAATGCTGCTGTGGCTAGGCTCTGTTTGCACGGGAAATGACCCATCATTACAGGATCCAAATGGCCACTGTAAAATGCCATTGGCTTGTGTCCTATGCTTGTTTTTTTGTGTCAGTACTGCTTTCTTTATTGCAGTATCACAATGTGAGAATATGTAGAATTGCTCTTCATAGTTGGGGGTGGCTAGTACTGGTGCAGTTAAAATGGCGTGTTTTAATTTGTTGAATGCCTCTGTCATTTCTCTTGTCCATCCCAACTTCCTTTCTCCCCTCTGTGCTTCTCTAAGAGCCTAGAGCAATGGTCCTATGTATGAGCTGTAGTCAAAGACCCATGCCCTGCAGTAGATTGTCTGTGGCTGTGGTGTATTCGTTATTGCTTGTGCCCTTTGTGGTGCAATGTTCCTTCCTTTTTGTGAAATTATCTGCCCGATATAGAGAACCTGATCTTGACAGTACTGCAACTTCCCCTTGTCAACTTTGTATTCTTTCTCAGCTAGCACTGTGAGCATCTTTGCAGAATCCCTTCTGCACTGTTCTTCAGTGGTGCTTCAGATGATGATGTCATCTACATATTGCAGCACTGTACTCTCCATCTCTATGTTTCCTAGATACATTTGTATTGCTCTGTTAAATATTGATGGTGACTCGCAGTACCCTTGTGGCAGTCTAGTGTGTTTCCACTTTGTGTTGCAGTATGTGAAACTTGTTAAGTCTTCTGAATCAGGGTGTAGGGGTATTGAGAAAAGGGCTTTTTTGAGGTCGATCACAGTGATTCGTGATGCCTCAGCTGGTATTCCGCACAGTATGGTGGCTGGGTTAGCTGCTATTGGGTACTCTGCCTCTACAATGTGGTTGAGAGGCCTGTGATCTTGTATGAACCGTCAGGACCCGCCCTTTGCCTTGCGCACAGGATACACTGCAGTGTTGCATGGCCATTCTGATGGTACTAATATCCCTTTGTTCACTAGGACAGTTATTGTCTCATATAATCCTTCGTCAGCTTCCTTGGATAGTGGGTATTGCTTCACCCTGTGCAGCATTGCACCTTTCTTTAGCTTTATTCATACTCAATGCTCTTTATGCAGCCTACATCATATGGACTAGTGGTCCATAGAGAGGCGGGTACTACTGCTAAATCTTCTTCATAGAAGGGTACCTGGGTAGTGGTTGGTGCTTCTAGTGCCATTGCCATTTTTTGTGCTACCTCTTTGTATGTCACTCTCAACCAAATATAGACGTTCATCTGGAACACCATCTCCCCATCTCCTGCTTCATCTGAAAACAGCTCCTCATCTGACACCTGTGTTAGCATGCATCCTTCTGCCACTGATATTACTGCTCTTCCTGCTTTCCCCTCCCCATCCTGTGCGTGAACTGCAATGTAGCCTGTGGTTGCCACAATTCTTTCTATGTCCACTGATATTATAGTCCCTTCCCCTTCACTGGTCCGTGTTTCTGATCTGAAAAGGTAAGCTGCTGGTCTCCTCCACACCTTGCCCTCAATTCCTGGTAACCACGCTAGTGCCATGTTCGTCCCATATTGGAAGAGGTCCCCATCCACTGGCTCTGCCCTCGCTACTGTTTTGCCACAGTAAGCCTGAAGTATGTGTCGTGCTGTGAGCATGTTGATACCTGGTGTGGAGCACACTATTCCCTTATCAGTAAAGGATATAGTCATGTTCAGCCTGCTCATGATGTCTCTCCCTAGTATGTTTACTGGCAATTGCTTTGAGTATAGCAGTGGTAGAGACAGGTCATGATCTCCAACAGATAAGGAGATGTTATCAGTGAAAGGAACCAGCCCTCGAGCCCCAGAGAATCCTTGAGTGTGCATAGCTTCACCTGACAAGTTGAACTTTCCCTCCCTAATACAGGACCTAGTGGCACCTGTGTCAAGTAGGAAAGAAAATGTTTTGTCACCTATCGACACCTTTATACGTGGTTCCTCCGCAGGGTTACGTGTTACCGATAGGATGGGACACATCAAGGAAATCTGTGGGCTGTCCTATTGTGGGTATAGTGACTGTCCACACCCTGTGTATGGGTTGTGACCTAATATTGTCACTCTCCACATTTGTGTCTGTTGTATTGGTGCGTCTGCGGGGAGTCATTTATTGTCCTGTATTTGTGTGAGCTGTTGTACTGCCTGGACATGTTGTTGTGCTGTTGCCACTTACTGTTGTGCCTGTTGCTGGTGTTGTTGGTACTGTACTTGCGGTTGTTGTGGTGTGTATGTTTGTAGTTGTTGCTGAGGAGGTGGTAGTGGTGGACACGGTTCTTGCTGTTGTATTAGATGTGGTGGTGCTTGCTGTTCTATTAGTGCTCCTGTCCCCTGCTGCTGTTGTTGTTGTTGGTAGAGTTGTTGTCCCTCATTGTAACCCTGTTACCCTTGCTCTCCCAAACCTGCTTGTGTCTGTCTTGCTCTGCACGTGTGCAACATGTGTCCTACCAGTCCACATGTCCAGCACATTGGTGGTTCCCGTGCTTGCCATGGGTATCCCCCAGTGCTGTCTGAATATCCCTGCTGCCCATATTGGTTCTGCCCCCGGAACCCTCCCCCTTGCGGCAGTGCTGCTAGCCCAAATCCCCTCCCTCTCGTGTGTCCACCCCTCCCCGGTAGTTGTTTGTGTATCTGCTCCCCATTTGAGTGTATCTACCTCCCATCTGTGTTGTGTATTGTGCTGTGTATGGTGGGGGTGGTGGCATTTGCTGTGCCGTCATTTGTGCTTGCTGTAGTGATGCTGTTTGTTGTTGCGCAGTGTCTGGTGTCGGTGTGGCCTGGGTGGGGCCTGTTATCAGTGCACCTTCCATGGCATATTTGGACAGTTTATTTTGGACCAGTTTCGCTTCTTCTGCCTTTCTGTCTTCCTCTTTCTGTTTCATCTTTTCTTGCCATATCCTACAATGGTGCACTATTCTCAGCTGTATTTCGGGCCATACCTTTGCTTCCATCCCAACTAATTTATTTAATTGTCTCTGCACTGGTTCTGGGAGGCCTTGGATCAGGATATGGTAAAAAATTGCTAGTGTTTTGTCCCATGGTTCCCGTGTTTCCAGTCTCCACTTCTCCTGAATTTCCTGGATGAATCAACAGGATCTTCATTCTCACGCATTTTGCGTGACGTTATTGCTCCTATGTCTGAAGTGTCTGGGTATTGAACCCTCAGCGCCTGCCATAGCGCGCGGCTGCAATTTGCAAATGGCGCCCCATCATGTTATGTGTCGCTTATAGTTACCCCTGGGAAACCTGCCCTCTTCCAAATGTCATCTGCTGCGTCACCCAGTATTGAAATTAATAGTCCCTTTACATCACCCACTGCTAGTCTTTGTCCGGCAGTTTGTTTTTCCATTTCATATATCCAATTCCCGGCCCCTCCGCTCAGTGATGGGAGTCTGCATTTGATGTTTTCCTTGTCTGCATGTTTCCATGGGACATACTGTGGCCTTGCTCCCCCTCTCTCTAGTAATGGTATTAGAGTCTACTCCTTCACTTCCCCTGGCGTTCGTCTGTGCGGGGATGTGTGAGTGTATTCGCTGTCCTCTTCCATGTCAGAAAGATTTTCAATAAAGTCAGTTATGTGTTGTGTTACTCTATCACCTCCTATGCTCTTGTTCCTTCTCTGTTGACCCACTTGACCCTTCCTGTGTGTAATAGCTGATAAATAATAAATACCAGAACACACTCCACCAGGCCTACTAGACAGCGCTACACTAACCAACTCAGGGTACCACATATCAAAAGAGCCAAAGCAGGAGGAATAAGCTTCCATTATCTTTCCCCTAAGCTATGGAATGCACTAACCAATGCTCTTAGATCCGAAACGTCTCACTATGCCTTCCGCAAAAATGTGACAACATCCCTTTTTAACTAACTTTCGACACTCAGTTATACTCTAAGCAATGATCATTTCATGTATGTAACTAAGTCATGATCACCACTGTAACTAGTGCCATGATGCCTTGGGCGGTTAACAAAAGTGAATAAATAAATACATAAATACATTCTTCCATTCTGCGTCCTGGGAGGTCTCTGAGTCTGTTAACACATGGTGTGTGCTACGCTGGCGGTGTCAGAGACTGTGGCGTTCTTCCACTTAGTTCCCTTTTCTTTTCCAACCCTGTGTATTCTTCTTGCCGCATCTCACATTCCCACAATGACCCGCAGTCTGTGCATGTTATGTATAATTTGCTTAACCCCTCCCCGCTTCCATCACTTTGTCCTCCACGCGATCCCTCTTCCTCCTCACTGCAGAATCCATTTGAAAATGTCAATCCTGGGCTTGGGCATTTCCCCCCCACTGTAACTGTCCTTAATTCTAAGTCTGTGTACTCGCCTGTCTTCTCCGTGCCCCCCTTTTGCGGTGTTGTCGCTATCTCCTTATTGCTACACATGTACGTCTTGGCCCCGTGTTCCTTGCGCGTCTCTCCTTGCTCTGTATTGTTTTGCTTGCCCACTTCACCACCTACTCCTGTTCGAACTCTGCAAAGTTCTTCATTATGGCGTCGCTTACCTGTTCTAATATATTTTCCTCTTCCTCTTTGTTGCCTCATATTTCGCCCTTCCTTGCCAGTATACTTTCTATAACCTTCCCCTCTTCATATTTTCGTGCGCTTTGCGATATAATCTTCTTCCTCCATAGTCCCATTTCCCTGTCATTTTCTTCTCGTTCCTCTTCTTTTCTCCTAACCTCCCGCTGCTCCATGAGTGCCACCCTTTCTGCGATCGCCCTTATGCGGTCCTCTTCTTGTTTCCTCTGTTCTTCCTCTTGCCGTTTTAACCCTACTTTGCCCCCCTTGCTTCCCTTCCTCCTCTCCTTCTTTTCCAGCTCTTCCTGCTCAAACTGTTTGATCAGCGAGTCCCGTACTTTCCTCAAGTCAGCTAATCTTACTTCCAACATCTCCTCTTCCTCCTGTGTCATTCTCCCTTCCTCCTTTCTACTTACCTCGCACCCCCTCTGTGTGTATTCTGTTTCTTCTATACTTACCTTCTTTACCGCCTCTTTCTCATCCCTTGTTTATATCCCTCGAAGCTTCAGTAGCACCTGTGCTGCTATCCATTCGTCTGGTCCTGTACTTGCTAAGTTTAGCTGCACCCTTTTTTCGCCTCTGGTGCTTAACTGTGTTTGTTTCGTATCTGCTGCTCTCCTCGCGCCCATCCCCTGTTGGTAGCTGTCTGCTGGCGCGTAGGGTGGTGGGCTGTATGCATGGTTGGAATATCCCTCAGCAGCTGTTAATTATGATCGGGTAGCTTCCCTCAATTCCCTCATTGGATACAGCCCTTCTGCCTCCTCCTTCACTTCTTTAGCTATGGGTGTCTCTCCTCCACCTTCCTTTTTTACCTCTGCAACTGTGAGTGATCCTTCTGATTCTTCTCGCTTTCCTCAGCACTGGATGGATTTTGGGGTGCTTTGCACCCACCCTCTCTGCTCACCTTTTCCTCCTTCACTCCCTGCATGGTGAACTTCCTTGGTACCCCTAGTGCGCACCCCTGGAACATTTTCCATAGGTCAAAAACGTCCAAGTGTCCAGCTAGTTTCTTCCCCTTATATGTGTTATGTAGATATGCTAACAGCGAGTGTTGGGTGCACATATCAAAACTGCCGTTGGGTGGCTAGGGTATATTTTGTTATCTGTCCCTTGTGTCCATTCAATACTGTACTTTACTATTTTATGAGTGTTGTGCAGATATGTTGGAGCGGTGTTATTAAGACGCTTGCCCTGAGCCCCAGCATTGCCCCTGCCCTATCCCGTAGTATGTAGACATTGTATAACTTCACTTTCTCAGTACCACCGTTACCTGGCCCCATAAATTGGGGTCTTCCGACTTTCCACTGCAAGGAAAAGCAATTTTTTATCACAATAACTCGTGCTCAATGCCACCGCCCTCTCGATCTTTACAACAATGTCTCCTTCTTTTGTGCTTCTCCTTCCGGAGCTAGAGCCCCCTTTGACCCGTGGTGCACAGAGCCCCCTGCGGCTGCATGCCCTGTGAGGCGTGCTTTAAGCTGCCCCACCATTATCTGTGCCACCACTACTTGGTGCACCTGCAACATACTTCTAACTCTTCCTCCTTCACCTTTGCCCTCACTGTCTGTGCAGTGTGGGCTCTTCTGATCCCCCTCCCACCGGCCGCATCACCTCCTTGTATGACCCCAGTTGTAGAGTACGTGCCGGGATTCTCCGTGCATGGCCGCCTCTCCCCCTTCACCCCTCCCTTACTGTGTGTCCCTGCCCGATCACTCGTGGAGGGAAGAAAGAACCGCGGTATCCTATGCAAGCCATATGGGTGACGTCACCAACCACTACAAGAAGTTTTACCGGTACGTACAATTTCAGCAAATAATCAATGCATGCCACATTTAACAATCTTATTCCCTGTTATCCCTACAGCTGTCTTCCCACCACGTCTGGAGTGGAGTATTCATCAATTATTTAGGTAATACAATTGGACTGCGCATGCTGTGTCACCTCGCGTGTGATATTCCTCCTCTCTATGGGGTCGTAACCAGCCAATTATCTTCCGCACTGAGAAAAAATCTAGCTACCTCCTGCAGGAATACGTCATCTATTTATAGAGCTCAAACACTCAATCAATAGGAATCTTTATCTATTCATTGATCTACAACGCCAACTCACAGGAATGCCACACCCTCTTATACAGGTGTCAGCGATCTAGACCAATCAGCGTGATCCGTCAGTCACTCATGGATGCTTGAAGCTCCACCCATTCTGCTCTGTAGCACTAGAAGGGATGGCCCATGTGCCATTCCCTGCTGCGCCTCACACATTAATCACTGCTCAATGGGCAAAATCCTTCCTTAACACCCTTTAACAACCACCTGCCGCCCAAATTACAATCCCCCCCTCCCGCACAACATTGTATTGCTGGTTGTGTGTGCCATACTCACATCGAGCTCTCGCCTGCCGGTGCTGCTCAACTTCGGGCACCCCTCCCAATCAGCTCGCCGCCTCCCCTCGTCTGGACCACACCTGGACACTCGCCAGCTCGGTTCCCGACGGCCAATCTCCGGATTGCGCTGTCCGTTCGTCTCGCAGTTCCACGATGGTCCTGTCGTCCTCCAAAGGGACCACCTTGGCACAAGCGGCCTCGCTGTGATCTTGTTCAGTCTCAGCAGATCTCAGCAGTGCCTCCAACTTGTCGGGGTAATTTCCCGGGGGTTGGCAAGGCTGTCCGCGCACCTCCGGGGTTGGGGAGGCCCCAACTCCTCCCGCGTCCCAACAGAGTATGAGGCACACACAAGAGCAACGAGTTACTGCTGCTTATTGCATAAAACAGGCAGGGACGAGCTCACAGGTCATAGGCATCCGAGAGACCTCTTGATCATGGTGGGCTTGCAGGCCCTTTTTCTAGTTGTATGATGCAGCTACATACATCACCTAGGAAGACTGGCCCCAAAACCTAATGCCATCTCGGGTTGGCTCCCCGAGTGGTAGGGTCAGTATAGACACATATAGAGAAGACAGTTAGTGGTGGAGAAAGGGTCAGGTGGTATGCTTGGGAAGTCCCTAATAATTGTTACAAGAAGGTTGTTACAAGGGGACAATTAGTGATTGGCTAAACTATAGTGGCGTCATGGTGAGCCCTTTATATTGTGATAAGTTGATCCGCGAGCCCCCAAGCTTGGGACCATCGCTGTTCCCAGCTTGCAGTGTACCTGGTGCTGGCAACAAAGTATGACTATGTGTCAGTTTCGGACAATGAACAGGTCTGACTATTAGCTGGTGTGTATGTCTTTCCCATCGCTGTCTGTGTCCAATTTGACACTTCATTGTTGCAGTCCGTGTCCCAGACGTGAGACCCCAGCGCTTCTCTGTCCCATAGGGCTTGGCATCTTATCAGGTCGGCCTGGTCATGTGCTGTGAGACCGTGGCTTGAGCAGAATTATGAGCATTTGATTTGTATTTCGGCTCCGAGGAGCATTTGGCAGTGGCAGGTGTAACCTTGGCGCAGAGAGCGTGGCATGTAGATTGCAACATTGTGGCCTTGGCTGTGGGGCTCTCGTCGGGGCTCGTTCTGCATGATCAGCGCCTTGCAGCTTTGTCTGAGATGCTCCTGCATGGGTTCTCTTGCTTTGCGGCCTGCCTTGGCCTGTCTTATGGCTGGCGGTACATGGTCCATAATATGGGGGTCGCGAGGGGAAACAGAGATTCATATGCATTAGTCCATATACAGGGTTACATGTCCATGGTTTTAGTGGCAAGGAAGCATCTGCAAGCATGTACACAAGCTCTTCTGGCATCTTGCGTTTCTGCGGTGCTGTAGGTGGCCTATGTGAAACATAACAACGATGCATGAGTGGGTGTAAGTGGTCCTCTACCTCATAGCACTGAGTATGTTCTTCGTGTGGATTGGTGTGTGGGTGTCCAATGTGCTTGGTGGCATGTGTGTTCTTGTCCTTTGGCTATGTTGTCATGGCATCTCTAACGATGGTGGTATTTTGTGGTTACTGTCTAATCGAGTTGATCCATATGGTCGATGTCAGTTCCACCTGAGGTTCCAGCATGTGGTTTGATTGACAGGCAGTTTCCCTGGCTGTGTGGGGCGTGGCCACAGTGGATCTTGACATCTGGGGAGGCAGTGAGCAGGTCGAATTCCTCTCGCGGGGGGTGCTTGGGTCGTGATGCCCTAGGCCATGGTCTGGATGAGAATCGGGGGAAGGGGTCGTCCCATGTTCCCTCTTCAGAACCGTTCTCTAGCCACTCATTCTGCATTGTCACAATGAGTTCTGGTTTAATAATCACACCTGGCCCAAGCATACATGGGATGATCTTGAACTGAGGGCATGAGTTTGTTTTAAAACAAAGAGTGAGTAGCAGTCCCTCCATTTTGGAAACAGGTGCAAGTACAAAGACTCATAATATAGATGGCGCCAAGGGCAATTTTTCAAGGGCAGACTCACTGACCAAGCCACTGCCTCCTGTTCCCATTTACATCTTCACACGCAAAGGAATGCTTTATTTAGCTACCATCTGCATGTGGTATCATCATGTAACAATAAATGTGCTTTTCAGTCCAAATGAAATTGTTTTTTTATTGTGTCTGAGGTTCTAAAGAATGTGTCTTTCAATACTGGCTGACACATTTTGGCTACATTCAAGCGTATCCCTTGGGCTGGGTAGTAGTTGCAATCCAGAAGCTGAAACAGCAGAGGAAAGATTTGCTGCCACTCTTATTTGACCCAAATGACTCACATGCCTTCTTATCAGACACAGAGTGATGATCCAGGTGCATTCACTGCTCAAGTGCACCAATACCAAGTAGTCAGGATGTTCTTAAAAGGCCATTGAAACGATTTTGGAGGCTGTGTCTCGAAGAGGAATTACCCCTTTAGACACAGGCAGATTTTGGGTGATGGGTGGCTCGTTTGCAAGTTTGCACTATTAGAGATTTCTGACAGGATGACACACAGAGCCCACCTTAGCCTACCAACCAGGTAATTTCTATTAGGTCCCAACCTTAGTATGAACAATATCCAGTACTGCATGCGTACGACTCTCCTTAATCACGTATTGTATTAAAGTATGATTCTTTTTACAAACCGTATTTAATTTTTTGCAAATGAATCTAAAAAACAAAACCAAATTAACATACATCAATTTACTGTGCATTCATTAGGGACTACTTGCATTCCAAGATGCACATAATTCCTAACTTTTTCACAATTTTTTATACGTTAGGAAACGTTAGGAAACTGATTCATATACCAAAGCCATATCAGTTATAAATCAATAACACATTGCGTATAATGCAATACATTAGAGGGCTTGCTATGCAGGTAGAAGTAACAGGTAATTTGTTGCATTTCTATTTAATTATATTTTGTATGAACTAGTTTCCATAAAATCATCCATACACACTATATAATTTATGAAGATAAAACGTTTGTATACAACAAACAAATATAAATAAACTCATACATAGAAGCATTACATATTTTACAATACTGCCATCAAATATACCTTATTTTTCAAGAGAAAACTACTGCTTAGGAAATGTGAATCCCCACCATCGTTTTAAGCCAGCAGGAATCTCTATGTAGTTCATCCAACCCATTCACAAATCCTGGAAAAATCTTATCCTGACATGGGTCAAAGCTTCACAATTCATGTACAGATGCTTCAAATTTTCAATTTGCTTCAGTCGCTTGTAAAAACAACATGACCTGTTTTCCTAAGCCCCCCCCCCCCCTTGTTCTCTTGGAAATAAATTATTTTCCAGATAATCTCTTTCATTTGATGTAACCAGGTATGCACTGTTGATCTGTTCATTTCTACCCCAAAAGTAGCATTAAGGAGATATATTGATGATGTTCCCTCATTGGGATCAGTGAATAGTCACTGTGGTGCATGTCAAAATGTTTTAGTCACATCGCTATTGGGAAGAATGGGTTTTCTAGAATGTGAAGAGTTGCTTTCTCTTATAAGGGAGTTAAATGTTGAACTGTCTCTACAAGAAATACATCTGTTACAGTTTTTCCTATTGCATACCAGCATAAACTTAGTTTTACTTTTTAAGATTTCCAAGCCACTTTTATGTTGCACTCTTACTTCGATATGATCAAAAACCACTTAGTCACCGGCAAAATGTAGCCAGTTAACATGCAAATTGATATTAGAGCTAGAACATTGCTATGATCTGATGATGTATCTAAATCTGCTATGTATACATTTAAAGAGATACAGAACAACTATACAGCCTCACTTCAGGCCTCTATTTGTGGCAATGTTCTACAAAAAGTAGCCCACGGTTGTCAATTGAATAGACCCATCTTTATTTGAATGGAGGAGGATAAACCTGGCTTAGTCAAAAATGTGGATGTCATCATGATCATCAAGTTTATTTTGTATATGCATAGAAAATCCATAAAACAGTGCATAATACAAAAATATCCCAAATTTGAAAATCTGTAAAAATACATACATAACAAACAGTATTAAAACAACCAGGAAAGAGGGTTTACAAATGCATTTCATTCAATATTGTCAGTTAGCTCATTACGGGATAATGACTGCAGCAAACATTTCCTTTGAAACAAAGCTTTTTTCAAGAACAAGAGTAAGGACCAGACCACACAATGTGAATATGGCCACAGCACGTATATCTATGCTGGGGATGTCTTGAGCTTCTCAAAAAGCCCAGAGAAAACAGTAAATACAAAATACAGAGGATTGCCATTTATAAGGGCATATGGTTATGTACAGTACAATAGCCTTTTGATCTGCTAACATCTGCTGTTCCAGCAGTTCCAATGAGGCAAATTCCTTGCTTGACACGACAACCAACGTGACCAATGATCCCCTCTTTCAAAAATAGCTATCAAGGTGGACTTTTTCCAGTTGTTGACTATCTGTTTGCCTATTCACCTTAGGAATTTCTGGTTGTATTTTAGTGCAATGTTTGAGAGTTCTTTATGGGCAGGAGAGCAAGTTTGTTTAAAAAATTTTTTACCCTTGAAATTGCCTCTTGTCCAAAGTTGCCACTCCAAACTGTTTTTACATAAATATCACCCTTTTATAAATGGGGATTGGAAGCATAATAATGACATACGATATGCTGTGTTCACACTTGTACTGTTATCGTATTCATTTAAAATGATTCTGTGGTAGTATATGCATTGCTAACCATTTTCAAAAATAGCTTAGTGTCATTTTTGTGGGGAATGTGAAACATTCCTCTTAATTGTCCTCTAAGACCTGGACATGATACTGGTTAGTTATATATGACATTGAACTGACGCTATCTAACATATCTTTGTGTATGCTTGTTGTTAGTGTACTTCTTTTCCGTGACTTGAGATTTAAATGTCTATAGAAACATATTGAGTAAAAGCAATTTCCAACTGGGTTCTGGCCGTTGGTAGTAACACCCTATAGTACCTAAGGTGGGATGGAGAATGAAGATTACCCCTGATAATTGCACAGGGACTCTTGATTCTATTAAAGATACGGAGGCAAGCATTATGTTTCAACCTCTTTATTTGTGCTCTTCAGCAGTTTCAACAAAATATAACAGAAAATGCTTCAAAACAGTCATTTTCTTTCTTTTTTTCCTTTTGAAACTCAATTTCCCTGTTTATACAGGCTCTCTTGCAGTCCATTCCACATCCTGTTTGTGGCTATCTGTCCTGTCCTGCCTCTATGTTCTTCCTCTTCTTTGGATTCTATGTACTAATCCTGTCATTCACGCAACTGACGATTAACTGTCAACTGAACTTGAAATCAACCTCATTGTTCACTAAAAGTCGCTGACGCATCTTTGGCATCGAGTTGTTCATTTGATAGGTCAAGTGGTCCCCGTATGCTAATCAGTGCTACTTGATTAGATGGTTTTCTGGTCGTCCTTGGTAAAAGGGAGAACATCATTAGTATGGGCAATGCTTTCCCTATTCACCTTGTTTGGGGAATGAAGTAACAAAATGCAATTATCAACAATACACAATCCTGATTTTCATTACTCCTCCATCTCAGTGCATTGCTGGGTGGGTTTAATAGAATCAAGACTCCCTGCGCAATTAGCAGGGGTAATCTTCATTCTAAGTCAAGACCGGACGCGAGAATGATGCTCGTTCAAAGCTCTCCATCACCGCTCTTGCTACTGATGAAATAGGCTTAAAACAAAACATTTTAAAAGTACTGTCAATTGACCAATCTGCCGCATTCATAATGTCTACCAAGGCTGCGCCTGTTGCAAACTCTTTCGATGCCATTGCTCCTGACACTGAATGAGCTCCGAGCTATGTCAGGTCTACGCCTGCTTTTTGCATGATCTTGTGCACCCATCTGGCTATAGTGGCTGTTGCAACTGCCGTGAATGGTCTGCTCTGCGCAATGAGCAATTGTGATACTTCTCCCGGGTGCTGCTCCTGTGTCCTGGATTTGTACTCTCTAATACATATCGCTACACAGAGCTTAGGTTGCGTGTGAAGATAGGGGTACAAGATCGACGAAGAGTATGGTTTCGTTCTTCTCAAAAGGGTGAAGTAACACCTTCTGGTCCAAACCCTTTCATATCCACGTCTGGAGCCTTCAGCTCTGTCACTCGGCGACAGTATACAAGGCATAAAAGCATTGCTAGTTTCACCGATAGTTGAGCCAAAGTTAGGTATTTGTTCACTGCTCAGCTCATGAGGAACTGAAGAAGTGTATTCACGTCCCAAAGGTACGTGTACCTGGGTACTGGCGGTGTCTGGAACCTTGCTCCTTTCATAAGCCTGACCATGCTGGATGGTCTTCTATTGGTGCTCCATCTACTGGCAAATGGCCTGCCGATATCACTGACCAGTAGACTCCCATGGTCCTGAAGGCTTTACCTTCCTCTTTGAGATATGCTCAAAAATGCAGCATATCTACTATAGGGGCAGAAAGGAATATGTCGCTCTTGACACCACTTCTCCCATTTTCCTAATGCCGCACCGTAGCTCTGTCACGTTGATGGAGCCCAAGATTCTGACATGAGTCATGCAGCATGTCCCGAAATAGCTGGCAGGGCCCACCTTCTCCTGATAACCTGCCGCCATTAGCGGGAGCGTACCCTTCACTCTCAGAGGATGAGACGACCCAGCTGGGTCCATGAGCAGGTGTTCGTCTGCCAGGAGAATCAACAGGAAATCCAATCCTTGCGATTTCCATATGGGTGCCACTATCACTAAGCTTGCTTTCTCTCGGAACACTTTCGCAAATACTCTGCTCAGCATTGTGAATGGGGGAAAAGCATAATGCAATTTCCTGTACCAGTTCTGTAGAAATGCATCTGTTCCCTGAACGCTCGGGTCTAACCACCAGCTAAAGAACTTCTTTGATTTCGTGTTTTGCCTGGAGGCAAATAGGTCCATGTGAGTCGGACCCCACAGTTGGTCCAGTCGCTGAAATACCGCTCTGTTGAGCGTCCAGTCGCTGTAGTCTGTCAGGAGGCTCGAGTTCCAATGTGCTATTAAATTCATGGTCCCTGGGAGGTACTATGCTGTGACTGGGATCTTCGTCTATAGGCAATAATGCCAGAAATCTTGTTCTTACTCTGCTAGGAGTTTGGACTTTGTTCCTACTAGGTGTTTTATGTATCTGACTACTTCAGCAAAATACAGCAGCTTATTCTGTATTTGGTAAACACCTTTATAGCGAAAGATCCAGCTAGCAGTTAAGGACAGTTTATATGCAGCTGTAATTCTTCTGCCTTCCATTTCTCTACTGTCTCTAGTTCGCCTTAACGCGAGCCCCAGCCAAGTCTGCTTGCGTCTGATTCTATTACTAGATCCGGACTGTCTCCGAAGATGGCTCCTCCATTCCAGGCGTCTATGTTCTGTAGCCACCACATTATTCTGTCTTGGATTCCTCATCTAGTGGTACCAATTGGTGGTATCGAAGGCCCTTCTGCAGGTGCCTTTTTTTTCTATCTCTGAAGTGCTCTGTAATGCAACGGCCCTGAGAAAATGGCTTGTATGGATGCAGCTAACAATCCCACTACTCAAGCTAGACTTCTCAATGAGATAACTTGTTTGTCCAGGCATATATTTGTATCACTCTCTTGATGTCTCTTAGCTTCCTTTGGGGAAGCTCTAGGGTTGCTTTTCTGGTGTCTACCATAAAACCCAGGAACTCTAATCTTCTTGTAGGTAACATATCGGATTTCTCAACATTCACCAGAAAGTCCAAGGATGTGAGCAGTTCCTTAACCCACTCTGTCTGGTATTGCAAGGTCTCTGCTGCTCGCCATCAGTAAGATGTTGTCTAGATATATAATCATCCGTATTCCCTTTTCTCTGACTCCTGCTGCCACTGGTCTCAAGAGCTTGGTTAAGGCCCAAGGCGCCGACGCGAGGCTGAAGGGCATGGTCTAGAAGTGCCAAAATCGCTGTTCGCAGTAAAAGGCTAAGAAAGATCTGTGTTCCTTGGCTGTGGGGATCATCAGGTATGCATCCTTTAGCTTTATTCTAGTAAGCCATTAATCTTCTCTCAGGGTATCCCTCCATTTTGAAATATCTGTATACTACCCAGCTGTTGAGTTCCTTGCTCTATATAACCGGTCTTACGTTCTCTTTCCTGTGAACCAGAAACATATTGCTTATAAATATTGGTTCCTGACTGTAGCGCTTCATGGCGTCATTTTCTGCGAGCTGCTTCAACTCCTCTTGGAGAAGTGATTGCTCCTCCATGGCCATGAGAATAGGTCTCGGCTGTCTCTCTTGTATTGGATAGCCTACAAATGTTAGGTGTAACTCTCTGACGATCTGTAGTACCCATGCATCACTGGAATAGCTTGCGCCAATTGTACCAAAATGTCTGTGTCCTCCTCCCGACTGGCGGGTGGGCCCTGGGCTCCGGGTGTAACCTGTATTTGCTCCTTTGCTCCTCTACCTCTTTGTACTCTGGGGAATCTCCCCCATGTCAAGACAAAGCAGTCTTGCTGTTGGGACTCCCAGTAATGGGCTCTCGGACCCTGAGGTTTGTGGATAGATGCAAAGCGACTGCTAGAATCACCTATGTATCGGCTGGTCCAAGCAAAAACCCTACTTGGGTATATCTTCTTTATGGAGGCTTGTGCCTTCTCCAGAGATGTGTTCGTCCCTACAAATCTCCCCATTTCTTTCCTGAAGGTTTTGCCAAATAACATTGCTTTGTACGAAGCAAGGTCGCTGAGTTTGGCATCTATTTTTAGAAGGAGTCCTCTCCTCTCTGATGAAATGACACAGTTTGCGTTTTCTAGGAGGCATACTGCTCACTGCGCCCAATTCGCCAGAGTGTCACTATCTATCTCGTTCCCTGTGTCTCTGGCCCATTCTGCTAGGTCCATAATTTGAGCTTATGGTCTTTAGAGGTCCAGTACTTTCTCTTGACAGCTCTTCCAGGCTCTGTCCATTCCTTTCTTGGGATCCTTTGCTGTCTTGGAGACGAAAGCCAGCATTTTAGGGTCGATCTATCGGGAGTCTGCCACTTTGCCTGCTAAGTCTGGTCACAGGTATTCTGCCCTCATACGCTGCCTGGTTTCTTTGTCATGTGCCTTGCATAATCTTTGCGCCATATACCTGGCCACTCGGGGCGATGGCTGCCAGGCTGACGATTTAGCGTCTGTATTGCTCTCTGGGCTTAACATGTCTGTCATGTCTGAGTCTGGCACTTCCAGATGTTTTTTTGTGCGTGCCCTCTTGCCGCTTTTAGGTGTTACCCCATCTTCTAATGGCTTACTCTCCTCCTCTCAAGAGGTGGTTGAGGCTCCCTGAGACTCTTCACCTGACTCTATTTCAGTGTTGCCTATATTATCTTCACCTGGTCGGGAGTCGGGAGGTATGGCACTTCTGCCCTTTGGAGGAAGGCTTGTTTTAATTTCCCAAAGGCGTCAGGAACCTCTGGCGTCCTGTCTTTCACCCCTTCTTCTGATCCGGGGGGGTCGGCGAGGCATTCCTCTTGTGGGTTGTGATACTTCCCTGGGGGCTCTTAATGGCCCTTGCAGACATGCTAGCTGGCTTGCCCTCTCTGTCTCTGTCCTAGGAGGGATTCTAGAGTAGCCAGTCTTTCATGGATGGGTGTTACCCCTTCTGCCACTGCCTCTACCAATGAGCTCCCCAGCACTGTTTTGAATCTGAGCGCCAGGTCCTGTGCTTGTTCCTTATCCTGCCACTCATAATCTGTACTGTGTGTCTCTGCACCTAGATAACACATCCACTGCCCAATTGGTTGAGTATGAAGCTCTAGCTAGAGCTGTCTCTGAGGCTTATTCTTTATTTTTGTCTTCTATACTCCTGAGCTTTCACCCTTGTGCTCATACGCTCATGTGGTTTTTCTCTATAGCTTTCTATAGATTGCAGCTTCTGTACTATATGCTGCCTAGCTGTTTAGCTTTCGTGCTCGGTGTGTTCCTAGCCGTTAGTCTGCCTCTGTGCAGTCTGTATCGAATAGGCAACGTTTCTTCACTTTGGCTCCTCCCTCCCGAGGGAGGGGGCCGTAGCTCCACTCGCTGAAGGATCGTAAAGCTCCTCTCTGAGGTAAGATGGCCTCGCATGGAGCTCAGCAAGACGGAGCGGACCCCCGGCCGTGCTAATAGTGTACTAAAGGGTCCGCTCACTCGTCTGCCCTAATTTAATGTGTTAGATCCGCCGCAGGACCTCGCGCTAATTGTCTCTCACTGCGCTGCGCGTCCTGGGGTGTACACTTGTTCGCTCGCCTGCCTTGCTAGCTTCCTAAGAAAAAACTCAGCGTTTTGTCTGTAAAAATGCTTGTTTCGCGCTCTGCATGCGCTGTGTATAACGAACTGCTTATATATATGCAGCAAGCTATACACACGTTCAATTTAGTTAAAGTGAGGCTCTGCAGTAAGAGTGGTACTTATCATGCTGAAGAGCAGGAAAAGAAGAGGAAGAGCATAGAGGCAGGACAGGACAGATAGCCACAAACAGGACGTGGTATGGACTACAAGAGAGCCTGTATAAACAGGGAAATGTAGTTTCAAAAGGAAAAAAGACAGAAAATGTGTGTTTGGAAGCGATTCCTGTTATATTTTGTTAAAACTGCTAAAGAGCACAAATAAAGAAGTTGAAGCATAATGCTCACCTCTTGACATAGAATGTGGAACTGAATGGTACGAAACTACAGAACAGAGTCCATTGTGACAGAGGGAGAGTGGTAGCAGGAGGAAGGACATAGTATTGGTGGGACCTTTTGATAAGGATTTATGAAGCAAAATAAAGGTGAACCAAACATTCCATGGATCCTGTGGTCACTACAGTGATGGTGACGGGTGGCCCCACCAGCCAATGCAACACCGCTCCATACAGCGGCTGATGGAGACTTGGAAGCCTGAGGGAACCTGATTGACTCAGGTCCTGCAACCACTTCCCACTGAAGTGGGAGAATGGAACAAAAGGCTCCCACCAATCCCCTCATACCCCTGGCCTAGAGGATCACGGCCCAGGCACCCACCACGAGAGGAGTTTGCCCATCTACCAGACGACCAAATACCCTGGTACAGGAACATACGGATGTGCCCACCCGCGTGCCCACCCGCCTGCCGACCAGCCTGCCCTGCCCATGCCGACACCTGCGGCATGGATGGACTCGACTGAACCATCCAACACTAAATCAACACATCGTTAGAGATGCCATGACGACCTAGCCAACGGTCAGCACACCCGTGCAAACATGCACACTGGACACTCCCACACCAATCCACACGAAGAACATACTCAGTGCTATGACGTAGGTGACGGACACACCCACTGACACGCATCTTTATTATTTTTCACATAGGCTTTTCAAAATGCAGAAACGCAAGACGCACAAAGAACTCATCTAAAAAGGCTTGCTCACGCTTTTCCTAAACCCATGCATCATAATGAGAAATATAACGAAGACACGATACTGGGGATAAAGCAATATGATACCATAACCTAAAGCGCCTGTGTATCAAATGGCTCCACCTAGGCACCAGGCCCAAGTAGGCCGCAAGCAAGAGCTTCCATGAACATTGAATGAGCAAGAGTACAGTTGCTGACCCTGCAGAATGAGCCCGGCGAGAGCAGACAGTCAAGGGCACAATGTTGCAAACTCGCATGCCGCAAGCCGACGCCAAGTTCACACCTGCAAATTAAGCCAGGCACACAGTGGAAAATGCAATATTAATTGTGCAGAATTCTGCCTCAACCACGGTCTCACCTCACGTGACCAAGTCGAACCTGACAGGGTGCCAGGCCCAGGAGGAGGGAGGCGCCTGGATCCCACGTTTCAAGACACAGGCAGATACAATTAAATGACTCAATGGACATCTGCGGCGGTGGGAGTAGTCTGCTTTCCAGCATATGAATAAATCCTCACATTGTCTGCACATACCCATAGTGATAGATTGTTGCAAATGACAGGTGCACCGTGAGCTGGGAACAGCGATGGTCCCAGACTGGGGGGCACGCGAGTGGACCAATCAGAACATGGGGCTCTTATCACTAACGCCATTAACATTGACCAATCCTCAGGGGTCTTCATGTAACAATTTTCATGTATCAAATTGAAAGGACAACCCAAGTATACCACCTGACTAACCCTCGACCACTAATAACTCTCTCTATACGTACGCTATACTAACCCTACCACTCGAGGAGCCAATCCAGAGTGGCGATAGGTTTTTTGCTAACTTTCCCAGGTGAAGAAAGTAGCGCGTCATACTAAGGTAAAAAGGGCCTGCGAGCCCAACGATTGAGAGAGAGTGTCAGGACGGACGCGTACGATCCTTGACCCATCCCTGCCGTTTTGTTTAATAAACAGCAGAATCACCTTGCTTCTTGCGTGTGTCTCATACTCAATTTTTTGGGATATACGGGAGGAGTTGGGGCCTACCTGCCCGGAGGTCTGCGGACGGCCCAGCCGACCCCGGGAGAATTTCCCCCCGACAAGTTGGAGGCACTGCTGAGATCTGTTTGAGGTCTGCTTTTATTTTATTTTTCCGAGTACTCCCGTTGCGAGGAGGCCCGGCGGCGCGGCCCCCTCTGCCGCTGCCCCCTTTTGAGGACTACAGGACCATAGCAGAACTGCGAGAAGACCGGACAGCGCAATCCGGATATTGGCCTTCGGGAGCCGGTTGAGAAGTATCCCGCCCGCGGTTGGAGAGTGTCCAGACGTGGTCCAGACGAGGGGAGGTGGTGAGCCGCTTGGAGGGGTGCACGCAGTCGAGCGGCCCCGCATCAAGAGAACTTGGTGAGTATGCCACGCACAACAAGCAATGTGAAATTGTGAGGGAGGGGGGAGGAATTGAATACGGGAGGCGGGAGGTGTTGCACAGGTGCGCGGCGAAGGTTTTATAAATCAGTGTTGGCGATGAAATGAATGGTAGCCGGACAAGTGCGAGAGCAGTCCTTTATGTTACGGGAGAGAAGGGGGCAGAGCACGAAAACACGTGCGGCCGCTCGTAGACACTAATTGGCCTAGGTCGCGACCACGTGTAAGGGTGTGGGTGTGTGCGGTTTCCTACGATTTGGTAATTACTGATCAATGAGTAGATGAGGATCCCTATTGATCGGGCAAGAAACTCGATAGATAGATGACGTTTCCCTGTAGGCGGTAGCTAGCTGGTTGCCCAATACGGAAGATAATTGGCTGGTTAAGCCCTCCTGTCGAGGGGCGTATCACACGCGAGGCGACGCAGTGTGCGCGGTCCGATTATATTGTTGATTACCTTGTTCCAGGCGTGACAGGAAGACAGCTGTGGGGTTAACGAGGGTAGATTGCAAGTGTATTTTGAACTTTTAAAAACATATGAAGAACTTACCAGTAGTTTGAAGAGATCGGTGACGTCACCAGTAGGGCTTTCATAGGATATCTCGAGCACAAGGCATCTTTATTTTGAGAGTGGTGGGGAAGAGAGTTGTGGTAAGGGAGTGGAAAATGAGGTAAATGGTAATGAGTTGATCGGGGGAAGGTGAAAAGGGGGACGTGGCTGCGCACGGAGAACGCCGGCCACGGCAAGTGTAGAAAAAGGAGGAGGAGCAAGCGAAAGTGGGACGGCTGTATAAGAACGTCACAAGGGGCACGCAGCCGCAGGGGGCTACGTTCGCCTCGGCCGCAGGGGGCCGTAAAGGTGTTCGATAAAGGAAGAAAAGAAAGAAAAGAATATACAAATGTAAATGCTATATTTTACTCATTTTCCTTAGCGGACTATCGCAAGTCCCCAAACGTACGGGGCCAGGTAAAGATATAAGGCTGTATAGTGTAAACTGTTAGTAAGATAACCACTACCAAATAGGGGAAGGATAACAAGTGAAGCGCTACTATGTCATACGGGGCAGGATCGGGAGGGTGGGGGAACACCCTCACTACCCTGCTACAGCACATATGTAAAACACTGTCACCCCATAGGGAGAAACTGATCAAGTATAGCATAGAATGGACACAGGGGACGGACATCAAAATGACGACACCATGGCCGCCTAATGGTAGCTTCGATCCATATATCCAACATTCACTATTAAACCATCTGCATAACACATACAAGGGGAAGAAGTTGACGCACCACGTGGAGGTGTTTAACTTATGGAGGATGTTGCAAGGGTCCCGACCAGGACCAAACGGAATGTTTATTATGGGGGGAACAACGGAGGAAGAGAAGATTAAGGAGGAAGGAGAGAATGGGGAGAAAGAGAGAGTGAAGGCACACAAAACACGGGGAACGGAGAAGAGGGAGGAGAGAAGAGTAACAACATAAGCGAAAAGGAAATAAAAAAGGAACAGAATGGCGATATACCCCTGGCGAAGGTAGTGAAAAAGGAGGAAGGGGGGTTATATCCTTTAACAGAACTACGAGACATGGTTCAATTAAGGGCGGCTGAGGGGTACTCGAACACGGCATACAGCCCGCCACCATATACAGCCACAGGTAGCCACACAGGAAGGGAGCAGAGTAGCACGACGGGATCAGCTCGCACGAAAATGCCCACAGGAGAAGGGGGGATTGGCGAGGAATAGATCGCAGGAATAGGACAGGATGAGTGGGTAGCTGCGCAGGTATTATTAAAATTACGAGGTTCATTAACAGAAGAAGAGGAGGAGGTAGTAAGGAAAATGGATGAGGACAACACCAGGAAGAGTGAAAGGAAAGGGGAAGAGGGAAAAAAAAAGGGGGAAGAGCTGTTACGACAGAAGGAAGAGATTTTGGAAGAACGATTAGCAGAATTAAGGGATGAGCAGAATACACTGATCAAGCAACTCGAGAGAGAGGAAAGAGAAAGAGCACGGAAAAGGAAAGAAAGCAAAGATGAGTTGGACAAAATGAGGGAACGAACTGAGGAGAAAAAGAGAGAAGCAGAAAGGGTGAAGGCAGTAGCAGAGAGGGTATCCAGAGCAGCACTGTGTGACAAGAAAAGGGAAGAAGAAGAGAAAGAAAAGGAAATGGAACTATGGAGAAGGAGATTACTATCAGAAACGACAAGGAAATACGAAGAAGGAAGGATGATATAGGGTATATTAGAGCGGGAAAGAGCGAAATGGGAAAGGAAGAAAGAAGAAGAAAGGATAATGGAAAAGATGAGTATTGAAGTAATGGAGGAATTGAAAAAGAAAAGAGAGGAAATTGGTAGAGAAATAGCAGAGAAAAATGAAGGGGAAAGAGAAGAAAGGAGAGGGGGGAGTGAAGTAAGGAGGTATGTATACAGAGACACAGAAGTAGCAACAACATCAGCACAAAGGGGAGCAATTGGCAAATAAGACAATGCAGGAACGGATCTAATAGACTTAAAAACAGTAACAATTAGGGGGAAAAAGACAGATTGGGGGTTGCCATTAATGGAGGACTTTTGCAGTGAGGAAGGAGAAGGGATAGAGAAGGAAGGGAAAGACAGTGAAAGGGAAAGCTTAGATAAATTATACATCACCCGGACAAATGGAGAATCACCATGGATCTGCAGGAAAAAGGAAGAACTGGAGGGAAGTGAGGAGGAAGAGCAAGGAATAGTGGAAAGGCAGACACGTGCAGCCACACCGTCACCATCCCGTCGTACATGCTCCACTACCTCACGCTCATTACGTGCAACATGCCCATCTAAACTCGTGCCCTTCCCACGCGAACTGACACCCTATGCAGGTAGGCTTAGAGACCTCCCTGGACGCAGGCAGGGAGAACAAATACACACGCCCACATTAAATAAAGGAAATGATAAAAGAGGGGGAAGAGATGGAGGAGAAAAAGTTACGAGCAATGTGGACCCTATTGACGACGTAGAAGACAGGGAAGAAGAGGAGGGGTGTACGGATTCGATTGTATGGGACTCAAAGGGCCAACCAGGACACAACCTAATGCCACTTCTGGAGAGGGGAGGGGTTAGACCACAATATGTCCCCTGGAAACATGCAGACAAGGAAAATATAAAGTGCAGGCTCCCATCATTAAGTGGAGGTGCGGGTAAATGGATATATGAAATGGAAAAACACACCGCAGGACAGAAATTGGCAGTGGGGGATGTAAAGGGCCTTCTAATATCAATATTAGGGGATGCAGCGGATGACATCTGGAAGAGAGCGGGCTTCCCCGGGGTCACAATAACAAACACATCACACGATGGGGCACCATTCGCAAACTGCAGACATGCATTATGGCAGGCACTGAGGGTACAGTAGGCAGACACATCAGACATAGGAGCAATTACCTCACAAAGAGCACAGGCCATTTCAAAAATGCCGCTCCCCCAAACAGTGAGGGAACTGCAGCAGTTCCTGGGACTGTGCAACTACTGTAGAGCCTGGGTATTTGATTACAGCTCATACATAGGACCCCTACTTGAGGCCTTAAAAGAAGCTAACAAAGGGGAGAAAAAGTTGGGGTGGACAATGGAAATGAAAGAGGCTTTTGATGAACTGAAAGATGCAATATCAACTGCTCCGGTACTGGCCACCCCAGATTATGGACAACAATTGTTTATATTTTCACATTGCGACTCAGCAGTAATGAAAGCAGTGTTGGCTCAAAAAACAAGCATGGGCTACAAACCAGTAGCGTTTTACAGTGGTCACTTGGATCCTGCGATGTTGGGACATTTCCCTTGCGAACAAGGTCTCACCGCAGCTGCCTTTGCGGTAGAGAAAGCACCAGCAATAACCATGGGGTGCCCAACCACACTATTTGTGGAACATGCACTATTTGCAATATTGAACAAGTCTAAGTCCACACTAACCACGCAGAGGGCGTCAAGTTATGAGATCATCTTATCTAGACCAGAACTATCAATTGTTAGAAGCAGCACGGTTAACCCTGCAAGGTTTATAGCAGAAGTAATTGAGGAAGGAGACTATGCACACTATTGTACGCAGACTACCGAAATGTACTCATGTACTAGAAAGGTTCAAGAGAACGCACTAGATGGAGGTGATCTCTTGTTCATTGATGGGTCATCAACAATAGACCAAAGTGATGGGATAAGGAGAACTGGGGCAGCAGTGGTAAAAATGACAAAGGTACTGGTGTGTGTGGCGATGAAATGCGTACAATTACCACAGCATTACTCTGCTCAAGCAGCTGAATTAGTTGCACTGATCTTGGCGTTGAAGGAAAGCTTTGACAAACGAGTGACTATATATTCTGATAGCGCATATGTCACGTCTACTGTCCACTCAGGGTTGTCCAAATGGAGGAGAAGAGGGTTTAGGAGAGCTGACGGCACCCCAGTGCAACATGCTCTCTTGTTGGAGGAACTAATTGAAGTAATAAATGACCCCCAAGAATTAGCTTTAGTCAAATGTACAGCACACACTAATGGAGAAGATCATATCTCAAAGGGGAATGCAGCAGCAGACGCACATGCAAAGTATGCTGCATATTTTGGTGAAATATGGAACCCCCCAGAGTCAGAGAGAGGGAGAGGGAGGGGAATAGCTAAGGAGATGTTGATAAGGGAAGGGTACACCCATCTCCCAGCCACACAGATAATGGAGCTACAAGCGGCTGCACCAAAGGCAGAAAAAGAAATATGGGTAAAAAGAGGATGTACAATGTCACCAACTGATGCACTATGGCGCCAGGGTAACACTGGAAAGATGGTAATGCCATTGGCACTATTGAACACCGCCCTGAGCAAGCTACACCACCCAGCCCACACAGGCAAGGAAGTTATTGCAGCACGAATTAGGGAAGATTGGTTCTGCCCCGAGTTAAATTCCCATGTGACACATTTTATCAGCAATTGTCTCACATGTCAACAGTTCACGGCCGGTCACACGCTGAAGGTGATAAAAGGTACTATACCCCGGCCAGAGGGACCCTTCCTACACATCCATATTGACTATGTTGATATGATCAACGTATGTCAAGGAAATAGGTATATGATTGTTGTAGTATGCCAATTTTCCAGGTGGATTGAGGCAGGGCCCTGCTCACACCCAGATGCATTCAGAGCAGCTAAATTTCTAGTGAGGGAGGTCTTCCCCAGGTGGGGAGTGTGCGAGGTACTGCGGTCGGATAATGGCCCGCATTTCGCCAATGAAATGTTCCAGCACATCACATCCTTACTGAACATCAAGCATAAATTTGCATGTGCATATCACCTGCAGGCCAACGGTATATGCAAGCGCCTGAATGGCCTACTGAAGGAGGCAATTGCAAAAATACAGCAAACAACAAAGAAGAGTTGGTTGTATTGCCTTCCGCTAGCCCTATTTGAGCTAAGGAATAGACCAGGCTCCGATCACCACCTCACCCCTCACGAGGTAGTGACCGGACGCCAAATGCGCCTTCCTCTAACGCCAACATCAAGAGCATTCACTGATTATGAAAACACTGCAACCGTTCTTGGTGATGAAATGTACCAATATGTGTCTTCTTTGATTACTAGTGTAGTGTTTGTGTCTCAACAGCTCGAGCGCACGCAGGGCGGGTCTAAGAGTGATCAACAAGAAGACGCGGATAAAAAATTGGAAAAAGAAAAACTGTGCAAAATTGCTAAAGGTGACCACGTACTACTCCGCAATTTCAACAGAAAGTGGAACAGCCCACGCTTCACTGGCCCCCACCTGGTAGAGGAAGTATCAACGAGAGCAGTAAAGCTACAGGACAAACGTGCCTGGAATCACCTACACGACGTAAAGATCTGCAAACTCCAGACCCACCCTAGCGTCACCGACAGGGCCATTGGAAGAACAACAACAGCGTCACCCACGGAGGAAGAGACTTCTACCACAGCCAACAGCCTAAGTGTCTCCCCACCCTACCACCCCCAGATTCCCCAGAGACAACTACTGAAATAGAGAAGGGTAATTCCCATACCGCCCACCCCATGGTCACACGATCAAAGAGTAAAGAGACTTCCGCCAGTTGAGCTTCAAACCCTCTGCCTATCGACGCCCCACCCACTGCAGTAATAACCCAACTGAAGGACATTGGGCCTCATTCCGAGAATGGCGGTAAGGGATAGCGGCCACCGGTAACGAGACCGGTGGCGGTGATCCCTTACCGCCATACTTCGAGTTCCCTTTGCGCCCTCGCCCTTAACGCCTGCTTTGAGCAGGTGTTAAAGTCGAGGGCGCAAAGGGGCCTCCAAGCCAATAACGTTGACCGTAATGAACGGTCACCGTTATTTGCATCTTCCCCATTCCCATTGAGCCCTATGGGGGCTCATTTGGGAATGGGGAAGAGCCTTGGTGAATGGGGAATTACCGCCCCGCCAACCTTGGAATGGGGCGGTAATTCCACCATCCACCAAGGCGCTGCCGGTCCGGGTACGGCGTCAACTTAGGCGTTAATAGCGCCATTGGTTAGCGCCGTATTCGGAATGAGGCCCATTATCTTGCACATATACACATGTAAACACTTGAATTTTCTCTTTTTTTTCTCTCGCACATGCAGGTACCGTGTATTATTGTACTGCTAAGAAAACAGATAACTAACAAGGTTCACTGCCCAGGAGTAGATGCTACCCTCAGACGATAACTACCCTGAAGAATTATCACACCAATTTGTCTATCACATAAAAAGGCCAAAGTACCTGAAAAGGAGGAGGGTACGTGTATACTACACAGCATTTCTCTTGGCCATAGAACAATCAATGCCCCACCTTCACCCATACTTGCCTGTCCTAAGAGATAGATTGCTTAGATTGGCATGGGAACAGCTCTTCGCCTGGGCACTGAACGACTACTTGATAGGGAGAGCTTGAAAACAACAACTAACACTAATAACAAGCATATTGAGAATTTTCAGCCGGGCAACTTTAACGTCGCAAGAATTAGCTGCCGGACTGCAGCAAGGTAAGAGCAAAATGCCGGTGAGATTAGCCTCTGTAATAAAGATGATAGGGATTTTGATGGTCACCGGGTTCTTGGCTGCCTCTGTATGGCAGAACAGTTGTGCTATCAGTATTTTGGCTGTACCCAAACCTAATATACCCCCACCCACGGCTGCAACAGGTGTTACGTCAGGTGGTACTAGCAAAATTCCACACAAGGGAAATAGAGTTAAACGCAGCACATACTCAGATAATAAAGGTATTGACAACTACATACAAGATTCAGCACACGTCTCGAACAACATGTGGTAACAGCACATGACTCAAATAGGTAAGCAGACAACAGATGACAGCTGCTACGTCTGCTCATTGATCCCATACGCCATGAGCACTTCCTGAACTTTAGTTGCCACGGAAATAGATTAAAGGACAGCACGATGTATAATATACCTGTCACTGTTCCAAATGAAAGGGAGATTTCAAGGGAACATGGTGCACCTGGTATGGAAAACGCGAGACACATACCCGTACGAAAACAACTTCCTCAAGGTTTATTTGAGTTACCACAAGACCAGTTTGCATGCTAAAGCATTCAGATACATAACAAGTGGCCCTGAAAAAGGAGAAACAAAGAAAGTAACACTACAATACCTACCATGTGATTGGTACGCCACTGAAGTTCCTGGTAAACAAGGATGTTGGGAAAGACCACTGATAATAATAACAGGGAAGGTGTACCTGGGTAACAAATGGGACATAGGAGTGGTTGGCAGCAACATGGTAACGAGAGAGGATACTACAACTATTGCTGAACACAACAACAGATGTTGGATGACTTGGGTCAAGTACGTACCCGTGCTAACGTGGATAGAGAAGGATGAAGACCCAATAACAATACTGCCGCTGTCTGCACCTAAGGTATGCTACCAACATAGAGGAGAAGTGGACGTGGGATACAACACCAACTGTGAAAGCGTGACAGAGTTACCTGAGGGGGGTGCAGGAACAGCAGTGGTAATGGACCACTACTGGGCCTGCAGAGACAAGGCATACCACACACTGCCCCCTCTGTGGAATGGTATATGCACAATGGTACACGTTAATGTACCATCACTAGTGGTGCCCCAGAAACATGTGAATGTGGCGAACTTCCCCAAAATGGATGAAGGAAACAAGAGAAAGAAGAGATCTGTACAACCTCAGAAGGGGCCAGAAAACCAAAACAACGGCAACAACACTGTCCTGAATAGAAAGAAAAGACAAGGAGAACCTCTGACAGGAAATTACCTATGGGGATGGTCGGAAACAGCACTCACTTCAATCCCGCCAGAACACAGACTATTCAGCAGAGCAGCAATGTTCTTCTCCTCAATAATACATCCGGGACTACAGGCTTACGCAAACACAAAATGGCTCCAGATAACTAGATGGGAACTAATGATGACAATTAATTCTACAGTAAATGGATTCAACGCAATAAAAGAGGAACTGCGAGCAGTAAGGATCGTAGCACTACAGAACAGATATGTACTGGACCTCCTCACAGCAATGGAAGGAGGAGTTTGCGCAAAGATAGGACAATCATGCTGCACATTCATTCCTGCTAACGATGCTGACAATGGTACACTGACAGAAGCAGTATCACAATTGGCCCAGATGCACTCCAAAATGATGGATGAAAGCAAAGGTGTGAAAAAGGATGACAGCTGGTTTTCGATATTATGGTCATGGATGCCATCTTGGCTGTCGGATCGACTGAAGATTATAGTTGGATGCATTATTTTGGCTGGAGCTGCACTGATCATAATAAGATTTTGGAAGGCCCGGAAGGCACGCACCACAGACGAGATGATCGAAATGGTTGGTATGCACCCCTTGATGCCAGCAGATGACGGCCAACACAAAGGCACAATAATAAAAGAGAGAGAGAAATTGCGCAACCAGATCATCACCAACCACCTGGACCCACCATCTGTGAAGCTCAAAAACCCAAGAAACCCAAGAAGCTACATAGGGAAATGGGTATACTGCACACCTGGAGGAACCTGTGTATATATGTATTGGTCATTTGAAGACCATGTTAACCACTATGGACATTTGGGAGGAGTAACTAAACTATGGAGAGTGAGAGGAGATAAGGAAAAGGATATGTTTGTGGTCGACAAGTCGACCGGAGGGGGGACTGAAGTGAGAGAATGGAACAAAAGGCTCCCACCAATCCCCTCACACCCCTGGCCTAGAGGATCACGGCCCAGGCACCCGCCACAAGAGGAGTTTGCCCATCTACCAGATGACCAAATACCCTGGTACAGGAACATACGGATGTGCCCACCCACGTGCCCACCCGCCTGCCCACCAGCCTGCCCTGCCCATGCCGACACCTGCGTCATGGATGGACTCGACTGAACCATCCAACACTAAATCAACACATCGTTAGAGATGCCATGACGACCTAGCCAACGGTCAGCACACCCGTGCAAACATGCACACTGGACACTCCCACACCAATCCACACGAAGAACATACTCAGTGCTATGACGTAGGTGACAGACACACCCACTGACACGCATCTTTATTATTTTTCACATAGGCTTTTCAAAATGCAGAAACGCAAGAGGCACAAAGAACTCATCTAAAAAGGCTTGCTCACGCTTCTCCTAAACCCATGCATCATAATGAGAAATATAACGAAGACACGGTACTGGGGATAAAGCAATATGATACCATAACCTAAAGCGCCTGTGTATCAAACGGCTCCACCTATGCACCAGGCCCAATTAGGCCGCAAGCAAGAGCTTCCATGAACATTGAATGAGCAAGAGTACAGTTGCTGACCCTGCAGAATGAGCCCGGCGAGAGCAGACAGTCAAGGGCACAATGTTGCAAACTTGCATGCCGCAAGCCGACGCCAAGGTCACACTTGCAAATTAAGCCAGGCACACAGTGCAAAATGCAATATTAATTGTGCAGAATTCTGCCTCAACCACGGTCTCACCTCACGTGACCAAGTCGAACCTGACAGGGTGCAGGCCCAGGAGTAGGGAGGCGCCTGGATCCCACGTTTCAAGACACAGGAAGATACAATTAAACGACTCAATGGACATCTGCGGCGGTGGGAGTAGTCTGCTTTCCAGCATATGAATAAATCCTCACATTGTCTGCACATACCCATAGTGATACATTGTTGCAAATGACAGGTGCACCGCGAGCTGTGGACAGCGATGGTCCCAGACTGGGGGGCTCGCGAGTGGACCAATCAGAACATGGGGCTCTTATCACTGACGCCATTAACATTGACCAATCCTCAGGGGTCTTCATGTAACAATTTTCATGTATCAAATTGAAGGGACAACCCAAGTATACCACCTGACTAACCCTCGACCACTAATAATGCTCTCTATATGTACGCTATACTAACCCTACCACTCGAGGAGCCAATCCAGAGTGGCGATAGGTTTTTTGCTAACTTTCCCAGGTGACGCAAGTAGCGCGTCATACTAAGGTAAAAAGGGCCTGCGAGCCCCACGATTGAGAGAGAGTGTCAGGACGGACGCGTACGATCCTTGACCCATCCCTGCCGTTTTGTTTAATAAACAGCAGACTCATCTTGCTTCTTGCGTGTGTCTCATACTCAATTTTTTGGGATATATGGGAGGAGTTGGGGCCTCTCTGCCGACCCCGGGAGAATTTCCCCCCGACACCACAGTGAGCAAAGGGAAGCAGTGCCCAGGACAGCACCAAAGAAGGAGGTACAGCATGTGAACCCCGTTTTGGCCTCGCATCAACCCTTGCATGAATCCTGCGTGCATGGTAGACCAAATATTTCTTCGAAGAAAGGACACTATTGCCTGAGTTACCTGCCTAGTATGCAACCTCTAGGCAGCATCATCAAGATACATGATGCTCAGGATCAGGGGGGAATTACATGCAAAGTGCTGTAAAGCATGTGGGAAGAGCCCCTCCAGTATATTTCTTTTTAAAAAGGAAGATAATAAAAGTGAAAGCGTCTCTGTATAGGGTTATCTACGGTACTTAAATCAATATCTGGATGTGGATTGTTTAGTTGACCACAAAATCTGTTAAAATCTATAAACAAATCAGTATCATCTGAAGAGTATAGTTTCTTGAAGAACTTGGTAAAAACATCCAAGATATCTTTGTCTGATGAAACTGCCACTCCAGAATCATGCTTAATAGAAGAAACCCTATTTCCTTCTTTTTATATTGTTAAACAGTAAGCAAGTGCTTTACCAGCTGAACTCGTGCATCCAACACAAGCCCTTCAAGACGAGATAACAATACTTTGAGATGGATGGGAATGCAGAATATACTCAAACATCAATAATGAAACTGTCTCAGGAAGTTGGCAAAATACGTCTGTTTCAATATCAATTAATATCAAAAATAGGGAGATACAACGAACATCAACAAACTCGCTCGAACTTCTCACTCAATGCATTGCATAATAAATGTAGCTTGTATACCAAAAACTCGTCATCATTGACGTCAATCTATGTGGTAAACTACAAAAACCTACTTGGAAATGTGATTGGTTTACAGGGAACATTTAGGTATACCTTCCATACTTGTCAGGGAAGGTGATTGCGTCTCTACTGTAAGTTGGGGCAAATAACCCCTCCTCTAGTGCAGGTTTCTATGAATGTCATCAAATACACAACGTCCCATTGGTTATATTCAAACTATAGCGTGGCCCTCTATAATTGGTTGGCACCCGCATACCCCTCTGAAATATTCCACAAACGCAAGCAGCACGCAGGCTGGCATCCAGGTGCTGGTGGGCTGGTCATAACCATAGATTCCCACCAATTAGCCTGTCATCTATCATCACTCTTGCCTCTTGACAGTCAATTAGCCCTTTGAACAGTGGCCTTTGAAATGTTCTCTGCTCTGGAGAATAATAGGGAGTATAGGCATGCTCTGTCTCTTGGTTTTGATACAGCTTGTCCCAGTATCTATTTTCATCAATCCACGTGACTGCAGACCATGTTTTAGAGTCTTTCTGCATTTAAAATACTATTAAATGATGAACCTCTGATGTCTTCAATGTTCTCGCTCCTCACCTAAGACAGGAGGTTTTTTTTGTACACGTTCTGTAACTACTGCTGGAACATTCAGGCTCACGGTGGCCTTGACTTCCTGGTGCTGGCCAGCCAAGCCTTTCTTCAATTCACCTCCATAGTTAAGTTTTCGATTTCTAACTGCGACACACTGAAAAGCCTTTTAGATCACGGGATCCAGCTCTGCTAAATTGCATTGTGGAATCATCCCTAGTCCATACATTCCTATGTATATAAGTTGGCGCATGGCCAAAATCTATTCACTACGCAGTCAGCCTTTAAGAATACTTTGTCTACTTGCATTACTGCACCTGTACAATTGTAAAATGACTTGATATCTTCTTCATTATTTCTGTAGCATAAGCATCTTCATCTCGAGCCCAAAATGTTGCTCATCTTTAACACCTCCTCCTAGAGCCTATAGAATATCTATGGTCTTCAGCTTCTTGTCTCTTTTCTAGGTGCATCAGCTCTGCTCTGCGTGGTGTCACCATTCTTCTCTTTTGCTCAGTTTTCACACTTCCTCTGGGATTTTATCAAAATGGCCATCATATTGTCATGAATGCATGTATGGCTTCCTCAATGGGAACCTTACTTCCAAGATTCTTTTTGGTATAGGTTTTTTCACTGGTACTGCACGTGTCTCACACTCTGGCTCCCAACATATAGGCAGCATGGGGAAGGAGCTTTAGGTGGGGTACTTGACTCCACCTCTACACAGCTTTGTTGGAAGTTTGATACATATTTGCTTTATATTTAAGTAAAACTCCTGTAGGGTATTTTGTGGAGATTTGGGGCCTGACGGTATTTTCTTACCGCCGAAAAATAACTTAGCAACAATCACTCCTTGTATTCAGATTGGGCCATGTACAACAATAATACAGTGGACATGCATTATTTCAGCACACAGACATGCGTATTTGGTATGCGTGGTTGGTATGCGTGGTTGGTGGTATTTTGGTGAGCATAATTCCCTTGTTTTATTTGTGGCCCCAATATCCAGAACCCCTTATTTTTGTTTAGATTTTTCGTGTAATCACTAGAGAGACCTCAGGCTTGCATTTCAGGAACACCACATTTTCATTTTTAGTGTGCCACCATGGGCAATTTCTCTCTGTCTTATCTACGGCAGCAAGCTATCATGTGGTATTTTCACTATCTTATATACGGTAGTGAACTATGTCCCGGGCCTCCCTTTTTGCCGACTCATAGACCTCCGACAAACTACAACACACACAGTTAGTTGCAATTGCTCATGCTGAACTACATTGCGCACACGGCTGCAGCCAAATTTGATGTTTAGCTACCTTGAAAATGACAATTGCACTGTCTAAACATCTCCCCACATCATCAGCACTGTATTGGTAAATATAAAACACACCACCCGTCTGCTTTCAAATATTTTTGTGTATTATAAAAGTTGCATTTAAACACGATCTCACTCTTTACAGAAATAAATAAAATAGCACAGTAACAGCATTGTCTGTGATACACTGAAAAGAGAGTGGCGGAGACAAGAACTCAATTTGCAACATTAAACATGTGAGTAAAGCACAGGAATCTCCTTTCCCACACTGACTGAATATTCTCGTACACACTCAGCCCCCACACTTCTGTAATTACCTTATCTGTTCAGCATGAGTTTTCTCCAGCTGTTCTCTTTCTGAATTTGGCTCCCTTGAAGATTAACCCCAGTGAAAACAAGCGTCTTTCGTTCTCAAACCGGGGTTATTGCCTGGAATTCTCAGCTTTTGCAGCAGGAATGCTTCAGCCAGGAAACAGTTCCTTCTCCCAGCTCTGCCAAATCTCGATTGTCCTTCCCCTCTCCTCAAGCTCCCCCAGCAAAACTTTAATCACTGCCTCTAGCATGATACTTGCTATGACGCTGCTCCAATCAGAATCAATCATGCCACCTCCTCCCTCACAACACAATGGCTCATTTCTACAGTAACCATTTGTAACCAACTGATTTCCTGTTCCTTCGACCCCTTTGATTCCTGTAGTTATGTGGACAGAGCAGCAGAGAAAAAGAAAAAAAAATGAATGTGCGTTTAAAAGTTCACTTTCAGAGTAGGCCTAATTCTGCAGTGGAGACACATTTTGATTAGTGGGTTATGTTAAATACAGTTTTATTAGTCAGGTTAGTTATTAATAAGGTTAGTTATTAATTTTCAAATGTGTCTCTTGCACCATAGGCATTTCAGGTGAAAAATAGTGTGCATATTTGAATGTGCACGTGTGCTTTTAACTGTAAAAATAGATTTGCATCTTATATGTTAAAATCGTTTTTGACTGAATAGCCTGTCTTTACTTATATGTCCATGTTAATCTGGCAACACATATAGCAATGCACCACACCCATGTGGTGGTGCTGCATCAAAAAAGAAATTGCTACCTGTGCAGTAGTGCTGTACTCTGTGCTGTAACACGCCAAATATCCTTACACTCCACAAGCTTGCGTCAATAGTTTTTTACTAATAACAAAATTAAGAGACATAATTTCCCAAAACAAACTATCTATTGTGGTGGAATTATATATTTTTTCAAGAAACTGTAATCTGTCAAATAAATTATCAAACTCTCTCTTTAATAAAGTGTTCCTCTTGATATATGCATCCAAATTATTTATTAGTGAGGTATCTATCTCTTATTCATTTCAATGAAAAACTGATGGAACTTATGAAAAGATTCTTTAAAATGATGATCTTCCAACAAGAAGTTGTTACATTTCCATATTCAGTTCCAGAGTTTTGATTTCAGGTGCATGTTCAGAGATAACTGGTCCCTCAATTCTAGAGTTTATGATTGTGCAAGATAAAGATTTAGAAACTCATATCTGGTTCCGGGAGGATCGCTCAGCGCCAACGTGCTCGCCTTGGAAACAAGACGATACAAAGCAACACAGGATCTGTCCCTGGGTCCGCGCTTAGAAATCTCTGGGTATGTAGTGCGTTATAAATATGCAACTAAGACATATTCCTGTAACAGCGCCTCGATGCCCCCGGGCTGTGTGAGCGCTTTCAAAATGCAAATAAATAAATAATAAATATATAGTCAATGCGGGACCTCATATTACGGTGGAATTCAATGGAAAGTATAATAAAAGCTTGTAGGATGGGCAAGCCTCCAAGAATAAACTGACCCAGCTTCTGAAACAAATCACAAGAAATCATTATGAGCTTTACTATTTTTAAATTGGCAGGAATATCTTCTATACAAATAAGGATCTATAAAACATTGGATTCAGACATGTAGGACGATAAATATTAAGAATGGAGACAATTTGAGATGTTATCTGTAGTTTGACTAGTGACCATTTTCCTTTAGTATCTGTATCCTTACGTAACATATTGCCTTATTAATATTGCAACCCATTTCGTTTCCCTTCAGCTTAGCAATCACATCACCAACCCAGAACTTTTTCAATATGATGGATTCCTGAAGAGACAAGCGTGTTTCTTGAACCAAAGCAATAAAAGGTTTAAATCTATTAAAATCTGCCAACACGTTTTGCCTCTTCATCAGTTGATCAACACTTTCACATGCCTGGAGATATATCACTATAGCTATATCCGATATAGTTGATCTGTCTCAAACAACTCATGCATATAGTGCCTTCATGATAATCAAAACAAAAACAGTGATAGTATAGCAAGGTAAATAACCATTGAAAACACAAAGGAGGCACAAGAGGGAAGATTAATGGGAAAGGAGAAAAGAGTTGTAATACCTGATGCCATTGGGGTTAGTGAACATGTTACCTTGTTGATGGATAGAGTGATGAAAAACCACCCAAAGTATACAATGAGAAATAAATCAAACATCTTAAATGACAGAAATAAACAAGTATGCAACACCAAAGATTTGATTCAAAGTATCCATTCCTTCCATTTTGAATGACCTAATGAAGTTCTTGAGACAAGGAGGATCCTCAAACGCAGAAGTCTTTCCCTTAATTGTAACCTTGAATTTGCAGGGATGAACCAGGCCAAATATGGCATTCATTTGTTTAAGAGCTGGTCGAAATGAGAGCTATTCCTTCCCTCTCTGACACGTAACTTTGGATACATCTTACAATATAAATAACCTGTGGCCATTCCACATAATATGATCAATTTGCTTTACTTTCTTTATAATCATTTGAAGTTGCGTATATTCCAATAGCAGAAGGATCATTGTACATGGGCTAAATTTCATACGCACATCAGGTTTTTTAAGCCAATCCTATGAGCTCTGTGAATATTCAAAGAGACAGGTGAGCTAAGTTTAAGGATATTAGGGAGCACCCTCTTCATGAACTGAGCAACATCATTCACTTCTGCACCTTGCGGAAGCCCAAAAATGCCTAGATCATATCTGAAATTTCTATTTTCCGTGGCTTCATTTTGTTTTTGTAGTGCGACAACAGATTCCATGGATAAAACATGCTGAATGACATCTTCCGCATTCCCAATCCTCCTTTCTTCTTCTTCAATTCTTGCATCAACATTAGACATCTGTCATTCAACTACTAACGTTTGTAGTTAGTAATTTCCAAAAAGGGCTTCAAGTCTCCTAATTATTGTAAGATGGTTTCCATACTAGCTTCTAATAAGAGATGGGCTGAGGTAGGAGAGTCACTCTTTGGCCTCTTGAGATTTGAAGTAGCTGGCGAAGAAGCATCCTTATTATAATTGTCCATTGTTTATGCTTATTGGAATGCCATACTATATATAGTCAATCAAAACCCATTTTTAGGGTAAATAACATTTAATATAGGTGGCCAAACAGGCGAAAAACTCCCATTCAGTTCACGCAATAGACAGCATGCACAAATCACTTTCTGTCTCCAACATGTAGATCAAATCTGACAGACAAGCCTTTCATATTGCAGAGTAATGTTCGACTGAAGCCACGAGCGGCTGTCCCTTTCCAATTCCACCATTAATTGTAAAGGACAAGAAAGTGTACACAAAATACCTGTTTAAGCCACAGAAACTGTTCATAAAATGATTTGTGTTTTGTTATTAACGTTATCAGTACTTTTGCTGTACCACTAGAGAGCTGCAGTCAGCTGGGCCAGTGGTGTGAGAAAAGCAGGCCTCCGTGTTAGGACTGCTGCTGCATAATGATGCTGCCTTTCCATGTGAGGAGAAGACACGGCTACCACATCACAGGATACCGTTCCGCCACCCCTCATGAAACCTTCCTCAGATAACAACTTCTAATCCTGATGAAACACCACCCAGCTCAGCCTGATACCATTCCTCTTGTTGTCCTGGACGGATAACAAAACGAAAGGAAGCAGAAGCAAGCAGTAAGTCTGCTATAGCCGAACAGTGCAAAGCCATGCCCGCCTTTATCCTAAAATGAGCTCAGAGATGGTTCCTTCCGAATGTGCCTTAGAACGGATTTCCCTGTTTGACTTCAAAGACTCAACATATATGTTTGGTCGCTCTAGGTTTTCATTTTCCAATTCAACTTTTATGACGGTTTCATATCTAAGGGAATTTCTCTTCTATGAGATAGATTGGCCCTCTCAAGCCCTTTCTCCATTCCTATGATAATGAATGGAAAACTAATCATTTGGAGAGCATGTCTAAGTCGAGGAATAAGATATGTTAGTGAAATTATTACAGGAGATAGTTTTCTATATGAGAAATATGTGATCCCTAGATGTACTCTTACTCTTTATTCTAATATGATAAATGCATGTTTGGACTATATGAATTTATGGCATTTTGATAGACTTGTAATGGATCCTTCCAGGCTTTATTGTGTGGCCTCCATGTTAATGTAAAGCCTCTAATTTAAATAAATTATTGAATAAGGGAAGACCATTGGACAGTAAATTGTCATCAGAGGAACATTGGGATGAGGACTGTGCAACACAGTACAATGAATTAACTTGATCCAATATCTGGTCCAAGGTTAAAATGGTTTCCACCTCAGCAAAGGTAACGCAAACACTTTTTTTTTTGTTCATAGAGAATTCTTTACTCCGCTAAAACTATATAAGGCTAATCAATTGGATAGTGACTGGTCATGCCAAGTTGAGACTGGATCTTTTAAACATATGTTTTATAAATGTTCCATGGTTAAACATTTTTGGTCACAGTTTTGGAATCAAATGCAGCATATATTTATAATTTATATCCCATTAGTTTTAGTCAATATATTATTAGGCAGATTGATTTGTACTCCCGTGATAATTCATTCCTCATTTGTGATATTTGACTTTTCTATATTAATAGCCATATGTTTAATCACTACTAATTGGAATGACTTCAGGAACATTTAGATTATAGGATGGTGGAATGACATATCTGCAATTCCTAGACTGGAAAAGCATGGCAAAACACCAATATTATTGGTTAAATATAAGACGAATGGCATGCCTTTATTATTATTATTTATTGTGTTAAAGCATTTAATCTTGTCTTAATGGATTTCTTGATTATTATATAACTCTACAGGAATTTGATACATTGTGTACAGTGGTTTAGCTATATGGGTTTATATACATTCCCTCCCCCTTGTCTTTAATGTCCTTCTCACCCTTTCTGATATCCTTGTCCTAATGTATTTTTATTACAACGTTGTATCTATGAAATCTGTGCAGATTCCTTCTCAAAGATTAATTTGTATTTTAGTACCTGTGTGTTTTCAGTACTATACATGTATAATCTCTTGTAATGTGCAATTCTTATCAGTTGTTCGATTATCCCATTGTCTCTGAATACAAATCAATAAAACAAAAATATAAAAAATGAAAGTGAAGGTCAAGTGCACAATACAAAAAGTGAAAGCCAAGCCCACTCTCATATTAAAAAAAGGCATAAAGGCATATTTATGACCGTGCAGCATAGCTTATCCAATGTAGGCAGAAGACAGGGAGACAACCATTTAATTTCAGTAACCATGCTACTGAATGTCGCTCCTTCAATGTCCTTTCTTCGCTCTACTGGTAACCCTCTTATCCCATGTATGAGGTAGAAAAAATCCTTCAAGCACTATGCTATTGCTGTCTGCAGCGCACATTATGGAGGGGAAAGGAATAAGTCCCCTTCCATGTACTGCCTGAGTATGGCAGGTCAAGACATATTTGATGGCCTCCCTGAACTTTTCCAAGAAGAGGGAGATGGCTTGAACGAGTACGAGATGTTGATAGCAAAGTTGGTTAGACATTAACAAATGAAGATGAGCATCATGTCGGAGAGATACAAGTGTGGCGAGTGGATGCAAGGAGAAGACAAAATTGTAGAAGAATGTATCACCGCTCTAAGGGTTTTGGACAGGTCATGTAACATTGGCCCAGAGACAGAAGAGAGACTGAGGGACCAGTTAGTGTTGGAGTGAAGAGATGGAAAGATAAAAAAAAAAGCTGCTGTGGTCCAAAGGTCATCTTACCTTGGATGAACTGCTCTACACAGTCAAGGAAGAGGGACACACCAAAAAGAGTTTTAAAGCACGAGAACGGAAATACACAGAGAAGCCACACTCTGAGAAGGACAAGAAATTTGGAGACACAAATGTTCTGTGTGCACAGACCAAGCATTAAGGGAGCACTAGGAATACTTCATTTGTTAGACAGCCGCCACAACCCTAAAGACAAGGCACTCAAAGATACCCTGGCCAAACTCAAAAGGAGTGTTAGAGGTGCAACATACTTGCCCATTTTACTAGCAGCCCCATGTGTGCAGGTACAGGAACAATCTGCATAAAGTACAAATGGAAGGTTCACATAGCTAAGTTTTGTAGGGTGCAATTTATCAATCTGGTAGAAGGGATGAGCGAAGATATGGAGGAAGCCGTATTTGCAGTGGGCGATGATGAAGAAGATCTGGATGGCCAAGATATCTTGTAAGAATCAATTGGGAGGCCATTGAGCTGATGGTTCACTCTGGAGCAAAGTAATCCCTGCTTCCCTCCGGCCCACATGTTTTATTTTTATTTAGCATATGTTTAGCATATGGTTATAAAACAAACTTTTTTTGCCAATTTAATACAGAAGATAAATACATCATAAAAAGTCATATTACAATTACCAGCTAAACACTTTTTTACATTTTTTAAAATGTCCTTATATTTCATTAGTATTCAATAAATTATCTAATCCTTTAATAATGAAATTTGTTATGTGGCTACTTTCCACACATAGTAGGTTGCAGCCGTCATAACCGTACTCTATGCACTGAATGATGTATTCCAAAATTGATCCCCCTGTATAGAACAAATTGGGTAAGATGTTGCATTGTCGCAATATAGACTTTACACAGTCTACAGCTTCTTTCATTTAGGGCTAATTTGATCCATCTCCCTGTATGCTCCCTGGTCGGGAGTATGTTGAAACGCATGTAAATGATAAACCTGCGTATATTAATTGGCAGTAATTTCATTAAATATGTCAGGAGATTGTCCCGTCGAAAGCCTTGTCTGATGTATACATGATAGTCTTATTACTGATATGCGAAATATTTGTTATAAAATCAAAATTCTTCTTATGTTTTACTATACTAATGGCATTGGGTGAATCCATCAATTCATGCAAATCAATGTCTCCTTAAACTGGACAAGAATAGTATGAGAGGTGCCCCCCTTATAGAGTTTAGCCAATAGCTAAATACATTCTCTACTACAATAGGGAGTAATAGATTGCTACAAATAGCTTACACAGGTGTAATAACCAAAAGGAATGGATAGCTTGAACCCCAAGTTCACAGCATAGGGCCTCCACTGGAACCGAGGAAGGAACTCCCAATATGGATCTCAACAGTTTTTCTTCTAATATATCCGGCCATTTCATCATCGGGTCTGGATAGATCGGGGACCCATATAGGATCATGGAGAGTATACTTTTACGATAGATTGCAACCAAACCCTCCACGTTATTACCTCCTTTATTACGTACACATACCCTGAGTACCAGCCATGTATTCATGGTTTTAGTTTGGACGTGATCCTCATTGAGATGATGATTGACTCTGGAGAAAAGTACTCCCTGCTTCCCAGTCCCACATTCAATAAACTCTTTAATGGTTTCTGCCTGACATAGAGTTCAAGAGGAGGAAAGCATTGGGGAAAGTACATGTCACAGAAAATGGGAACACTGCACTGTTGAAAAGATTGAACATTAAGTTGGGTCTCAATTCTGAGGAAGAAGTGATGTATTGTGGAGAAGCTGTGATGGAAGCCATTTTCAGCTAGGAACTGAGGATTTGTTCACCAGATAAGACTGTGTCCTAATTCCGTCCCAGTAGTACACAATTTGAGGAATATCCCTCTGGCAACAGGGGAACAAGTGAAGCAAGAATTAGCCAAACCGGAAAGAGATGGCATTGTTGAAAGAATTGATTCAGCAGAGTGTATTTCGCCTTTGTTCGTAGTAGTGAAGGCGAACAGCAAGTTGAGGCTATGCATCAATATTAGGTCACTTAAGAAGTGTGTGGTGCCAGATCGACATCCCTTGCCCAACATCACAGATATTAACCACACTAGGTGTAGTTCAAGTATTCTTTATGCTGGATCTAAATTTAGCATATCATTAGGTCAAACTACATCCCTAATCCAAGGAACTGATGGCATTTATCAAGCCTGAGGCTCTTTTCCAGTTTGTACAAATGCCTTTTGGCTTTGCATCTGCCACCTCTGTTCTTAGAATGCATCTTAGTATATGGCCAAGATAAGGAAGTGCATAATGTGAACTCAGAAATGTAAAGAAGCTAAGGGAAAGGGGCCTCACACTGAGCAAAAACAAATGAAGCTGGTCCAAGAATCCATAGAGTGTTTTTAGGTCATGGCATACCTGCAAGGGGGATAAAACCAAGAAAGGGCCTCATAAATTCCATCAAGATGACCAAGGAGCCTACGGACAAGGAGAAAATACCATCATTACTACGGATGGAAGAATATTATTCTTGCTTTAACCCGAACTTTGCTGACAAAACAATTAATATGAGATGTATTCTAAAATCCAAGGCAAAATACTTATGGGACAATTGATATACCAGGGAATTCAAAGTGGTGAAAGATGCACTTAAATGTGCACTGTCTCTGAGAAACTTCAAGTTTGGCAGGAAGTCCAAAATATTCATCAAAGTCAGCAGTGAGTGCCTGACCGGAGTTCTCACGCAAGCAGAAGATAAAGAGAAAATACCATTGCTTTTTCCTCCATGGCCTGCAAAGGGACCGTGCCTTGATTGAGAAGGAACGACTAGTCGTTAAATGGACAATTGAAACATTCAGAACCTTGTTATGGTTATCACATGTAGTTGTTTGCATGGACCACAAACTGTTGAACAAGACTTTGCTGTCTAAAAGACTGGAGAAGGTCTTGTCAAGAATCAGGAGATGGGAAATGTCACTTCAAGAGTACACATTTGACGTTGAATATGTGCTGGGGAGAGAGAACATAGCAGCGGACTGCCTATCGCGACTCTCCACAGAAAGAGACAATGATTTAGAAGAAGGAAGTGAAGAGGAAAGTGTATTATTAATAGAATAGAAGATGTTGTTGAGTGAATAATGGGCGAGTGGCATGGATGAGGAGGAAGTGTTGAAGAAAGTGAGATTGGACATTCTTGAGATAAGTGGTGTGCAAAGGGGGATGATAAAGGGTTCTTCACAGGAATGTCTACGGTCAATGAGGAATAAACTACAGTCAAAATGTACTCATAGGCAACTACATTGTACTTTCTAAGAGAGAAAAGAGCAGACATTCCTCATGAGGGAAATCAGGGCACCAATAGAATTAGACATAGCACCACAGGCACTGAAGGTCTCTCTCTTTTTGAGATCAGTAGAGAGAGAAAACTCAAATATGTCTCCCCAGTGTTTGGGTAAGGCCAGATGAGTGTAACAGGGCTTGAAGGGATGTAGAGACATGATTAAGTAGGAACAGAGGTATGAAACAGCAGGTTAGAATAGGAGAAATCAATTAAAGACGAGCATGTGAGGAAAAAATTATCCCCATCTGCACAAGAAGGAACAATGGAGTGGTCGCAACCTTTGAGAGTGATACAAGTACTGGATGGTGCTGTCAGACCAGAGGATGGTACAGTGTGAAGTAATTATAGAGTCATGAGAGTAAGTGTGGAAACAGATGAATCTAGTGGTGGTGAAGAGAGGATGAGTGCAGGCAGAAGGGAAAGCAATCTATGGACAGTGAGAGCGTGAGAAGAGATGTTGTGCCACCACAAAGGTTGTGTGATTAAATTGTATATAAAAGAAAGGGAGATGTGTTTTATCTAATGTGGAATGTAGAATGTGGCACTGCATGGTACGAAATGATAGCACAGAGTCAGTTGAGAGAGAGAGGGATAGAGGCATCAGGAAGAAGGAGATATTGTTGGTGGGGCCTCTTGATGATAATAAAGGTGAACCGGACATACTGTTGATTCTGAGGTCACTGCACACCCTCAAAGGAGGAAGTTCTTGAAACAGTGCAAGAATCCTGTCTCTATTCAGGGGATAAGGATTATCATCTGCAAATCATTTCTCAAATATGATTAACCTTGATATAAGAATAGTTTTAGGGGAGGAGCAAGTATTGTCCACTTTCTTCATGTGTTGTTTTATGTCTCTTCTTACCACATCATGATTAATGGCACTTGTAATCAGAATGTCTGCCAGTTACTGCATTGAGTGACTGAATTCAAGTGTGGGGTATTTTCAGCCCCAGGATATAAGTGAATTGCATCAGGCTAAGTTAGGCTCAAAGGTGCAGAAATATGGAAAACTAACTGGGCCCAATGTTCATTTGACAGGGCCCGAAGGTACATGCATTTTTCAGACATATTTCTGAGGTACTGAAGTACAGCTTTGACAGTGATCTGCTATAGAGAACTCTCTGCATTCAGCAGATTGATGGAAATTGGACCATGCATTCTATACTGGCTGCACTCTCGTAATGGAGTTGCATCTTTAATGGGCTAATATGTTCATCCAACTCCATTACGAGAGAAATTCAAACATACAGTATCATGTCAAGTTGGACACTGATGGCATGGTGCAGGAGAACAATGTATATTTTCTGTTTCAAGATATTAGTTTAGGCCTTATGTGGAAAGAAAATAAATTCTAATAAGTACCATTTTTGTCCATGAGAAACTAATTTTAAAGGATGTGCCTGGACTTTGTGACTGTACCCCCATCCAGTCACAAGGCTCAAACACTCCTTCACCTCTACATTTGGTCAAACCCCTTTGAAGCTTAGCAGAAGAAGAAAGGAGGTGGAGCTTAGGGCTGGGTGAGAAGGATGGGGTGTTGTAGGTCACAGTTCATGGATCCTGAATTTTCTTAAATACCCAAAATTGAATTCAGTTTTCTGGTGGAGCCTAGGACCTGGTGACAGGTTGACATATCACATAATGCTATCCATGGCACAGAGTTATACCCTCTGCACAAGGAGATAAGGAAACACATGTTCAGGCCATTAACCCAGGGAGAAGGTTTAAGATTGCTGTATTGCAGAAAATGTCAACAGAGGACAGATAGCCAGGCCTCACAAGGTTTTGGGAACAGTAAGAGTGCATTCATTGATGCTACAAGGCATATAATTAGAGATTACCATAGAAATATATGGGAAATCATATTTTGCCCATACACTTGAGGCTGCGACATATACAGAGATGGTTCATACCGTTCCGGAGAGCACAAAACACCACTATCTGTTGATAGGAATTCCCTTAAAATGTCATCTAGGGAACCAATGTTCTATGACAAAATATGATTGCAGTTCCCCGAATAAATTACAGATAGTATAGGCAGGTATCAGGTAGCTTATGGAATGAAATATTTGTCTGTAACATATCCTGATTCTAACTTCGACTCTTTTTGTAGAAATCACATAAATCTGTCATTCACGAAAGAAACAACCTGCTGACACCAGATATAGTTGATTGCGATCGGTATGATCAGACCAATTCGGAAATATATGGGTTGTGACCCTTATTGGAAAATTAGAGACAAGTACCATGTTGAAGATTTTTTACTTCATATTTGAGTTTTTCAGAAGTGTAATTTCAGATGGGTGGAGCAAGAACTCACAGAAATGGGGGCTGGAGACATGATGACCAATCTGTGGGAAGGAGCAAAACAAAAGAGGTGATGGCTGGAAGGTTTAGAATGAATCTCAACCTCTGGCATTGCTCTGGGCAACCCTTCAGCATACCTTTCCGTGCCTGCCAATCCATTACAAAAGGGGAAAGACCATATGAAAATCAGGCTTGGTCTCACCTCAAAAAAGGAAGTCCAACCAGAACTGCTTGGTCACATCCCTTCTGCACGAGACCGCAAGCATCCCCAGACATATTTTGGACCTGTTGGGCCTCATCAGCGAGGAGTAGCTTGGGTCTCTAGGTCCAGCAGGAACGGGATCCACGTCTTGGCATACCCATCACACTTGGGGTGACTAAGCACAACAAAATAGGTGATGGCTGGAAGGTTTAGAATTAATCTCAACCTTTGGCATTGCTCTGGGCAACTCTCCAGACCATTGTTCTTTCCCCTTTTGTAATGGCTTAGCAAGTGAAGAACGATGGGCTGGAAGGTTGCTCAGAGCAATGCCAGAAGTTAAGATTAATTCTAAACCATCCGGCCATCACCTCTTTTTTTTATTACAATCTGTGGGAAGGAGCTATGCCATGTGTGGGGGGAGAGCAATCAATGTCCAATCCAAAGCTTTATCCAATGGGCTGGCACATCCTAATTTAGATATTTTGGGGTGTGACTAGCAGGGTTTAAAACTGGACGCATAATGGAAAAGAGGAGAATTGAAATGTCCAGGAAGAAAGGTGGAACTATAATCGGCAGAGAAAAACAGAAGAAGGGCTGGGTGCCATCCAGTACATGGACCAGGAAAGGTAGATAGCAGGGTGGAGATTGAGGGCATTCATGACAGAGACCTGGGGAAGCAGACAAAAGGGCTGAGACTGCGGTGATCGATACAATAAATATTTGTTGTGCTAGAACATTAATAGAAATGGAAAGTCCACATAGATGTTAGACATAAACGGCGCTGCTCATGTCAATTATATTCCCCAACATAGAAGAGCAACATGTATTAAGTTAAGCCACATACACATTACACAGTAAAACAAAATTCTTCTGGCATGTTCTTGGGTGCTGCATTCATTTTCTTCACATTAGGGGTATTCTTGTGAGTGGCCCAATGATCTGAAGTATTCATTAGACCTGTGTTCTCTTTATATGTGACCAAGGAGGAATCGAGACTAGAAATAGAAAACTGTACATGTGGTAGTGTCTTATACGTTTGGTGGTCTATGATTAGAAAGACTAACTTGTGGTTTCAACCTGTTTGCAATAAGAAAGAGTGTCAGAAAGGAACGTTTTTGTGCCACAAAGTGAAGTGGCATGCTTCTTCAGAATTCTTGTGTATATTTGGATTTTGTCTAATAATTAGAGAACCATAAACACATATGCTTTCTGCACCCCATACTGGTTTTTGGCTTCCATGTTGCAAAAGGTGTTAGTGAGTACATTGGTGTTATATGGTGTGTTATATTATGTTACAATATTTTCTACCGCGCACTGCTGCCACCTGCGTGGTCTCTTGGGGCTCTGCTGGACCTGTTATGCAAGGAAGGGTGGATTAGTAGGATTGAACGAGAGAAGAGCAAAAGAGCTGTGATGTGCTGTTGGCAGCTTCAGTTTAGTTACACCGTTCACTGAGCATAGGTGTGATTCACGGTTGGTAGGGGGTCATGTGGTGTTGGGTGAGATTATGTGTGGTTTGTTTCATTGTTTTGGTATTGTGAAGTATATGCGGTTTGTGCTGCTGTACTGGTATGGTTGTTTTTAGTTCATAGTTTTTGAGGTTTATGCAGAAGGGTGAATTTTTAGTACGGTTATGTTAGTGGCAGTACATTACCTACCCACTCTGTAATGACAAAGTGTGATTCCTATCCCTTTCCCTGACGATCATTCTAGAGGATAACTATATACGCCCTCACGATAAGCTCCAGGGGAAGTGTGTTCACTTTGCCCTGTGGTCGGCCCGTAGGCTGCCTGGATTCTGCGCCTAGTCCTATTTCTTTATGGGTGATGTGTATCACACCTTAAGTGGTTTGAGTAAGTGGGTCAGTTCTCCCTCCACTGTTTCCGCCTTACGCCCTCTAACAGTGGTCAGATTAAGTCGGACACCTCTCCCTCCCCTGTTTCTGCCTTTCGTCCTCTATTGGGATAAGTACTTTTCAGATCTCAAAAACACTCTTCCCATTAAAAAAACTCCCTTCTCCTCCGCCCTCCACTCCAGTCCAGCCTACTCACCACTCCTTTTCAGTTGTGTGCTCATTTTATCCCGTTAAGAACTGAAGAGCTGGGTTTTTAGAAGTGATGATATCTTCGCAGTACCTTTTGTACTTGCCCTTGGGGCTCAACACTTTTGATCCAGGTTTTTCAGCATCACTCCGTGATTCTGAGTGCTTTCAGCTCCAGACGGGTGTTGAGTCAAGGAGCGGTGGTACTAGGTCCAACTATGCAGTGCTGTTTAGCAGCAGAGAATGCTTGCAAGAATCTAGGGAAGTCAGGTAATGTTGGGTCAGCAGAACTGCAAGACTCAGCAGCCTCAAATGCGAAGAAGTGGGGACTGGCCTTTGGAGTCAAGGGAGTGTGTCTGTCTGAACATGTCACTGGGCTATTGCAGCAGTGTTGTCTTGGAGCTCAAAGAAGCTTGTGTCCAGGTGGTGGTGTCAAGCTGGGAATTCTAGAAGAATCGATTAGTCTCAGATGCAGGGACGGTATTGCTTCAGCATCGATGTCGATTGTAGCTCAGTAATGCATCGGTTGTTGCATCTTGATGATGGAGTGGACGCCAGCGTTTCCCGTGCAGCAGCTTAGAAGGTGTCAAAGGTGCCCTAACCAGTGGTAGTGCAGTTCAGCGATACAGGGAGAGCCAGGTGCCACTCTTTGGTTCTGTGGTTGCTGTGACTCACAGTCAAGGGGATCGAGGACAAGGTGAGACTGTCTGCAGTGCCATTCCAGGGAGGCTGGCTTGCACCTGCAGAGGATCATTCACCTCAGTGAACAGGAGACTCATTCCAGTACAGCCAGTATAGAATGCATGGTCCAATATCAGTCACCCCCACTGTTAGCTGTGGACAATTAAGGGACAATGCTCTCCTCTGCCTTAGTTTCCTTCCATCTTCACCTGCCTAGCGGATGACTTTGGGATAGGTGGTATCCCAAACAGAGTTGCAGATGATTTATTTTTGGACTTGTGGAAGTCAGTTGAGTCAGTGATGAATCAAAGAAGGAATGAGTGCCCCTCTCTCTTTAAAGGGAAATTGCCACATGGGATTGGTCCAAATTAAACCTTCTGTAAATTGCACAATCCATGTTGTTTTAACAAGTAGTTTTGCCTAATGACACCATGCCCAGAGTAATATTCCAGCAGGAAATGGAGAGGACAGGAGAAAGGAAGCTCTAATAGAAACAAAGCTTCTGGGCCCCTCTACAGGCCTACATTTCCCCTTCTGGCTACTCTAACTCCACCTCATCCCATGCTTGTTAGCTTCATATGGATCCACTGATTAGCACCATGGTGTGAGGATGGCGTTGTTTTGTCAGTGCTGCCTCTGTAGCACCATTCTCAGGAGAGCACTTTGGGTACATTTCTTTGACCTGGGTGAAGGTGTTACACTTCTTGCAGGAGAATGAAAGGGGCAGCAGTTTGGCTATTGTCCCCCATATCAGCTGGAAAGACAGTTTACACAACACAATACATCAGTCCCGTAATAGGTGCCCTTCTCACAAAGCTGACACTGGTGCTAGCAGTCTCCCTGTCAATACCATGTGTGGCTCTTATTTAAAGATGTACGTACCACCAGACTGACTAAATCTTATAGCTATTATAATGTAGCTCAGAGGTGCTGAAGAAAAGCCATCTCTGCCTGTATGGACTGTTTGTCCTAGCAGCTGTCTGGGGTTAACATGTGAGATGTGGACCTGTTCTGCGCTACTGTAGAGCTAGGGTTGTAGATGCCAGGATACTGGTTACAGAAAAATGCATGCGTGAGCTGTCATTTGGACACAGAGCATTTAGCAAAAGGGCTGATTGATTAGCCTTCCTCCAGTTCAGAAACAGACCTACCCGCATAATTTATGTGGTTACAAACATACAAAATAAAATCAGGCTATTCTGACTTTGCAGATGCCAATATGTCACAACATGTTACACCCTATATGCCATGTGAAGCATATTTATTCAACATCGGTTCTAAAAACAAGCCTATACCGAAGACTGACTTTGTTTCAGCATCTTTTGGCATTATTCATGGATTCCTTATTCCCCAATATAGCTTCTTCAGGACTGTTAGACGTTGTTCTGCCCCACGGTCCATAATAATGTAACACTTCTCATGAATGTTCAAATGTAGCATCCATCCGTTTTCTTTTTTAACTCTCAAAAACGATTTCACATCGAAGTATTTGATTACATAACACACTCCAAAAAAGAGTATTTTTTAGCATCAAATGCTGCCATCAATTTCGCATGGGCCTATTTTATTTACCCAGATTATTTCACCATCCGTTTCCCAAATCTCTGTCACACCCCACGTAAACAAAATGTGCATGTTGCCATTTGTTTGGGGAGTGATTATGCTCTTAATTTAACAGCTGTAGCGTTCTCTGGTCTTTCACGTTTCCAGTGCAGAACTTTCAGGACAGTGATGGCAGAGAGGTTCAGCAACAGTTCACCCTTAGGGGAGATTTGTGTAAACCTTCTATTGACATAGCATGGAAGTCTGGACAGAACGTTCACTTTGTTGTGCATGGGTGGCAATGCATATGTTTGCGATGTGCACGTACGAGTGTGTGTGTGTGTGTGTTTCTACTAACGTCAATAAAGTTTAAGACTGAATCTTCACACAAGTTCATACATATCTTGAGGGTTCACGTGCACTAACAATGTTCTCACACTACACTGTAATAGATCATGAGGTCACCTGCAAACCTTAACACAGCTGCATTGTTGAAACCTTTCTGAGCCGTCCTTTATGTTGGTTGTGCATGAGTCACGACTAATGGCATTCTTTTGCTTGTTTGCATATCAGGACTTCGTTTACACTGAAAGGAGCTCGATCGTTGGTTCTCAAGTTACCTCTTCCAACTTTAATACCCTAATGAATAGGGAGTTCGGAATATCCGCAAGCCTTAAAATGCAGACAGCTTTTCTTTTCATTTCTATGAGTGCATATTTACAGGAGCCTTTCAGTTAGATTGTGTTGTATTTCTTTTTTGTGTTCATACCTGTTATATTGGCAGTGTGTGCACATATAAAACACTAAGACATCACTGCTACACAGTATGTATAATATCTAGATCTGCCGAACAAAATACATCTGTTTTCATGTGCTGTGCTCATAGGTCACTTGGTGTCACGTAGACTGTGCTGATAGCGAGGTTCTTCTTGATTTAAATGATAAAGCAGTGCTGCACGTCAAAGAGAAAATTATCGAGATTGGTTGTACGTGTCCTAACATGTTTACTCTGCTTGGTGCCAGGGCCTGGCGTGCTATGCTGCTCTTTAAACCACAAGCAGGATCCACACCTTACAAGGGATGGATGACTTAAGAGCTGGAATCCACCCAATAAAAACAACGCCTTTCTGTAGAGATACATGTTTTCTTTGGCTTTCTGGGAGAACATCTTTCATAGTCATTTATTAACATTAGCAAATGTACTCTGTTTTCGAAACTGAATCCAAACTCTCTGGAAAAACAAAAAATATAGGCATAGGTCACAAATTACGAAAGAAATGGTTAAACCCGCCATTTGAAGAGGTGTATTCTTAAAGGGACAGGTCACTTTCTACAACTTGAATTTTAGATTCCTGTCTTGAAAATGCTAACATGATTTCAAGCTTGGAAATTGTATGTGAAATGCTTGAAAGGCTCCACTTGGGATTGTATGGATTTTTACTGAGATTATGTAATGACCTATTTCATAAACAAATCGTATACATTCCTGAAAAAATAGATCAGAATTTCCCATTGAAAACCTAATACTATTGATATTTATCATGTACAATTAGCTGCAGAACCATAACGCCACCACCTGTTTAAGACTAACCACATAATGTTAACTGCCATATCACCACTGACGTCGTCAGTTATCAGTTGTGAAATTAGGGCCATGCCTTGTGAGACCCGAACAAAAAAGCATGCCCTGCAGGTCTGGAATGTCTGTAATACACATTCCCACAGCACTAAGCGGGGATGGTCAGTGGCCAAGCCTCAAATGTAGGATACATACATACCTCACCACAGTGCTTTGTGGATGTGGCGCACATGGCATGGCATGTGACCATTACTCATTTACACTCTCCTCTCAATGTCTAGATGCAATGTCATTGTGAACATCCCTTGCTTGCACAGCAAACAGGGCATTCATTACGTGTGGCCATTCCTTGTGTACAGCATCCAGGCATCAGCACCCACAAGTCATTACCTGGGACTGTGCCACATGTCTTATGCTCCTGTTTACATTACCATCAATTCCCATTCGTAAAGTCAAAGATGTCATTAGTTTTATGCTTGGCAGTGTCACTAGCAATGTCATTATTAGTGTCATCATTGTTGTCATGGACCTTTATGAAGTGTACCATCTAAGCATTTAAACTGACATAGCAATTTGACAAGTTGTCCAAGAAGAAGGGGGATGGGTTATTGTGAGGGATAATTTTGTTGTCTTTACAGAACCTCCTCCTGCTTCCGATTGTTCAATGATAGAGTTAATCCACCTGACATGTCATTTAGTCTCTGAAAATGTACAGCTGTAACTGCTGTAGGGTGGTAAACATAAAAGGTGTGTTTCAACTTCAAAAACCACTGCTCTGGAATGGTGAAAATTGTTATAAAATGCAGTGGAACTGTTAACACTAAAAGGTAGTGGTACTCCGATCACAATAGTTCCAGCTCACTTCAACCACTGCATGGACTACAGCTCTCTAAGGTTCCAACATCATTGCACGGGTACTGGAGGGTCAAAATATACATATATATATATGTGGTAGTGGCTGTGCAGTTATTGTTAAATTGCTGTTTCCATAGGAAGAGCACTTAATTTTTGGGTGCCTTATAACTTCGCTCTCCCTGGACGAATCCTCACCAAACTTTGCAAAAAAAGTATATGGCCCACTCAGATGTTTTTTTGTGCAAAGTTTGGTGAGGTTTGTTCCGGGGGGAATAAGCTATAAGGGGGGGTCCCAAAATGTCTTTTTTTCCCATAGACTGAGCCCAAACTGCTGGACGGATTTTCACCAAATTTGCGGCAGGAGCAGGAGCTTGGTCCCGAAAGCGTGCTTTTTTAAATTTGGTGCCAATCAGTCCAGTAGTTTTCTTTAAAACAACCAAAAAGTATGTCTCAAAAAATTTGTGATATCTATGTTCGCTCCGTGCTCATAATTCCCTGTTCGCTCCGTGGACAAGATAACGATTGGCTAATGGGCTTGCGTCATGACCGCAGACACACAACGTGTCCGCCGATTGGCTGCAGTGTGGCGTGATCTCCATCAGATTGTTCGGATGCGCCCGACATCTTGGATCCGCCGACAGCGCGGCGGCGAACAGAGCGAAATGCAGTTTTGGGGAGTGCTTTGGTGTGTCAGAGTGCTTGGGGAGGTTTAGAAAGTAAGAGATGGGTGAAATACTGTATTTGTTTAGGCGGCAGGTGCTAATGATGTATTCGTCATGGCCGCGCTGTCTGGGATTTTTGTAATTACTGAAAATGAGGGGTCTCATAAGGACAGTATTTCCATCCGTGCTATGCGCAGGCAAGTTGAAACTGTTCCAAGGACACGCGTGGTGTCATCGGTCATTAAAATTGAGTACATGCCTCTGTTAAAATTTTTGATTCTCTGGGTGTGGTACTGAGTTATAAGCCACCATGGGTGTGATATGCTGGGGTGGTTGTGGCCAGGGCCTAGAGTCTTGGGTACATGGCCGTAGGCCGTAGGCCATACACCCAAGACTCTAGGCCCTGGCCACAACCACCGCAGCATATACAGCAATAGATACAATCGAAGTATCGAATATCTATTAGGTGGTTGTGGGGAGCGCCTAGAGTCTTGGGTGCATGGCCGAAGGCCATGCACCCAAGACCAAATTTATAAGTAGTGAAGTTATAAGCCACAATGGAAGTTATAAGCCACAATGGGTGTGATATGCTGCAGTAGTTGTGGCCAGAACCTAGAGGGCCATGCACCCAAGAACAAAGTTATAAGCACTGAAGTTATAAGCGACCATGGGTTTCATATACTGTTGTGGTTGTAGGCAGGATGTAGAGTTTTGGGTGTATGGCCGCAGGCTGTAGGCCGTAGGCCATACACCCAAGACTCTAGGCCCTGCCCACAATGACCGCACCACATCACACCCATACATCACACCCATACATTCTAATATCTATCTGGTAGGTGTGGGCAGGGCGTACAGTCCTGGGTGCAAATTGAGTATATGCTGCAGTTAAACTGTTTCATTTTATGGGTGTGGTAATGACTTATAAACCACCATGGGTGTGATATGCTGCAGTGGTTGTGGCCAGGGCCTAGAGTCTTGAGTGCATGCCCGTAGGCCGTAGGCCATAGGCCATACACCCAAGACTCTAGGCCCTGGCCACAACCACTGCAGCATATCACACCCATACATCACACCCATAGAATCGAATATCTAGGAGGTGGTTGTGGGCAGGGCCTAGAGTGTTGGGTGCAAATTGAGTATATGCCGCAGTTAAAATGTTTCATTCTATGGGTGTGACAATGAGTTATAAGCCACCATGGTTCTGATATGCTGTGTTGGTTGTGGCCAGGGCCTAGAGTCTTGGATGCATGGCCGCAGGCCAAGTGTCTAGACCCGGCCACAACCACTGCTGCATATCACACTCATAGATACACCCATATAATTGAATATCTATCAGGTGGTTGTGGGAAGGGCCTAGAGTCTTGGGTGCATGGTCCAAGGCCATGCACACAAGACCAAAATTCTAAGTACTAAAGTTATAAGCCACAAAGGGTGTGATATGTTGTGGTGGTTTTGGCCAGGACCTACAGTCTTGGATACATGGCCGAATGCCATGCACACAAGAGGAAAGTTATAAGCAGTGCAGTTATAAGCAGTGAAGTTGGGTGCATGGCCGTTTTTTAACAAAAAAACATTGTTAAAGGGACGTTATGGTTAAGTTGTGCTACTAGAAAACTATGAAATTCAGTAAAAAAACGGTATTAAAGGGACATTATGGTTCCAGGTAAAACTGAAAAACCCCTGAAATTCACAAGTTATGGTAAGCTAAGCAACCATAACTCGCGCCACCACCGTACACTGCTAAGACTAACACCCAGGACATCAAAGATGACATCACAAATGTCATCGATGACATCACTGATGACAACACATGTCTGGCTCTCTCTTTTTTCCTTTACTGATATATGTAGGCCAGTAACAGTCAGGAACTAAAAATTCATTTTACTATAGTACAAAGTACTATATTTGTCGACTTGTACTTCAAATATGGTCTTACAAAAATTCACTTAGGGTCCACTAAAAGCATATGAAGCATATTCAAAGGGGAAAAAACAGACTTGGAAGACAGCAGTGCTTTATATGGATGAAGATGATTAGTAAGGTTATCAACATTGTCTTATAATTCTGTGCTTTTTTTATTACTGTACTTCCCCTCTATATACTCATATTTGTACACATTGCACTTACTCTACTTTCCTTAGGGCCTAGTCGCCATATGTGATAGTTATACACAAGGAAGTAGTAGCTTTGAAGCAGAGCAATCATTTCTGCGCATGAAGATAATCAGTTAGGTTATGAAGATTGTCTGGTAATACTACTGTTTTTTCGGTATACACCAAATTGTTCATTTACAATTGTTCGAATGAACAATTGACTGATTTTAAAGGGTCACAATTGACCTTTTCACAATTGACCACACCTATATATATATAGGGTTTTGGGTTGGGTGGAGGGTTGCGGGGGGTTTCCCCCGCATATATGTTACAATTGACCTTCACAATTCGGTCAATTGTGAAAAGGTCAATTGTAATTCGAACAGTTGTAAAATGAACAATTCGTATACAACCTTTTTTTCTTTACTTCACTTTCCCTGTATATGCTCTATTTGTATGTGTTGTTCTCTGTTTGTATTTTGTGTGCAGTAACGCAATAATGGATTAAGTGGATTTGATTAGGTACAGTATGCAAGACTCTGATAAGAAAGCATTTATAATTTTAGTATTTAACATAGCAAGATTATTAATAGTGCATCTTCATCATGTCTGCTACACACTATGCCTATGTTACTACATTTGTACCTTGGTATTTTGGAAAAAACTTTGTAATATAATGCTATTTGGATTAATGCATTACTTAATCCACTACGTACCTCATGATATTTAATCCACTTATCCATGACACTTTTTTATTAACATTACAATAAGAATCCATTGTTCAGACTTTTCATGAAAGGGAAATGCACATGTGATGTCATCAGTGATGTCATCAATGACATTTGTGATGTAATCTTTGATGTCCTTGATGTTAGTCTTAGCAGTGCATGGTGGAGGCGCGAGTTATGGTTGCTTAGCTTACCATAACTGGCGAATTTCAGGGGGTTTTCGGTTTTACTTGGAACCATAACGTCCCTTTAACAACGTTTTTTTACTGAATTTCATAGGTTTTTATTAGTGCAAATTAACCATAACATCCCTTTAACAAAGTTTTTTCATTGAATATATATATATATATACATTTTTTTTAGTCACTCTGCCTTCATAAAGATATTATTTCTGTTATGAAACATAATGGAAATCATTTTTTATGAAGGCAGAGTGACTTCAAAAAGAAACTATTTCTTTTTTAAGTCGGGGGGCTACACCTATCCTATGACATTGAAGCCTCTAGGCTGGAGGCCACCATGTCATTGGGTGGGGGAGCTCTATGACTTCAAAAAGAAATTGTTTCTTTTTGAAGTCACTCTGCCTTCATAAAGACATTTGGCCTCATTACAAGTTTGCCGGTAAGCTTGCTGGTACCTTTGGGGTATATTGACCCACTCAGATGTGCTTTACCACATCACTTTGCTGCATTGGTGCAAGAAACAGAAAAATGGCTGTGCTAACTCCTGTGCGCGCCAGGTTCTCAAAATTGTGTTTTACAACCACCAAAGAAAATGGCTGCATCACCCTGCCACACACATTTCAGGTGGGGAGGAACAAAGTACACACCGCAGGAGTGTGCCAGTGTGCTCTGCAACGTTTAACATGGAATTAAGTGAAATAGGCAGCATTGCCTTGCTGAAAACCCCCAAAATTCCCTTTTCAGGCCCCGAGAGGACACGGAAGAGACAGGGGCTGGTGGCAGGTACAGTCACCCAGGGTGACCAGGAACAGAGGGAAAGGGTGGTACCAGCAGAATGCATATCCCCAGAGCGACCCCCAGGAATAAGAACATATTCCGATGAAACCGGCAAAGAATCATTGGTGGTTAATCTCTCAACATTCGCATTGTCAAGTACACATCTAAGTGTCCTCCAAAAAGGCCTCTCCTTCGTACCAACAGCTACACACGATCCATTTCAAACTAGAATTGAGATCACTCAGTTAATGAGAAAAATACGGCTTAAACAATTTTTCTCTAAGCAAAGCTACGAAGGTGTACCAGATGTGACTGGCCTACACAATAAATCCACCTACTATCCACCTCCGCATGCGATTTCAGTGGAATCCCAGACCTTTGAGAAAGTTATCCTCAAAAATTAGAAGAAATCGAAGCAGAAGAAACCAGGGGAGGCTTTCATAACATGACAAGAATGGAAAATATAGCCCTGAAACAACTTCAGATGAACACAGACATAATGATAAAACCGGCGGATAAGGGGGGAGCCATTGTCATTATGAACAAACTTGATTCTGACAATATGGTAAAGACCCTGATAGAAGAGCGAGCAACCTATCAAAAACTTGGAAGTGACCCCACAGAGAGACTGAGGAATTTGATCAATCCAATCATTGAAGAAGCAGAAGCTGAAGGCCAGATCAGTGCCAAAGAAGCCGCCTTTCTGAGTCCACCCCACCCAAGGCGACCCGCCTTCTACGCTCTGCCCAAAATTCACAAGGGCATTTCTCCAGTACCCGGGTGCCCAATAGTCTCTGGCATTGGTTCCATATTGGAACCATTGTCACAATTTGTAGACTTCTTCCTAAGAGAAGAAGTTAGTAAAATGCACTCGTACACCAAAGACACCACTGCCGTGCTGGTCCACTTGAATAATCTCACATTAGACAGTCAAGATATCTACATCGTGACCATGGATATTGAGTCACTCTACTCAAAAATTCCTCAAAGGGAAACCCTGAAAGTGATCGAGAAGGTACTTCAAACTAAAACCATTGATATGCCCATTTCATTAATAATGCAATTGGCAGAACTGGCCTTGACCAAGAACTACTTTTTGAATGAAGACAACTACTATGAGCAAATAGCCGGAACCGCAATGGGAGCAACCTTTGCACCATCGCTGGTGAACTTATATGTCGCAGAATTCGAGGAGAAATTTATATAACCTGACACTAATCCCTTTGCCGACAACATTGTGAGTTGTCGCCGATACATCGGCGATATACTTTTAATATTCAAGGGGAACAGTGCCACTCTGAAAAACTTCAACAGATGGATCAATGAACTAAACCCATTTCTCTGATTCACCCTTGAGGCAAGTAAAACAGAAGTCACCTTTCTTGATCTCAAGATCTCAAGGACGGGAAATACCTTTGAGACAACTGTCTTCCAAAAAGCAACAGACAGAAACTTTTTACTTGACTACAACAGTTTCCATCAAAGGTCACTTAAGGAAAACTTACTGTTTGGCCAGTTTCTTCGGTTCAGGAGGAACTGCACTACCAGAAACGAGTACGATCAACAAGCGGAAAGGCTGACAAAGAACTTGAAGGACAGAAATTGTCCACATAGAATAATAAAACAAGCCAAAAAGAGGTTGAGAAACATACTGAGAGAAATAACCGTCAACCAACATGGCAAAAAGAATAGAGATGAGAATACTATCACAGCAGTATTCAGTCACACTACAGTTACGAAACGCCTAAAAAAGGAGATTCGGAAAGCTTGGCACATAATGAATGTAGAGGAAAATTCACTACCGACTCCTCAGTTTGCAATCAGAAGGAGAAAAAACCTTAGGGACTCCTTGGTGCACAGCTACAAAGAAATCAGTCCTTTACCCGACACAACCACCCTTTGGAATACACTGAGACCAATGGGTCACACACCGTGCGGAAACTGCTCCGTCTGTAAATTCACTGAACGCACTACATCTATTGATATTGGGTGGAAGTATACCTGGGAACACAGGAACTTCACAAATTGTAACACCAGAAATGTGGTATATCTGATTCAATGCCCATTCAACAAAAAATATACCGGAATGACGACGAGAGCCATCAAAATCTGCATCGGAGAACATAGGTCCAACATTAGGACCAAAAAAAGAACAGCCCCACTGGTGGAACACTATATTGAAATGAAACACACAGAAAATGACCTCTCATGGACCATATTGGAAAAAGTCAGGATACCTAAATGAGGGGGCAATATATCAGCCCTCTTGCTAAGAAGAGAACAGCAATGGATTTTTAGATTAAGGAGCCATCAACTCGGCCTTAATGAAGAAATCTGCTGGCAAGCTCTGGCTGTCATGCAATAGGCTGAGAGGATATTGAAGAACAGATTAAGAATACAGGCATGGCTCTTGCCATTAATTAAACACTGTGGCATGCCTGGAGTCACTATAGAGAATATCATACCTGATTCTGCCCCTCTGTCCCATCCGGAACTGAATAGTAAATGACCCTTTTGCGTCAGCATAATCTTTATGGTGCAATATGGAAACACGTGAGAACACTACAAATTCCAGCAGCCTTGAGGCTCAATTGACATTCAGACCACGTTACTAAGCACTGGCACAAGGTATGAGAAGTTAATAATATACAGTTGCTGCAGCAATGAGATCAAGACTCAGCATGTATAAGATAATTATTACGGTGCATAATATAAATACGTGTGGGCACTACATCTCCCAGTACCCTGGGGGACAAACTGGCAGTGAGAGCGTGCCGTAAAATATGCAGAATTTATAATATGCAATTGTCGAAATCACTTGCAAGACCAAAGTCTCCATTAAAATCCAGCCTGTTAAAACAACCATCCATGCAGAGCAGCCAGATGCACTATAGAAGACTGTAATGGGAGGAGAGACTACACCTCCCAGCTTCCCTGGTCTAATTTGGTAGTCAGTACGTGTTCCACTATTAATAGACATACAGGAGTACTTTCAATCATGTAGAGATGCGGTAACACTAGATGTTTTGACATCACACTGGTGATATAGCCCGAACCGGCACACAATGCTTTTAAAAATATCTGCGTATCAAAAATACAAAAACATTTGATCACGTGAACGGGACATCAGTATTTAAACTAAAAGCAATTCAAGATGGCGCTCGACACGAACCGGTATACGAGACACAGCGTCTGAAAGGAAAGAAGGTGAGCAATGCATGAGACAGTCTAAGGGGGCTAACCTGAGAGATAGCTGTTTAAAGAATCAGGAGCCACGTATACATAGTGATGCAAGAATAGAATGGAATATGAAACAATGGTAGTCCTTTACATGTGCACAGAGAGGCAAAATGTGGGAGATGCTAAATAAAGACAAGAACAGAGATGCATACAACCCAGTACAGGATGTAGAGACAGGCCACTAACTATATATAAAAGAGCACAAGGGCCACACTAATCATAGTCGGGCTGAGTTGCATAGCGATTTTTGAGAAATATGCTCTTGTGGCAATCACCTAAAGGAACTCTGTGTGTGCTTCTGTCCTTAGGAGCACATCTTCAATGACAGAAGAATCGACCCTTCCATTGTCCACAGACTTACCAGTGGATACAGGTGAATGAGCTGTGGTATTGTGCCATGTTGTGAACACGCTTCCTCCATATGAATAGTAGTTTGAAATACGAAATACAAACATTGTTTACTAATTCCTCCACAGATTCCAGTATGGAATATACTGAGCTGAACATTTGAACAGCTCACCATAGAACAGGCAGCGACATTAAAAGACTGCCTAGCACAGGTAAGAAAAACACTTACCCTCAGTGTGTAGGGACAAACAACCCACACACGTCTGAGCAACAGCCTGCTTATAAGTACTCATAGACTGATGAGATTTCCACTTGTCTTTCTTGTCATTTTATCCCATAGGATTCAGGGATCCATGCATTTAGCCCACTGGACACCCGAACATCCTCAGAAGCTTCATCAAATTGAAGCCCACATAGAGAATACAACAATTAGAAGTATTCGTCCTGAAGAAAGCGGCTAATAACTAAACCCAGCTGAAACCGGTTGAACTACCCCTAAGAAGTTCTAAACTGGTTATCCGGATCCCGATACCCCATATATATAGACATAGGGGGCGTAGTTGAAGTAATTACTATCACCAGTTCTATCTAACCTGAAGTTAGGCGAACAGAAAGATACGATTTTAACATCCCTTGAGTATTGGACATAGTGAAAGCATTTTATGTTATAAGACATACGTTCTGGAGGCGGCAACATTAAAGGCGGAGACCGGCCCCCACCACGTATGCACTTACTTTTAGTAAATAGGAAAGTAATGAGAGAGGACAGGGAGAGGACCTCTACATCCCATTTGTAGTCGGCGCACCAACACTTTCTAGGGCTGGTGGAATGGGCTAAGAGGTTACTTACCTACAGGGCTATTTAGTTGTTGCTATGGACTCAGCTTGAGGAATAACTTTTTAATAAATATCCTTCTGTCATGTTTGTGATACAATTATAAATAAGGGCCCCTGACTAGCACTCAGAACACACATTGATTCCTGACTCTCTTCCTGAATTTCTGCATGGCGTCCGGTTCCTGTTTCATTTATCCTGTTTTGATCCTGATTCCAGATTTTCTTTGCAAAGCCAAGGCCCATGCATTGCTGACTTCATTCCCAGCAAGGCCTCAATTTGAAACCTCCATTCTTACAATCCCATTTTTCAAATTGTGGGAAGCTTCCTAAACCAGCTTGGCCTGCTGCCACTAGATGTATGCCTGCTGCAAACCTGACATCCCGATGATCTGTGGTATCCAGTAACCAGAAGTGCTACCCGGTATCCAGTCCACACCCTCTGATTTTGTCCGGCTGTCCTGTGTTAGACCAGATTCGTGTGGTGATCCAGAGCGCTGACTGTCCAAAATCCAAATTAAAAGTGGACTGTGAGTATCAATAGGAGCCGTAGAACTATAGCATAACTTGCCTTGCTTTGTCCCATCCCAATCTCTAAACCATCCTATCCTTATCGTTATAACTTGTAACATTGTCAGAATACTTATTGCAACCCTGTCATTGATTTATCTTGCTAACGCCATTTCTTTAGTCATTTTGATCTTGTCTTGTAAATCCTAACCTATCATTCCTATTTTGAGTGATCGGACTGGTTCCGCCTGGGCGGGTGCTGGGGAACTAGGGTTGAACTCATGAATCAACCCTGGAGCTTACTGTGTCCCTCTTTGGTATTCTTGCCTGAATGCTCTAGTATGGAGTAAAACTCTTCTTGTCCAAATTGATTTTCTTTTCTGTTTTCACTACCCGATTTTTCTAAAAACGCACCTCTTATTCTACATTACCTATCTCCCTCAGTTTAATAGCTAGAGAATTCATTTCACCTCCTGATTGTACCTAAGATCTATAGCTACACCCCAACCCGTTTTTATCGAAAACCGTTTGGTTAATTTCAGGCGGGAATGAGCATTTTTGCAAAGATTTACACGTGTTATTTTTACTATCAGTTGTTGTAAACCTTCCATTCATTTTCAAATTGTATGCTTTTGCTCAATCTATTGCTTATGATAGCTTGTAACTTTCCAGTGTTGCTCCAGTAAAGATTTGTACTGATTTAAGGATTTTTGCAAACATTCATGGTTTTATGCTGCCCTTTTTGAGTGTTATTTTAACATTGCAGGGGTTCAGATCTGTTTTTCTCTCTTGTTTGGGAAGGGAAGGTTAGATTTGAATTTGGTTTCTTATTCCTCATTCCTTATTACCTGCTTCTTCCTTATATCTATTTAGAATGGCTTATTTGTGGATTGAGGAATATTACAGGGAGAAATCCTAACTTGAGTGCTATCTTTCCTAAAATTCAAAAGTGTCTCTATTTGCTGATGTTTTCTATCTGTGTTGCCAAAGGGTTAATTTAAGTGCATTACCTACATTCCTATTGTCACCACACTGGTGATTGCTGCCCCATATATTAAAAAGTGTATGATTTTCTTGAATTTTAAATAAATAAATAAATATTACCTTTACCAACCAGCCTGGTTCCTGGTCCACTGTGACCCGGGGTATTTGAAAAAGGGGTGTGATATGAGTGGTGTATCTCTCAAATATTGAACCTATATATATAACAAAATAAGCATCTTGGTTGTGCGCTGAATACTAGGCTGAGACCAGGGTGTATCGTCTGATTTAAATACTGAACAGATTTGGGGGCTGGTGCCGAGATATTGAGTTGGTTTCCACCCGTGACAGTCTGGCACAGCAGACTAACCTGCAGAGTAGTAATACTTGGTGTGGTGGGAATACTGTGGTACACTGTACAGGCGCCTCCTAAAACAAATACTCCAAGACCAGGCCTGTCTGTAAAAGTAAATTTAAATTAACCCCGAAATAATTAATAAAGAAAGAACATTGCCAAGATGGCCGTTCCAGTAGAAATCAGTATGGCTAGGGAGCACCCCCTCCACAAGCTTTTTGTCAGAGGTGAGTGGCCAGAACAGGATGAAAATGTCTGGCTACAGGAAATCACACAGAAGGTCAACGCCATGAACCTAGATACATGGCAGGAAAATGGCCTATTACACCAAGCTCTGAGTGAATTATACATGGCCTCAAAAATTAAAGAGGAGAAATGCAAAATTACCAGAATTGTGGCCTACCTATACCTCCACATAGGAGTGATACAGGAAGCGCATGTTGAAGACACAGTTTTGGTGTAGAATCAGACTGATCTAGACACAGCAGAACAAAGGCTACAGATTAGCCAAGAATTGGAGGCAGAATCTAGAGATTATATGTCACCAATTAAAAGAGGATTTGGCTCGACAACAGCAGGATAATGCAGATCAAGAGACCCAAGTAGAGGCATTGAAAGAGGAGTGTAGGGAAAAGGTTGAGTCTCTACAAGAGAGTCACCAGAAGTTATATCAACAGATTAAATATAATAGGGTCTGCACAGAGCAGATAGTTACTCTACAAGATCAGATAAAGAAATTGGAAGAGGAAAATGACCAATTAATTGTGAAAGACCTCCACTCTCAAGAGGAATTTGATCAGGAGCGCCAGAAATTCCATACCATAAAAAACAAAGAGATGACCTGGCGGAGCAGAGGGGCACCCTACATCAAGAGAAAGACGCCCTAGGCCAGGAAATAAGCAAGCTACAAACCGAGTTACAGGAAAGTAAATTGGCCCTGTAGGAGTTAAAGGAACTAAGAACTGAGCATGGGAAGCTAATGGAGCATGCCAGACGGGTTGAAGGTGCTCTGAAAGAGAATAACCAAGCCAAAGACACACAAACCCAGGAAATGAATCACTTGCAACAGAGAATGTCCCAGTACTCCCAAAACATGCAGGAAGCGCAGAGGGACAATGAGGCCCTCTGTGAAAAGATTGATGGACTCCAACAAGAAGTAGCAGTGCAAGAGTGAATCATTGAGACCAGTAAGGCCTTGATAGAGGAACAAAAGACCCAGATTGTTGCTTATCACCAGGAAATAGGGGCTGAAAAATAAAAGGTAGCAAGATTAGAGAAATTGGGTGCTAGACTGAATTCTACCTGGAGGGACCCTGAACAGGTAGAGAGGGACAGGGCAACCCTGATCATAATATAAGGACCTCTGTACTCAGGGACTCAAACCCCTTCAATACCATGAACACTGCCAGCCTCATGTCTACTGGCTCATGTGAACCGGGGGCCATGGGAATGGCAGAATTCAATAGGGTTGGTAAAATGGGACTGACAGATCAGCGCCCCCAAACAAATGACTCATGTGCTTTTGGAAGAATTATTCTTTATTAGGAAGACTCCTATGAGGGGAGGGTCAGGGAATTAGATCCACAAAAATAACGACTTCCAAGGGACCAGTTTTTGGAATTTGGTGGGGAACTCAAGGAAATAAAGCCCAAAAAGAGTATCCTGAAGACCTCGACCCAGTTAGGACAGTGTGGGCGTACTCCGCCAATCCTGGGAGAAGGGAAGTGTCAGAAGACTCTTCTGAGCACCACAGGAAAAGAGAAACTAGACCCCAACATTCTGAGAGCCCTTCTCAAACTCGCAGAATCAGGGAGTGCCTAGAGGATCAAGAAGCCACATCCAGTAGCAGCACCTCTGAATCTGAGGACGAGTGGACTCGGGTGACTAAAACAAAGAAGGCAAACAAACTTAAGAGAGCCATAAACAAAGATGCCATTAGGCAGATCAAGGCCATTAGAAGTGTAATAACTCCATATCATAAAAATACAAAGTATTCTGTCTAGGAACACCTAGAATTATATGAGCAAATGATGGATACTTTTCATATGATGGACAGCCAGAATCGCATAGAGTATGTGAAATGGACATTCTCCCCTGAATACTCCAATTTCTTTGCGGGACTGGAGGACCAGAACCACTCAAGATGGTCCACCTACAGGGCGGCCATCTTGAAACATTTCTCTGCACACAGAAACCTCCAAGAGGCCCACGAGGCGGCCTACAATCTGTAGTGTGGGGAAGATCAGGCCCCACAAGAATGTGTGCAGGAGCTTAAACGCGCCTTTGCACACACCATAAGGAGGGTGCGCACACATCACCACCCTCTTTCATGCCCTCCCAAAATATATAATGACCCAGCTGGTGAGGGACTTTCATGAGAAAAGATCACTGGACTGAGGCATAGAACAGGCGACCCGCATTTATGAGGTACAATAACCGGCACTAACAAAAACACAATCAAACACCCCAAACCAGCCAACAATCCTGCTGCTGCTAAGGTGGCGGAGGTGAAGGTTGCCCCCATTCTATATCTGGAGATGGGGGGCCTAAAACTATACCTGTACCAAATCCATCCAATCAAAGAACCAGAAGGACCTCGGGCCAATCCCAGACAGATGGAAGTCAGGGAGGTAATTCCACAAATGGGACTCCTAACTCTGCTGATTACATTAGCCCCTGATACAAGGGTAACAGACCCATCCTGGCGTATGTATGGACTCCTCCAGCCCAAGGGGGGGGTCCAACCAGGTAGGTACCACCTCAGGAAACTTCACTCCTAACTTTCCACACGAGTGCAGTAATCCCCCAAATGCCGGGTTGAGTTTCTTTTCCCGGTTCCCACAAAACCCCAATCTGCAGAACAACTCTCCTTTCTTTCCCCACTTCAAGAGCCCAGACAGCCCAATCCGGGAGAGACGAGGCCAAGAGTGGAGGGTTACCACATGTCTCCATACCCAGGGTACTATGGGAGAAGGAATAGTTACCCTTCCTGTGACTCAACCAGGGATGACCAGAGACCCCCATACCAGCCGGAACGGGTGTCCCAACTGGAGCCCCAGGTCCAGAACCTGTCCCAAGATCTGGGTCGCATTTTGAGGGCTAAACAGAACCCTCAGATGAACATGGCAGGTCAGAACCACACCAACCAAGGGTCTGGTACTCCAGAACAATGACGGGGAGAGCACCCCGACAATGCAGCGGCTCCAGAGCAGGGGAAATGGGGGGAAGGGAGGTGTAAAGCCCTAGAGGAAGGTTCCTTCCACACCCATGGAAAACCCCTGGACACCCAGGAACTGGAACAAAAATCTCCTGCCCCCGAAAACCTTCCAACCAAGGAACAGAGGGTGGGTAGGAGAAATAAAGAATTCAAAAAGGCCCATTTTGTGGAGGAAGTCAGTGTCCTCCAGTTTGAAGGGGAAGAATCCTTAGAGGATTCTGGGAAGAAGATCTTCTTCAGGAACAGGGGAACTCCTCCCAAAGAAAAATGGGTCCCAAGATATCCGAATGAAGACTGGGTGAATGTGGGGACTGAGTTAGAACCGCTCATCATTGCACCGCAGAAAGATAATCAAGGAAACCAAACTGTCCAAACCAAGTCTGGGGACTGCCTCAAAAAGGGCGGGGCGGTCCTGAATCATAAAAAGGGGATTCCAAAGCTCCCCAAAGCCATTATGGTGACTGTCAAAAAAAAGGGGGGGGCTCCCAAAATCAGAAAAGGAGGAGCCCAAGACTCCTCGAATCCCTCAGTGCGAAATGTTCCTTTCATATTCCCAAACTACCCAACTCAGTTCTGGGGACTGCCTCCTAGAAGGGGGGGGGCAGCCCAAACCAGCACAAGAGGAACCCCAAACCTCACCAACTACTTCTGTTGACTGACTCCAAAAAGGAGGGGGGCAGCCCAGAATCAGAAAAAGGGGAGCCCAAAACACCCCAAACAGCGTTGTGTCAACATTTTCTGTCAGATTCCCCACCTCCAACACCGAATCATGACCAAAATATCCCTGCATCGGATTCCAAAATAAGGAAATTGACTACACAACTTGCGCAGAATGCCCATTACCTTTACTCATTGGAGGAGAAATAAGGTAGATTCTACGCCTCCGTCCAAGAGCAAGAGCAATGTGCAATTCCAGCACTGGTGGACACTGGATCCCAAGCCACTCTTCTGTCAAAGAGGGCCTTTGATGAGCTAAATTCAGGAAGGGGGGAGAGATACCAGATCCCTCTCACCCCTCTTCCTGGACATCTCCAGAGTTTCGACGGGAAGGAAATTCCTGTTGAGGGGTCTGCAGAGCTGGAAATTAAAATAGGTCGACACTAGATGAAGCACCCAGTCATAGTTGTGGCTCCAGAGGGCACCCACTATCTATTAGGGAATTACATCATCCGTAGGATATCTCCCCTAATAGACTGTGTGAATAAGGTACTCTGGACCCAGACTAACAGGCCAATAAAATTAAAACATAGTGTCAAGCATGTTAGTTTAAATGGCACATGCCACATGGTTGAACAAAAACCTGATCATATTGAGTTTCATTTCCACAATAACCAAGTACCTGACGTGACAGTAATTGTTGTAGGACAAAAAAATGGTGATGGGAACGCCATTTTTGACAATGAACCTTCCTTTCAGTTTCAAGTGGCATTCCACACTGGAAGGAAATACTTTGAAATTCTCTACCAATTCACAATCTGAAAATCCCAATTCCATAGTCAAGAGTGATGAGAAACCAGCTCAAAGTTTAGCTGACATTCAGAAAATTAGAGAACAGCTGTTCATCCCTATCTCAGTTAAATGAGGTGAAGGAATCTGTTCTCGCCCGATTGTGCGCTAACAACGGTAAGAGCTTCATCAGCGAAGCCATGTTCCGACAGCTCCCAAAAGATCCAGCCATTCCCACATTTAAATTGATTGATAAATGGGAAATGGACCTGGAAACTCCCAATTCCAAACATCTCCTGCCTAGCAGGTGTATGTTCAACATATCTAGGCAACAAAAGCATAGTACATAATTGTTGGGTCGTGCGAGATGTCCCTGCTGCATTCTATTTAGGCAGTGACATTCTCAATTGTGTTGCCATTAATTTGGACCTGATAATTTACAGAGCTTGGTCCCGTTTATGGGGTAATCCCATGGACTTTGATGATTCAGAAAAAGCATTTCGGTCAGTCCAATTGCTGCCGTATGCAGTTGAAGTTCAAATTGGAGAGGAGGTCACCATCCCAGGATAGACACGACTATTCCCACTTGAATTAAAAATTAGGAGGATAGAAACTGCAAAATCCTGACGCATATGTACACCTCAATGCCCATCTCCAACAGCAAGTGTTGGGGTTAAACCCAACACCATTAGTCAATGTAGAACACAACACTATTCCAATTCTGATGGATAACAGCGACCTTAGGAGTATCACTCTGGGTGCAGGCACCATTGTTGGAATGGAGGTTGATGACCAACATTTTTCCATAGATCTAGGTAATGAACTGATAGGACCAATCCCCAATGACTGTTTGGACAGTGATATTGACAATGACATAACACCAGAAAGGATCTTCACCCGGCAAGGGGGGAATTTCCTGGTGCACTCTTCCTGCCCTTACGGTGAGGAAGAGGTGACCTGTGACATCAGGCAGTATGAAGTGATCTTCCAGGTCCACAAGCACCGCCTCCCTTGCCTGAAACCCTCTGTCCAGGTCAATACTTTAACCAAGGACCTCTCCACTTAGCTGGAGGAGGCCACTGAAATAGCCAAACCGGAAGTCTTTCCAGGCTTCAGGCAAATGGTTGAAGAGCATGTCAACCTAGCTGATGCCTGTGAGACTCCGGATCAAAAGCAAAAGGTGAAACAAGTTATCTTAGATTTTCAAGATCTCTTTGCAGTGGACTCAAATGACTGTGGTTGCACTGAAATCCATACAACAACAATTCCCACTGAACCTGGCATGACTCCAGCATTTCTGAAGCAATACCGCTGGCCTCTCGCATCTATGGAGTCCCTGCAGCAAATCATCAAAAACCCTGAGTCCCGTGGGATAATCTGTCCAGTCCACAGCACCTTCAATAATCCGGTACTGGGGATTAAAAACCCAACGGCCAGTGGAGACTCTGTGCTGACCTGAGGGACCTTAACAAACGGGTCCACATGTCCCGATGGCCTCTCCCCTTCATTGACCAGGGGCTGGCCCAGATACAGGGGTCAAAGGTATACACTGCCATTGACCTGACCAATGGGTACTGGACCGTACCTGTCAGTAGGGAGGACTAATACAAGCTGGCCTTTAACTTCGGGGAGCAGCAGTGCACATGGATCCAGACTCCCTTCAGATACATAAACTCCGGCAACAAATGTAACATCTTCTTACATAAGGCCATGCCCGACTTGGGTGAAAGGGGTAACCTGGCCTATGTAGATGATGTCCTGATCAAAAGCTCAACTGTGGAGGAACACATAGCGGAAATCCCAGTTGAGGGTTACCAGAGCAAAACTAGCCTTCCAAAAGGCACAGTGGTGCAGGACCCGTGTCAATTTCCTGGGGCATGAGATAACTCCTGAGCGTCTCTGTCCCGAGGAAAAGAAAGTGGAAGCACTCCTGAAACTAAAAGACCCCACAACTCTGCGTGAGCTAAGGAGCCTCCTTGGACTGACTAATCACAGTAGGAAGTTCATTGAGGATTACGCAGAGATCACAAGACCACTGACCCATCTATTGAAGGGGGGTCAAGTGGGAGTAGGGTCCAGAACAAGCCGAGGCAGTAAAGCAACTCAAAAGAAGCCTCTCACAAGCGCCTTGTCTCGCTTACCCTGTCAAAAACAAGGATTTCTTCTTGGAGACAGGGTTCTCGAATACATGCTTGACTGCAGTATTATATCGAAAGCATGACAAGGTCAATAAAGTCATCTCCTATGCAAGTAAGACTTTATCCTCTGTGGGGGAAAAATTCAATGATTGTGAGAAGGCACTCCTGGCAACGGTGTGGGCACTGAAAAATAACCACCCGTTCATCCAGGGGGAACACATCATAGTGGAGACTCCCCACCAGCCTTTGCAATATCTCCAAGTGACAGAATCCGGGCCGGAAATGTGAGTAATTCCAAAATTACTTCCTGGTTTCTGTCAATGCAAGGCTTTCCTGTGGAGGTCAGATATGGCCAAAACAAGAGGAGCCCCCTCGCGCAAGGTCTGGCTGACTTGCATGATTGTGCCAGAGAAAACTGTCTCGAGGATGAAAGTGGGTGAAAAATAGACAACACAAAACGGACTCTGCCACTTAATATCAAAAAGCATAAATGAAAATATATACAACAAGCTAAAATAACAAAAACGGGCAAATGACAAAGCACAAGGCAAAGGACAAAGGTATAAGAAGAAGAAAGGTAAAAAAGGAATGGAGAAATCAAGGTACTGATTTTAATAAAGTTCAACCACCAAGACACAAAAAAGCAATAACAGAAAACATGAACAAGGTGATTGGGAGAGGGTTATATCCGCAGTTACACAATATACCCAACTGGAATGTGTTTTCCGTATGAGCAGGTATGCCCAAGCTCAATTACAGATTTGTGCCAAAATGATTGACCAATCGCATAGCCCAATGAGGAGTCGCCCCTACACATGGCAGTAGCCGCGTCAATGGAAGGCCCAAACACTTAAAAATGTATGTTGATGTGGCTACGCGGGTTCGCGCCTGTTTTTAACAGCCAATCAGATCATGGACTGCGGTACTCTTCTAGCCGCATCAACGAATGAGCCAATGACACACTGCAGTGTATTGACGCAACTACACCCATGCCGTTTGATGAAAACAGCACCTGCAAAATGACCTAATAGGATGTCGAGTACCTTCAATGAAGCTACGCAACTTTGTGCCCGATGCACCTGTCAATCATATTACACGCTGTTGCTCCACGCACATACGCGACTCCTATCCACATCAACAAACGGTCTAATCACATGTCCCCATGTATTGACGTGGCTACGCTCCTGCTGTTTAACAAAATCCGCACCTGCGAAATCACCCAATAGGATGTCGAGCTCCTTCAACGCAGCTAAGCATCTGCGCGCCTGATGACTCAGCCAATCGTATTAAGTGTTACAGCTCCTGGCCTACACGTGACTCCTAGGCGTGTCAATATATGGTCCAATGACACTTTGCGATGTATTGACGGGGCAGCGCCCATGCCGTATGAGGACATCCACACATGTGAAAGTGTCCAATCAGGGTGTGTGGCAGTGTTTAGCCACAAATGATTCCTCCACCCACAAAAACATAAGTTTATATTGATCATTTCTATCAGCGTTTGTTAGTGAAAGGTTATCCAAGTAACTGCAAGACCTTTTGGCACTTTAACCCTTTAATTCTTCTTCCTTTTTACCCAACTTTCACCTAATCCTCTTTTCCCTTGTCTTGTGATTTGTTCAATTTGTCTATTTTTAGTTTTACTTTTTTTGTCTTTATTTTTTAAACTTTTTCATTTTTTGTGGCATTGTCTTTTTAAAGTTGTCATGGTTGTTGTTTTAGATTTTCCTTCGCAGTTGCATAGCCGCAGCAGCGGTGACTATGTGACCTGGATCCCCAAATCTTCGCTATCCAGGAAGAAAGCAACTGGAATGAAGACCACTGCAGACAGTTGGCGATACTTCAAGGTGAAAGAACACTGTTCTTTTTAAGGAATACGGTTTTAAAAGAAACCATTCCACTAGACCAACGAAATATGACTAAATCAATCAGAAAATAATCATAATATGAAAGGCAAGGCAATAGAATAGTTGAACAATACATACAGATGAGCACATTTCATTTGTACTCAATTCCGATTCAAGTCTCTATTTTCAAATACCAGAAAGATTTCTCTTAAAAATTCAAGTAGGGCTAGTGACAAAGAGATCCCCTTGCCCTGGATTAAAATGCCCCACCACTCACTCAGAGTTAAAGTCTGGTACTCACTAAAACATTTTCCCATCAAATTAGATCTAACATCCCTTAAAACCGGGCATAACATGATTAAATGTTACAGTGTCTCGGAGATCTGGTTCCAATGTTGCAGTTCAGGCTGGGATTTTTTCCAGTTTTATTGCCAGGATTTACACCAATAAAGTTCTTGATGGGAACCAGAGGGGCTAAATTCCATCCGATACTGGGCAGCTTCAAAATATTATGGTCACTGGATTTAGTTACTGTTACCTGCAGGATCCTCAGGTTTTTTTTAACTGTATGCAAGACAAAAATGTAATCTAAGATCTGCTTATCTCCACCCCTCTTCCAGGTCAGGGTCAGTGGAATACCCCATTATGTTCCAATTCATTATTTTGATGTTTCTCTGATCTATTTTGTACCTCCAAAGTATGCCTCTGAACACTGATTTGACCGATTTCGGTGCTGGATCTTTTATCAAAGCCAAATTATCATCAAAACAGTGGTTAAAAAACGTATTAATCATATGAAGCCGTCATTAAAAACTCCTCAACATAGAGAACTTTACTACATGTCCCGCTGCAACGTTTTAAACAATGGAGAAAAGAAAAGATTTATTGGACACCCATGCCTTCTATGAAGGTGCTTTCAATGCGAGTGAAAGCATTATAACAGATATAAATTTCAAACAGTACAAAAACATGTTGGACAATGAACGCCAACAAGAGGAAGAACTTCAAGCACAACTAAATGTACACACTCCTGAGAGCAGTCAACCTTCTCTTACAGGAAAGAAAGAACCATTTGGGGAGCCACTCATAGTACATGAGGCTGAATTAGCCATGACTGAAGTAGAAAATACCATATGTCAGTATGAAGAATCTGAAGAAAATTTAGCATTTTCCTGGAAGTAACAAAAGAAATTGAACATGGTGTGCAGCACAAAACTAAAACATTTACCTGTCAAAACTATAAACCTGTACTCCTGTTTGTAAGTGGCGAAGTTGGTTCAGGTAAAACATTCTTAATAAGAATCATCAGCAAGTTCCTCCAACATTTGACAAACAACAAGATTTCAGCTGCTGAGACTGCCCCCATATGTTTAGCTGCCTACAACATAGGTGGTGTTACTTAACACTGATTTCTACCGTTTCCAGAACACCAAAACAAATTAGACTTCTTTAAACTTTCTGCAGAAGCTGCTATGGAGCTGCACAGAGTTTTGAAACAAATAAAAATTCTACTAATAGATAAGGTGAGCATGGTCTTCAACCTAATGTTGGCTTTGATTCACCTCAGATTGCAAGAGGTCCTTAAAACAGACTACAAAGAACTACAAAGAACTCTTTGGAGGGAATCACGTTATTGTTTTTGGAGATCTTCAATTAACACCAGTGAAAGGTGAACCTATTTCTAAAACCTTAGGACACAACTATGCTGTAAAACACTTGGCACCATAGGAAATGAAAATCTCTGGCAATATTTCCAATACAGAGAACTAACAGAAAACATGCATCTGTCTACAGACCTCACCTATGCTAACATTTTGAAAGGCATTCCGATAGGTGTGCTTTCTAAGGAATTACAATCAATCTTAAATAGCAAACAAATCCTAGAGCTAAGTGGGCATAACTCATCTGCTACTGATGTCATGGAACAATTATCACACAAAAATGTAAACTGTTGTCCTTAATGCCAACCCTAGCAAGCTGTGCACAATTCAATGAAACAATGTTGAAAAAAGAAATGCAACCAATAGTGCAAATTTACTCCACACATAGCTGGTTTGGAGAAAATGTTAACATTGTGCAAGCCTAACCTTGATGTGGAACACGCTTTAGTTAATGGAGCACTTGGTACAGTTGTTGGCTTCCAGACATACACACGTGACAACAGCATCCAGTTTGACAAACTTTCAGAAGGTAAAAGGATAGGATGCTCAACAGACCAATTCCTTCTTTTCAAAGACATGTATGTATGCAGCGAACAGTTTTCTCTGTCTCTTGCATATGCAGTCACTATTCATTAATCACAAGGTTTAAGCCTAGATCAAGTATTGATTGACATTGGCAGCACAGTCTTTAAAGAAGGCATGAGTTATAGCACTGTCAGGCCTATGTACACTTGAAGGACTATTACTTTTCAAAAGAAAACTAGTGCAAACACAACTTAAACATGATCTCCCAACAGTACCACCAAAGAAATTGAAAGCAGCTGCTACTCCATCAATTACCACAACCACAGAAGGGTGTACTGAAAAGGCAAATGCATACCCAACTGCACAGACCAAGAGAAGTACCTCTTCAGAAAAAGCATGTGGACTTCCATCAAATGACTCAGACACAGAACTGTCTGGTGCATTCAACATTTCCAACACAACTGGTGTAAATTGCTATGCAAATGTAGCAATCAATGTTCTATTCCAATTGCCACCAATTGTTGAAATCATTTACTTAAACGGCACAGACCAGCTGCGTTTGCAAATGCTACTCCTTCATAGAAATGCAACAAACAATCCTGACAACACTTACAGTGTCTCAGGAATAAGGCAGGAATGTGTCTACTGTGCGGGAATGGTGAGATTCACTATAAATACACAAGAAGATCCACACAGTTTCTAATGTACTTACTGCTTACCTATACATCTTCCAGATTTCATACACGTGGAAACATACAGCACTCTCTGCAGCCATGTGGTGCAGGAACAAGTGCCTAATGAGCACTTTGTGTATGTATTCATACCTAACTGTGAATCCATGATCTTGTAAATCATGGCAAATTATGTACTACTTGCAATTCAGGCAATCATTCCACCTTACAGATACAGTCACATAGCGAATACATAATAGTAATACTTTTACGATACAATGCAGATGTTACCAAAAATAACTGCAAGCTTATATAGCTTATATAGCTTTATAGCTTCACATATAGGCAAGTATCACTTGGAAAGAAAAACTTCACAACAGTAGGCATAATCTACCAAACGGGTGCCACAACCACTGCAGGTCACTATACCTCATACATTAAAAATTAAAAAGAAATGTGGATGGATTGATGCAATGATACTTCCATTACTCTGAAGAAGAGATTACCCTCAAATCTTGCAAATGCCTACTTAATATTATTGAAACCAAAATGTACTCACTGATCTACAAAAGTAGCAAAAGTAGCATAGCCTACTGCCCAATACCCACCTACAGCTATGTAACTGCAAATGAAAAATAACCTTCTGGCCTGTGAAACTAGAACAATTTAGCATACACCAACTGCCCATGAGGACATCAGTTACACTGCTATACAGTTTTTTTTCCCAATGACCCAATGAGTATAGTTACAGAAACAACTGTGGAAAGGACACACTAATGTTGTTTCACCCATAGTACTTAAGAAATAGTACTGAGTATGAGGTATGAGGGTCTACAAAGTGTCCTCAATGTCCAACTGTTAGAATAAGGTAACAGCTGTCTAACAATGCCCATACCACTGCAATAAATACTCAACTGCATATAACTATACCCATAATACTGCAGAGGCACTTCACAATAGTGGAAAATGGAAATCTGCCAACATGAATGAAGGTGCTTGAAGACATACCCTGCAAAACTGTGAAACTGTAAACAGAATACACTAACTGGTATCTTACTGCAACCATAATACTGCAATACTACTTTCCATTACTACATAATTTTAAAATCCACCAGCAAAAATGAAAGTTCTTCTGAGGAAACCCTTCAAGACTTACTAAGTATAAACAACCAGAATACAACCACTGGTATCTTACTACCCCCGCAGTACTACAATGTTACTTGAGGAGTTCAAACTGCCAAAATCAACCTTCAGCAATCAAAGTGCTACAAATATACCCTCAACAACATTCAAACTACCAACAGTTAGAATACGCCAACAGGTATCTAACTGCCCCCACAATTCTGCAATATTAGTTTGCAATAGTACAGTACTTAGAAGTCCAGGAGCTTGCCAAAACCACCACAGCATAATACAGCCTATACACGCATCCTCATATCATCTACATTCCACCCCCCTACCCTAAGCCGCCTGAGGCCCTGTGCACTTCTCTACACATACTATTGCAGCACTTCAACCAGTGGACAGACTCTTGGGTGCATTGCCTCCGGCCATGAACCCAAGGGTCCAGGAGCTTGCCATAACCACCACAGCGTAATACAGCCTATACACACATCCTCATATCATCTATATTCCACTCCCCTACCCTAATGAAGACTGCCTGCATTCACCAGATAAGATGCTCACCTGAGACCTACCGGCGAACTGCCGCGGTGTCCGCGGACACAACACAGTCTCCTTCCACCTAAACAAATGCATCATATGAACCATCTCTCATTCTCCCACCCTTTCCAGCCCCTCTTCCCAACACCAAATGCCCCAAACATGTTTTCCAGCCCTGTACGCTGCCGCGCTATTCACATTTTGGGAAAAATGGATGCACATCACGTTTCCATCGAATCAGCGGGTGCATTGGATGTCTTCGAACACGACGGAGTCCTATCCATGGTGCGAACAGGGAAATGGGTCTGCTGAGCGGAGTCAGATATCACTAAATTTATTTACCTACATTTTGCCTGTTTAAAAAAAACTGCTGGACAGATTTTCACCAAATTTACAAAAGCCCGCTTTCATGACCAAGCCACCGTTCCTGCCACAAATTTGGTGAAAATCTGTCCAGCAGTTTGGGCTGTAGGCGTGAGCACATTTTATTTTCATTCAGGCTATGTAAAAAAAATAATTGGACTCTCCCTATAACTTTGCCCCCCTTGAGGAAATCTCACCAAACTTGCCAAAAAACTTCAGAGCGTCCATATTCTTGGTGAGGATTCATCCAGGGGGAGCGGACTTATAAGGCGCCCAAAAAGTACTCTTCCTATGGGTTTAGCAACTTAACCATAACTATCAAGCTGCTCCTGCAGGCCAAGTAATATTGCTGTAAGTGAAAATACAGAAAATGACCTCACAGGGAATAAACTCAGTATTTGTGAAGAGACAATGGGCCTCATTACAAGGTAGGAGGCTTACCGCTCCGGGCTATTACGACCCGCCAACCCGCTATTAGCGGCACCATAAATAACAGTGCCTCTAATAGCGGCATGGGCACGGGCATGCGACCCTTCATTCTGGCAATAGTGGCATGGCGTAAACAGGAGCACATCACAAGTCAGGCAGACATGCAAATAGCGGCATGAAGAAGGCGCTAAAAGTGGATACCGGCATGGCGGCAATACCGGCATTGCGAACCACCTGTAAACGGTCATGTGCAGTGTTCTCAACTTCCACAGGTGCACACAATCAGCACAGGTGGAGGAAATGTAGACTGGGCCAGCACAAAAGGAGCACACCACACCCCTACCCACACCCATTCACACACCAAAATGATTCCAATACTAGTAGCAATACTGGGGCTAGAGGACATGCTTGCATTGCTACACCAGCAACAACAACAACAACAGGCAGCACAGAGGAGACGCAGGAGGAGAAGGAGGGTGAGACAGGCACAGCATGCCCCACCAGTGCAGGCAGTTGTACCACAGAGGTAGCTCCCAATCCCTCGAATCAGAGCCAGTCCATTCAACCTAACCCCTGAGCAGATCCACACCCTGTACCGTCTGGAACGGGACACCATCACCACTATTGTGAACATGATAGACAATGACATTGTCAGCCTCATAGACATCCGTACCACCATCCCCCCCTCTACTTAGGTGGTGTCTGTGCTCCACTTCCTGGCCACAGGCACCTACCAGCACACGGTAGGGTAGATGCATGGCATATCACAACCATTGTTCTCACGCACGCTGAACCAAGTGCTCGATGCCCTCTTGAAGCACACAAGCGACCACTTATCCCTACCACAGACTGACCAGGAGATCTCCAACACCAAAGTTGGCTTCCATTCACTGGCAGGCATCCCAAGTTGGATTGGTGCCCTCAACTGCACCAATGTGGAATTGGTGGTCCCACATGCCATGGAGGTAGTTTACCACAACCGTAAGCTATACCCCTCCATCAACGTGCAAACAAGATCATCACATATTGTTGTGCCTGATTTCCCGGATCAACCCATGATTCAATGGTTCTGCAGAACTCTACGATACCACGATACATGGAGCGACATGCCGGACAACGTTCCTGGCTACTCAGTGATTTGCATGGCAAGCATATGGCAGTGTGATGTGGGGAGATGATTGGGGGGGAGAGATGCATACTTCACCTGGTTGAGATTGGGGGGGAGAGATGCATACGTCACCTGGTTGAGATTGGGGGGATGCATACTTCACCTGGGTGAGATTGGGGCGGAGAGATGCATACTTCACCTGGGTGAGATTGGGGGGGAGATGCATACTTCACCTGGTTGAGATTGGTGGGGGAGAGATGCATACTTCACCTGGGTGAGATGGGGGGGGGAGATGCAAACTTCACCTGGGTGAGATTGGGGGGGAGATGCATACTTCACCTGGTTGAGATTGGTGGGGGAGAGATGCATACTTCACCTGAGTGAGATTGGGGGGGAGATGCAAACTTCACCTGGTTGAGATTGGGGTGGGGAGATGCATTCCTCACCTGTGTGAGATTGGGGGTAGAGATGCATACTTCACCTGGTTGAGATTGGGGGGAGAGATGCATACTTCACCTGGATGAGATTGGGGGGGGGGAGATGCATACTTCACCTGGTTGAGATTGGAGGGGAGAGATGCATACTTCACCTGGGTGAGATTGGGGGGGGATGCATACTTCACCTGGTTGAGATTGGGGGGATCCATACTTCACCTGGGTGAGATTGGGGGGAGAGATGCATACTTCACCTGGGTGAGATTGGGGGGGAGAGATGCATACTTCACCTGGTTGAGATTGGGGGGGAGAGATGCATACTTCACCTGGTTGAGATTGGGGGGGAGAGATGCATACTTCACCTAGGTGAGATTGGGGGGGGAGAGATGCATACTTCACCTGGGTGAGATTGGGGGGGAGATGCATACTTCACCTGGTTGAGATTGGTGGGGGAGAGATGCATACTTCACCTGGGTGAGATTGGGGGGGGATGCAAACTTCACCTGGTTGAGATTGGGATAGGGAGATACATTCCTCACCTGGGTGGAATTGGGGGGGAGGGATGCATACTTCACCTGGTTGAGATTGGGGGGAGAGATGCATACTTCACCTGGATGAGATTGGGGGGTGGAGAGATGCATACTTCACCTGGTTGAGATTGGAGGGGAGAGATGCATACTTCACCTGGATGAGATTGGGGGGGGATGCATACTTCACCTGGTTGAGATTGGGGGAGATGCATACTTCACCTGGTTGAGATTGGTGGGGGAGAGATGCATACTTCACCTGGGTGAGATTGGGGGGGGAGATGCAAACTTCACCTGGTTGAGATTGGGGTGGGGAGATGCATTCCTCACATGGGTGAGATTGCGGGGGGGAGATGCATACTTTACCTGGGTGAGATGGGGGGAGATGCATACTTCGCCTGGTTGAGATTGGGGGAGAGATGCATACTTCACCTGGTTGAGATTGGAGGGGATGCATGCTTCACCTGGGTGAGATTGGGGAGGAGAGATACATACTTCACCTGGGTGAGATTGCGGGGGGAGATGCATACTTCACCTGGTTGAGATTGGGGGGGGAGAGATGCATACTTCACCTGGGTGAGATATGCATACTTCACCTGGTTAAGATTGGGGGGGATGCATTCCTCACCTGGTTGAGATTGGGGGGATTCATACTTCACCTGGGTGAGATGGGGGGGAGATGCATACTTGGCCTGGTTGAGATTGGGGGGGAGAGATGCATACTCACCTGGGTGAGATTGGGGAGGGAGAGATGCATACTTCACCTGGTAGAGATTGGGGGGATGCATACTTCACCTGGGTGAGATTGGGGTGTGGGGGGAGATGCATACTTCACCTGGGTGAGATTGGGGGGGAGATGTATACTTCACCTGGTTGAGATTGGGGGGAGAGATGCATACTTCACCTGGGTGAGATTGGGGGGAGAGATGCATACTTCACCTGGGTGAGATTGGGGGGGAGAGATGCATATTTCACCTGGTTGAGATTGGGGGGGAGAGATGCATACTTCGCCTGGTTGAGATTGGGGGGGGAGAGATGCATACTTCACATGGGTGAGATTGGGGGGCAACATGCATACTTCACCTGGTTGAGATGGGGGGGGGAGATGCATACTTCACCTGGGTGAGATTGGCGGGAGAGATGCATACTTCACCTGGGTGAGATGGGGGGAGATGCATACTTCGCCTGGTTGAGATTGGGGGGGGGAGATGCATACTTCACCTGGTTGAGATTGGGGGGAGAGATGCATACATCACCTGGATGAGATTGGGGGGGAGAGATGCATACTTCACCTGGTTGAGATTGGAGGGGAGAGATGCATACTTCACCTAGGTGAGATTTGGGGGGAGGAGATGCATACTTCGCCTGGGTGAGATTGGGGGGGAGAGATGCATACTTCACCTGGTTGAGATTGGGGGGGATGCATACTTCACCTAGGTGAGATTGGGGGGGAGAGATGCATACTTCACCTGGGTGAGATTGGGGGGGAGATGCATACTTCACCTGGTTGAGATTGGTGGGGGAGAGATGCATACTTCACCTGGTTGAGATTGGAGGGGAGAGATGCATACATCACCTGGGTGAGATTGGGGGGAGATGCATTCTTCGCCTGGGTGAGATTGGGGGGAGAGATGCATACTTCACCTGGTTAAGATTGGGGGGGAGAGATGCATACTTCATCTGGGTGAGATTGGGGGGGGAGAGATGCATAATTCACCTGGTTGAGATGGGGGGGAGAGATGCATACTTCACCTGGGTGAGATTGGGGGGGAGAGATGCATATTTCACCTGGGTGAGATTGGGGCGGGGGGAGATGCATACTTCACCTGGTTGAGATTGGGGGGGATGCATACTTCACCTGGGTGAGATTGGGGGAGAGATGCATACTTCACCTGGATGAGATTGGGGGGGAGAGATGCATACTTCACCTGGTTGAGATTGGAGGGGAGAGATACTTCACCTGGGTGAGATTGGGGGGGATGCATACTTCACCTGGTTGAGATTGGGGGGGATGCATACTTCACCTGGGTGAGATTGGGGGGGAGAGATGCATACTTCACCTGGGTAAGATTGGGGGGGAGATGCATACTTCACCTGGTTGAGATTGGTGGGGGAGAGATGCATACTTCACCTGGGTGAGATTGGTGGGGGAGATGCACACTTCGCCTGGTTGAGATTGGGGGAGAGATGCATACTTCACCTGGTTGAGATTAGAGGGGATGCATGCTTCACCTGGGTGAGATTGGGGGGGAGAGATGCATACTTCACCTGGGTGAGATTGGGGGGGAGATGCATACTTCACCTGGTTGAGATTGGGGGGGGGAGATGCATACTTCACCTGGGTGAGATTGGGGGGGAGAGATGCATACTTCACCTGGTTGAGATTGGGGGGGATGCATTCCTCACCTGGTTCAGATTGGGGGGATGCCTACTTCACCTGGGTGAGATGGGGGGGGGATGCATACTTGGCCTGGTTGAGATTGGGGGGGAGAGATGCATACTCACCTGGGTGAGATTGGGGAGGGAGAGATGCATACTTCACCTGGTAGAGATTGGGGGGGATGCATACTTCACCTGGGTGAGATTGGGGGTGGGGGTGAGATGCATACTTCGCCTGGGTGAGATTGGGGGGGAGATGCATACTTCACCTGGTTGAGATTGGGGGGGAGAGATGCATACTTCACCTGGGTGAGATTGGGGGGAGAGATGCATACTTCACCTGGGTGAGATTGGGGGGGGAGAGATGCATACTTCACCTGGTTGAGATTGGGGGGGGAGATGCATACTTTGCCTGGTTGAGATTGGAGGGGAGAGATGCATACTTCACATGGGTGAGATTGGGGGGCAACATGCATACTTCACCTGGTTGAGATGGGGGGAGAGATGCATACTTCACTTGGGTGAGATTGGTGGGAGAGATGCATACTTCACCTGGGTGAGATGGGGGGGAGATGCATACTTCGCCTGGTTGAGATTGGGGGGAGAGGTGCATACTTCACCTGGTTGAGATTGGGGGGGGAGAGATGCATACTTCACCTGGTTGAGATTGGAGGGGAGAGATGCATACTTCACCTAGGTGAGATTGGGGGGGGAGATGCATACTTCGCCTGGGTGAGATTGGGGGGAGAGATGTATACTTCACCTGGTTGAGATTGGAGGGGAGAGATGCATACTTCACCTGGGTGAGATTGGGGGGGGAGATGCATTCTTCGCCTGGGTGAGATTGAGGGGGAGAGATGCATACCTCACCTGGTTAAGATTGGGGGGGAGAGATGCATACTTCATCTGGGTGAGATTGGGGGGGGAGAGATGCATTCTTCACCTGGTTGAGATTGGGGGGGATGCATACTTCACCAGGTGAGATTGGGGGGGAGAGATGCATACTTCACCTGGGTGAGATTGGGGGGGAGATGCATACTTCATCTGGTTGGGATTGGTGGGGGAGAGATGCATACTTCACCTGGGTGAGATTGGGGGGATGCAAACTTCACCTGGTTGAGATTGGGGTGGGGAGATACATTCCTCACCTGGGTGAGATTGGGGGGGAGAGATGCATACTTCACCTGGTTGAGATTGGGTGGAGAGATGCATACTTCACCTGGATGAGATTGGGGGGGAGAGATGCAAACTTCACCTGGTTGAGATTGGAGGGGAGAGATGCATACTTCACCTGGGTGAGATTGTGGGGGCATGCATACTTCACCTGGTTGAGATTGGGGGGGATGCATACTTCACCTGGGTGAGATTGGGGGGGAGAGATGCATAGTTCACCTGGGTAAGATTGGGGGGGAGATGCATACTTCACCTGGTTGAGATTGGTGGGGGAGAGATGCACACTTCACCTGGGTGAGATTGGGGGGGAGATGCAAACTTCACCTGGTTGAGATTGGGGTGGGGAGATGCATTCCTCACCTGGGTGAGATTGCGGGGGGGGGAGATGCATACTTTACTTGGGTGAGATGGGGGAGATGCATACTTCGCCTGGTTGAGATTGGGGGAGAGATGCACATTTCACCTGGTTGAGATTGGAGGGGATGCATGCTTCACCTGGGTGAGATTGGGGGGGAGAGATGCATACTTCACCTGGGTGAGATTGGGGGGGAGATGCATACTTCACCTGGTTGAGATTGGGGGGGAGAGATGCATACTTCACCTGGGTGTGATTGGGGGGAGAGATGCATACTTCACCTGGTTGAGATTGGGGGGAATGCATTCCTCACCTGGTTGAGATTGGGGGGATGCATACTTCACCTGGGTGAGATGGGGGGGGAGATGCATACTTGGCCTGTTTGAGATTGGGGGGGAGAGATGCATACTCACCTGGGTGAGATTGGGGAGGGAGAGATGCATACTTCACCTGGTAGAGATTGGGGGATGCATACTTCACCTGGGTGAGATTGGGGGTGGTGGGGAGATGCATACTTCACCTGGGTGAGATTGGGGGGGGAGATGCATACTTCATCTGGTTGAGATTGGGGGGGAGAGATGCATACTTCACCTGGGTGAGATTGGGGGAGAGATGCATACTTCACCTGGTTGAGATTGGGGGGGAGATGCATACTTCACCTGGTTGAGATTGGGGGGGAGAGATGCATACTTCACCTGGGTGTGATTGGGGGGAGAGATGCATACTTCACCTGGTTGAGATTGGGGGGAATGCATTCCTCACCTGGTTGAGATTGGGGGGATGCATACTTCACCTGGGTGAGATGGGGGGGAGATGCATACTTGGCCTGTTTGAGATTGGGGGGGAGAGATGCATACTCACCTGGGTGAGATTGGGGAGGGAGAGATGCATACTTCACCTGGTAGAGATTGGGGGATGCATACTTCACCTGGGTGAGATTGGGGGTGGTGGGGAGATGCATACTTCACCTGGGTGAGATTGGGGGGGGAGATGCATACTTCATCTGGTTGAGATTGGGGGGGAGAGATGCATACTTCACCTGGGTGAGATTGGGGGAGAGATGCATACTTCACCTGGTTGAGATTGGGGGGGAGAGATGCATACTTCGCCTGGTTGAGATTGGGGGGGAGAGATGCATACTTCACATGGGTGAGATTGGGGAGCAACATGCATACTTCACCTGGTTGAGATGGGGGGGGAGAGATGCATACTTCACCTGGGTGAGTTTGGTGGGAGAGATGCATACTTCACCTGGGTGAGATGGGGGGAGATGCATACTTGGCCTGGTTGAGATTGGGGGGGAGAGATGCATACTTCACCTGGTTGAGATTGGGGGGAGAGATGCATACTTCACCTGGATGAGATTGGGGGGGAGAGATGCATACTTCACCTGGTTGAGATTGGAGGGGAGAGATGCATACTTCACCTAGGTGAGATTGGGGGGGAGATGCATACTTCGCCTGGGTGAGATTGGGGGGGAGAGATGCATACTTCACCTGGTTGAGATTGGAGGGGAGAGATGCATACTTCACCTGGGTGAGATTGGGGGGGAGATGCATTCTTCGCCTGGGTGAGATTGGGGGGTAGAGATGCATACTTCACCTGGTTAAGATTGGGGGGGAGAGATGCATACTTCATCTGGGTGAGATTGGGGGGGGGGAGATGCATACTTCACCTGGTTGAGATGGGGGGGAGAGATGCATACTTCACCTGGGTGAGATTGGGGGGGAGAGATGCATAGTTCACCTGGGTGAGATTGGGGGGGGGGAGATGCATACTTCACCTGGTTGAGATTGGGGGGGAAGAGATGCATACTTCACCTGGGTGAGATCAGTTGAGAGACTGTACAATGCCCATACTGCAATACACTGTGCCCCAAAGCAGCCCAGACAGAATCTGACACATGAAACCAATATGCAAGACGTAAGCTGCACAACAATGACAATAAACCAATACTGCAACCATACCACATCCATCCACATGTACACTGCACATCATCATACCATACCCTCTGCAACACAATGCAGTGACATGCTGTCCGTATGGCCAATGCAAATGAGTGCTGAACAGCATCACAACGGGCATGCGTCCATTAGTGCGTACAAAGGAATCACATGAAGCCAATATACAGAATTTCACTCGTACACCACCACAGAAGTGCAGCATGCCAGTATGGGGACATCAAGCGTGGAATGGCAGATCATTAAGAGTTTGGTTCCAACTGTGACAGGATCAAAGGATACAAATAACTACACATCACCTAGATCATGGCAACAACTGCCCAGTGCATGAACACTTGCAAGGAATAGGACAACCCTGCATCAACTAGACGATGATACACACACCTGTGGATCATGTGACTTCACACATTGCAGTTACTTTGATTACCTCCATTCATGCAGGGATATGTGGATGTGATCAAGAAATCAATACATGCATGTGTGTGATAGGTACAGGTTCCATTGGATGAAATCACTTACACAAAACCATTGTTGCACCCATGCAGGTGAAGCTGGCTATCCCTTGAAGAGGTGGCTCCTTACCCTTGTCCAGAACACGCAAGAATAGGCACGAAGAGGACTACAATCGTGCACATACCCGTACCAGTGTGGTGATCGAGCAGACATTTGGCCTTTTGAATGCACTGTTTCGCTGCCTCAGCAGGTCGGGTGGGGTACTCCTTTATGGGCATGAGAAGGTGGCCAAGATCATCATAGCATGTGTCATGTTGCACAATATGTGCATCAGACGGAACGTGCTTCTGCCCCCTGACATTGACCTGCAACTGCCTGGTGAGGATGAGGAGGAGGGAGAAGATGGGGCTGCACGTCAGGCAGGTGGCGATGCACAGGAGGGACGCGTTGTGTGCCAGCATCTGATAGACCAATATTTCTAATACACATGGATGAAGAGGGTGCAATGGATGTGGGACTCTGGGCACTGGGTGTTGGGGGGACATGAACACTGTGCACTGTTCACCAATAAAACACACACACACAATAACCAATGTCCAGTCATGTGATTGTTCTTGACACAACGGGAGTATTAACCATTAAGTGATTAGGAAGTGCATGAACCCTCCACCCCAAACACCCTCTTCCTCCTCCCCCCACGACTCCCCCAAACACTCTCTCCCCCCTGCCCCCACATCTCCCCCAAACACCCTCACCCCCATGACCCCACAACTCCCCCAAACACCCTCTCCCCCTCCCCCCACAACTCCCCCAAACATGGTGTGCACTTCAGTGCAGCATTAGTGTGCAAGAGTCACCAATAACAGGCTGCCACTACTTCCCACGTCCTCTACCAGCAATGGGTGGTTGCAAGTCTGGCCACCACAAGGACCGCACAGACCTGCGCAGGGGGCTGGTCTGCCTGGAGCTGGCAGAGGATGAGGTGCTTGGTTGCTCCAATCCCTGTGCGGGACACTGGCTCTCCATTGCATCTGTGATGCGGCTGAGGACCTGCCTCACAGCTGCCAACTCATCGCAAATGTGTGTTGTACTGGCTTCTATTGCGAGTCCAAATCCCTTAGCATATTCCCGACACTCCTCCCTCACCAGGGCACCCTAGCTCACGAGCAGGCCAACCAGCGCAGTGAGCTCCTCCTGGCGCTGTTGAATGAGGCTGATTCCCTGGTCTCTGTCTCTGCCTTTGGTTGATCTTGGCGCAGCTTGCGGCATGTGTCCGCCATCAGGTGAGCTCTTTCTGGGACTCCATCTCCCTGCCAATGACTCACCACCAGACAGTTCATGGCTGCTGGCATTAGATGTGGGGCGTGGGCTGTGGTGGGCTGACAGCTGCAGGCTGTGTGGCTCTGTCCTATGGGTGTTTGTCATGGTTCCTCTACATCCGACAGGGGTGCTGTGGCAGCTACTTCTCCAACCGAGCTGTTGGCAGCGGACAGTGGGCCTTCTGCCACTGGCTCCTGTGTGGTGGGAGTGGCTGCTGTGGGTGCTATTACATTGTCGGTCACCCTTTCACGCCTTGGTGACGTATCAACATGAGTGGCTTTGGCCCTCTGCGGCAGTACAGGTTTGCCAGTGCCCCTTGATGTGCTAGGCCTGGTGCCTCCTTCCATGCCCCTGGCCTTCTTCATCGGTGTTGGGGCCTGCGCCACGGAGTCCTGGTCCTCACTGTCAGATTGTCAGACTGTGGGGGACCAAGAGAGGGACAGCATCGGTGATGGATATGTTGTTATTGCAGCAGTTCTGTGCATTTGGACTTTGAGTTGTGACATACAGGTTGCTTACCTATGGGTGGGTCATACAGGCATACGTCTGGGTGACACATGTATGAGGTGCTGCATGCATGGGGATGTGATGGGGATGTGCACAGCATATGGGCAGGGTTGTGTACATGTGTGTGTGATGCCCCATGCCTTGCCTAATTTCAGAGTCACATTTGGGGGATTACGTCATGCTTTGCATTGCAGTGTTTTGCGTGGACACTCTCCTCCATCTGCCGATGACGCACACCGCGCTCCATTTCCCACACTCCCTCGATTGTCTCTATTCCAATAGTGCTGGCACATGTCTCCTCCCAGTGTGTCATCTAGATTGGGGAGCCTTGTCCGCCTCCTGTCGCCATGCCCTGGCTCCTATTGGCTGCAAGTATGCTCCGGACACAGAGGCGCAGGTCATCCCAGCGCTTGCGCACGTCCTTTACAGTGCGGGGGGTGGAGCCCAACGCACTGACTTTTGGTGCCACCTCCTCCCAGATCTCCTTCTTTCTTATCTGGGCGTGACGCCGCATGTCTTGCGCAAACACAACCTCCGCTTGCAGCTAGTGTGTCGGCAAGCATAGTTAGTTCCTAAACTGAGAACTGGACCTTGCGCTGGCGTGCAGCTCCTTGCATCGGGGCTTGGGCATTGTGATGTGGTGTTGGATGAAGTTGGGGCTGCTGTAGTGGTGATGCAGGTCCTGGGGGCCGAGGATAGCAATGGATTGTGTTTTTAAAGATGGCCGCTGTGTTCTTTCCCGTTCCTGTACGATGACGCTACTTCCGGTTCCGCTTATTTACGGTGACCGCTAATGCCAGATCCATGGGTGGCGGTAGTGCTATCAGCGCTTTCCTTGATGCCGCTAAGGGCCATTTTGGGGTCTTTAGTGGCATGGCGGTAATGTCCTTACCGGCACGGTTCAAAGCTTGTGCCTGCGTACTCGTAATCGCACGCAATTAGCGGGCTTGTTACTACACGGACACGTTAATTGCTCCATGCCGGTAAGGACCGTTACTTACCTCCTACCTCGTAATGAGGCCCAATGACCATTAATATGCATATGTAATGTAATGCGCCATTTGAAATGTGCCTTTCACCATTAGTATGGTCACATTGTGCTGTAGGTTGAACACCCATGGGGGCGATCGGAGTCCAGGTATGGGAAGAAATTTGCGGAGGTGCTATTATGTGTGTGTGCATATTGGTGAGTACGATGATATGAGGGGTGGTCAAATCCCTGCATTTCACCCATGTCAAGCTGGCATGTGGATTGGTTGTGATAAGTGGTCTAGAGAGGGATGCTTAGATGGGAAATCGTCATTTTTCGCTGGAATTTAGCGTTTTCACTTAATGTGGTTTAGGGCCTTCTAATAGCAGATGCGTCCTGAGAGCTCTGTGCACAGATTAATGTATGATACTTTATCCCATGTACCACTTGATTCCTATCAGATATTGGAACACTGGACTGCAGCTCTATTGACCAAAGGGACTCACTGGTCAATATGCAAATATATTTATTTCACAAAAGATGAACATAAGTGCAGTCAGTTCACAAAAGAGAAGAAGGCAATGCGATTGCATAATCTGCAGTAAAGAACTTGTTTGGGAAGGGGGATGGACCACCAATTACCTCATTTTTGTATTTGGAAAATCTAAGTAGCTGGAGGAGTGACCATGTACAGGCAGTGTACATATAGGCACACTTACAAGCACTTCCAGAAATGTTAAAACAGTGTTCAGCAAAAAAATCAGCATGTCTAAACTGGTGCAGCTAAATCTGCAGCGGCTGCTCCCACTTGTTCAAAATGCTTCCAGGTTTGAAAAAAACTTTAGTAAAATGTGCCTAAGAAATGTGTTTGCCACGTCATAGCGTGCCATGTGATAGGCACTTGGTGCTGGATATCTGCTCCCATGTTTTTATCAAGGTGCTATTTTAGCTGTAATGTCTGATGTGCACAGATAGCTGCTCATCGTTGGAATGGGAGTCTCTGTGACTCATGCACGTGCAGCATATATAGGGGGTAATTCATGGAATCAAGCGCAGAAGTGGCGCACATAGCTGGTGCACAGAGGGAGCGTGGGCCAGCTTGCGCCAGCTGCGTGCACCAAAACCCATTTTTACGCACCACGTATTCATGGATTTAAACCTCCATAACCAGCCATGGCGCAGCATGGCACAGCGACCCTGCAGCAGCGCCAGTTACTCCCCAACCCCGCCCTTGCACCAAAAACACCCACACAAATCCCCTACATGGCGCAAAGGCCAGTGGACCAGCATACAACTAAATCGCTCTAAAAACACCACTCACCCCTCCCGTGACAACCCAATCGCATGTATGCATGTAAAACTCCTTGCACACCCCTACCAATATGCGTACCCCGCTCGCACCAGACCAATCGCGTGTAAAACTCCTGCCGCACCCCTCGGAATACGCGCACCCCGCTCACACCAGCCCAATCACGTGTAAAACTCCCTGCGCACCCCTCAGAATACACGTACACCACTCACGCCAGCCCAATCGTGTGGAAAACTCCTCACGCATCCCTCGGAATACGCGTACCCCACCTACGCCAGCCCAATCACGTATAAAACTCCCTGCGCACCTCTAGGAATATGCATAACCGCTCGTGCCAGCCCAATCACATGTGAAACTCTTGCGTACCCCTCGGAATACACATACCACGTACGCGCCAGGCAAATTACGTGGAAAAAGTTCCCCCTGTGGTGTGGACTGGCTGCGGGGCATGGCCAGGGGTTGTAGGGGTGTTCCCTGTGGTGTGGGGTGCCTGCGGGGCATGTTCAGGGTGGATGGGCTGCCTATGGGGCATGGCCAGAGGTCATAGGGGTGTTCCCTGTGCTGTAGGCTGCCTGTAGGCTGCCTGCGGGGCATGGCGAGGGTGGATGGGCTGCCTGTGGGGCATGGTCAGGGTGGATGGGGTGCCTGCGGGGCATGGTCAGGGTGGATGGGCTGCCTGCGGGGCATGGCCAGGGGTCGTAGGGGTGTCCCCTGGGTGTGGGATGCCTGCAGGGCATGAGCGGGACATATGGAGGGTGGATGGGCTGCCTGCAGTGCATGGTCAGGGTGGATGGGCTGCCTGCGGGGCATGGCCAGGGGTCGTAGGTGTGTCCCCTGTGGTGTGGGCTGCCTGTGGGGCATGGGGAGGGTGGATGGGCTGCCTGCGGGGCATGGTCAGGGTGGATGGGCTGCCTGCGGGTATGGCCAGGGGTTGTAGGGGTGTCCTCTGTGGAGTGGGCTGCCTGCAGGGGTTGCATGTGGCTCCTCACCACACTGGTGTGCGAATCTGGGGATATGCAAGTGAGTTTTACAAATGATTCCGCTTGCATGAGCAGGGTATGTGTATTCCGGGGTACATGAGTGAGCATTACACGCGGTTTCGCTGGCGCGAGCGGAGTATGTGTATTCTGAGGTACGTACGCGAGTAAGCATTACATGTAATTTCGTTGGCACGAGTGGGGTACGTGTATTCTGGGGTATGCGAGTGAGCATTACATGTGATTACACTGGCGCGAGCGGGGTACATGTATTCCGGGGTACGCGAGTAGCATTACAGGCAATTTCACTGGTGCAAGGGGAATACGTGTGTTCCGGGTTATGCAAGTGAGCATTACACGCAATTTCACTGGCTCGAGCGGGGTACGTGTATTCCGGGGTACGCGAGTGAGTATTAAATGCGATTTAGCTGGGGCAAGCGGGGTATGTGTATTCTGGGGTACGCAAGTAGCAATAAATGCAATTTCGCTGGCGCGAGCGGAGTACGTGTATTCCGGGTTACGCAAGTGAGAATTACACGCAATTTTGCTGGCTCGAGCGGGGTACATGTATTCCGGGGTATGCGAGTAAGCATTACACGCGATTTCACTGGCGCAAGCGGGGTACGTGTATTCTGGGGTATGTGAGTGAGCATTACATGCAATTTTGCTGGCGCGAGCGGGGTACGTGTATTCCGGGGTACGCGAGTGAGTATTACACGCGATTTGGCAGTGTGGGCCCTCCCCGGCATGTCCTCCCCCCCTCCACATGCCCCGCAGACAGCCCACACCACAGGAGAGACCCATGTCAGAAATGCCAACCCAAATCCCACCCCACACCGCAGCACCCCAGTCCAAACACGCAACCATATATTGTACCCACGAGAGTAGACCACATCAATAATGAAGATTTGTGAAATGTATTAAAAAGAAAACAAAATGACAAATTCAAAAACACATGTAAATGAACAAATTATCAAAGCAATACCAAAAAGAAAGGTAAATCCAATGAAAAATAAAAATCAAAGACATGAAAACTGAAAAGTGGTCCATTGCCAAACTCCACAGAAATAAAAACAAAAGTTGAAAAGAAAAAAAAACATTACACCATGGGATGAAAACAAAAATAATGTATGTACATGTCCGGAATTATCCACAATGTTAGTCACAAGGGTCCATGATCCCAAAAACAAAGGAAACCTATCAAAAATCGAATCAAAAACAGAAATATATACAAAAAGGAGAAGCAAAGTCTGTGGACTCCAAATCATGAATTAAACAAAAGGAAACCTATGCCTAAATAACTATGTCCAAAGGCGGTGATCTAGTCCGATGACTCACTTGTTGATGTTTCGGGCCAGGGCATCATTGAACTCCACGTCGATGTCCCGGAGGCAGCCATGTTCCCTGGCCTCGAGGGCTTGCAGGGATGTTGCCATGGACTCCTCCAAGCCCCTGCGAGTTGCCACGAGGCTCTCAGCCCACCTCAACGCCCAGTTCATCGAGTTCTCCGCCATGACCATCGTGAGCCATGCCCTCTCTGCCCGCCGCCACTCTGCATCGATTTGCTGGCCCAACCGCTGCCACACAGAAGACACTTGCAGTCCTGGGTCCTCCTGCCTGTCGGCTGATGCCTGCCCCTGGGATGTTGTTGGCCCCGAGTGATGACACCTCCCATGCCAAGCCTGCTGCTGCCTCAATGCCAAATTCCTCTGCCACCACGATGGCCTCCGGGCTGATGGAATCCCCTGGCGCCGCTGTGCATGTGCCCTACTTGATGATGACTGCACATCCTCCATTTGCTGGGGTCCAGTTGGTGGTGTGACCACTGTTACGAAGCAGCTCCCAGCCTTCTTAGGTTGGGTACTATCATGCTTTTTGAGGGTCCTAAACCTCTTAAGGTACTGGGAAGGAGTCTTCCCAAATCTAGCTATTAAGGCTAGCTTTACACATTCATAATCCATCCTACCCACCTCCCCCAATTCCATTACCACATCAGATGCAACAGGAGGTAGCCTAGAGAATAGCCAAGGGATCAACTGATTCCCTGTGATATCCTGGAGCCCATGATTGTATTCAAACATAGCAAGCCAATCTAATACATCCAACTTAGGTTCATACATACCCACCATCTCTGTAGGCGTCTGAGGTCTTTTTGGACTGGAGGTTCTAGAGGATTCGGGGAGAGAAGCATTTTCCAAAGACAATTTCTTCATCTCAAGCTCATGGTTGAGCTCCATTTCTTTGAGCCTTAGTTCTTGATGTCTCTGTTCAGTTTGTGCACTAATTATTTTGAATTGAAGTTCAAGTTTCATTTTTTCTAGGGATATAAATTCAGGACTTAATGTGGGACCTGGTAAGGGTCCAGTAGCTACAGGTTGAGGTCCTTGAGCAGGCAGAGGACCAGAGGGGGTGACATTGTTATCCTCCTCTTCCTCATCTGACTCAACAATAATATTTTCAACATTATCCTCATTACTGTTTTCCACATTTGTTGGAGTAGTAGGGCATACAGCACCACTATCCAGACTTTGTTTCTCTAACAGTCTATCAATCATTTCTGTTTTCTTGCCTTTGACAGGAAGACCTTTCTGTCTGCACAAATCTTTTTTAGATAATCAGCAGTTTTTGCAAGGAGGGTCTCCTGACTATAACTTTCCAGATTTTATGAGAGAACAGTGTTTTCCTTCAGATGCAGCACATGATTTATTAGAATATCACGATAAAATACATATGTTTGCCACTGTTAATACATCTTGTCATAAACTATCTAGTAATATGCGCCCTACTCATGTATTCGATCAATTGGTCAGAAATAGAAAGTCCCTATTTAGGAAACAGAAAAGACAGTCATTGCTTCTGTTGGCGAAATATCGTGACTTAGCTTTAAGAAAGATAAAGACTGACTATAAAAATTGGATTCGGGCGTATAAAGCTAAGATGTATCAAAAAGATGGTGAGCAATGGCTTCAGGTAGTACAAATGAAAAATACCTCTCAGATCTGGAAGTTAATTAATTCAGGTACAGTGTCATCTCAACTTTCATCTCAAAGTAATGATGTACCTGAAAAGTGCTGGGTCGAATATTTCTCAAATATGTATGCTCTACCACCAAATAACTGTCATGATACAACATTGAAACCGGCTAACCTTAGGTTTTCTCTTAAATTCGACCGAGATGATATATTGCTCTATATCAATAGAGCAAGTTCATCTAGAGCCCCAGGGCCAGATAGTCTGTCGAATTACACTCTGAAATTAAATCCGGAACTGTGGGCCAGTATTTTATACTCTTTGTTTTCCTCTATCCAAGCAAAGCAATGTATTCCTTCTTCTTGGTGTAGAGCTGTGGTAGTCCCTATTTACAAAAAAGGGAACCGTACGGACCCAGCAAGCTATCGTCCTATAGCACTTCTTGATGCTCCTGGGAAAATCTTTGCTAGAATTATTTTGAGAGACCTAAATATTTGGTCCTCCAAAGAAAATTGTCGTGATCCCTTTCAGACAGGATTTGTTGCGGGCTTAGGTACTGCTATTAACATAACTATACTTAATGCTATTAAAACAGCTTATGCAGTCAAACAACAACCTCTTTACCTTGCTTTTGTTGATTTCCGAGTCGCATTTGACTCTGTTGATCGACAATTATTACTCAATAAACTAACGAATTATGGCTGTCCGCCTTCCCTCATCTCGCTAATAGGGCTACTACACACTAATAACTCAATGCAGGCCAAACTTAACTTAAATGGACTATTATCAGAAACTATTCATACAAGACGCGGCCTTAAACAACACTATTCAATTTGTTTATTTTTGATTTGGGTGTCGAATTTTTAAAAGTAATTAATGATGCACCAAAGCTTGGTAATCAGGTTGTTGCCTGGCTCTTGTATGCCGACGATTTGGTTTTAATTTCGCAAACGCCAATCGGATTGCAGTTGTTGCTCAATCAGCTGGGATCTTATGTTACCAAAAACAACCTAATACTTAATTTGGAAAAAACCCAAGTAATGGAATTGAAAAATACCAACTTGAAACATTGGAAACATAATGAATGGCTATTACAAGAGCAGAAATTAACTCTAATAAATGAATATAAATATCTTGGCATTATGTTTAGCAATTCAGCCCTGAATGAGCCCCAGCAAAACAGTATATCTGGAAAGCTTCTATCGCTGACCTCACAGGCTAAAATACTCTTAGCCAAGTTTGGCAAATTCTCGTGTAGCCACGTTATAACATTTTATTTACAGAAGGTAATTCCTGTAATTGCCTATGGGGCTGAAACTTGGATTCCCCAAAACAGATTATACTGGGACAGAATTGAAGCTCAATTCTGGAAGAAAGTACTTAATCTTCCTAATTCCACTCCTAATGCCCTGTTACGGTTTGAATTAGGTAATCTCTCGCTACACATACAAGTAGTATGGAAAAGGTGCAGTCTCCTTCGGAAATGTCTTTTGGGTCTGTCGGCAAAAAATGTGCTGGCGACATTGGCGGATTATTTACTTGGCTCTGAACATCTGTGTCCGAAAAAATGGAGAACCGCAGTTTTTGATGATCTGAATATGGCAAACATCTCAATAGACTTATTGCTAAATAATCCGAACAGAGCCAAACTAAAACTGCATCAATATGATTGGCAATACACACAACAAAAATGCCTGGGATTAAAAGATTTCGATAGAACTCTATTTGGTCATAAAAAATTTCGACAGACAGCCGATTATCTTTTGAAATGTCCTTCATTTAAACTTCGAACTCAAATTTTAAGATTCCGTATGAATCTCTGGCCAACGAATCAGATTTTATTAAGGAGAGGTATAATAAAATCAGAAGTCGCGTATTGTCGATTCTGTAAAATTGTCGGAATGGAAGAGACTCTTAAAAATGTATTGATTGTTTGTGGCTCACTAAAGAAACAAAGAGAAACAATCTTACAAAAATTAACACACTTGCATTACATAGCTCGCTCTGATAATGGATTGTGGTGCGAATTATTTGCAACAACTAAAATCTCAATAAGAATAGCCACGATGCAGTTCTTGGAATCGGTAATGCAATCAGCTGACCGTTCTTGTATGTTGATTCACTATAATAATGAGAACTAACAGCTACCTATTGTGGATTGCTTTATTTATGGCTTTTCGAGATTTTGCAAACTAATCAATTGAATTTTACTGCAGGTAATATTGACTTACATCTATGCAAGTATATCTCTTCCTGTGGAGAATTTCGTAAATTTGTCTCACTCTTTGCTGTCTTTGATTAATCAAATCAATGTATAATGAGAAAGAAATTATATAGTTGTACATTTATTGATCTGTTTATGTAAATGTTTGTTTTGAAAGGTTATCTAATTTTAACCAACCAAAATAAAGAAAAAAAAAAAAATAAATAACTTTCCATACTTGACTTTGTTAAAATAACTTTTTGTGATTGTTAACCTTGTGGTTAGTTGCACCAAGGTACTAGTAGCACACTAAAATGTAATTCCAATACTTTGATCCCATCGCTGCCACCACTGTTAGGCAGAATCCAGTGCAGTTCCCTTAGGGAGAACTACACCAGATTAGGACTACAGGTGAGAGCAATAAATCCCCTTTGGTATCAGTCTGTAACACAAAGATTTAGTTGGTAGCTGTGGCTGAGCAGTCACACTTATCTCAAGAGGGAGATGAGCAGTAGTCAGGGTTTACACAATAGGCAGTACAGTACTATGGAGCAAGGAAATACTGACCAAAGTTTTGTATCAAAAAGAGAATATATTTTATTCAATTGCAGACATGTTTGCGGAAAGAGTGAAAACTGAGCAAAACGGCACAGTGAAAACCAACTACAAATGGCACTCTAACAATTCAACGAAAGAGAGGGAAAGCACAAATTAAACCAAAATATCTTCAGACACCCCCTAGCAACACTTCCCTGAAGTTTTGTGAACAATTAATGCACAGTAACACTTTAGCAGAAAGATAAGTGAATGAAAACTGAGCAAAATGGCACTCCACAAGTTAAACAAAACAAAGGGACTATTTGTGGGAATTCCAACTGTGTGTTGCCCAGAATCGTTGTCACACTAAAGAAAACACAGTTTTGTCGAATGGGACGGGTTTCAAGAAGCCAGTTGGTCTGACTTTGCTTTCCAAATCGTCTCTGGTGCACTGTGTTGTGCTAAAAAACACATGCTCAACCACCTTGGTTTTTGCATGTGCCTGCTGCCATCCAGATGAAGGTTTAGTTAATTTTAATGGGTTTTCTCTGTATTGGCAGGTGCAGGTTTTGTCTAAAAACAAGGAAGAGATTTCTTCAGTGGATTTCTCTTTGGAGGTTATTCCCCTAAAACAGAAAGGACCCCTAGGTGCTTAGTCTAGAGATCCTTTTTCAGGACGATGTGGACCTGTGCGGATAGCACTGTGCACTAGATCTAGAATACAGGCAATACAAACCTAAAGCACATGAATCTCAATGCTGTTCCCACAACCAACTTAATCAAACCCACAGCAGACTGTTAAAAGGATACGCGGCATTGACTTAGTCCCCAAAACACGGCACCTCTCCATTCGCTGCCGTATTATCCCAGGAGGCGTCTTCCCCCTCTCGCCAGCCGTGCACAAGACATTGTTATGATCCCTTTCACCTTCTTGGTTAGCTCCATGAATCCATTAGCCAACTAGCAGCAGTAGATTCATAGAGCATCCAAACCCCAAACCGACTCCACCTCACTACCCTGACTCGCCTGGTAACGTTTTTGGGTCCCTTGCTCCGCGTACTTCTCCGCAAGCTCCTTACCATCTTGCCTTGCCAGCCACTAGGGGTGACATTTGACATGAGCAATGAGTCCTGTATTTCATCACCATAACTCCTTACAGGGCAGGTCAAGTCTCGTGCCACAACTCCATACAAGCACAGATCTTAAGTCATAAACCTTCAGAGTTCCCACAGAATGATGTGTCCCCTTATTCCGACTCGCCTTCATACGCAAAAGTATACTAGTAACTGCGGACCGGATTGGCTGCTCTGGACTTCCTGGTCACGTTGGGACGTTGCAAGGTCCTTTACTCGCACCATACCGCTGCATCCACACCGTGGTTTGGTCTCAATACGAACCACATCCGCATCACGGAATCACCGTGTGACGACTGTTCTTTTCATTTGAGACACTGTAGGCGTTCCACCTGTTCGCCAACTCCCCGCACCTCCATAGTGACGTCATCATTAGACCCGCAGCTGATCGCGGTGCAGAGCTCTGCCTCCAACTGTCACTTGGTGCCCAGCTGGCACAACTAATCATTTCCCAGCAGCTGTACATCCAGTCTATGGGCAAAGTCCAGCTCACACCATACTCCCTTGTCCTGCATATGACAAAGACCCACTATGTACGAGTCAGCTTAACATAGGGTGCTAAATCACTCTGCTCAGGATTATTTTACTGGTCCACTCTGCTCAGACCGCTCTCTACCAAGCCAACCAACGCACTCCATGCTCCTGCAGGGCTCTACTATTTACGGGTACAGTTCTTCTCTCCTGATTATATGCGGTACATTCCTCCTCTCCTGTTTCTGGGAAATACAGCCTTCTGATCCTTACGGGAGCCCTTTACATGCCGAGGCTACTTTAAACCAATACAATGTCCTTCCCCTTCCTGCCCTGGGTGATGGGCCTTAATTGTCTGTCGTTGGGGGCAGTGTGTCCCCTGGCCTTTTCTTCTGTACCCCCCGCAGCAGATTCTGGAGCTTAGTTCCTTCCTTCAGCACGCAGGTTCCTTCTCAGCAATCCCATCCTCGTCGCCAATGTTACGAAGCAGCTCCCAGCATTCTTAGGTTGACTTGCCAGGTTTACTAACAGCTTCATAAGCAGCTTTACAGGAAGTCATTTAAGTTACATATAAGTTACAGGTAGGACAATAAAACACTGGCAGCCCATCACCCAGGCCTCTGGCTGTCCAACTGACCAGGATAGAACATTCACCCATGCATTCCATCACTTAGGCACAAACACTCCACATGACATCACAACATTCCTTTTGCATAGCCAAGCCATACACAACAACCACCCCTGTTGGACTCCTGACTCCCGACTGTGGCAGGAATGCGCTCTCCACAAGCCTGGCCATGGGCTCTGGGGCAGCTCCACAGGGGGCCCAGGTGATACATGGGCAGGACGACAGCACAGATGATGACTGGCTCATAGGGGGTGCAGTTGAGAAGGGGGTCACAAGAGCGTCCAGCACATGGATGAACCCTGCGCCAGTGACCTGTCCTAGCAAGTTGAGGCGGCCAAGCAGGTATTCAAAATGACGTGCACTGTCCTGCCTAGAACCATGCATGTCATCCCGAATACCATGCGTGCACACCGCCATATTGACTAGGACAGGCTTCACATGGTCACGGATTGCCACATCCGCAGGTAGAGGACTGCCATTTGTTGTAGACACATCCCTTACCTGCGTACAGGCCTGGACAGAGGCCTCCCTGCTGGTGCGGGATGATGCAGTCACAGGATCAGGGACAGGATTACACACAGGCACCTCTGCAGCAACCTGTGCTGCTTCCTGCCCCTGGCCCTGGACTGCACCACTCGCACCAGAGGAACCACCCCCTCCAGGCCCCATGTGTGGAGCTGATACGACCTCCTCCTCAACCACATCCCCCACCAACATGGATGACTCGTGCTGTCTTCCTCAGTACGCCCCTGTGGGGGCTCAGCTGTGCCTTCTGCTGCAGAGTAGTCCACCTCCAACCATGGCCTCTTGGACCTCCCCTTGGCAGCTGCGACCATGGACACGGCACCAGACTCCTCACTCCCGGAAGATATTAGAACCTGGGAGGGGAGCTGGGTCTTGCCTTTCTGGCTAGCGGCGGCATCCCTGCTGCTGGACTCCACAGCACCATCTCCGACCTCTTCAGCAGTTGACGCTGCAGACAGGCTGAGACAGAACACCGGCATCAGGTCACCGGCACCGGCATCAGGTCACAGTACAATGCTACACACATGACAGTTGCACATCAGTGTCAGTGTCAGACATCACAGATGGCATCACACTCCCCAACACTCATGTCATTTGAACCCACACACATGCACAAATAAACTGGGATCGTGCAGCAGGCATCAGCATCCATGCACACGTAACTGCATGAGCATCCAAAGGTTGGCATGACGTCACAAGCAACATAGGGAGTGCCGATCACATGCATACATGGCACCAGACAGACATGCATGTGTACATCTCCACCACCTGTCACAGCAAAATCATTGGCAACTATGTCACATCTGCCAATCCGGTACCCAGATGTCCGAATCACATGCATCCATGACGTCTCAATGTCACACACATGCTAAACAGACACACGCACATGACACCGTGCACATACATGAAGGTGGGAGCAGCATCCATGTGTCACACCCCAACCATGGCATAGTACAAACATGTGTGCATCTCCACATGCAGTTGGGCATCATGCATTGAAACACATACACCATTGATGTGCATCACATATGACTGGACTCACATGCAGCACGGGCATGTCCCTGCGCACACACATCCATACATGGGCCATGTCAGACATATGTCCAAGCTGCACACTCTTGCCACACCTCAACATGCACTGTGTGGAATGGGATAGGCCAGACACTCACCGCTTGACTCCAGACGGGTCTTCCTCTCTAGGACCTGGTGGTGAAGCACTGGGTTGATGCGTTCCAGGACCCTCATTTGGTCGATGGTAAGTTGGACCTGGTGACCCTCTGCATCCGCTGGATGCAAGAGGCGCCGGCCTTCATGAGGGTCCTGGACCTGTAGTCCTCCCAGCGCTTCTGGATGTGTTTCAAGTCTCGGGTTGCCACTCCCTCTGAGTTTATGGCAACCACGATGTCCGACCAGGTCCTCTTCCATCTTTCCTTGTTGGCGCACGTCGTCTGAAGAGGGCATCATAATGTCCCAGGACTTGCTCCACCAGGATGCCAACCTCTGTGGCTGAGAAGCTGACAGCCCTCTGCTTTCTCCGGCTGGGGGTTGACAGTGGTCACAGATGGTGTTTGCCCCGACATGGCAACCCCCGAGGAAGGTGTGGGTGGGCAACTGGGTCCTGGGGCTGGGCTGTGGAGCGATGGAACATCAGTCGGGAGTCTTCTGTTCCAACAGGGGTGGTCACAGGAACTGGACCCCTGCAGATGGCTGATGTGCAGGCACCAAATAGCAGGGCACATGGGCAGCAGGCAGGCAGCAGCAGATGGCTCATGGGAGGCTGCTCTGGGCTCTCAGGGGCAGGAAAATGACCTTCTGGGCAGGAGCCGGTCTTCTGTGTGTTGTCGTGTGGCCAGCTCAATGCAGAGTGATTTAACATGTGAAAAAACAGCACGTCAGCGTGTAATTTGAGGAAAGGGCCTAAGCGTAAGCGCATAATTAACGTGACATGTGCGGGCATTTCCCTAGGCACGTGTTAAAGGTGAGTTTGGTCCAGCAGTTCGCTGTATGTGCTTTTTGTGGAGACCGGTGCATGTATTGTTACTTCTTGTTCTTTCATGCGTCATCATTTCACAGCGGATCGAGGACATACCTCTTCTTTTGGCGGGGGTCTTGCCTACGCATGTTTTTCTTTCCCACGCTAGTCAGACGGTGAGTCACACACTCTATTTTCCCCACTGCAGGTCCCCCTGATTATTGAGTACCCATTTTTGAGGTCATAGTAGCCTGTGCATCCCACACGTACGCGTTTTTTGTGTCCCTGAGTGCCACCGCCTACTGCGGGAGTTTAATTCCACACACGTGGGCTACCGGGTGTTGGGTGCATGGTTTTATTGCAAATTTGGGGTGCCTGAGCATTGCGTGACCAGTCATTTTCTCCCAGGAGTCACATACAACCTTTCAGGAGCACAGGGTGCTGTTTACATCACCTACACCACCCCCTTCACCCTAATTTCCCAGGACAATTGTCATGTACACCTCCCATTGGCACTAGTTTATCCGTACCATGCTTGGGAGGCCAAAAAAGGCGAGGGGCACCTCAGTTGGGCATCTTCCATGTGGTGGGCGTGGTCAGGGACATGGCCGGGGTGACAGGGAGTAGGGGGAGTCCAGGGTAGCCAGGGTGGCTGCAGAGGGGGAAGAGGCAGGGGTGGGACACTTGGGCAGGATGTTCTGCCACGTGTTGGTGCAGTCATGCCACCAGCCCCTGCAGCTCCGGGAGATGCAGCTCTTGTATCTGTCACTGGCGCCCATGTGACCCGGCAGTCAGTTTCATCTACTGTCACGGGCCCAACGGTAGTGGTAGCTGCAGGTGCAGCTGTGGTGACCACCACCCAGGCTCAGTGTCGGCCAGCGCATGATGCGTTGGCACCTGAGGACTCCCAAGCTGAATTCCCGGTGCTCAGGAGGCACAAGAAATGTGTGCGCAGGGATGCTCTGACCGGGCACATGACCCTGGGGCAGTGTTGTCATCTGCTGCCCCAAGCAGCCGGGTGTTGGCAACTGCATGGGCAGATGCAGCCAACACCACCCCAGCTGTGAGTCTGCCAGCCAGGACTGTGTTGGTCACAGACTTTGGCACAGCGGCTGTTGCTTCACTGGGTCCTGTCAAGAGCACCCAGCAGCCACTGATGCAAGTCTGGGCTTCCATCCCAGTTACACCTGCCAATCCCTTGGTCCAGTCCACCAGCGCTGCTTCCCCTACTGATCTGGGCAGCATTTGCCAGTCAGGGTCTGTACCACTGCCCAAGAGGAGGGAGGTTGCTCTTGCGCAAGAGGCTGGGACCGCAGACACGGCTCCGGCCTCCGGCACGCTGAGGAAGAAGCCTTTCAACAAGCAGGAACTGGACTTCCTTGTGGGCTACGTGTCAGAACACGAACACAATATACTAGTGGGCCCAAATTACCATACTACGCCTGCCCAAAGTTGGGCACACTGGCAGCATGTTGCTTGTGGTGTTAGTGCATTCGGATATCCGGTGCGCACAGCTCAGGACTACAAAAAGCATTAGGATGACCTCCAACGCTGTGCTAAGCAAAAGCGTGCCTCCAATTATGCCATGACTCAGGTGACTGGCAGTGGGCCACCACCCGAGGAGGAAGAACGCACTCCGCACAAGGAGATTGCTGCAGAGTTCATCCCAGCCTAATTGATCGAAGGAGTGGGAGAGATGGGCCCTGTCCGGTGAGTGATGTTGCGTGTTTGTCCAGCCCATGTGTTGTTTGATTGTGTGATGTGTTGTGCTTGACTGCCGCTACATGATATGTGTACATGGTTCTCATGTGCGAGTCATGCAATGCTGCACTAATGAGTGCCTGTTGTGAAGCATGCTGGAGATGAGAAGCAGACGGGGCTGTCCTCATCACCACACATGCACCCTACTCACATGCTAGACAACTGGCTGCCCCTCCAGTCCATATTCGAGCTCACTGACCTGTCTGCATGTAGCCTGTGGTGTCTTTCCACTCAGCACTCAGACTATGTCATCGTATGACTGACATTCATGTGTGTTCAGCCTGCATGCAGGTACTCCACGCGGGCATGCTTCCTTGTCCCTCCACCCCACTGCACCTCAATTTAAACATGCCACTGGTGGGTAACATGTTTGACTACTGCAATGGCCTGTTCCACGCTCCTGTGTACATACACACTTCCCCCTGTGGTGTAAATCATTTGTCCTTGATGCAGGGTGTCTCACTCGGACTGTGCAGATGTCAGATGCTCCCCGGGGACATGAGTGCCCATTCATGGTCCATGTGCATTCCATGCACGCCCCTATGTGTCCTTGGAGGATGATCATTGTAGTACGTGTCCGGGATTACAAACGTGTCATGGCATTTGATCATCCATTCCATGCTCACTCTGGCTCAGTCCTGCATCACGCACATGTTTAGGGTGTCATTGTCTGTGTGGGGCACAGGCCTCCCCCTGACTCTGTTCAACTGGTGTAGTGCCTTCTGCATGAATGGGTGTTCTACTGACAGTTCATCATTTGTCCTGCTTACTGTCCCATTCTTATCTGCTGTGGTGTCAGTTGACTGAGATGATGCAATTGACGCTGGCCAACACTGGCTGCCGATACACAGTTCTCTGGTCAACCTTTCATTGTCAGAAATGCCTCCCTGCATTTTCACTAAGGGGGAGGGGTTTAACTGTAGCCATGCAACCCAGTGCATGCACATTGCAGATGATGGCTGAACTTGCCCTTACACTGCCGTCATGTTAAGTGATTGACATCAAAATGTACTTGTTGATGTAGATTGTTGGAAACGTACACATGTACTGCACTGCACCCACCCACTTCTGAGCCATGTTACACCGTTCTACATGCCTAATCACTGCTGCAATGTCAGTGACCTGGCATGTATGTTCAGCTTTCCATCGCTTCACTGTTATGAAACGCACTAGCACAGGTGCATCCTGTGACACATGTACTCTGTATTGGAACACCCTAGCGGGTGTTTAGCAAAGTTGATTGGTCAATCTGCGGCCTATCCTAACTGATATAGCCCACAGATTGATTATAGCCCGCAAATCGGGTTGTAATTACGGTGGAGCTGCCTGCACGTGTGTATGTGTACACTTTCACATACATCAAAGCAAGCAGTGTTGAAGCTGCTTGCTTTGCTGTATAGGATGCGGTTCATATACGCCATACAGGTGTATATGAACACGGGTGTACTTGAACACTTTCACATATACCTATGCAAGCAGTTTCAACGTTGTGTAGTGCAACATTGCAGCTACTTACTTAGGTGTGTGTGAAAGTGTTTATTTACACATGTGTTCTCAGCAGCATTTTTGTTGAATAACTAATATGTCGTTATTTTACGAAAATGCTGCTGAGATTTCAGCATTGCGCCCATTATGTTTAACCGGCACAATTCTGAAGGTGCACTGCTGTGCACTACGAGTACGCCCAGGCCCACTTAGAAATACTGGTGGAGCCTGGGCGTGGTGATTTGACAAACTGAATCATGTTTGTTGGCACATTCAATGCACAAAGTGCTGAATCAGGCCCTGAAGGGTGTTCTATAGGCTTCATGGACCGGCAGTTTGGACCGTACTGGGTGTTATGGTACCTCATACCTTGTTGAAGGCCCTTGCTTTGCTCGGGACATTCACTGTGTCTTCAGTGCCCATGATGCCCGGTACGGGCCGAGCTGCAGATCGATGAAGCTATATTGGTGATGATGATTTAGTGATGCATGTCTACATGCATATTACGTGTGTCATGGTGTGTTTTGATTCACTTGCAGCTGTGGCCATTTGGCTGTTCAAATATGCTTATGCTAGGTGCCATCTCTTTGTTGCAATCTGTCATTTCTGTCTGTGATATGTGCCTGCCAGAGGTGGTGTGTGATGGAGGTGATATACTACATTCAGTACATGTGTAGGCTTCGCAATTTACACGCATCCATTTCTGCTTTTGGGATGCCATTGCATATCAATGCCACAGGATGCATGCCGGAATTTGAGTTGTGTGTGACATGTCTGCTTCATGTGTTGGCTGTCGAAGTAGTGATGTCTATGTGTGTGTGGGTTATGTGCTGCTGACATGTGTATGTTAGTTTTGTTCACTTTACAGGTGATGACGAAATGGAGCTAGACGATGGTGATGTCATTTCAGACACGGGTTGCTTTTACATCAGCAACCCGGCACAAGTGGGGGTCGTGGGTTGGTAGACCACGAAAACCCATTTGTGCTCCAGACCGTCGTGTCCAGGGCTGGCAATCAGTCAAGCTCTGATGAACACTCTGAGCACAATGTTGAGTTGGATGCGCATCATGACGATTCATCACCGGTGAGTGATCCTGACGTGGATGATCTTCTGTCCGCGACACCTGTACTGAGGGGCCAGGCAGTTTTGGAACGTCCGCCTGTGGTGGTTCTGGATGCATGGTCACACTCCGCACCAGTTGCTGTTGTGCCTGGGGCATCATGTCAACTGAGGGATGCAGTCCTGCAGACGCCTGTGGTCCTGCAGGTGTAATGTCCGGCAACACGGTGGCCGTGCACCACCGGGGAATACTGAGTGGGAGCATCCCAGTATGCCAGTTCAGAGCAACAGGGGGCAGCTATTGAGATGATTGATCAAGGCATGGAAAGTGTGGCCCAATCGATGCTAGCCCCTGATAGGCAGGTGGAGCTCCAGTAGCAGCCAATGCAGTCCACGTGCTGCTCACTCAGGCTGGGCATGGCGCCTCAGGCAGGGCACTCCGGGCTGAAATGGTGTCTCTGTGCAAAGCAATTGCTGCTCAGGCAGAGGCACACATGGAGGCATTGAGGGAAGAACAGTGATCCCTCAGATTTACTCTGGGTGTGCTCAACATGACCCAGAGGCAGCGGTCAGAAGTGAGGATGGAGCAGCTTGAGAACACCATCTCGGCTGAGCTACGTGCATGCCAGGAGGTGCTCCAGATGTCATGTGAGGCCATGCAGGCAGAACTCTGTGTTACATGTGCTACCTTGCAGGAGGAAGTGCACGTATCACGTGATGTGCTGCATGCTGACCTACGTGCCATTGCCACACAGGACCAGGCCTACCAGAGCCGCATGCTTGCTGCTGTGGAGGGGCAAGCTGCAGATAGGCATGGTCAGGCAACTGTGCCACGTCCAGCTTCTGATTGTCATCAAGAGGGTGAGTAGGACGACGACTTATCTTCCACACAGGTCAGGCCGTGAAGGCTTTGAGCCCACGGAGGTTTTATTTTTTTTAATCTCAACATCATCGCATGTGGATGTTGAGGTGCACCCTGTACCTCCCCCCTTCTGGTTGCCCCCCCAGCCTCCTGCATCGTATGTGGCAATTCTTTTTTTTATTATTATATTTTTTGTCTATTGTGTATTCATGTGACGGTGTGGTGCTTTGTGGCTTTTGAAAGCATCCACTGTGTGTTCCAGCTGGGCCCATACAAGCTTGTCTCGTGTATGCGTTTGTGGCTTGGGGTCCTGACACATATGCCACTCCTGCTTCCCCTTTCCATGGGCTTGCAAGGATGGTTCGGTGTGACAGCAAATTACACAGGGGCATTGGACTTTCGTTATATCTGTGGCCAGTCTGCAGTCCTACTTGTGTATACACCCCTAGTGGGCATTAAGGATGTTTTCTCCACGGCATGTCGGCAATCCATTTTGGTGAGAGTATTTTTGAACTGTGCTTTTTTTTTAAGATGACTGTGATGTTTTTTCATTACTTGCCTGGTAGCCTGCACCCTTTGGCTGTCAGGGGGGCGGGTGGTGACAATGGCAAGTTGGTACGTGTTAGGTTCACCCCCTGGAATTTGTGGCAAAGGTGGAAGCATTAGGAATTTGACCCAAGAAGCACAACTCATGGTCCAGTCCTCACCTGAGATGGCCACCTAGACTACTTCTACACTTCGTTCCATTTAGATGGCACGTTGTATCTGCCTTCCCTCTTGGACTTTGCTGCTGCGTCACAGCACAGTTTTCCTACTGGACTCCAGCTCTTTTACTTGTTTTTCACACTCTGGTGCCTTTGGAACCTCTTTTTCTTCCTGCTACTGTCCTTGTTGCAGATCTGTCTGCCCGTCTCTCGGGCAGTTCTTTCCGCGTACTCGTACGCTGCCTCGGTTAGCCTCGGTACACTTCTGTACCACAGCATCTCTCTCACTTGCTCTCTGTCTCGCTCCTTCTATTGGTACACTTCTATACCACTTCATCTTTCTCTCTCACTCTCTCTCTCGCTCCTCCTATCTTTCATCTATTACATCCTTACCTTTATGTTGACTTTGGCCTTTTACCAAAGCTATTCAACTGTTCTGGCTCTTAACTTGCTGTCAGCTGTTTCCGGCGATCTCGCGTTCACTCTGCGTTTCCGGACTTGTGCTGTCTCTGCCTTTTTCCATTCACAGTATCAAGGATCGATTGGGTTTCAGCTCAACCTCCAGTTGTACCAGCCTTCTTGGTTATTTTCTACTCAAGTTTCAGCTCTACCCATCAGTTGTGGCATCCTCATTGATTATTGTCTACTCAAGTTCCTACACATCCTGTTGAACCATCCTACAACTGTGCAACCTTGAAAATTATTCTATCATTCAGCTTGTACATTTACTTGCCCATATGTTAGGCAGAAACCTGTGCAGTTCCCTTAGGGACCACTGCAAAAGATACAGGCGTTGGCAGTAAACCCACTTGGTAGCAGTCTGCGCCACCCAGATTTACCTGGTAGCTGTGGCTGAGCAGTCCGACTTCCCTCAAGAAGAGTTAGGCAGTATGCAAAGTATACACAATAGGCACTCAGATACAATAATACAAGCAAACACTGACCAGAGCTTTGGTATCAAAGTATATAATTATTTATTTAAAAACACACAATTGAAACACTCCAGCACTCTTATTGTAAAATATTCTAAACACGGTTACTATTGTAATATATACACCCCTTTTTCCTTATCAGATAAGTCACAGTAAAACACCACGTATTTTCATACAGAGCTGAGCGCTTAACTAGATTGCACTCTAATAAGTTTGTGAGAAAGGGAGGGAAAAGAATATGGAAAGGTACACCACTCTAAGATTCAGGAACACTGTTAGCAAGGCAGAAAAGCAAAAGTCACTGGTGAGCCAAAGTCCAAAGGCTGGGCCCACTCTTAGAGAGAGCAGAGCACAAATGCGCCCAAGATCACACAGTTACACTAGGCGTAGAAAGTCTTGCAGAGGGTTCAAAAAGAGTTTAGAGAGGCTTTAGGAAAGTTTAGCCAGGGTGTCCCAGACTAACCCAGGTTCGGAAGTCGGGGGCTAAATCTACCCCGTACAGTCGGTAGCAAGGGAAGCCAGGCGGGACACAGTACCTTAAGTGGGAAGGATCCTCCAGCGGTGGCAGTTGTTCCTGGTAGTGGGTGCAAGTTGCGTCGTCGACAAGGGGAAGAGAAGATCTCGACTTGGAGGAAAGATGAAGGTCGTTGCACTACCAGGGAAGAAACCAGCTGCAGAGTTTTCCGGTTAAAGGTGGTACCTTTGTTTCGCGGTCGTGGTACAACGTGGTATCCCGGTTGCCGGGGTGCTTGGCACTGGCAAGGCGGCCACGATGTACGTCGGGAAAGCGAAAAGACGGTGAAACTGGTTATCCCCACCAATCAAAGGAAGAAGACTCTGCGGCGGGAGATCTCCTCTGTTGTTGGGAAAAGTGGTGAGGCAGTCCAGCAGGGCTCCACCGGTGGTGGTGTCGTGGCAGGTCGGCTCAGCTTCTCCCTCGTCAGATTCTTAGGTCCTGTGGCAACTTCCGAAGTTCCAGTCCCCAAAGACCTGCTTTTATGCAGCAAACCCCCATTCACTCAGCCTAGCTGTCACTCAAACATGCTAAGTGGTGAGCCGGCCGGCTCACCACTTGGGCCAATCAGGATGGAGTGCGACGTGAGTTGCCTAGGCAACTCAGTCCAGGGTGCCTACATTTCCCTCCACCCCTCCTAAGTACCCCAGACAGAGTGGCACCACTTTGGAGGGCGGCTGTGGAGAAGCCCGCCAAAAAGGGGAACAAAGGGCTCGACTTGGAGTCACAGAAGAGAACACAAACGCCATTTTAGAATCAAGTTTTGGCAAAAAATACCAACCGGAGAATTAATATTAATTAAATAAACCGGCGGTATGTTCGAGGCTACCGTAAATAATTAAATAAAGATAGTAGCCTAAAACAATGGGAAATCCCATTGGAAAATATTCGCGGTTGAATATAAAAAGTAGTTTCCACTGCCACCAGCCAAAACTCGATCAGGGGGGACGGAGACATGCCCCCTCGACTAACAGACCCCGGGGCAATTGAATTGCCCCAGCCAGTACGTCCACAATATGATGGTTTGTACTGGTTCTGTTCAGAATTTAAGACTAGTAAAGTCAATGGTGACTTTACATGCCCTGGGAGACAGTAGTCAGTGCCAGGGTATGGAGTCTATACTGGGGGTCACTATGACAACCCTGTGTCACTGCAATGAGGGTGCTGTGTAACACACATCACAAAAACACATGAAGCCCTATGGAGTAAAAGACCCCATAGCCCATTAAACACATCTAGATTCAAAGAAACACACTCAAATCATGCCCAAGAGTGAGGGTAAAAGAGTCTCACTCTTGGCAGGAGAAAAAAATAAACCCCAAAAATCCAGCAAAGCTGCTGGGGGACTCACTAGGTTAGGAAATTCAGCCTAAACAGAGAATTCTCCCTAACACCATATACTACAACTTCAAGTCATCTACTAGAGACTCTTCCAGGGTTTTTTGGTGCCTTAAGGCTTTTTCCCTGGTTTGGGAGTTTGGCTCCTTGGAGATATCTGCGATTTGGTATTTTTACCGGTCAAGGTGGCCTCTGAGGGAGCTAAACCCTATTTACAAGAAAGGAAGAACAAGAGAACCAAGGAGAGCGGGATCCTGAAGCCAGGTAGACTAGAAAGAAGAAGCCGACAGACCCCAGGGACAGTTCTTCTGAAGGTCAAGGTGAGGAGGAAATGAGGGAGGGGCTTTCGTTGTCTGACAGTATGCTTGGGCCACAGTGATTGGTCACTGTCTGACATTGTCAATGTGGGGTAATATGTATATGATGTGTTCTGCTGGTCAATGGATATTCCTGTGTTGGGTTTACTTTTCAGGTTTCAGGGGATTGGTGTGGTTTGACACACTGGGCTGTCCACATGGGCAATGTTGACATGTGATGTGTACAGGACACTGAGGGTCACTTCATTTCACATGAATGTATTGAGTGCATGTCCCTACTGACACAAACACTTACACAATGCACCCCCACACATACAACCACCCATCCATGCCCACATGTGCACAAAGATTGCCTTCTCTACCATGATGTGTCCCTGCAGTGCATGGTCACTTACAATTTTTGGATTGTATACATGCGTCACTGGGTAATTTTGATGCTCAGGTGTATTCCCAACACAATGTCCGCTCACTGTGCTGTGTGCTGAGCGGTGTGTTGCAGGGGACACACACAGCACACAGTTTTGGGATTTGCGGATTTGGATTGCCCAATGCGCATTCCAACAGGCATTCTGTCTTTTGTTGTCATGGTGTGGCCGACAAGAGTAATGGGGTTTGGGAGGTTGTGGGTGACATACCAGTGATTTTCATGGCCTGTTTTGCAGGGGGTGGTCGGATATGCACCTTGCATGTGTTCCTTTTGGTCACACCGGATTGGTTATGTTTAAGTAGCTAGGGATGTACAAATGTAGCACTTCTGTGGAAACATTCTCAGGATGGCAAGGTTGTGACAGTTGACTGTCTCTTTGTCATCATCGATTATCACCTGGTATCTGCCAGACCTGTGTGCACTCTGCAGGAGTGGGAATTTAGGTGAAAAATGGGCCACAAGCTGTGTCCGGGCTGCATCGCCATGTGCCCTTTCCCCTCCCATGCGCAGTGCCTGTGCGTGTGGTTGGGGATGTGGGGGGCACCACCATGTCCAGCGTTACGCCCGCCGTGTTGCAACATTGTGCAGGACACATGCTGCCACAATGATCCTGCACACTACTAGGGGTGCATATAGTAGCTGCCCACCAGAGCGGTCAAGGGAGCGGAAGTGTGACTTGAGCACTCCGAATGTGCGCTCCACTATGGCCCTGGTTGCAATATGGGCTGCGTTGTATCTTACCTGGGGTGGTGTGGTGGGGTGGGGTTCCATATTGGCGTCATCATGTGGGTGCTCAGAGGGTAGGCACTGTCCCATGGGGAGGTGATGATGGTTGTCATTAGTTGGGTTTGTGTATTTGTGTGTGACATGCATGCATGTGCACAGACATTTCTACTCACCAATGAGCCATGTGTTGCCATGCCTCCCAGCTTCCAGGGCCCGGCTCAGGGCGGACATTCTGTAAATGAAACGTTCATGGAATGCCCTTGCTTGCGGTTGCGGTAGATGTTCTCAGTGGCCCTAGGTGGATGTAGGGCCACATGGGTGCAATCTATGGCACCAAGCACTTTGGGGAAGTGTGCCACCCTGTAAAAGTCCTGGACCACAGCCTGCCTTTCTGAGGGTGTTCTGGGCATGTATATGGGGCGTGCAGTCATGATTGCCAACACCTGGTGTAGGCATAGTGAGTGCGTGGGGTGTGAGACACCCCCAACTATGGCAGTTGTCGGCTGAAATTACCCAGTGGCCAAAAAAAGCAGGACATTGAGCAACTTTTCCAAGGGGCTCAGTGCTTGGGAGCACAAGGTGGGTGATGTGAGGACATCCTCCCACTCAGTGACCAGGTCTAGGATGATATGAGATGGAAACCAATACCTGCCATAGACCTCGTTATCAGGCATCCCAATAAGGCTGGTCCTGGGCAAATAAATGTGGGGCCTGGCTATTCTCCTCCTCCTGTGATGTCCCACGATCATTGCTGCGAGAAATGGGACATTCATCGTAGCTGTATATGCGTGTTTGTTGTTTGCGCGCACTTTTATACTGCGCGGGGGTGCTTCCGTCTGCCTTTGTGTGGCGGACGTGTTTACGCCTGTGCGTGTCTTTTGGTGTGTGCAGGTTTTCCATATTCGATTCCATGAATACCTGTTGTTCACGTGCCTGTGGGCGTTCCATGTATTTCCCAGCAGTACTTCCCCAGTTACGCCCTAATTTTCATGCGTTATTCCCCATTCCGCGTGCTCTGCCCACTTTTTGGTGTGTGCGCTAAACGTTGTGCACTTTTGCTGTGTGCGTCACGCACAGCGTTCGGGATGTCGCAGTGACGTGTAAGGTAGGCGCGGATTTGGCACAGCTCCCAGGAAAACCATGCACACAGACTTCCATGAATAAGCGTTTCCATGAATAAGCGTTTCAATTGCATTCACGGCATGTTGTTCCTAATTGATAGGAAGCGTTGTGAATCCACCGTCTATATTTTTTTATTTTTTATTTTGCGAGTTAGAAGTTACGCTAACCTATCAAAATATGCTTTTTGTAACCTTGCTAACATGTTTCATGTTTGTCCTCCTACAAGTTCATCATTCACATATGGTAAAAGACTTACGCACTTTGCTTTACTCAACCCACAAAGTACATGGCAATGTCTGTAAGCACATCGAGCCAGGCTTAATGATGAATATGCTAGCTAACATATGTTTTCAGCAACCGTATGCAGTTTATCTTTCTAAAAGACAGAAAAATAATAGCTCGAGGCTCTACAATGTTTCCTCTTGCAAGAAGCTCTGGTTCGTTGGGAAGTCATGTTTGATTTCTTCTGGTAAGGCTAGAGGTTAATCTATATTGTTCAACATTACAAGTAAGCTCGTCATTGGAGTTTCAGATTCCGCTCAAAATAGCAGTGAAGCTATCAAGTGGAACCATGTGTTAATCAAAGAAACTTTAAAGGGGGTCTGTAGCATTTTCCCATGCTGTACATGTGTAGGTTTGGTTAAGGATGTGTAATCGTTATCATCTTTCTATTTTTCCTATGAACTTTTTCCTAGAAACACAACTTTGGTACTTAAAAAACAGCATTTGATTTTCTGGTATGTTTTTGGTTGCCTTCGTCTCCCATTGATCATTGCTGTTATTGCCTGCTTGTTTAGCAGGGGAAAGGTAACATAACACGCAGTTAGAGTGTGAACCCATGTTTAGGAATTGGCCAGATCACATGCCAGTAAAATGCAATACTCTGGGCCTCATTACAAGTTAGCCGGTCCGGAAACAACGGTGGCGGTAAATCCGCTGACAGCGTTGTTTCCGGACCGGCTGATTTCGAGTCCTGCAGCGGGGAGGTGTCACTCCTGCCAGGTTTGACCTGGCGGAAATAACACCACCCGCCTGCAGGCGGACATGAAAACACCGGCTCTGTCATAGACGGAACCAGTGTTTCCATGGTCCCCATCCCCATGGAATACTAGAGGACTCCATGGGAATGGGGATTTACAGAATTCTGCCTCCTGAATTACCAGGTCACCAGGGTTGTAATGCCCCGGTGATTCTGGCAATCATGGAGGCAGAATGGTATTACTAGTCCGGTGGCAGCCTGCTGGTATTGCCGGCATGGCAACCGCCGGACTCGTAATGAGGCCCTCTGTCTTCCTTCCTCCCTCCAGCCCTTGTACCTATAAGGAAAAAAAATCAAAGGGCATGCAATGTCTACTGAGCAAAAACATTATTTGAAGTGTATTTGAAGAAGGATCCTAATCAAATAAGCTTACAAAGAGGTAGTAATGGGCACTGAAGGGCTTTTTTTTATGTCAATGTAGTGACATATGGCCTGATTCATAGAAAAAGCACAACTTTCCCGCAAAGTACCGTGCACATAAAACTACTTTGCACCTTCCTGCACACAAAAGCATGTTTTGCAATTTCTGTGTATTCATGGCATTTTAACCGCAAAGTAAACCTACGTGCAAGTAGTGTCCAGAATACCCACGATACGCCCTCACGCAAAGCAAAACCAGCCACATATACCAACCTTTGCACCTACCTTATCCGCACCATCAAGAACCCTGGCAATACTGTGGGCTGTCCCCCTGCAACCAAGGCAGCACCCCAGCGACACTGTGTATGAACCCCCGTAACCCAAAATTGCATCCCCATAATCTGCACACCATTTTTGCATAACTCAAAGCAGCGGCCGGTAAGTCTGCGTGCAAACCCCTGTAATTCAAGGCTGTGAAGGCACGCCCCTGAACGTTCACATGAGAAAAAATGGAACCCACGATAAAAGAAAGGCCCAAGTCGATCTTGTAAGGATAACAAGTTTTAATCTCACCCAAAATAAGAGCAACAGAAAAGAACTCTGCTGCCAGGAACACTCTGCCGAAAAAGGGTACAAGCAGAGGCTTCAGAGATGACATATTGTAATCCTGATGCAATACCATACACTATAAAAAACACGCAGCTGGTTGGTGTGCGCCTTTACAGGATCCACCTGCTCCATAAAGGATGCCAGGTCCTTGATTCCAGCCCAGTCCGTCTTCCCTCACGTGGGTGCTGTGGATATCATCTTCTTCTCACAGACGAAGGTCCAAGAACAAATTAACTACACTCCTAACACAATGCTACTTCAACATTATACTTTGCACCTGGCAGGCTTTAGGACTGGCACAAAGGAGGTTTGGGGGCACTCTGATCTCCACACACACATTTCACTCACTCCCCTTCACGCCATCTGGCTCCAAGGACTCCATCCTCATTTTGCACTATAATGTATCCCCCCAAGTACCGTGCAGTACAAATCATATGATTTTAGCTCAAACACATGCAATTTCCCTTCTATTTGAACATTCAAGATGTGTCACTTTAGGGTTGGTGGACAAAGGTCACCCGGTGCCATGGAATTCAGGGATCTTGGGGCTTAGTCAGTTACATGGGCGCCTACGGGTGGGCCATGTCAGGCTTTGGACAGTGTGAGATAAGATGCACACCAGGTGCCGGTCTATGATCGTGGCCTTGTAAGGCCCATTCTTTTTGGGTACAAAAACATATTTGCAACACTATTAGATCAATGAATGAGTTTTATGGCGTTTGGGGTGAGGGTTGTCCCCCTGGGAGCTCGGGCATGGCTGGAAGTTTCCCTTGTCTCACACTTAGGGCCTAGTGCATGAAATGACACATTTGCCTTGCATGCCTTGTCTCCAAACTTTTGTTACTAAAATCTACACAAAATGGCAGCCTTTGCTCGTGACCAGCACTACACTATGTGGGTTGATTATATTGGGGTGGGGTCCTACCACTGTCCTCCTTCCCCCTGGCCCATCATAGTGCTTTGAATGCCGCTCAGCTCACTCTAAAGTACTCAGGGGGGTGAGACAGGGTCACCCCTTTTCAACATCCCCCCTTTCATTACTTCTACAGTAACAAACTCCTTAATATGCCTGCACTCCCATTCTCTCCTCTCTGCTTCCACGTATGGGTGTGCTCCCTTTATTGGCATTCAAGCCCTGCATACTGAACACAAACTCTCCCCCCACCTGCATAGTCCTCAAGTGAGCAAGTCATAGAGATGCATCCATCATCACCCGCCAGGTCCAACCGAACCTCTGTGTAGTTCTCTAAATCCGGGGGAGGAGTAAAGACAGTGTGGTCTAGGTGGTCAACTTCATCTCCGTACGGGAGGGGGAGCATTTCATACTTATGGTCACTCTGTGGGATATTAGGCTGTACTTAACTATCTTTGGTCTCACAAGGTGCTTTTGAAACCCCAATTTATACCATCATTCTTTAGCTATTGTGTGCCTCACTGACACAACATTGGAGGCCCAGTTTACAGGTGCAGAAGATAACTAAGGTGAACACGATAATAGGCTGCACGTAGCAGTTTTGCATCATCATAAATCTCAATGTACCCCTTCCACTCCTCTAAGGCCATCAATAATGTCTACGCTAATGGGACCGTCTTGGTCCAAGGCCCTCAGCCCAACCTTCACCTTTTTCATAGACGCTTCCCGCGCCTCATCAACTTCCTTTCCTCTTCTGCTGTCCCCCCTCCTCTGTCCTCGGCTACCTTGCTTTCCCGCTCCCTCCCTGCCCCCTCTCGTTCTCCTTCTTCAACTCCGCAGGGTGTACCTCTGACCTGTACCCCTCCCCGGAAGTCCTTCAAAGATGGCAACCTTCTCCACATTGCCACTCTTAACTCTGATATCTGCCGCCTTCTTGAGGAACTGGACCTTGACGTACTCGTTCTCACTGAGACATGGTTCACGGCCAGCTCTGTCACCAGCTTTGACACACTCTTACACACTCTTACCTGACGGTTACAAAATCCTCTCCGTGCCCAGGCCCAACCGTGCTGGGGGGCTGTGGCCCTTATCTTCCCTGATTGGATTCCTGCCACTGTTACTCCCACGCAGACCTACTCCTCTTTTGAATGTCGTGTCTGCTGACTCTCTCTCCTAGCCATTCCCTTACCATGGCTACTATCTATCGGCCACCTGGTCAAATTTACTCCTTCCTCTCCAAGTAGGCTGACCTCTCCTCCTCACTCCTGTCCTCAACCACTCAACTCCTCCTTCTTGGAGACTTCAACATCCACCTGGATGCCTCCTGTCCCCCCTCTGGACTCTTTTGCGACCTCTGCGACTCTCTCTCACTCTCTATTCTCCCGCCTGGTCCGACTCATACTGCAGGGCACACTCTTGATGCTCTGATCTCTTCTGACCTTCCCCTCTCTGTCCCTTTCTCCACTCCTCGCTCCTGGAGTGATTACTTTCTCCTATCCTCCCACCTCACCCTCCCTACCCCACAGGCAAAGCCACCCTCATCACTGCCACCTTCCTTCTCGGTCATCCGACCCATGAAACGCGTGTCAGTTGAGGCTTTCGCTGCCACCTTCTCGCCCACTCCTCCCCCTTCAGCTGACTCCCACCCTGACACAGCCCTCTCCACTCTCCACTCTGCTATATCTGATACTCTTGATATTCTTGCCCCTGTCATGAGAATCCGCCTGAAGCCCAAAGCCAAATGTAACTCCTGGTATGACTCAGATCTAGTCACCCTTAAACGCAAGTGCAGGGTGGCAGAGAGGAAATGGCGTGCTTCATGTTCATCCTCTGACAAACTGGCCTGTCACCTGCTCCAAAGGCAATACCGGCTCTCCGTTCTCACCAAGAAGGGAGCCCTCATCCAAGCCCGCATCTCTGCGGCATCTAACAATTCAGACAATCTCTTTAAAATCTGCAAGGATCTGGCCAACCCTGCTGCAGTCTCTCCCTCTCATGTCCCCTCCCAGGCCCTCTGCACAGCACTGGCCTCTCACTTCATTTCGAAAACTCAGGACATCTTTTCCTCACTTTCCTCCTATCACCTCCCCCCTCTATTCCCTGCTCTTCTTCTGGCCCTTCTGCAGCCACCCCTCCTCTCTCCTTCTCTGCCTTTCCCCTTTTTTCTGCTGACAAGGTTTCGAGACAAGTCCGATCTATGCAAGTCTTGTAAAAACAGGTCCACCCCTGTTCCTCCAAAACTATCAAGGACCACATAGACTCCTTGGCTCCTGCCCTTGCTGACTTCTGCAATCACTCCTTCGCCTCTGGAGTCTTCCCATCCCCTCTCAAGCACTCCCTTGTGCACCCCCTTCTTAAGAAACCCTCTTCCGATCCCTCCTGCCCAGCTAATTATCGCCCAATCTCTATCACTCCTTCCTGGGCAGGCTCCTGGAGAAACTAGCCATCTCCCAGCTTAATCTCCATGCTGAATCTGTTGGTAGTCTTCATGACCCTCAGTCTGGCTTCAGAGCTGCCAGAAGCACGGAAACTGCTCTCCTGAACATCCGTGAGGACCTGCTCTCGAACCTTGACTCTAACACTCCATGTGTTCTCATTCTGCTTGATCTCTCTTCTGCCTTTGATACTGTCAACCATACCATCCTGCTCAACCGTCTCCGTGATAACCTGGGTATCACTGGTCAGGCTCTGGCGTGGCTGACCTCTTTCCTCTCCAATCGACCCTCCCAGGTCCAACTGGGGTCTTTCCTCTCTGACATCTTTTTCTCTACCTGTGGTGTCCCCCAGGGATCTAACCTCTCTCCCTGGCTTTTCAACCAGTATCTGGCACTTCTCGCCCACCGCATCGCCGCTCTCTGCCCCAACTTTCAATGCTATTCGGATGATACCCAGCTCATTTTCAAGCTAGCCTCGGCCTCCTATTCTCCTTCTCTCATCTCTGACTGTCTTTCTGCAATCCAATAATGGTGTGCCGCCAACGACCTCTGCCTTAATGCCAGTAAGACTGAGATCCTACTCATCGGCACACCCACTCCCTCCTTCACTGCAGCTCTCTGGCCGGCCTCTCTTGGCCCTCTTCCTGCTCCTACCTGCAAGGCAAAAAACCTCGGGGTCATCTTCGACTCCACACTCTCCTTCTCTCCTCACATATCTGACGTCTCTAAGAAGTCACACTACCAGCTACACCTCCTCAGAGGTATCCTTCCTTTCCTCTCCTTTCCCCAGAAGCTCACTGTCTCTAGAGCCCTGGTTCTCTTGAAGCTGGACTACTGTAACAGCCTCTATCTAAATCTGCCTGCCTCTACCCTCCGCCCCTTGCAACTCATCCAGAACAGGACTGCGAGACTTGTCCTTGGCCTCAAGCCCAGGGACCGTATCTTTTCAGGACTGAAATCATTACACTGGCTCCAGTGACTGCGAGGATCAAGTTCAAAACCCTCTTCATTGTCCACAAGGTCTTATGGGGCCTTGGGCCAAAATACCTTCAACTCTCTCTTCCTAAATATCTTCTTGAGCTCTTCGTTCATCCGCCTCCAACTCCCTCAGGGTCAGCCGCTTCTCCAAACAACGAGTTGGGGGCAGATCTCTCTCCGCTGCAGGGGCCTCCCTTTGGAATAGCCTTCCTGCCTCCCTGAAACTTGAGGAGAACCACCTCCGGTTCCGGAAGCACCTCAAAACCTTCCTCTTTGCCTCCGCTTTCTCTCCCATTCTCCCCTGCTAAAATTACTGAAACTGCACTGAATCTGCAACTGATCCACTCACCGTTCTCGGTCCTTGGCCCAGCCACTCTCCCCTGCACTGCCTCCCTGGCAACCCCTGCACTACGGGACTGTGTCTGTATCCCTACAGCCCCCCTTCCCAGCGCTTGTCTGCACTTACCTTGCACTTGCCACCAGCTGGCCGTTGTTATTTATCCTGCATGCTATTAACCCTGTACTGCACTTCCTCCTCTCCCTTTCCCCCTTGCACTTTTCCCTTCCCCTCTACCCTTTCACTTGCGTGATCTGAATGACACCTGGCCTAGTAGGATCGTTGTCTGTCTCCCTTTGTTCCCCCCCACTGCCTTGTCGCGCCTTGAAACACTTTATAACATGAGGCCCGTTATAGATGCCATATCATATCATATCATATCAATGCATGCAACTTAACCTTGATACTGTTGAACCGGTTCTCTGTGTCATTCGTGAGCCAGACCAGCTCCCAGTGCACGATCTGCAGCCATTTGGCGTTTGCTGAGGACTGAACTCCCTGCACCAGTAGAGATGTGAAAAAGGATTCTGCTGAGCTGAAGAGTTTGTACTCCTCTGGTATTTCAGCAAGCAATGCGGAGGAATCCTTGGATATGTAATCCAAGTAAGTTGTTGGAACTGTCCTTTCCCTGGCAGGATGCAGACCCCTTGTGTGGACAACAGATTATTTTCTTCGTTCTCGAATATGGGGCTGCAGTTGGCTCCTCGACAGGCAGCGATCCCCCTTCAGGTGTTCTTCTGGGATACAGTAGGACTGAGTGCGGCGTGGCTAGCGAACAATAACCCCTCCATGATAGTGGGAAGTGCAATTAAGCTTGTTGGCCACAGACCCAGTAGTTATCCAGCATAGCTGCCATGTCCCTCTTCATGTCTCGAATCAAGAGAGTCTTATTGCAACGTTCATTCGAGCTGACAAAGACTGTACCCTTGCTGAGGAATCAAAGTTCATATACTTCTTCCCTGTGCACTCCCACCGGCTTTTCCAGTGTTGCAATCCCTGTCAGCTTTGTGATATGCCTGTCCATATTTGTGCACAGAAATTGTCCACCCGCGCCATCACTTTCTTGTCATATGATATGATATGGAATTTATATCATATCATATCATTAACGCGCCTATACACAAGTGTTTCAAGGCGCGACGAGGCAAGGGAGGGGAACAGAGGGAAGACAGAGATAGCAATACTTGTAGGCCAGATGACATTGAGATGGCGCAAATGCAGAGGAGTGGGGAAGGGAAAAAGTGCAGGGGGAAAGGCGAGGGGGCAGTACAGTACATGGGATAACAGTAAAAAGTAAATAAGACAATACATAATAGATAAAAGTTTGGCAGCTGGTGGCAAGTGCAGGGGTAATGCAGACATCAGTTGTCAAGTACTAGTAGGAGCTGTAGGGATACAGAAACAGTCCCCATGTGCAAGGGATGCCAGGGGGCAGTGCAGTTGTGCAACTGGATGGGGGGAGCTGGGTCCGAGATGAGAGGGTAGCCAGGTAACTAGTGCAGTTTCGGTTTCAGTGAATAGATCAGCAGGGGAGAGGAATAGAGAAAGCAGAAGCAAAGTTGAAGTTCTTGAGGTGATTCTGGAACCGGAGATGGTTCTCCTCAAGTTTTAGTGAGGCAGGGAGGCTGTTCCAGAGGGAGGCCCCAGCCAAAGAAAGAGATCTACCACCAACTTGCTGCTTGGAGAAGTGATTTACCCTGAGGGAGTTGGAGGCAGATGAGCCTAGAGCTCGAAAAGGAAGATATTTAGGAAGAGAGAGTTGAAGGTATAGAGACCCCAGGCCCCAGAAGGCCTTGTGGACAATGCAGATGGTTTTGGACTTAATCCTCGCTGCCACTGGGAGCCAGTGCAAAGATTTCCGTCCTGGTGAGATACAATCCTGGGCTTGAGGCCACAAACAAGTCTCGCAGCCCGTGGCCCGTGGGTGGATAAGAGGGCGGAGAGTAGAGGCAGGCAGATTTAGAAAGAGGCTGTTGCAGTAGTCCATCCTAGAGAGAACCTGAGCTCTGGAGACAGTGAGCTTCTGGGGGAAGGAGAGGAAAGGAAGAATAGGAGGTGCAGCTGGTAGTGTGACTTCTTAGAGAAGTCAGAAATATGAGGAGAGAAGTCACCAGTCCTTCTGCCAGGCGAGGTAGTGTGATGTCTGCCATTTGTTCTTGACATATCTATGCCCTTTCCCCATCAAATAGGGTAGCTCCACACACTAGATGTTTTTTGGATTGTCGATGCACTTCAAAAGATCTGGACCCACCACTTGCAGTTGCACACATAGCGCAAGATGAACTAGGCATTGTTCCTCTATAATTGGGACTGTTTACAGTACTAACACCTTGGGAGCCCCTGACACATGTGGAATGAGTGAACACATATGAGAGCTTCCATTCACAATGTTTCTTCAAACACTACTCATGTCAGTATACCAACTGTTGGTAAACTTGGGGTGGTGTATATCATCAATTGCATCCAAACCCAGCCCTTGATACATATCATTCTTCCCTTTTCATTATTTTATATACACTGTCAGGGGTGCTGGCCTTACCATTGCTATAGAAAATGTCATCATATTGTTTTGAATTACTAAGCAGTCCTCGAATTACTGGAAACAAACTCTTTAATTTTACCCTCATTGCCAATTGTCCACGCATGCTCACTGTCATGTTGTTCCTGCTATAATCATCACTGATACTTGTATCAACACTATTGCTGCTCTTGTATGCATTCCCATTATTATTATTGACATTCATGTTGTTACTAATATATGTAAATCCACTAATATTAACATTTATACGAAGTGTCCCATTTAAATATACAGCCCCATTCCCCCCTTTATATCACCTCCCCTTATAAAATACCTTCCCCAATAAAGCCCCAACAATACCACCAATATCATACATAAACCTGCAATAACGGTCATTCTACATAGTAGGTATAGGCCTGTATATTATCATTTGTGCATTTACACTTCGGCTCCCTACTTAACAAACAATTATTTACATTGGTGTGGTTCATCATCTTCTCTCCCGAAATGGAAGCAGAATACACAGAACAAAAAAAAAGGAGAGACATACAAGATGTACCTTTATAAGAGAGAGAGAGAGAGAGAGAGAGAGAGAGCTCCTGAAAAAAGAAAAATACGGAGCTAGAAGCTGTGCTTCAGCCCGTTAGAGCAGTGTGACACCACAAACCTGCTGTGCCTGCACAGGCCGGTGAGGTAGTTAGCGTACAGGTACTACATCCACTGCTTTAAGATAACTGAAGTGCTGATGTGCTGTTTGGAGGTGCTCTGTGGACGTTGGAGAAGTGGACCCAATATTGCAAGGCCTTTACCTTCACAGCGAGGGGAGTGCAAAACACCACTTCGTAGGGTCCATGGAACCGAGGGTTGTTCCACCTATGCATGAAATTGCAAATGCACACAAGGTCACCAGGTAGCAGTGGTTGTGTGGTCATGCACTCAGGATCTATCGCCATCATGGTTGCTATGTCTGCTGTCTCAATTCTGGGAGGTGCAATCTGTCGGGAGACATGTTGTTGCTGAAATCCAGTCATAGCGGGCAAATGGTTGCATCAGGTTTTTCAGCAATCAAAGACACAGTGTTTTGAGGGGGGCAGTAGTGGCCAGAAAGGCTACTGTGGACCTTCTCATGTGAATGAAAACACATGGAGACCCCGTGCAGGACTCCCTGCACCACTGAGAGGTGCCCTGATAAGAGGGTGGTGCAATGTTAGTGCACAGCACAGCACTGAAGACAGGGCACCAATAAAGTAATGGACATAGTCAGGGGGCATCTTCAGAGGACAAGGACTCAAGACAGTAGTGAGGAACAAAAATGCCAAGACAGGGCCTAGATAGGTGAGACGAAAGGCAGAACCAGCAAGAAGGCAAGGCAAGAACAGAACCTCCAGGATGGAGTTCAGAGAAAAGGGGAAACAGAAACACTTGAAAAACAAGAGAAGTTGAGTAGCGAGGAGTGCGGTCCCAACAAGTGTGTTATAGCCTGACAGCAACCTTGTGGTTGCAGGTTTTTGTGAGGCAACCGTAGTCAGTGATCCATTATGGATGAATGGATTGGGTCCAGGGAACTCCACGCATGTGGTCTGCAGGTAAGATGGTGGCGCCTATCGGTCGCAACCTCCATCTGGTGCGAAACAGCACTCGTGTCACATTGCTCCTGTCACCTGCTTGGCACTAGCACCACCGCAAGTACCATCTCCATCCCTTAAGTGCAGTTGAGCAGTGTTGGAATACTGAAACATTGGCTGGGGACCGGGGTGGGTGCCTGACACAATGCCATCCCCCCGGAAAGGCCAGTACCCCCTGGGTTTCAACAGATTTGTAGAAAAGGCAAAGAATGCGAGAAGCATGTACATGCAAGGGAAGTTCTCAGATGCAATTACAGGAGGAATAGCCCTTCCAATGTACCAAATACCGCAGACCACGATGCAGAAAGAGAAAATGGCAAATTGCTTCCATCTCATATTCGAGTTCCCCTCCAATGAGCACAGGTAAAGGGTGCAGCAGAGAGACGGGTACTGTCAGTGGTACAGGGCTTTGTTAGTAACACATGGAACACTGGGTGCATGCATCAGGTTGCAGTAAAAGCCAAACAGAAAGCGACACGAGAGATATATTTCTTCTGCTGGGCCTCCCTCTGGAACAGCCTCCCTGCCTCTTTGAAACTTGAGGAGAACCATCTCTCTTTCCGGAAGCACCTCAAGACCTTTCTCTTTGCTTCTGCTTTCTCTCCTCTTCTCCCCTGCTGATCTCCTAGCTGAACCTGCACTGGTTACCTGGCTACCCTCTGATCTCGGGCCCAGGTCCCCTCCCTGACAGTTGCACACCTGCACTGCCCCCCTAGCTACCCTTGCACTCTGTGACTGTTTCTGTATCCCTACAGCCCCCTCCCTGCATCTGACACCTGATGTCTGCACTTACCCTTGCACTTGCCACCAGCTGGCAGCACTTTTTATTTATTGTCTTTATTTATTTGACTGTTTATCCTATGCACTGCTTTGCCCCCTCACCCTTCCATCCGCAATTTTCCCCTTCCCCCATCCCCTGCACTTGCGTCATCTCAATGTCACCTGGCCTAGTAAGATCATTGTTTCTGTCTTTCTTCTGTTCCCACTCCCTTGCCTCATCAACCTGGAAACACTTGTTTATAGGCGCGTTATAAATGCCGTATCATTTCATATCATATCTGATGCAATTTGCGGAACGGTCCTATACGTCGGGGGCTAGTTTCTGTCGACAATTGCAGAGAGGTAAATTGGCAGTGCTTAACCACACTTTGTCCCGAACCTTGTATACTGTAGCAAGAGTACTTTTACAATTGGGAAACATCTCTTGGGCATGTTTGTTATTATTATGGTGGTATGAATATGGTTTAATTCACTGACTAATTCATTTGCTGAGGAGATTGAAGTGAAAGATGGTATGGGTATAGACCGTAATAACAGAATTAAGGACTGTGATGGGTGGCTGAATTAATGGTGTTATTGTATTCAGTCTGACCAGTATCAAGGAAATCCACCCAATTGGATTGGAGAGCGTTGGCATAACAATGAAGATAGACAGACAAGGTTTGGTTAGTGCGCTCAGTTTTTCTGTTGGTTTGTAGATGGTACCCCAAACTGAGGGCTCACTGGATCTTAAACAACTGGCACAAAGCTGTCCAAAATCAAGACACAAACTGTTGTGCCCTGTCAGTTACAATTTCTTCTGGATGTCTGTGTATCCAGTATATGTTGTGCAGAAATGCGGCTGCAGACTGGATATCAGTGGGCACGGAAGCAAACAATAATAAATGGGCAATCTTACAAAAATAGTCTATGATTACAATGATACAAGTATAGCCCTGTGATGAAGGAAGCTCCATTATGTAATTCATAGTGATGGTATGTCATCGATATGTGGGTATTTCAAGAGTGTTCAACAGTTCAACAGGTTTGACATGGGTGATCATCATAATGGCTCTGTCACTTGGGTATGTACCGAAGGCCACCAAAACTGCTGGATAAGTAGCTCCAGAGTTTATTTGTATTGCGCACCAGACCTGAGGGTATCAGGCCTTTTGTCTGTGGTGGCTGGCAATCCTTAAATCATAGAAAGCTTATAACAGAAAAGAACAAAGATGTCCGGTGGGCACGTAGAGTTTCTCCCAGTAAAAGTCACCCATCACACCCTTGTGTGCCAGAATGGTTCAATGATATGCTATATGTTATGATATCATATTCTATTTGTATTGCGCTCGTACACAAGTGTTTCAGAGCGTAACAAGGCAAGGTAGGGGAACAGGGGAGAGCACAACAATGATGTTACTAGGCCCAGTGACATTGAGAACTTGCACTTGTATGGTAAAGGGGAAAAGTGCAAGGAAAGTGGAGAGTGCAGGGCAGAGGAGAAACAGAAAAATAATAATAAATAAAAATGAATAGATAATAGAGGCAATAAACAGTGGTAGTCCGGCCAGCAAGTGGCAAGTGCTCTGTTTATGGCAGCAGACCGGGTAAGTCTGATAAGTGCAGAAAAAGAAGAAAATGGGGGGGTGGAGCTGTATTGGTACAGATACAGTCCCCAGTGCAAGGGGTGGCCAGGAGGCAGTGCATGAGGGTGGCAATAGAGCTGGTATCTCAGTCTCGCCAGTAGATGTTTGTTTAACTTGATCGAGAAAGGATCGAAGAGCTGACAGAATATACCTTGCAGGAAGGATCTTAGGTTCAATGGGAGTTGAAGACACTTCAGCAGTACAAGACAATGTGTCAGCATTCAGATACTGGGAGCCTGGGAGGGAGGTCATCACAAAGTCATTCTCAGAAAAGAAAAGTGCCCAATGTGCTTCAGGACTATTGGTGCATGCCAGGGTACGAATATGAGCATATGACCCTTTGTGCATGCAATGGATGGGGATGCAGAATAATTCTGACACCAAATAATCGAACCAACTCAGGAAGATGGCAAAGTTGCTGTTTTATTAATAATTATCTAAAACAGGGAGTTAACAGCGGACATCAACAGACGTTCGCTCGAGCTCTCAGTACATTTCTCATAAAAACATCTTTATATGCAAAGAATACATCAGACATGTGTTAGGGAGAATTCTCTGTTTAGGCTGAATTTCCTAACCTAGTGACTCCCCCAGCAGCTTTGCTGGATTTCTGGAGTTTGTTTTTTCCATCCTGCCAAGAGTAAGACTCTTTTTCTCCCACTCTTGGACATGAATGTGTGTAATTCCTTTTAATGTCAATGTGTTCTACGGGCTATGGGGTCTTTTACTCCATAGGGTCTCATATGTTTTTCTATGTGTGTTACACCGCACCCTACGTGCTGTAACACTAGGGCGTCCTAGCGGACCTCTTTCATAGACTCCATACCCGGGGACTGACTACTGTCTCCCCGGGCATGTAAAGTCACCATTGGCTTTAATAGACCTAAATTTACTAACAGAACTAGTACAAACCATCCTATTGTGGACGTACTAGTAGGGGTAATTCGATTACTCCTGGGTCTGTTATTCGAGGGGGCACTGTCCCGTCCCCTTTCGTCGAGTTTTGGCTGGTGGCAGTGGAAACTACTTGTTATGTTCGACCCCGGATATAACCCTATGGGATTCTTCCCATTGTTGGAGATTGATACTTTTTCTCGTTAGTCTCTAACATACCACCGGTCTACTTATCTTAAATAAGTCTATCGGATGGTATTTTCTGCCAGAACTCGGTTTTTAAAATGGCGTCTGTGTTCGTCTCTGTGACTCCTAAACCAAAGGTCGAGCCCTTTGTTCCACTTTTGGCGGGCTTCTGTACAGAGACCCTCCAAAGTGGTGCCATTCTGTCTGGGTTACCACAGGGGTATGGGAGGGGGTTTAGGCACCCTGGACCGAGTTGCCTTGCCAACTCCGGTCGCACTCTGGTGTGATTGGCCCAAGAGGTGAGCCTCCCCGCTCACCACTTAGCGTGTGTTGATTGACAGCTAGGCTGAATGAATGGGGGTTTTCTGCATAAAAGCAGGGCTTTTGGGACTGGATCTTCAGAAGTCGCCACAGGACCTAAGAATCCGACGAGGGTAACGCTGAGCCGACCTGCATGACGACACCTCCGGTGGAGCCCTGCGGAACCGACTCACCACTTCCCGACGACAGAGGAGATCTCCCTGCCGGAGAGTCTCTTCCCCTGACTGGTGGGAACAACCAGTCCCCTTTGCTTTTTCTTTGCTCTAGGACGCAGTGGTCGAATTGCCCGTGAAGAGCACCTCGGCAACCGGATAGCCACTACCCCTGTACCGCGACCAAAAGGTGGTGCCTTGTGACGGAGCACTCCGCGGCTGGTCTCTTCCCTGGTGGTGCACCGGGCTTCACTTTTCTTCGACGACGAGATCATCTCTACTCTTGGCAAAGACCCGACGTGCATCCACCACCAGGAACAACTGCCCCCGCCGGAGCTGTTTCTCCACAATCAAGGTACCGTGTCCACCTGGCTTCCCTTTCTGCCGGATCGAGTGGGGTGTCTTAATCCTCGCCTTTCCTTTGGGTCGCCTCCAAGCTTTCTTTAGCGTATTGTTCTGAACTGGTCCAATCTTCCAATAACAATTTGCTACACAGACTCAAACGCATTTCCACAAAGAGACTTTTTGGGACATATCGCCTTGACTCTCTCCGAGTGGGCCTGGCCTCTGAACTTTATGATCTATTGTGGTTCTTGTTTTCTTGCCTTGCATTTTCCCGTGAAGTATTGAACTGTGTTGATTTCGTAACCTACTTATTTTTCTCTCCCGTCCTAACGAATACTAGAGTGCCATCTAGGTTGAAGCATACACCTCTGTCTGCAAATAAGTGATGCTGGTAGAACCTAGACTTGTCGAACTATTGTTAGGGGGATTGAACTGTTTTCTTTGTAGAGTAATTGTAATTGAATTGTTTGCCGTGATAGTGCCAGAGTGTTTTCTATAGATGTTCCGTTATAAATAAATACCTTTATATCTTTACACCGAAGCCTTGTTGCGTGTTTGCTTGTCTTACTGTGTGGAATTGCCCTATATTGTATACTCCACATACTGCTTAACTCTTCTTGAGGGAAGTCTGACTGCTCAGCCACAGCTACCAAGTGAATCTGTGTGGTACAGACTGCTACCAAGTGGGTTTACTGCCAAACACCTGTAGTCCTAAATCTTTTGCAGTGGTCCCAGAGGGAACTGCACAGGTTTCCGCCTAACACTGGTGGCAGCGGTGGGATTTGTATCGAGTATACAGTTTAGAGTGCTTTTCGACACTTTAGGATAACTAACCACAAAGCTTTGCACTAAAAAGCAACTTTCAAAAACATGTCTACTATGGAAACTTACAGTCAAGAGTCCTTGTCCGGTGAAAATACTGAGAGTTTACGAGCTCTCTGTAGGCAAGAGAATCTTTCTGTAAGAGGCAAGAAGTTAGAACTTATAGCGAGATTGCTGGAAAACCAAAGTCTGGGTACAGGTTCAGAGGAACCAATTTCTCCAGCAAATGTAGATAACAGTGATGGTGTTGATCTAAATCATAATTGTGATGATAGTGATGAAGAGGCTGAAGAGGAAGGAGAGGCTAACGAAACTGTCTCCCCTGCTCCTCTACCTGCCTTACCAGCTGTGCCTACGGGGCCCATACCAGGTCCCACATGTAACCATGCTTATTTTGAACTTGAAAAAATGAAGCTTGAATTACAATACAAAAGGTTCTTGGCTCAATCTGAACGAAATCAAGAGCTCGAGTTCAGACGGATGAATGCCCAGGCTGAGCAGAAGCAAGCTGAGTTAAGACTCAGGGAAATAGAACTTAATCACGAGTTAGAGATGAAAAAGTTGTCTATGGAAAATGCTTCTCTCTCCTCTGGTTCCTCTAGGAGCTCCAGTCCCAAAAGACCCTGGATGCTGAAGGAAATAGTGGGTATGTATGAACCGAGATTGGATGTGTTGGATTGGCTGAAACTGTTTGAATACAATCATGGGCTCCAGGACATCACCGGGAATGCTTTACTTCCCTGGTTGTTCTCTAGGCTCCCCCCTGTTGCGACTGATGTGGTAATGGAGTTGGGGGAGGCGGATAAGATGGATTACGAAAGTGTGAAACTAGCTTTGATAGCTAGATTTGGGAAGACCCCTTCCCAGTATCTTAAGAGGTTTAGAACCCTCAAAAAGCATGATGGTACCCCTTGGGCTACCTGGGTGAGTGAAGGGTTGAAAAACTTAGAGGGATGGATTAAGGGTTACAAAGTGAACACTTATGAGGGTATGAAGAATCTTTTTATGTTGGAGTCTATTTATGATGCCTGTTCTCCTGAGCTCAGACAGCACTTGGCTGATTCGAAGGAATTGGATTCCCGGAAGCTAGCTAAGGCTGCTGACTTATGGGTTGCCAACAGGGCTACCCATAAGGATTCTGGGGCAACTCAGAAAAAGGATGAGGGAAAACAGCCTAAAAAAGACTCAAAAGAGAATTCTAATAACTCAAATTCCAAAGAGGGCCCCAAACAAAACCAGAAGGGTAAGCCACAAGGAAAACCACAGCAGAATAGTGTGTCTTCTGGTGCCAAACCGGAAGGAGGCCAGAACAAGCCACCATTCCAGAAAGCATTCGGTAAATGCTTTGTTTGTGGCTAGACTGACCATGTGAAAGGAGATCCCAGATGTAAGGGTAAACCTTCAGGGGTCCAGCTTGTCTCCTTAGCCTTCGCTCCAGAATAGGAAGTTCAAATGGCAAGTGGAAACTTTCTACTGCTAGCTGACGAACCCATTGGAGTCTCAGACAGCGTTTCTTTAGTATCTCTGGGGTTGTGGGAACAACAGTATTTAGATGTCTATAATTCTATCCCCGATAATACTAAAGAGTATTATAAGGACAGTGTCCAGGTGAATGGTCAGGAGACTCCTGCCATTAGGGACACTGGGGCCAGCATAACTGTGGTGGATAAATCGTTTTTTCAGGCTGAGGATGTTGCTAAGGCACCCAAACGCCTCACCAAGTTAGCTGGAGGGCCTGTGCAGATGCTTCCCCAATTACCAGTTCTCATCCAGTGTAAAGACATGACTGTGAAGATACCTGTCAGCCTACAGAGTGAGGTACCAGGACGCGTACTGTTGGGTAACGATTTAAAAACTCTCGGAGTTGTATCGCATACTCCCAGACCTCCTAGTAAACAGTTACAGGAGCTAACCAGACCCGTAAGAGAGAGGACCATGCGCGGTACTCTCGAAGAGATGATGAAGAAAGAGATCAAACCTGCTCCACTGGAATTGTCGGCCGCAGTCTCGAAGAAATCAGAAGCGAAAGGGAAACCTAAGACTTCGACCCCGAAACCCGCAGCCAGCATTTCAGTGCAGCCAACACGGACTTCCCCGCGGTTGTCCAAAGTTACACCCGTAACTCCACCTCTGCTGAGGCTGAGTGGGAGGTACAACCCTGTGTGGTAGAATTAGACTCTGAGGAAGAGCTAATGGAAGGCCAGGAACTCATTGGAGATCTGGATCCTGTTGACCATCCTGAGCTGCAGTCTTTACTGGCAGAAGGTGGTCCCAGCAGGGCAGACTTCAGTAAGGGACAGAGAGAATGTCCAAATCTGGAAGGCCTTCGCCACCAGGCAGAAGCTCAGGCTGAAGGGCAAGAGCCTGGGAAATACAGGTTGCACTGGGAAGATGGCCTCTTCTACAGTGAACCGACCGAGTCTGCACCTGGAGACTACAGACGACTTGTAGTACCCCAAGAGAACAGACCACAGTTCTTGCAGTTAGCCCACAAGATTCCTTTGGCTGGTCACTTGAGTTTCAAGAAGACTAAGGAAAGGCTCTCCCTCTACTTCTATTGGCCAAAGATGGGGGCCGAAGTAGAAAAACACTGCAGGAGCTGCCACACCTGCCAGACCTCTGGTAAGGTTGGCTCCAAGAATGTGGCACCTTTAGTGCCTCTCCCAGTTGTGGGAGTCCCGTTTGAGAGAGTAGGGATTGACATTGTTGATCCCCTTGATCCTCCAACCTCCTCAGGCAACAGGTTTATACTTGTTGTAGTAGACCATGCTACTAGGTATCCTGAGGCAATTCCTATGAGGACTGTTACAGCTCCGGCTGTGGCTAAGGCCCTCCTTGGTATTTTTACTAGGGTCGGGTTTCCTAAGGAAGTAATTTCTGACAGGGGATCAAACTTTATGTCCAACTACATGAAAGCCATGTGGAAAACCTGTGGAGTTACTTACAAGTTCTCAACAGCTTACCACCCACAAACCAATGGGTTGGTAGAACGGTTCAACTGAACCATCAAGAGCATGATAGGTGCTTTAGAAGAACCCCTTAAGCGTAAGTGGGACCTTCTACTGCCATGCCTTCTCTTTGCTTATAGGGAAGTCCCTCAGGAGGGAGTAGGTTACTCTCCCTTCGTGCTTCTCTATGGTCATCCCGTCAGAGGTCCATTGGCCCTGATTAAGGAGGGGTTGGAGAGTGCTCCTTCCCCCACGCCAGTCAGAGTGACTGACTACGTGATAGGTCTCCGGAGGAGAATGTCGCACATGATGACGGAAGCAAGCGCTAACTTGAAAGCTGGACAAGCATTGGTCAAGCACTGGCACGATCAAAAGGCTAACATGGTTGAGTTCGCTCAAGACCAGCTCGTTCTCGTTATGATCCCAAAAAGGCAGAGGGCCTTGCAAGACAAGTGGATGGGACCCTTCAGAGTTGTGGGTAAACTCGGAGAGGTCAACTATCTGGTGGACTTGGGCAATCCCAAGGAGGCTCCGACAGTCTTTCACACCAACCGATTTAAAGCGTATGTCTCAAGACCCGATGTAGGAGCGTTGCTTCTAGCATCATCCGAGGAAGAAGAAGAGAGTGAAGCTCTTCCGGATCTCCTCAGAGGCTTACCTTTAGACGAAAAAATTGAAGGAGTAAATCTCTCCTCCAATCTGACACCCGAGCAACAAGAAGAGTGCAAATCTATGTTGAATCAGTTTGCCTCTCTGTTCTTGCTTTCACCAGGCTTGACCCCTTGGGGCCAGCATGACATACTCACTGGTGACTGTCTGCCGGTCAAAAGCAGAGGATACAGAATGTCAGAAAACGTACGAACCCACATCAAAGGTGAGGTCAGCAAGATGGTCGATCTCGGGGTAATAGAGCCCTCTACTAGTCCATGGTCTAGCCCAGTTGTGTTAGTACCAAAGGCCGGATCTAAAGAACTTAGATTCTGCATGGATTATAGAGCTCTTAATGCAGTCACCAAGACTGATGCCCACCCTTTGCCAAGAACAGATGAGTTGGTGGATAAACTTGGCGCCGCCAAGTTCCTCAGCACATTTGACTTGACGTCAGGCTATTGGCAAATAGCCCTGACAGACCATGCCAAGGAGAAAACTGCATTTTCTACCCCCGTTGGCTTATACCAGTTTAAGGTAATGCCTTTCGGATTGAAGAATGCACCTGCTACGTTTCAACGGATGGTGAACCAGGTTCTGAATGGGATGGAGGACTTCTGCATGGCATACTTGGATGACATCGCAGTGTTCAGCAATTCCTGGGAAGAACATGTAACCCACCTGAGAGATGTTTTGCAGGCTCTTGGACGAGCCAATCTGACCATAAAGGCGAGTAAATGCCAAATTGGACAGAGTAAGGTAGTCTATCTTGGACATGAGGTAGGAGGTGGAGAAATAAGGCCTTTGCTCAGTAAGATTGAAGCTGTGCAAAATTGGACAACACGTACTACTCAAACCCAAGTGAGAGCCTTCCTAGGCCTCACTGGGTACTACAGGAATTTCATAGAGAACTATGGGACCATAGCTTCTCCACTGAATGTCATCTCGTCGCCCAAATTCCCTAAAAAGGTTAGATGGAACGAGGAGTGCAATCATTCTTTCGAAAACCTGAAAAAGGCTCTTTGCCAAGCCCCAGTACTCAGAGCTCCTGATTACCTCCAACACTTCATTGTGCAGACAGATGCTTCAAATGTAGGAATAGGTGCCGTACTCAGTCAACTGGATGGGAAAGGTAGGGAGCACCCCGTTTGCTTCAATAGCCGCAAGCTGAAGGATCCTGAAACAAGGTGGGCAACAATCGAAAGAGAGTGCTTTGCTATCGTGTGGGCTCTGAAGAAGTTTAGGCAATACTTGTATGGTTCTACTTTTGTGATTCAGACTGACCACCAACCCTTGAGATGGTTAATGCAAATGAAAGGGGAAAACCCAAAACTATTGAGATGGTCGATCTGCCTGCAAGGGTTTGATTTCACCATTGAGCACAGGTCAGGGTGTCACCACCAAAATGCTGATGGTCTATCTAGGATTTATGTCATCGACTAGAGGTATGAGATTCATCCAGGAGTGGATTAAATCCTCCTGTCCCTTAGTCTGGGGGGACGAGTGTTAGGGAGAATTCTCTGTTTAGGCTGATTTTCCTAGCCTAGTGAGTCCCCCAGCAGCTTTGCTGGATTTCTGGAGTTTGTTTTTTCCATCATGCCAAGAGTGAGACTCTTTTTCTCCCACTCTTGGACATGAATGTTTGTAATTCCTTTTAATGTCAATGTGTTCTATGGGCTATGGGGTCTTTTACTCCATAGGGTCTCATATGTTTTTCTATGTGTGTTACACCGCACCCTACGTGCCGTAACACTGGGGCGTCCTAGCGGACCTCCGTCATAGACTCCATACCGGGCATGTAAAGTCACCATTGGCTTTACTAGACCTAAATTTATTAACAGAACTAGTACAAACCATCCTATTGTGGACGTACTAGTAGGGGTAATTCGATTACTCCTGGGTCTGTTATTCGAGGGGGCACTGTCCCGTCCCCCCTCGTCGAGTTTTGGCTGGTGGCAGTGGAAACTACTTGTTATGTTCGACCCCGAATATAACCCTATGGGATTCTTCCCATTGTTGGAGATTGATACTTTTTCTCGTTAGTCTCTAACATACCACTGGTCTACTTATCTTAAATAAGTCTATCGGATGGTATTTTCTGCCAGAACTCGGTTTTTAAAATGGCGCCTGTGTTCGTCTCTGTGACTCCTAAACCAAAGGTCGAGCCCTTTGTTCCACTTTTGGCGGGCTTCTGTACAGAGACACTCCAAAGTGGTGCCATTCTGTCTGGGTTACCACAGTAGTGTGGGAGGGGGTTTAGGCACCCTGGACCGAGTTGCCTTGCCAACTCCGGTTGCACTCTGGTGTGATTGGCCCAAGTGGTGAGCCTCCCCGCTCACCACTTAGTGTGTGTTGATTGACAGCTAGGCTGAATGAATGGGGGTTTTCTGCATAAAAGCAGGGCTTTTGGGACTGGATCTTCAGAAGTCGCCACAGGACCTAAGAATCCGACGAGGGTAACGCTGAGCCGACTTGCACAACGACACCTCCGGTGGAGCCCTGCGGAACCGACTCACCACTTCCCGACGACAGAGGAGATCTCCCTGCCAGAGAGTCTCTTCCCCTGACTGGTGGGAACAACCAGTCCCCTTTGCTTTTTCTTTGCTCCAGGACGCAGTGGTCGAATTGCCCGTGCAGAGCACCTCTGCAACCGGATAACCACTACCCCTGTACCGCGACCAAAAGGTGGTGCCTAGTGACGGAGCAGTCCGCGGCTGGTCTCTTCCCTGGTGGTGCACTGGACTTCACTTTTCTTCGACGACGAGATCATCTCTACTCTTGGCAAAGACCCGACGTGCATCCACCACCAGGAACAACTGCCCCCGCCGGAGCTGTCTCTCCACAATCAAGGTACTGTGTCCACCTGGCTTCCCTTTCTGCCGGATCGAGTGGGGTGTCTTAATCCTCGCCTTTCCTTTGGGTCGCCTCCAAGCTTTCTTTAGCGTATTGTTCTGAACTGGTCCAATCTTCCAATAACAATTTGCTACACAGACTCCAACGCATTTCCACAAAGAGACTTTTTGGGACATATCGCCTTGCCTCTCTCCGAGTGGGCCTGGCCTCTGAACTTTATGATCTATTGTGGTTCTTGTTTTCTTGCCTTGCATTTTCCCGTGAAGTATTGAACTGTGTTGATTTCGTAACCTACTTATTTTTCTCTCCCGTCCTAACGAATACTAGAGTGCCATCTAGGTTGAAGCATACACCTCTGTCTGCAAATAAGTGAGGCTGGTAGAACCTAGACTTGTCGAACTATTGTTAGGGGGATTGAACTGTTTTCTTCATAGAGTAATTGTAATTGAATTGTTTGCCGTGATAGTGCCAGAGTGTTTTCTATAGATGTTCCGTTATAAATAAATACCTTTATATCTTTACACCGAAGCCTTGTTGCGTGTTTGCTAGTCTTACTTTGTGGAACTGCCCTATATTGTATACTCCACATACTGCTTAACTCTTCTTGAGGGAAGTCTGACTGCTCAGCCACAGCTACCAAGTGAATCTGTGTGGTACAGACTGCTACCAAGTGGGATTACTGCCAAACACCTGTAGTCCTAAATCTTTTGCAGTGGTCCCAGAGGGAACTGCACAGGTTTCCGCCTAACAACATGATGTTATACTACGTGGCAAATAAGAAAAACCTATGAGGGATTGTGATACGTTCAAGGGGAACATCTAAATATACTTTCTACAAGGGCTGGGATTGTGACTGGCTATCTACTGTCAGGTGTAAACTTATGCTTCCCTCTAAAAATATGTAAACTTAACACTATAAAGTACACAGTTTATCATTGGTCTTGAAACTATAAGGCCCTTTGTTATATGGCCCTCTATAATTGGTTGGCATGCTCGTGCCATGTCTGGAACATTCGGATCACGTAGCAGCAAGTGAGGTTAGACCCAGGTGCCAGGAGGTGGACTTGTCTTTACCTCCCCACCCAATTAGCCCAACACCGCTCATCACCTATTCCTTCTGCCATGCAGATTGTCTTTGAACTTGACCCTGCAAAATATTCTTGTCTCTGTGAATATATGGGAGTGGGAGCACTCACTATGGTTGTTATAGGACTCCACGCTCAACTCTATTTCCATCCTTGGCTCATGTGACAGGAGACCATGATTTGGTCCATTTTGCAGCATTTAAATGTCTTAAATGAATCAAACTTGCCACACTTGGTTTTCTTTCTTTGTACATTAACAAGGGATGATTCAGCTTTGCACGTTTACTTTCTTCCAGAATAGATAACCGACCTTAGCTGCTTTAGTTTTGATAGTAGGCCAGACAGCCTCACCATTTGTTTCCACAATCTCAGCTTATTCTTGCTGCGACACAGTTCTTGCCTTTTCTCTCCATGGGTCCTGGCTTACTAAATTCACGACACTGATGTGCAGTTTCTATACAATGGCGGCTTCACCTGCAGTCTATTCACTACATATAGTCAGCTTCTAAGATTACTTAATATACTTGCATTACAGCATCTGTACAGTTTTTGACCGGTTTGCATCTTCTGCAGTGCTTCGCACATGTGCAATCTTCTTTTCGCATATGAACGTTAACTCAATTATTAACTTCATCATCAGTTTCTGTAAGATCCATGCATTCTCTTCAGCCATTATCCTCAGGGCGTCATGCTCGTCTTAGTGACATCACCAGCTCCTCTTTTTTCTCCTTTTCATATTCCTTCAGGGAGTTCCTCCCTCAGATTATCATCTTTTCTGGAATACATTTGATAGGGTTTTCTCAGAGGATACCTTCTTTCGAATACTTTCCGTGGTATGGTTACAACTGCTGGTGTTAAGCATGGCACAATCTCAGGTTTCCAACATATAGAAGGTAGGGGGGGCGGGATTTCCTGTAGACGCATGTAACTGCTCCTCTATGTTCCCCCTTTGGTCGAATCCTCAACCACCTCTTCAATTGTCTCCACATCTTCATATTTTCTTTTGAAGAAGTGCTTCTTTGGAGTCCAGATCATCATCACCCCCCTCAGGGTGTCGGCTAATTTAACATGTTCATCTACACTCCAGGTCATGTAGTTGCACTGCCCATTCAGATTACAATAGACCCATCATCCCAAGTACTTCTAATGATTCTTTGTATATAGGAACTTCGTTCCTTCAGGTGCTACGATGCTGGCCTCTATGTATTTTCTGACATCTTCATCAGTCAACTCCTTGGGTCCAAACCCAGATTCGACATCAGTCATGATCTGCATTCATACTGCTTTCTTTGCCGTCTCCTTGTATTGGGCGATCTCTATCCTGATCCAAACATCACCATCAGCAGTATTGCTCCAAGAAACTTGAAGACGTTTGCCATCGACTGCAGAATCCATGAGAATATGGAAGCAAACCAACTGTCATTCGTAATGTTCTCTATCTCATCTTCCACCTTGTTATGTAGGTTCGTTAACAACATTATGGCAAAAGTCAAGGTCTCATTCTCGTCATCATGAGAAGGTATGAATGTGCAACATGATGGCCCGATGTTGGTGCAAACTCCTCCTTTCATTGCTGTGATGATATCAAGGACATATCTGTTCTGCAGGGCCATTAGTCGTATGGCCCTCAGCTCTTCCTTGATAGCATTGAATCCCTTTTTGGTGGTGTTGATTGTCTGCAGAAGCTCCCATCGCGTAATCTGCAACCACTTGGCAGTGGCCATCGTCTGGATCCCAGGCATGAACATAGTCGTAAATATTGAAGCAGGCTTGCTGAACAATAAAGATTGAGATGTGTATTTGTACTGTGCAAACAGACTTCAAATTGCAGTAATTAATACTCCAAAACAATTTTTTTAAAGTCCCAAAACACTGTTAAGAAATATAGATGTAGCCATCCAATATGTGGGTAGTGATTTATTCTTTGTACAGCTGACACATGTTTCAACCAATCAGTCATTTTCAAGGCTGTTAATAGTATAATTATGACAAGTGTATCATCATTAACAAGAACAATGCATAATATACAATTGTTGGTGTGTGATCAGTTAAGACCACCCAAGCATAAGTTAAACATGAATGATGTACAGTTGTGTAAAATAAAATGGAAAAGAAAAATAATACAAATAATAAACATATGTACATTCAGTGAACAATGCATTATAATTAGCATCAAAATGGGTCTACATACCCATAATCAGATCAGGACATTCATGGAGGGTGAGAGCAGTTGTGGGGGAATAAGATGCAAACATCATTAGCACATAATCATAATTCAATTGCATTATGTTAGTGGGAATCTCTCTTTAATAGAATACTCCCTTGTCATAGAGTAATATTGCTGCTCTAGTTAGATCTAATCCAATTAATCCGAATAGTGATCAGTGAAAAGTTGCCATTATGCTACAACATTGGTGAGACCCATTACCAAACATTAGGTGTGCCTGAGGTGCATGTGAGAGGTCATGCAGAGAAATAGTCCAGAAAAACTCACCAAATAATTCTGGGGATGGATCCTAAAAGGTAAGACATGATATGACAAGTTGGGTTATTTGTATACATAATGAATCAAGGATTGATTTGGTTGTGGAGAACTATTTAGTTCTAACCAATTGGCTCTTAGAACAAGGGCACAACTTCTTACCCTTGCTGTTTGTTCGTCAGATTCCTCTGGAGGATTCAGTAGATTGATTCATAGTAAAATGAAGCCTCTTTCACATATAATACAATAATGTAATTTAGTGAATGGGACAATGCCTTTTCTATCACCTCAAGGTGCGGCATGGCGGCCTGCCTGTATCAGAGGTTCCATTATATTAAGCAGGTCCCAATACCTAGAATAGCAAGATAGAAGGGAAATCAGTTGGCCCTGATGCTATATCCATGGTGGTTCAATCAGTAATAATCACAATTGAAAGGATCATACCTGGTGTTCTTTGTCACGGGGAAAATCCCAAGTAGAATCCGGCAGAAAAAGATTGCGCTCAGTCAGTCGTGTCCTATTAATGGCTCGCCATCGCATCTGACGTCATGCGTAAATGTGTGATGTAACGCGCATGCGCACTGACGCGCAATGACATCACACAAATGCGTAGGCAAGCGCTGTCGTCGGATTGGGCAATACCGGGATGTTATGTTGATAAGTGTTGCATTCATTGGTTGATTTAATTTGCAGTGCAAAGCTAATATAGCTTAATGAAGGCAATGTAATAGTGTTGATTACAAAATAGTAACTTGAAAAGAGAAGAGGTAAAAATTGAGAACTGGCACAAAAAGTGATCCTGGGATTATAAAATAACGTTTGGATGTGAACTAATTATCAAAACTATATACTGGTTGTTAGTGATCTGGTGTATACTTGTAGAGGGGTAAACAGTATTTATGCAGTACATATGTATGCGCAATCCCAAGCCAATATTCTCATTGAATAAATAAGAGTTAAGGTCGATCATGCTTGTAACATGGAAAGTTAGACGGTCATGATCACCAGTACAGTATGATTAAAAACACTGCACAATCCCAAGCCTATATGCTTAAATAAAATATAAGAGTTAAGGTCGGTCGTGCTAGTATCATGGAAGGTTAAATGGTCATGATCACTAGTACAGTACGATCAAGCACTATACAATATCCTATGTGTTAATGTGAAGTGTGGAGTGAAGCTTGGATGTACCTCATCAAGGCATATACCAAGTTGCGGATTACAGTTAGCTGATTATCATGTCACACACAGATGGAGGATATATATCTCTTAGATCACAGGAAAACATACATTTCATTGTCCGTGTTCAAACCATATTGGACACATCGTAAATTGCAAATGCTTTTGGCTTCCAATTGCCTCAATTTGAGCTTCAAATCTCCTCCTGTTTTCCCAATTGATGCCTACTTTAGGCCAATACATTTTATATCATCAATATTGTCCATCTGATGGCACTCCTGCCAATGAGTGGCCAATGGCAGTAAGCGATCTTGCTTTCTAAGACTATTGAGGTGTTCTCGGATTCGGGTGTGTATCTGCCTGATAGTGCTGCCTACATATATCTTCAGGCAGACAGACACAATTGCATAGACCACAAACTTGGTCCTACAGTTGATAAAATCAGTGATCATTGTTTTGATGCCAAGCTGTGTAGTGAATTCTCTACAGTCCGAGTATGCATGCTTACACACAGTGCAAGTACCACATTTGTGGATTCCCTTCGTTGTTTTCAGCCATTCCGATCCTCTGGATTTGGAGTTGACAACATGTGAAGGGCAAAGTCTGTTTTTCAAGGTTTGTGCTCTCGTGTATACAAAGGATGGTTTGCCACTGAGAAAGGGCAGAATATCATGGTCTAATTTCAATAAGATCCCAGTGTCTTTGTACAATATTGTATAGCTTATGTGCATCAGTAGAGTATCATGTGATGATATCTACAGATTTCCTCGGTGTACATGCTACTCTGTTGGTACTGTCAAGTTTGAGCATATATATTCTTGGTTTACTGTCTGTTCTGATGCGTGCTTTAACTATGACATTGTCTGAGTATCCTCCTTCCCTGAATCTTTTAGAAATAAGTTTGCTCTCTTGTGAGAATGATTAATCAGTGCTGCAGTTACGACGTGCCTGATAGAATTCCCCAGCCGGGATGTTCTTAATGGTCGATTTTTTTTTTTTTTTTATTTATTTGTATATAGTTCAATGAACCTTTACAAAATAGCACATTATTACAAACAAAAATTTCAAATAACCAGACAAAATGCAAAACATCTCAAATAAAACTGATGAAAGTAGAACAAAGCTTTAACACAATTTTCAAAGGAAAGCAACCCAATAACAAACAAATTTAACACTGAAATAACAAAATCTCTTTCTCAATTACTTTCAAGAACTCTACTAAGGCAAAGATTAATGATCTCTCGTTTCCTTGCATCAGTCGAGTCCAAAGAGATATCATACAATCTGCATAATTCACATTTATAAATCGTAGAAAAAGCTTAGTCCGTACATCTCTAAAATATGGGCATTCTAAAATCAAATGTTTTAGCGTTTCCTTCTGTTCACTACACCTCGAAAATCGACACTTCGTGGCGCCCGAGTTAGCTCCTGCAATTCCCCAGAATTTTGTTCGTTCGAGAGTATGAAATTGATTTAATCTAAATCTCATATAATACATTCTGGTTTTATTACACGGAAATAACGCTATATAATCACAACAGCCATCTCTTTTGTGTAGGAATTTTGCATATTCCTTATAGGTACTCAAATTTGATATTTCCTCTAGAGTTTTACACCAGTCGTACGCAAATAATTTATGTTTAACATAGTTAGGACGTATAAGCAAATCATCACGATCAGTGCCCAAATTATTTAAAATTTTAGCCATGGTTTCAAGGTAGCTAGTAAGCGAACTGGATGAGCAACCCTTAGTAAATTCAAAAAGATCCTGATATAAAGAATTATCAGGATAGTTAAGTATTTTGGAATAGTTAGAGAGAGCCCGCCAGGTAAACCTAGTAGATAAAGAAATCAATCCCAACTCATGTCTAATAACACAGTTCGGGATTGATATAGATAAACATAAAGCTCTCTTCACTAAAGTACCCTGTATGGAATCAAGTTGCTTGTGCAAATTACCAACATAAATATCCATCGCGTATAAAAGAATTGGCTCAACCTTTAATGTAAGAAACTCTAATAACGGAGTCATTGAAAACTTACACAACTTATAAAAGATAAATTTCATCTGACTTAAGAGTGGTCTGGCTTTCAACTTTAGATATTCCACCCATGACTTTATACTACTCACATTGCTCAAACGATATCCTAAGTAAATGGATTCTTGTAATTCGCACAAACGAGTCCCCCCCATATTCCAGTTGAACTTCTTAAGTTTCTTATTTGATTTAAAAATCATTATGCATGTCTTGGATGAATTAGGTTGTAGATTATGTTCATACGCAAACTTTATGAATGTATTTATCTTAGCTTGAAGACCAGCAGGAGTTAGATCAAAAAAGATAAGGTCATCTGCAAAGGCTAGCCAGTGTATTCTTAGTGAGCATAGCCTTGCTGGTAACATCAGAGTGGATTCCCAAAGTTTATCTATATCAGAGAGATAAAGATTGAACAGTAGTGCAGCAAAATTGCAGCCCTGTTTTAAACCAAGATGAAGTTGCACAGATTCAGTTAGCGAACCACCCTGAGTTAGACGAATTCTACTAGATGTATTGGTATGGAATTTCTTAATCCAATAAATCAGATATTCCGGAATTCCCAACTTACGCATTTTGGTCCATAATACATTCCGCACAACACTGTCAAACGCAGAAGACATGTCAATGGACGCAATGTAGATTGTGCTCAATTCATTATTATTCACTCCGGCAATCAGATGTTTCATTATAGTGGCATTTAGGGTTGTTCCCATTTGACGTCTAAATCCCACTTGGCATTTCGAATAGGTCTTATAAGTTGCTAGATGTTTATCAAGCTCATAGATAACTAAAATAGCGAACACCTTTGCCGCCGCATCTGTTAACGATATCAGTCTATAATTCTCGGGCAATCTAGGATCACCTTTTTTATACAATGGGATAAGAATGGAAGTGACCCATGAAGACGGAATAGTGCCACTCATTAAAATATCGTCAAACTTAATTTTTAAGATCATACTCCAGAAAATCGGATCGGACCGATATACGCAAGATGGGATCCCATCGGGGCCAGGGGCACGAGAATTAGATAATTTTTTGATAGCCCACATAATATCAGAGGTAGTCCATACAAATTTTATGTCAGTGTTTGATAGCTCTACATCATCTTGGTTTTTAACAAAACGAACTGGTAGTTCATATTTTTGCTTAACATAAGCTGTCCAAGTTTCAGCGTTAATTATAGATCCATTACGTATATCCGTCGTATCCCCTTTTTTAAGGGCAGCCCAAATATCGCGGGAATTTCTACTACAAATAGCTTTGATCATATCACAATTTTCTTTGTTATATTGCTCTATGTGTACTCCCTTCACTTTAAATTTGTATTCTTGGACTATACTCTTCTTTTTTAATGAATAAAGTTTATCAGGAAGTTTCACTAATTCAAGCCTTCGTATATCGCGATTTCTAGTTTTTTTCAGTATTTTAATCTTATAATTAAATCTATGTTTGTGATTTGTCACAAAAGAAGCTTGTTTTATTCCAAATTTATTAAGAGCTTCTTTAATGCTATCATTGATCATCTGATTTAAATATTCTATAGAATATAATTCCGGCATTAGAAAATTGACCACATGTTTTAGATGATTTGATACATTCTCTACTAGTCTCTTGCATAAGGTAGGATTCCATCTAAGAGATATATTTTCTCTTTTAATCTCAATGGCATGCATACACTGATTAACATGCCATTGATTCGTAACAATAGAAGTATTAATGGTAATGGGAGCATGATCGCTATAGATTATATCCCCAATTGTAACAGCATCAATGCATGATAGCAACGAATCAGATACACAAAAAAAATCAATCATTGAAGTAATATTGCCCCTTTTCCAGGTATATTTGTTTGAATCCATATCAAACTTCACAAATGACATACCCCAGTCATCGAAATAATCCCGAAATATAGTTCCTCTCTTAAAGCTGTTTGAATTTACCTGTTTATGGTCTTTATAATACACTGGTGATCCAATACATTGTGAATTAAAATCACCACCGATAATAGTATCATATTTAGAGTAAAATGTTGACGCTTGGTCAAAACAACAATCTATGTCATCAAGTATATCCGACAATTTGTATTTCAAATGATTGCAATATACATTCATTACTAGAATAATCCCTGTGTCAGATTTGTTTAAATTTAAGAAGACTGCTAGAACATGAATAGATGAATATACCAAGGTTATATTACAGGCAATGGAATTATCGACAGAAATTGTTAGCCCACCAAAAGGTCTTCCCTCAACCCCTTTACTGGCAGGAGAACAATATGATCGATAGTCAGGGATAACAAGTGGTTCAATTTTCATTGTTTCTTGGAACATGAAAATTGATGGCAATTTAACAAGAGTGGAAAGCCAAGTCTCAATATTTTTAAAGCCACATGAGTTCCATGACAGTACCGTAAGTACTGTCTTATCCTTTACTTATGAAGTAAATAAGTTAGGACTTGCCGCAAATACCGTTTTTAGTAGTGGTTCAATCCACGCCATTTCACCATTGGTACGAGCAGTCGTCAATAGTTGTGAAATACACATTTTTTGATATCCTACGCTCGTCGTCGAGTCTCCGTTTATATTTTGCTCAGAGGATACGGATTTTTGATTATCAAATAAAAATTCTCCTGCCAACTTTTCATCATTGAATGTGAATAACGAGAAACCCATTTCATGTAGTTCCCTTCTAAAGGACCAAATAAGTTTCAACACATATTCAGAAAATAAATGACATGTCATACGGTAATTGTTAGTTGGAGCCAAAGAAATACAATCAATATCACTAGACGCAATTATTCTCAATGATGGAATTGTATATAGAAGATCCAAAAAAAATCTCCTATTAATACGTGCATCACCTAGAATTTCTTGCTTACCTTCCAGGCCCAATATATTAATGCATTTCTTACTATTTACCATAGTGTGACAGGGCAGATGTCCGGTATTTTTACCTTGTTCCAATTGCAAATTATCCACATTAGCATTTGCTAAACCATTAGACCTTACCATATGTTCATCTAAATTCAGCACACTTTTCAACTTATTTAGGGTTTCATTATGTTGTCTATCTGCAAGTTCAAATGAGTTAAGTTCTCTGCATATGGGAATGCTTACAAGTGATTGACAAGTCAGTTTAGGCTGTGCAATGTTTTCAACACCACATTTTTGCGCTTTTAAAAACTGATTAATTATTTCAAGTGGTGGAATACCAGCTTTTAAAGCATTAAGCATAAAATCATGTGCATTCATTACATCATTATTTATACAAGGCAAACTTTGCTTAACTTTTTCATTGATATCACCAGTCATCTCAGATGTTCCACCTTTTTGAATACTTATCATAGAATCATATACCTTCATTACATCATTATTTATGCCTGGCATTAGTTGATTATCTTTTTCATGCATATCATTAATGGCACTGCTACCATCACCCAAATTCTGATCAGGAAGACTTCCAATGTGCAACTGATTAGAAATAGTGGTAAGCTTTCCTCCACCATTTTGGATAACTGGTACTTTACCTATCGCAGTAGTTGGATCAATTACAGGTTTTTTTAAAATTTCGGAATACAAAGACGGAACCATTTTAGGTAATACAACAGAAGATGATATAATGCCTTTGTTCAATACAGTAGGTGGATTGTGAGATAGTCCAGATCTATTTGAGGTCTGTTTCCTACCTACACTTTTAAAGTAGGTCGGCAGTATTTTTTGAGTTGTCTGTACTTCCACTTCATCTTCAATTGTATTAACGGAATCAATTGGAATATCAGGTATAGTTAGCGAGTTTGCACAGTTTGAGTGTACTTCAACACTAACCATTTTAACATTATTGTTCGAAATTAAAGGCAGTGTTGTATCTATTGACTCTTTCTCCTTTCTAATCTTTGCCCCCAGGTGTGATTGGCATTCTGCAGAAAGCTGTTCCACATCAATCACATCTTCACCACCACTTTCGGAGATCACAGAGATTTCTTTTTTTGATTTCTTCATTTTTTCATTTGCAGATCTCCGTTTTTTTTCGGCACGTTTAACACACCGTTTTTGATTTTTACGAAATCTTCTAGAAGAATAGCCTACATAGTCAATTTCACTATCGGCAGTACCTGCATTTTGTTTTTGTTCCTCTATGAGTTTAATTAAGGCTGATGGACTATCCGCAGTATTCCCACTTAATTCTGGTGATATATTAGGGGTTGAAGGTTCAAGTTTATTTTTAAGTTCAACTATTGTAGAACTGATAGAACCTAATTCGCATAGGAGCAAGTCGAATCCTTTAGAAGGTTGATTGACAAGACCTTGTTGGTCTAAAGAGTCAGTGACTTCGGTTTGTGTACTTTGTTCATGACGAATGTTAGCTTTGGCCTCATTGGGTTTTTTTACCTCTCTATTGAGCCCTTCCAGTGCAAGAATAAATCCTTCCATCCTATTGACTTTGGACATAATCTCACTCATAGAGTATTTTATATCCCTTAATTCTAACTGAGTGACATCATGACCTTTGTCCAGCAAGTCCAATATCCGTATTATCACTGGGAAAGTGAATGGTTCTTGCTCTTTAGAAATAGGGGATGAATTAGGTTCACTCCCAATATTTTGTGAATATGGAACATGGAGATCAGGGCTTATAGGAAGTTCCGAGTGAGAGGCATTATCTAAAGCTATAACATTAGCAGGTGACAATGGCAGATGTAAATTTGATGGTAAATATACATCAGAGTTATCTGCGTTCGTGTGCGAATCACGATTTCTAGGTATTAGTGGAGTCAGTAAACCAATGGATAACCTAATGCGGGAGTCCAAATCAGCCAGGATTTCAAGATCTAAATTGCTATTATGAGGCTGCAATTCATTAATAGAGCCTGGATATAAGTCATCAGGCTCTTTTGATTCTATGTTCAAGTCAACCGGATGTCTTGTAATATCCATATCAACAATACTTATAGAAGATGCCCCATTATTAATTTGGTCGGTAGGATTAAGGGAAACCGCCATTTCAGAGCACTTTCTACTTCTCAGACCACTGGCCATCATCTATTGTAGCTAAATAAATGCCCAATAAAATGACTCACGCTTATTTATTTATTTATTTTTTTTTTTTTTTTCACAAAGTAAATAAAGATTTTTTATTAGCAAAATCCTACCTTAAAAAATAGTAGAGGACTCTGCGAGTAAGTACTTGCACCAACACAAGAGGAAAAAGACCTATACTTAATCCATGCGTATTTAAGAACGCCCACCCGCTCACCCGAACAGCCAAACAGCCTGAAGCACTTCCATGCACTTCGGTGCGCGCGCGGTGCGCGAGCACAGACGTTTTCAAATGGTGCACACCAATCCCGCTGCTCGGGGGGCGGAGCTACCTGCAACCCTTTGAATTGTGGCTGTAAGAAAAAGGAAGGTAGTAACTAACGTTGTAGAGACACTAGCACTACAACAGGAGCACAAACACAAACACTAGACCTAAATCCCCAAAAAAGCGCTATAACGAGATTCGAGCAAACTATTTACTTCAGGTAGTCCAAGCACGTTGCGAGACGTTGGCACTTCCTCTTGCCGACGGCTCTCGCTCATGCAGTCAAAAGGTCCAAGTTGAGTCTGGCAGGATCTGCAGCCAAACAGCCTGAAGCACTTCCATGCACTTCGGTGCGCGCGCGGTGCGCGAGCACAGACGTTTTCAAATGGTGCACACCAATCCCGCTGCTCGGGGGGCGGAGCTACCTGCAACCCTTTGAATTGTGGTTCAGGTAGTCCAAGCACGTTGCGAGACGTTGGCACTTCCTCTTGCCGACGGCTCTCGCTCATGCAGTCAAAAGGTCCAAGTTGAGTCTGGCAGGATCTGAAGCCAAACAGCCTGAAGCACTTCCATGCACTTCGGTGCGCGCGCGGTGCGCGAGCACAGACGTTTTCAAATGGTGCACACCAATCCCGCTGCTCGGGGGGCGGAGCTACCTGCAACCCTTTGAATTGTGGTTCAGGTAGTCCAAGCACGTTGCGAGACGTTGGCACTTCCTCTTGCCGACGGCTCTCGCTCATGCAGTCAAAAGGTCCAAGTTGAGTCTGGCAGGATCTGCAGCCAAACAGCCTGAAGCACTTCCATGCACTGGCGTTTTCTGTACTTCCTCTCAAGTCAAAGCAGTTGAATTTCAGGGCTATTAATTCTTATAGTCCCCCTTTTTTCATGGTTGGATACCTTTCAGTGTTCTCATTGTCAGCAGTTTCTTTTTGGCAGCAGCGTATTTAATTGTCAGCACGCAGAGTTTTATCCGTACAAAATAAATGAAATCCCTTACAGATCTACTTCCTTGCTCACTCCAAGAAGAACGCAGCAAGTGGTCGATTTACGATGACAACTGTTGGCATGTAATGTGCTGTTCACCTCAGTGGGTGTGCCGTATGTCATGGTTTCAATTTTCCCTTGTGAGATGTAGATGGTTAAATCTAGAAAATTGATAGATGTGATGTCACATTCACCAGTCAAATTGATCCCAAATGTGTTGTCATTAAGATATTTTTCGAAGCTGCCAAAATCGGCTGCAGTGCCTTTCCAGATTATCAGCACATCATCAATAAAACGTCTCCACAGTACTATATTCTCAAGGTATTTGCAGTCTTGCTGAACAGCCTGTGTTCATAAGGAATGGAGTCATATGCTTCTATTGACTTGACTCAGAAGTAATTCTCTCTTCTGGTTCAATTGAGAAATTCAAATGATCTTTTTCTCAAATGGGCATCTACTTTTGGAAAATCTCCAATATTCAGGTCACTCTGAGGAATTACTAATGCTGGAACATGGATGAGCACCAATGAGCATACTCCAGGCCAATCCGTGGGCACTTCATGTAGACCATAGGCCTACAAGCCCAATATCAATCCATGAGGACAGCTGTCCCATCTCCCATCCAGGAAACGTCAACTGTAGTTTTGCAGTCTTTGTTATCTCCCACAGGATTATTTCTGTGTCTTCAGAAGCACAATGTCACATTTGTCAATGGAATCACAACCATTGGACCTGATTCATCTGCTACCCATGTCAGTAGTTTGGCATGTTTAGCCCCTGACTTCAAACATCCATTGTTCACTCTCTGCACCTCTTGCACATATTCTGACTTCAGTAGATGAGCTGCACAGGACATCAGTCCTCCTTTCCATCCCTTCTTGGACTTCACTCATCAAAGACTAAGCTTGAGTTTGTTCCCAACATCCAGGCAATCCAGTTATTTCTGTTACATCAAGAAAATACATTATTTTCATGTCTTCAATGGCTTCCTCTTCCTGTCCTGCTGCAGGATTCACAAGCATCTTGATTTCCCATTTAGGTTCCTTTTCCATCTTTGTAGTCTTGATATAGTCATCTTGGAATGGAAATGACCATTTCGATCTCCATCGTAAAGTGGCCCAACTTCCCTGAAATTGTCCTCTGGTCATACATGCTGCAAGATGAATGAGGCACTTGGCATCATGTTCTAGGACTTCTCTGGAGATTAAAATTTGCGATGTACTCATGGCATAGGGGATGAGAGCGCAGATGTAGAAAATCTCCTTAGATGTTTTTTCCCCTACTTCTCTCATGTGCTGGTACTACATGTTATTACACAAGTGTGCTGCATTATCTAGATAGGTATTTGTCCCCTCATTATCTTCCTCTGCATATCTCCTGTGTCTTTTAGAAGCCTTGTACCATTCATGAAGTATATCAAAGGGAGTTCCCATAGTAGGAAGAACCATAGGGACCTCTACCTTTGTGGAAGTACTAACGCGATAGAGACTATGGAAAATGAGTAACAGAAAGACAAAGAGAGAAATCGTGCAAGCATATATTATGCACAAAAACATAGGCATCCATTTCTCACACCATCCTGGTACTTGTTGCACTTGTTCATTCTCTAGAACCGTGCTTGCTTATACATTTCTCATCTTTAATACAATCATCAAATCATGTAAAATCTGCTCAATTATTGCAATGAGAAGCCTTCTTATCACTGGGCCATTTTTAGGATCCTGTAAAAAAGTGTGAATATCAACGTCTCTTCTGAAAAGAGCAGGATAAGCTTGAAGTTTAAACTCATAGGGCCTCATTACGAGTATGGAGGTAATGAAAAAATGAAGGCGGAATGGCATTACCGGCATTGTTAACGGGTCCGGGCCATTACCAGCTGACAAGCCGCCAATACCGCCAACACCCATACCGTGCCCCTTCTTACCGGCATGCATGTGTACACGCGCCCCTTCACGGCACCAATAACGGGATGCCGCTAACAGGAGGACATCACAAGTTACGCGGCATGCACTTACCGGCATCCTGAAGGCAGTAATTAGGGCCTGCACGACGGCAGCAATACAGGAATCACGGACCACCCATAAATAGCAACCTGCAGTGCAGGCAACTGCCACAGGTGCACACAATCACCACAGGTGGAGTCAATGGAGCCTGTCCCAGTACAAAAGGAGTACACCCACACACCACACCCCTTCCTACACCAAAATGATCCCACTAGCTGTTGCAATCATGGGGCTGGAGGATATGCCTATACTACTACAACAACAGCAACAACAACAACAACACCAACTACAACAACAGGCAACACAGAGGAGACACAGGAGGCGAAGGAGGGTGAGACAGGCCCAGCAAGTTCCACCAGTGCAGCCCATGGTACCACGTAGGCATCCACCAATCCCTCAGACTCAGTCCATTCAACCTAACCCCTGAGCAGATCCACACCCTGTACCGGTTGGACCGGGACACCATCACCACCATAGTGGACATGATACACAACGACATTGTCAGCCTGATAGAAATCCGCACTTGCATCCCCCCTCTACTGAAGGTGGTATCTGTGCTCCACTTCCTGGCCACAGGCACCTACCAGCACACAGTGGGGCAGCTGCATGGCATATCACAACCACTCTTGTCCCGCATGCTGACCCAAGTGGTTGATTCCCTCCTGAAGCATGCAAGCATCCACCTTTCCCTACCACGGACTGGCTAGGAGCTCGCTGACACCAAAGTAGGCTTCCATACACTGGCAGACATGCCCAATTGCGTTGGTGCCCTCAACTGCACCCAAGTAGAATTGGTGGCCCCTCATGCCAATGAGGTGGTGTACTGCCATCGCAAGCAATACCACTCCATCAATGTGCAGATGGTATGTGACTCCAGAAAGATCATCACACATTGCTGCACCCGATATCCCAGATCTACACATGATGCCATGGTGCTGCGTAACTCCACCTTACCCCGCTACATGGAGCGACATGCTGGACGATGTGCCTGACTGCTCAGTAAATTGCCTGACTGGGCCATGGCAGTGCATTGGGGTTGTGAGGTGGGGGGGATGCATTCTCCACCTGGGTGGGATTGGAGGGGGCATACTCCACCTGGTTGGGATTGGGGGGGTGCATACTCCACCTGGCTGGGATTGGGCGGTGAGTGGACAATGCACTCAGAGCTAAACACTGTTGTTCTGAACATCCCAACCTGAACATGACACATCAATGCCATACATAAGACCAATGTCGCACATCAATGACAACATGCCAGATGCACAAGCAGGCCACCATGGGAATGTCAAGCAATGCATAACTAAACATGACTACAACTGTGCCAATGCCGCTGGTGTGATTAGGTAAAGAGTTGCATACACTGCAATAATGGGTGGCAAGACATCGTTCCGCATCCACTGTACATCCGCATCAGCATGCAAGTGAACACCCTGCATCATCTGTACAACGCAATCCACACTAGTAGACCATTGTGCAGTACACAATGCATCAAATGAACCTGAGTGCATACATCCAGGGACATGTGCATGTCAACACCAAATCACTGCAGCCATGGCTGTTAATCCTAAAGTTGTTAGCTCAGATTGACTCACACATACCTCTTTGTGCTCTCATGCAGGTGATGGAGGCTATCCCTTGAAGCCGTGGCTACTTACCCCTGTACGGAACCCACATAAGAGGAGTACAATCGGGTTCATACCCGTACCCGTGTTGTGATTGAGCAGACCATTGGTCTGTTGAAGGCACGGTTCCGCTGCTTAAGCAGATCTGGTGGAGCACTCCTTTATGGCCCTGAGAAGGTGGCAAAGATCACCATGGTCTGTGTCATGCTGCACAACATGTGCATCCAGAGAAACGTACCACTGCCACCTGACATTGACCTGCATGTACCGGGTGAGGATGATGATGGAGGAGAAGCAGCACCTCTGGCAGTACGTGATGCACAAGATGGCCATGCTGTACGCCACTCACTGATTGACGATTACTTCTGAACTACAGGGACATTGATGGTTATGTTTCAGTACTACACTGAGCACTGGGACCATGTGGACATGGACAGAGGGTGTGTGGGGAGTTGGGCACTGTGCGATGTCATGAATAGAAGAAACACACATGAAATGAACAATGTCCGGCCATGAAATGATTTTGAACACAACAGGTGTATTAAGAAAAAAAAACAACATAGTGCTTCCCCCCTCCACCACTCACACACCCTTCTGCTTGCCCACAAAACACCCAAACACCCCATACCCCACAAAAACACCCCATACCTCCTCAAACAACCCATACGCCCCAATAAACACCCCCTTAATCCCCTCAACACCACCAACACCACCTCCCCCTTCAGCCATTGTCATCCCAGACACAATGTGGTAGGACCGGCTATTTCCAGACTTTTTTTGTGTCGGCGGCAGCATTTCTTTCTGCCTTGCACTGCGCCTCGTTATCCGCACAGGGCTTGAGGGAGTTGAGCTTGCAGGTGTGGTCAATGGGGTGGAGGTGGATGGGTTTTGCACCACTGGTGCAGGTTGTTGGTGCTGCAGGTGTTCCAGCATCCTGTTTAGGACCTGTTTGACTGCCCTCAAACTGTCACGTATGATTATGGCACTCGAATTGATGGCCGCAATGGTTCCAGCATTCGCCTCCCGGATCTCACGCCGTGTTTCCTCACCCTTGGCCACATACTGTTGCACCAGTTCAATCATTTAGTCCTGGCGGGCCTCTACCCTCGACAAGCGTGACTCCATGTCAGTGGGGGTTGTGGAGGTGGTGGGTGCTGCGGATGGGTGGGCCATTGTAGGGCTGGCCTCTGAGGTGCTTGTCAGATGCAGACTCCGCTATTGAACCGCTGGTTCCTGTATGGGCCAGTGAAAAAGGTCTTATTTGCCCTTCCTCTGCCCATTGCTACATCCCTCGCAGTCGGAGAGGGCCGGAGCCCTTCTCCTCCCCTCTACAGCAGCAGCACCATCATCTCGCGTGGAGGAGAGCACAGTTTTAACGTGTTACCATGTTGGATTGGGAGAGCGCTCTCCCAATCCAACATGGCAGCGAGTAACAGCATTGCAGCTGACCTGGGTTGCTGGGCAACCAAAGTGCAAAATGGCATTAGTCAGGCAGAGACACGGAAAACACGACGACGGTTTAGCACGGGACGAATAGTGTTAAGGTAAGCTTGCACGGGGGGCTCAAAAATGAAGGGGTCTGGTTTATCTCGCCCACGTGGTAACAGGTGGAGCCTTTCATAAACTAAATTGGAAAAACATATAATTGTAATACGAGAGCGAAAACAAGGAGTTTTAAAACTGTCAATAAAGTTGGGAGGAACAAACAAAAATAGGACGTGAATACCCGTATTCTTTTCAAACACCACTTCTTTTAACTTTGTAGATGGACCTGGGATTTAACCCGTGAAATTATTTTGAACGACATAAAGAATACTAGTAGCGAACAGCACAATTAGGCAAGGTTATGTGTCCAGTATATGTTACCATAACAAACGGGTTTTGATGGATTTTTACTTCATACATGGAATATTTATGATAATGAACAGAATTTAACAACATGTTATTTTTTCTGTGTTTTAATTCATTAATTCATATTTATTTTTTCCTTATTGATCTTTTTTCTCTTTTACACTTAACACTCCTACCCTTTGACCCCTCCTCAAAAATGGCCAATCTTTTCTTTTCTTTCATGAAAATTATCTTGAATTTCTGAATGTTTGAATGTTCTTTTATGACATTTAATGACTCTCATATGACGTTAATATGGGGAAATAATGTTATGTGTTTAAATATTGAAAAATATAATTTTCTTGTTACTCTAACAGCCCTGATTTGAAAAAGATGAGCAAGTCATCGAAACACGTGTAATCACATAGGGCACGAGAAAACCTTGGAATGAACCACAAGTGGAGTTTTTTCTGAACACTGAAAAGGGGGATATTTGTCATTCTTTTCGGTAATATGTGAGCGCATGGGACTAAGTCTATGTAGCAACCCAATAAGTATCTAATCTTCTTATTCCACCGTAACCAAAGAATGATAATTCCCAGCAGAACAAACTCTATAATCCGCTACCTGAGGTTGAAACAAATAATCAGATTCCACTTAAACCACTGACAGGTAATACTGCTTCGCACCTAAAAGGGACTTTAATAAATGCCCGATCTTTAGTGGCTCATGCCACAGAGATGGCTGACCTTATACAAGCAGAAAAACTAGATTTTCTAGCAATCACTGAATCTTGGCTGCATCCTGCAGCTGGTCTGCCCTCATGCTCACAGTCCCTGAGGACTACACAATACTCAGAGCAGACAGAACAGAGGCTCGCGGAGGAAGTATAGCTCTAAGAGCCAAGACCAACCTTGCCATGAGACTAGCCCCTTCCTCTGATGTTAAATCTTGCAAATCCCTGACTGCTAAACTACCTATCTCTGGATCCAAAACACTAACCATCAATCTAATATACAGGCCCCCAGGCCCCATCTGGTCGTTTGAGGAGAACCTAACTTCGATTATCTCTGATAACCTAAAAAATACTTCATAAATACTCTTGCTAGGGGATTTCAATTTAGGGCTTAAAGACCCTAAAGACCAAAGACCAACAAGCAGCTACCATAGCTGGTGCTCTCACCGAATTAGGCTGACGTTTAGGCATAACTCTGATGTTTCAATGTGTATTTCTAAAGTTTGTTTTTGGCCTACTGAAATGCACTGTAAGTCTTTTCACTAACTACTAAAATATCTATAAGAAGTGTTAATTTGAATTTCAGTCCAATTTAAATCTGTATCATCCACTGGTAGTTGCTTTATCGTGCTTCTTTTTCGTCATTGATCGAGTCTTCTTACCTTGCTTCTGGATCAGCAACGGTGGGAGGGCGGGTCTCACCTTTGTAGGCTTTTACCTCACCTAACTGAAGCTAAGCTCATATCCCTTGGACTTTCTGAAGGGGTTATATTCTCAATGCAAAAGGGAACATTGAATCATGGCTCATGCCACTTTCTACTAAAGTTTTCAATGAGAACTGGGTCTCTAATTTATAACTTAGGTACCGATAATAATTGACTTGCGTTGATTGTTGAATTGTCATCTTCTGTTTCTGTATTCTGAGACCAACCCCCCTTGCACTTGACTTGATCTGAAATGCGAGAAATGCTAGAGGTCATACATGTCAAATAGTCATGCATCTCATCACCTAAAGTTCTAGCTACACTCTGGGCATCACTATTTCTTCTAGATGGAGGAGTGAGGGGCATTGCCATTCAACACCCTGTCACTAGTTCATGCGGTATGAGGTGGTGATCTGATACTGGCTTATTTCGAGTGGCATATAGCGCTAGGGGTAGGCAATACAGACATCCCTTCTTCAAAGTCAATTTAATCTTGACAATCCTTTCTTTGAGGAGGCCTTTGAGCCTCTCACATATCCTGTCTGATTGCAGGTGATAAGCAGACAAAAACCTGTGCTTTATATTCAATAGAAGCCCTATTTGTTCAAATAGCTCATTAACAAAATGTAGCCCATTGTCCGATCTCAGCACTTCACACACACACCACACCTCAGGAAAACTTTGCACACTAAAAACTTTGCTGCACAAGTGGCATCAGGGATTGCACCTGTCTTGATCCACCTAGAGAAGGGATACTCCACCACTAATAGATACCTATATCCATTACATACTGTTAGGGAGAATTCTCTGTTTAGGCTGAATTTCCTAACCTAGTGAGTCCCCCAGCAGCTTTGCTGGATTTCTGGAGTTTGTTTTTTTCCATCCTGCCAAGAGTGAGACTCTTTTTCTCCCACTCTTGGACATGAATGTGTGTAATTCCTTTGAATGTCAATGTGTTCCATGGGCTATGGGGTCTTTTACTCCATAGGGTCTCATATGTTTTTCTATGTGTGTTACCCCGCACCCTACGTGCCGTAACACTGGAGCGTCCTAGCGGACCTCCGTCATAGACTCCATACCCGGGGACTGACTACTGTCTCCCCGGGCATGTAAAGTCACCATTGGCTTTAATAGACCTAAATTTACTAACAGAACTAGTATAAACCATTATATTGTGGACGTACTAGTAGGGGTAATTCGATTACTCCTGGGTCTGTTATTCGAGGGGGCACTGTGTCGTCCCCCCTCGTTGAGTTTTGGCTGGTGGCAGTGGAAACTACTTGTTATGTTCGACCCCAAATATAACCCTATGGGATTCTTCCCATTTTTGGAGATTGATACTTTTTCTCGTTAGTCTCTAACATACCACCGGTCTACTTATCTTAAATAAGTCTATCGGATGGTATTTTCTGCCAGAACTCGGTTTTTAAAATGGCGTCTGTGTTCGTCTCTGTGACTCCTAAACCAAAGGTCGAGCCCTTTGTTCCACTTTTGGCGGGCTTCTGTACAGAGACCCTCCAAAGTGGTACCATTCTGTCTGGGTTACCACAGGGGTGTGGGAGGGGGTTTAGGCACCCTGGACCGAGTTGCCTTGCCAACTCCGCTCGCACTCTGATGTGATTGGCCCAAGTGGTGAGCCTCCCCGCTCACCACTTAGCGTGTGTTGATTGACAGCTAGGCTGAATGAATGGGGGTTTTCTGCATAAAAGCAGGGCTTTTGGGACTGGATCTTCAGAAGTCGCCACAGGACCTAAGAATCCGACGAGGGTAAAGCTGAGCCGACCTGCAACGACGACACCTCCGGGGGATCCCTGCTGAACTGACTCACCACTTCCCGACGACAGAGGAGATCTCCCTTGCGGAGAGTCTCTTCCCCTGACTGGTGGGAACAACCAGTCCCTTTTGCTTTTTCTTCGCCTCAGGACGCAGTGGTCGAATTGCCCGTGCAGAGCACCTCGGCAACCGGATAGCCACTACCCCTGTACCGCAACCAAAAGGTGGTGCCTTGTGACGGAGCACTCCACGGCTGGTCTCTTCCCTGGTGGTGCACCGGACATCACTTTTCTTCGACGACGAGATCATCTCTACTCTTGGCAAAGACCCGACGTGCATCCACCACCAGGAACAACTGCCCCCGCCGGAACTGTCTCTCCACAATCAAGGTACTGTGTCCGCCTGGCTTCCCTTGTTGCCGGATAGAGTGAGGTGTCTTAATCCTCGCCTCTCCATAGGGTCGCCTCCAAGCTTTCTCTAGCGTATTGTTCTGAACTGGTCCAATCTTCCGATAACAAATCGCTGCACAGACTCAAACGCATTTGGGACATACCGCCTTGCCTCTCTCCGAGTGGGCCTGGCCTCTGAACTTTATGATCTATTGTGGTTCTTGTTTTCTTGTCTTGCATTTTTCCCGTGAAGTATTGAACTGTGTTGATTTCGTAACCTGCTTATTTTACTCTCCCGTCCTAACGAATACTATAGTGCCATCTAGGTTGAAGCATACACCTCTGTCTGCAAATAAGTGATGCTGGTAGAACTTAGAGTTTTTGAACTATTGTTAGGGGGATTGAACTGTTTTCTTCGTAGAGTAATTGTAATTAAATTGTTTGCCGTGATAGTGCCAGAGTGTTTTCTATAGATGTTCCGTTATAAATAAATACCTTTATATCTTTACACTGAAGCCTTGTTGCGTGTTTGCTTGTATTACTGTGAAGAATTGCCCTATATTGTATACTCCACATACTGCTTAACTCTTCTTGAGGGAAGTCTGACTGCTCAGCCACATCTACCAAGTGAATCTGTGTGGTACAGACTGCTACCAAGTGGGATTACTGCCAAACACCTGTAGTCCTAAATCTTTTGCAGTGGTCCCAGAGGGAACTGCACAGGTTTCCGCCTAACAACATGATGTTATACTACGTGGCAAATAAGAAAAACCTATGAGGGATTGTGATACGTTCAAGGGCAACATCTAAATATACGTTCTACAAGGGCTGGGATTGTGACTGGCTATCTACTGTCAGGTGTAAACTTATGCTTCCCTCTAAAAATATGTAAACTTAACACTATAAAGTACACAGTTTATCATTGGTCTTGAAACTATAAGGCCCTTTGTTATATGGCCCTCTATAATTGGTTGGCATGCTCGTGCCATGTCTGGAACATTCGGATCACGTAGCAGCAAGTGAGGTCAGACCCAGGTGCCAGGAGGTGGACTTGTCTTTACCTCCCCACCCAATTAGCCCAACACCGCTCATCACCTATTCCTTCTGCCATGCAGATTGTCTTTGAACTTGACCCTGCAAAATATTCTTGTCTCTGTGAATATATGGGAGTGGGAGCACTCACTATGGTTGTTCTAGGACTCCACGCTCAACTCTATTTCCATCCTTGGCTCATGTGACAGGAGACCATGATTTGGTCCATTTTGCAGCATTTAAATGGCTTAAATGAATCAAACTTGCCACACTTGGTTTTCTTTCTTTGTACCTTAACAAGGGATGATTCAGCTTTGCACGTTTACTTTCTTCCAGAATAGATAACCGACCTTAGCTGCTTTAGTTTTGATAGTAGGCCAGACAGCCTCACCATTTGTTTCCACAATCTCAGCTTATTCTTGCTGCGACACAGTTCTTGCCTTTTCTCTCCATGGGTCCTGGCTTACTAAATTCACGACACTGATGTGCAGTTTCTATACAATGGCGGCTTCACCTGCAGTCTATTCACTACATATAGTCAGCTTCTAAGATTACTTAATATACTTGCATTACAGCATCTGTACAGTTTTTGACCGGTTTGCATCTTCTGCAGTGCTTCGCACATGTGCAATCTTCTTTTCGCATATGAACGTTAACTCAATTATTAACTTCATCATCAGTTTCTGTAAGATCCATGCATTCTCTTCAGCCATTATCCTCAGGGCGTCATGCTCGTCTTAGTGACATCACCAGCTCCTCTTTTTTCTCCTTTTCATATTCCTTCAGGGAGTTCCTCCCTCAGATTATCATCTTTTCTGGAATACATTTGATAGGGTTTTCTCAGAGGATACCTTCTTTCGAATACTTTCCGTGGTATGGTTACAACTGCTGGTGTTAAGCATGGCACAATCTCAGGTTTCCAACATATAGAAGGTAGGGGGGCGGGATTTCCTGTAGACGCATGTAACTGCTCCTCTATGTTCCCCCTTTGGTCGAATCCTCAACCACCTCTTCAATTGTCTCCACATCTTCATATTTTCTTTTGAAGAAGTGCTTCTTTGGAGTCCAGATCATCATCACCCCCCTCAGGGTGTCGGCTAATTTAACATGTTCATCTACACTCCAGGTCATGTAGTTGCACTGCCCATTCAGATTACAATAGACCCATCATCCCAAGTACTTCTAATGATTCTTTGTATATAGGAACTTCGTTCCTTCAGGTGCTACGATGCTGGCCTCTATGTATTTTCTGACATCTTCATCAGTCAACTCCTTGGGTCCAAACCCAGATTCGACATCAGTCATGATCTGCATTCATACTGCTTTCTTTGCCGTCTCCTTGTATTGGGCGATCTCTATCCTGATCCAAACATCACCATCAGCAGTATTGCTCCAAGAAACTTGAAGACGTTTGCCATCGACTGCAGAATCCATGAGAATATGGAAGCAAACCAACTGTCATTCGTAATGTTCTCTATCTCATCTTCCACCTTGTTATGTAGGTTCGTTAGCAACATTATGGCAAAAGTCAAGGTCTCATTCTCGTCATCATGAGAAGGTATGAATGTGCAACATGATGGCCCGATGTTGGTGCAAACTCCTCCTTCCATCGCTGTGATGATATCAAGGACATATCTGTTCTGCAGGGCCATTAGTCGTATGGCCCTCAGCTCTTCCTTGATAGCATTGAATCCCTTTTTGGTGGTGTTGATTGTCTGCAGAAGCTCCCATCGCGTAATCTGCAACCACTTGGCAGTGGCCATCGTCTGGATCCCAGGCATGAACATAGTCGTAAATATTGAAGCAGGCTTGCTGAACAATAAAGATTGAGATGTGTATTTGTACTGTGCAAACAGACTTCAAATTGCAGTAATTAATACTCCAAAACAATTTTTTTAAAGTCCCAAAACACTGTTAAGAAATATAGATGTAGCCATCCAATATGTGGGTAGTGATTTATTCTTTGTACAGCTGACACATGTTTCAACCAATCAGTCATTTTCAAGGCTGTTAATAGCATAATTATGACAAGTGTATCATCATTAACAAGAACAATGCATAATATACAATTGTTGGTGTGTGATCAGTTAAGACCACCCAAGCATAAGTTAAACATGAATGATGTACAGTTGTGTAAAATAAAATGGAAAAGAAAAATAATACAAATAATAAACATATGTACATTCAGTGAACAATGCATTATAATTAGCATCAAAATGGGTCTACATACCCATAATCAGATCAGGACATTCATGGAGGGTGAGAGCAGTTGTGGGGGAATAAGATGCAAACATCATTAGCACATAATCATAATTCAATTGCATTATGTTAGTGGGAATCTCTCTTTAATAGAATACTCCCTTGTCATAGAGTAATATTGCTGCTCTAGTTAGATCTAATCCAATTAATCCGAATAGTGATCAGTGAAAAGTTGCCATTATGCTACAACATTGGTGAGACCCATTACCAAACATTAGGTGTGCCTGAGGTGCATGTGAGAGGTCATGCAGAGAAATAGTCCAGAAAAACTCACCAAATAATTCTGGGGATGGATCCTAAAAGGTAAGACATGATATGACAAGTTGGGTTATTTGTATACATAATGAATCAAGGATTGATTTGGTTGTGGAGAACTATTTAGTTCTAACCAATTGGCTCTTAGAACAAGGGCACAACTTCTTACCCTTGCTGTTTGTTCGTCAGATTCCTCTGGAGGATTCAGTAGATTGATTCATAGTAAAATGAAGCCTCTTTCACATATAATACAATAATGTAATTTAGTGAATGGGACAATGCCTTTTCTATCACCTCAAGGTGCGGCATGGCGGCCTGCCTGTATCAGAGGTTCCATTATATTAAGCAGGTCCCAATACCTAGAATAGCAAGATAGAAGGGAAATCAGTTGGCCCTGATGCTATATCCATGGTGGTTCAATCAGTAATAATCACAATTGAAAGGATCATACCTGGTGTTCTTTGTCACGGGGAAAATCCCAAGTAGAATCCGGCAGAAAAAGATTGCGCTCAGTCAGTCGTGTCCTATTAATGGCTCGCCATCGCATCTGACGTCATGCGTAAATGTGTGATGTAACGCGCATGCGCACTGACGCGCAATGACATCACACAAATGCATAGGCAAGCGCTGTCGTCGGATTGGGCAATACCGGGATGTTATGTTGATAAGTGTTGCATTCATTGGTTGATTTAATTTGCAGTGCAAAGCTAATATAGCTTAATGAAGGCAATGTAATAGTGTTGATTACAAAATAGTAACTTGAAAAGAGAAGAGGTAAAAATTGAGAACTGTCACAAAAAGTGATCCTGGGATTATAAAATAACGTTTGGATGTGAACTAATTATCAAAACTATATACTGGTTGTTAGTGATCTGGTGTATACTTGTAGAGGGGTAAACAGTATTTATGCAGTACATATGTATGCGCAATCCCAAGCCAATATTCTCATTGAATAAATAAGAGTTAAGGTCGATCATGCTTGTAACATGGAAAGTTAGACGGTCATGATCACCAGTACAGTATGATTAAAAACACTGCACAATCCCAAGCCTATATGCTTAAATAAAATATAAGAGTTAAGGTCGGTCGTGCTAGTATCATGGAAGGTTAAATGGTCATGATCACTAGTACAGTACGATCAAGCACTATACAATATCCTATGTGTTAATGTGAAGTGTGGAGTGAAGCTTGGATGTACCTCATCAAGGCATATACCAAGTTGCGGATTACAGTTAGCTGATTATCATGTCACACACAGATGGAGGATATATATCTCTTAGATCACAGGAAAACATACATTTCATTGTCCGTGTTCAAACCATATTGGACACATCGTAAATTGCAAATGCTTTTGGCTTCCAATTGCCTCAATTTGAGCTTCAAATCTCCTCCTGTTTTCCCAATTGATGCCTACTTTAGGCCAATACATTTTATATCATCAATATTGTCCATCTGATGGCACTCCTGCCAATGAGTGGCCAATGGCAGTAAGCGATCTTGCTTTCTAAGACTATTGAGGTGTTCTCGGATTCGGGTGTGTATCTGCCTGATAGTGCTGCCTACATATATCTTCAGGCAGACAGACACAATTGCATAGACCACAAACTTGGTCCTACAGTTGATAAAATCAGTGATCATTGTTTTGATGCCAAGCTGTGTAGTGAATTCTCTACAGTCCGAGTATGCATGCTTACACACAGTGCAAGTACCACATTTGTGGATTCCCTTCGTTGTTTTCAGCCATTCCGATCCTCTGGATTTGGAGTTGACAACATGTGAAGGGCAAAGTCTGTTTTTCAAGGTTTGTGCTCTCGTGTATACAAAGGATGGTTTGCCACTGAGAAAGGGCAGAATATCATGGTCTAATTTCAATAAGATCCCAGTGTCTTTGTACAATATTGTATAGCTTATGTGCATCAGTAGAGTATCATGTGATGATATCTACAGATTTCCTCGGTGTACATGCTACTCTGTTGGTACTGTCAAGTTTGAGCATATATATTCTTGGTTTACTGTCTGTTCTGATGCGTGCTTTAACTATGACATTGTCTGAGTATCCTCCTTCCCTGAATCTTTTAGAAATAAGTTTGCTCTCTTGTGAGAATGATTAATCAGTGCTGCAGTTACGACGTGCCTGATAGAATTCCCCAGCCGGGAGGTTTTAAATGGTCGATTTACGATGACAACTGTTGGCATGTAATGGGTGTCCAGTCATTTGGTCGACTACAAACTGGTCGACTGCAATTTGGTCGACGTCATTTGGTCGAAAACCAAATGGTCGAATTTTTTTTTTTTTATTTATATATGTGTTTTGTGGGTTTTCGTGTTAAAAAAAAAAAAAAGAAAAAAAAGGGGGTTGGGGGGGGGGGACCCCCCCAAAAAAAAAAAAAAGGGGTAAAAAAAAAAAAAAAAAAAAATTCGACCATTTGGTTTTCGACCAAATTGATTCGACCAGTTGTCCAGTCGACCAATTGATTTCGACCAAATGACTGGCAACCCATGTAATGTGCTGTTCACCTCAGTGGGTGTGCCGTATGTCATGGTTTCAATTTTCCCTTGTGAGATGTAGATGGTTAAATCTAGAAAATTGATAGATGTGATGTCACATTCACCAGTCAAATTGATCCCAAATGTGTTGTCATTAAGATATTTTTCGAAGCTGCCAAAATCGGCTGCAGTGCCTTTCCAGATTATCAGCACATCATCAATAAAACGTCTCCACAGTACTATATTCTCAAGGTATTTGCAGTCTTGTTGAACAACCTGTGTTCATAAGGAATGGAGTCATATGCTTCTATTGACTTGACTCAGAAGTAATTCTCTCTTCTGGTTCAATTGAGAAATTCAAATGATCTTTTTCTCAAATGGGCATCTACTTTTGGAAAATCTCCAATATTCAGGTCACTCTGAGGAATTACTAATGCTGGAACATGGATGAGCACCAATGAGCATACTCCAGGCCAATCCGTGGGCACTTCATGTAGACCATAGGCCTACAAGCCCAATATCAATCCATGAGGACAGCTGTCCCATCTCCCATCCAGGAAACATCAACTGTAGTTTTGCAGTCTTTGTTATCTCCCACAGGATTATTTCTGTGTCTTCAGAAGCACAATGTCACATTTGCCAATGGAATCACAACCATTGGACCTGATTCATCTGCTACCCATGTCAGTAGTTTGGCATGTTTAGCCCCTGACTTCAAACATCCATTGTTCACTCTCTGCACCTCTTGCACATATTCTGACTTCAGTAGATGAGCTGCACAGGACATCAGTCCTCCTTTCCATCCCTTCTTGGACTTCACTCATCAAAGACTAAGCTTGAGTTTGTTCCCAACATCCAGGCAATCCAGTTATTTCTGTTACATCAAGAAAATACATTATTTTCATGTCTTCAATGGCTTCCTCTTCCTGTCCTGCTGCAGGATTCACAAGCATCTTGATTTCCCATTTAGGTTCCTTTTCCATCTTTGTAGTCTTGATATAGTCATCTTGGAATGGAAATGACCATTTCGATCTCCATCGTAAAGTGGCCCAACTTCCCTGAAATTGTCCTCTGGTCATACATGCTGCAAGATGAATGAGGCACTTGGCATCATGTTCTAGGACTTCTCTGGAGATTAAAATTTGCGATGTATTCATGGCATAGGGGATGAGAGCGCAGATGTAGCAAATCTCCTTAGATATTTTTTCCCCTACTTCTCTCATGTGCTGGTACTACATGTTATTACACAAGTGTGCTGCATTATCTAGATAGGTATTTGTCCCCTCATTATCTTCCTCTGCATATCTCCTGTGTCTTTTAGAAGCCTTGTACCATTCATGAAGTATATCAAAGGGAGTTCCCATAGTAGGAAGAACCATAGCGACCTCTACCTTTGTGGAAGTACTAACGCGATAGAGACTATGGAAAATGAGTAACAGAAAGACAAAGAGAGAAATCGTGCAAGCATATATTATGCACAAAAACATAGGCATCCATTTCTCACACCATCCTGGTACTTGTTGCACTTGTTCATTCTCTAGAACCGTGCTTGCTTATACATTTCTCATCTTTAATACAATCATCAAATCATGTAAAATCTGCTCAATTATTGCGATGAGAAGCCTTCTTATCACTGGGCCATTTTTAGGATCCTGTAAAAAAGTGTGAATATCAACGTCTCTTCTGAAAAGAGCAGGATAAGCTTGAAGTTTAAACTCATAGGGCCTCATTACGAGTATGGAGGTAATGAAAAAATGAAGGCGGAATGGCATTACCGGCATTGTTAACGGGTCCGGGCCACTACCAGCTGACAAGCCGCCAATACCGCCAACACCCATACCGTGCCCCTTCTTACCGGCATGCATGTGTACACGCGCCCCTTCACGGCACCAATAACGGGATGCCGCTAACAGGAGGACATCACAAGTTACGCGGCATGCACTTACCGGCATCCTGAAGGCAGTAATTAGGGCCTGCATGACGGCAGCAATACAGGAATCACGGACCACCCATAAATAGCAACCTGCAGTGCAGGCAACTGCCACAGGTGCACACAATCACCACAGGTGGAGTCAATGGAGCCTGTCCCAGTACAAAAGGAGTACACCCACACACCACACCCCTTCCTACACCAAAATGATCCCACTAGCTGTTGCAATCATGGGGCTGGAGGATATGCCTATACTACTACAACAACAGCAACAACAACAACAACACCAACTACAACAACAGGCAACACAGAGGAGACACAGGAGGCGAAGGAGGGTGAGACAGGCCCAGCAAGTTCCACCAGTGCAGCCCATGGTACCACGTAGGCAGCCACCAATCCCTCAGACTCAGTCCATTCAACCTAACCCCTGAGCAGATCCACACCCTGTACCGGTTGGACCGGGACACCATCACCACCATAGTGGACATGATACACAACGACATTGTCAGCCTGATAGAAATCCGCACTTGCATCCCCCCTCTACTGAAGGTGGTATCTGTGCTCCACTTCCTGGCCACAGGCACCTACCAGCACACAGTGGGGCAGCTGCATGGCATATCACAACCACTCTTGTCCCGCATGCTGACCCAAGTGGTTGATTCCCTCCTGAAGCATGCAAGCATCCACCTTTCCCTACCACGGACTGGCTAGGAGCTCGCTGACACCAAAGTAGGCTTCCATACACTGGCAGACATGCCCAATTGCGTTGGTGCCCTCAACTGCACCCAAGTAGAATTGGTGGCCCCTCATGCCAATGAGGTGGTGTACTGCCATCGCAAGCAATACCACTCCATCAATGTGCAGATGGTATGTGACTCCAGAAAGATCATCACACATTGCTGCACCCGATATCCCAGATCTACACATGATGCCATGGTGCTGCGTAACTCCACCCTACCCCGCTACATGGAGCGACATGCTGGACGATGTGCCTGACTGCTCAGTAAATTGCCTGACTGGGCCATGGCAGTGCATTGGGGTTGTGAGGTGGGGGGGATGCATTCTCCACCTGGGTGGGATTGGAGGGGGCATACTCCACCTGGTTGGGATTGGGGGGGTGCATACTCCACCTGGCTAGGATTGGGCGGTGAGTGGACAATGCACTCAGAGCTAAACACTGTTGTCCTGAACATCCCAACCTGAACATGACACATCAATGCCATACATAAGACCAATGTCGCACATCAATGACAACATGCCAGATGCACAAGCAGGCCACCATGGGAATGTCAAGCAATGCATAACTAAACATGACTACAACTGTGCCAATGCCGCTGGTGTGATTAGGTAAAGAGTTGCATACACTGCAATAATGGGTGGCAAGACATCGTTCCGCATCCACTGTACATCCGCATCAGCATGCAAGTGAACACCCTGCATCATCTGTACAACGCAATCCACACTAGTAGACCATTGTGCAGTACACAATGCATCAAATGAACCTGAGTGCATACATCCAGGGACATGTGCATGTCAACACCAAATCACTGCAGCCATGGCTGTTAATCCTAAAGTTGTTAGCTCAGATTGACTCACACATACCTCTTTGTGCTCTCATGCAGGTGATGGAGGCTATCCCTTGAAGCCGTGGCTACTTACCCCTGTACGGAACCCACATAAGAGGAGTACAATCGGGTTCATACCCGTACCCGTGTTGTGATTGAGCAGACCATTGGTCTGTTGAAGGCACGGTTCCGCTGCTTAAGCAGATCTGGTGGAGCACTCCTTTATGGCCCTGAGAAGGTGGCAAAGATCACCATGGTCTGTGTCATGCTGCACAACATGTGCATCCAGAGAAACGTACCACTGCCACCTGACATTGACCTGCATGTACCGGGTGAGGATGATGATGGAGGAGAAGCAGCACCTCTGGCAGTACGTGATGCACAAGATGGCCATGCTGTACGCCACTCACTGATTGACGATTACTTCTGAACTACAGGGACATTGATGGTTATGTTTCAGTACTACACTGAGCACTGGGACCATGTGGACATGGACAGAGGGTGTGTGGGGAGTTGGGCACTGTGCGATGTCATGAATAGAAGAAACACACATGAAATGAACAATGTCCGGCCATGAAATGATTTTGAACACAACAGGTGTATTAAGAAAAAAAAACAACATAGTGCTTCCCCCCTCCACCACTCACACACCCTTCTGCTTGCCCACAAAACACCCAAACACCCCATACCCCACAAAAACACCCCATACCTCCTCAAACAACCCATACGCCCCAATAAACACCCCCTTAATCCCCTCAACACCACCAACACCACCTCCCCCTTCAGCCATTGTCATCCCAGACACAATGTGGTAGGACCGGCTATTTCCAGACTTTTTTTGTGTCGGCGGCAGCATTTCTTTCTGCCTTGCACTGCGCCTCGTTATCCGCACAGGGCTTGAGGGAGTTGAGCTTGCAGGTGTGGTCAATGGGGTGGAGGTGGATGAGTTTTGCACCACTGGTGCAGGTTGTTGGTGCTGCAGGTGTTCCAGCATCCTGTTTAGGACCTGTTTGACTGCCCTCAAACTGTCACGTATGATTATGGCACTCGAATTGATGGCCGCAATGGTTCCAGCATTCGCCTCCCGGATCTCACGCCGTGTTTCCTCACCCTTGGCCACATACTGTTGCACCAGTTCAATCATTTAGTCCTGGCGGGCCTCTACCCTCGACAAGCGTGACTCCATGTCAGTGGGGGTTGTGGAGGTGGTGGGTGCTGCGGATGGGTGGGCCATTGTAGGGCTGGCCTCTGAGGTGCTTGTCAGATGCAGACTCCGCTATTGAACCGCTGGTTCCTGTATGGGCCAGTGAAAAAGGTCTTATTTGCCCTTCCTCTGCCCATTGCTACATCCCTCGCAGTCGGAGAGGGCCGGAGCCCTTCTCCTCCCCTCTACAGCAGCAGCACCATCATCTCGCGTGGAGGAGAGCACAGTTTTAACGTGTTACCATGTTGGATTGGGAGAGCGCTCTCCCAATCCAACATGGCAGCGAGTAACAGCATTGCAGCTGACCTGGGTTGCTGGGCAACCAAAGTGCAAAATGGCATTAGTCAGGCAGAGACACGGAAAACACGACGACGGTTTAGCACGGGACGAATAGTGTTAAGGTAAGCTTGCACGGGGGGCTCAAAAATGAAGGGGTCTGGTTTATCTCGCCCACGTGGTAACACGTGGAGCCTTTCATAAACTAAATTGGAAAAACATATAATTGTAATACGAGAGCGAAAACAAGGAGTTTTAAAACTGTCAATAAAGTTGGGAGGAACAAACAAAAATAGGACGTGAATACCCGTATTCTTTTCAAACACCACTTCTTTTAACTTTGTAGATGGACCTGGGATTTAACCCGTGAAATTATTTTGAACGACATAAAGAATACTAGTAGCGAACAGCACAATTAGGCAAGGTTATGTGTCCAGTATATGTTACCATAACAAACGGGTTTTGATGGATTTTTACTTCATACATGGAATATTTATGATAATGAACAGAATTTAACAACATGTTATTTTTTCTGTGTTTTAATTCATTAATTCATATTTATTTTTTCCTTATTGATCTTTTTTCTCTTTTACACTTAACACTCCTACCCTTTGACCCCTCCTCAAAAATGGCCAATCTTTTCTTTTCTTTCATGAAAATTATCTTAAATTTCTGAATGTTTGAATGTTCTTTTATGACATTTAATGACTCTTATATGACGTTAATATGGGGAAATAATGTTATGTGTTTAAATATTGAAAAATATAATTTTCTTGTTACTCTAACAGCCCTGATTTGAAAAAGATGAGCAAGTCATCGAAACACGTGTAATCACATAGGGCACGAGAAAACCTTGGAATGAACCACAAGTGGAGTTTTTTCTGAACACTGAAAAGGGGGATATTTGTCATTCTTTTCGGTAATATGTGAGCGCATGGGACTAAGTCTATGTAGCAACCCAATAAGTATCTAATCTTCTTATTCCACCGTAACCAAAGAATGATAATTCCCAGCAGAACAAACTCTATAATCCGCTACCTGAGGTTGAAACAAATAATCAGATTCCACTTAAACCACTGACAGGTAATACTGCTTCGCACCTAAAAGGGACTTTAATAAATGCCCGATCTTTAGTGGCTCATGCCACAGAGATGGCTGACCTTATACAAGCAGAAAAACTAGATTTTCTAGCAATCACTGAATCTTGGCTGCATCCTGCAGCTGGTCTGCCCTCATGCTCACAGTCCCTGAGGACTACACAATACTCAGAGCAGACAGAACAGAGGCTCGCGGAGGAAGTATAGCTCTAAGAGCCAAGACCAACCTTGCCATGAGACTAGCCCCTTCCTCTGATGTTAAATCTTGCAAATCCCTGACTGCTAAACTACCTATCTCTGGATCCAAAACACTAACCATCAATCTAATATACAGGCCCCCAGGCCCCATCTGGTCGTTTGAGGAGAACCTAACTTCCATTATCTCCGATAACCTAAAAAATACTTCATAAATACTCTTGCTAGGGGATTTCAATTTAGGGCTTAAAGACCCTAAAGACCAAAGACCAACAAGCAGCTACCATAGCTGGTGCTCTCACCGAATTAGGCTGACGTTTAGGCATAACTCTGATGTTTCAATGTGTATTTCTAAAGTTTGTTTTTGGCCTACTGAAATGCACTGTAAGTCTTTTCACTAACTACTAAAATATCTATAAGAAGTGTTAATTTGAATTTCAGTCCAATTTAAATCTGTATCATCCACTGGTAGTTGCTTTATCGTGCTTCTTTTTCGTAATTGATCGAGTCTTCTTACCTTGCTTCTGGATCAGCAACGGTGGGAGGGCGGGTCTCACCTTTGTAGGCTTTTACCTCACCTAACTGAAGCTAAGCTCATATCCCTTGGACTTTCTGAAGGGGTTATATTCTCAATGCAAAAGGGAACATTGAATCATGGCTCATGCCACTTTCTACTAAAGTTTTCAATGAGAACTGGGTCTCTAATTTATAACTTAGGTACCGATAATAATTGACTTGCGTTGATTGTTGAATTGTCATCTTCTGTTTCTGTATTCTGAGACCAACCCCCCTTGCACTTGACTTGATCTGAAATGCGAGAAATGCTAGAGGTCATACATGTCAAATAGTCATGCATCTCATCACCTAAAGTTCTAGCTACACTCTGGGCATCACTATTTCTTCTAGATGGAGGAGTGAGGGGCATTGCCATTCAACACCCTGTCACTAGTTCATGCGGTATGAGGTGGTGATCTGATACTGGCTTATTTCGAGTGGCATATAGCGCTAGGGGTAGGCAATACAGACATCCCTTCTTCAAAGTCAATTTAATCTTGACAATCCTTTCTTTGAGGAGGCCTTTGAGCCTCTCACATATCCTGTCTGATTGCAGGTGATAAGCAGACAAAAACCTGTGCTTTATATTCAATAGAAGCCCTATTTGTTCAAATAGCTCATTAACAAAATGTAGCCCATTGTCCGATCTCAGCACTTCACACACACACCACACCTCAGGAAAACTTTGCACACTAAAAACTTTGCTGCACAAGTGGCATCAGGGATTGCACCTGTCTTGATCCACCTAGAGAAGGGATACTCCACCACTAATAGATACCTATATCCATTACATACTGTTAGGGAGAATTCTCTGTTTAGGCTGAATTTCCTAACCTAGTGAGTCCCCCAGCAGCTTTGCTGGATTTCTGGAGTTTGTTTTTTTCCATCCTGCCAAGAGTGAGACTCTTTTTCTCCCACTCTTGGACATGAATGTGTGTAATTCCTTTGAATGTCAATGTGTTCCATGGGCTATGGGGTCTTTTACTCCATAGGGTCTCATATGTTTTTCTATGTGTGTTACACCGCACCCTACGTGCCGTAACACTGGAGCGTCCTAGCGGACCTCCGTCATAGACTCCATACCCGGGGACTGACTACTGTCTCCCCGGGCATGTAAAGTCACCATTGGCTTTAATAGACCTAAATTTACTAACAGAACTAGTACAAACCATTATATTGTGGACGTACTAGTAGGGGTAATTCGATTACTCCTGGGTCTGTTATTCGAGGGGGCACTGTCCCGTCCCCCCTCGTTGAGTTTTGGCTGGTGGCAGTGGAAACTACTTGTTATGTTCGACCCCAAATATAACCCGATGGGATTCTTCCCATTGTTGGAGATTGATACTTTTTCTCGTTAGTCTCTAACATACCACCGGTCTACTTATCTTAAATAAGTCTATCGGATGGTATTTTCTGCCAGAACTCGGTTTTTAAAATGGCGTCTGTGTTCGTCTCTGTGACTCCTAAACCAAAGGTCGAGCCCTTTGTTCCACTTTTGGCGGGCTTCTGTACAGAGACCCTCCAAAGTGGTACCATTCTGTCTGGGTTACCACAGGGGTGTGGGAGGGGGTTTAGGCACCCTGGACCGAGTTGCTTGCCAACTCCGCTCGCACTCTGATGTGATTGGCCCAAGTGGTGAGCCTCCCCGCTCACCACTTAGCGTGTGTTGATTGACAGCTAGGCTGAATGAATGGGGGTTTTCTGCATAAAAGCAGGGCTTTTGGGACTGGATCTTCAGAAGTCGCCACAGGACCTAAGAATCCGACGAGGGTAAAGCTGAGCCGACCTGCAACGACGACACCTCCGGGGGAGCCCTGCTGAACTGACTCACCACTTCCCGACGACAGAGGAGATCTCCCTGCCGGAGAGTCTCTTCCCCTGACTGGTGGGAACAACCAGTCCCTTTTGCTTTTTCTTCGCCTCAGGACGCAGTGGTCGAATTGCCCGTGCAGAGCACCTCGGCAACCAGATAGCCACTACCCCTGTACCGCAACCAAAAGGTGGTGCCTTGTGACGGAGCACTCCACGGCTGGTCTCTTCCCTGGTGGTGCACCGGACTTCACTTTTCTTCGACGACGAGATCATCTCTACTCTTGGCAAAGACCCGACGTGCATCCACCACCAGGAACAACTGCCCCCGCCGGAACTGTCTCTCCACAATCAAGGTACTGTGTCCGCCTGGCTTCCCTTGTTGCCGGATAGAGTGAGGTGTCTTAATCCTCGCCTCTCCATAGGGTCGCCTCCAAGCTTTCTCTAGCGTATTGTTCTGAACTGGTCCAATCTTCCGATAACAAATTGCTACACAGACTCAAACGCATTTGGGACATACCGCCTTGCCTCTCTCCGAGTGGGCCTGGCCTCTGAACTTTATGATCTATTGTGGTTCTTGTTTTCTTGTCTTGCATTTTTCCCGTGAAGTATTGAACTGTGTTGATTTCGTAACCTGCTTATTTTACTCTCCCGTCCTAACGAATACTATAGTGCCATCTAGGTTGAAGCATACACCTCTGTCTGCAAATAAGTGATGCTGGTAGAACTTAGAGTTGTTGAACTATTGTTAGGGGGATTGAACTGTTTTCTTCGTAGAGTAATTGTAATTAAATTGTTTGCCGTGATAGTGCCAGAGTGTTTTCTATAGATGTTCCGTTATAAATAAATACCTTTATATCTTTACACTGAAGCCTTGTTGCGTGTTTGCTTGTATTACTGTGAAGAATTGCCCTATATTGTATACTCCACATACTGCTTAACTCTTCTTGAGGGAAGTCTGACTGCTCAGCCACAGCTACCAAGTGAATCTGTGTGGTACAGACTGCTACCAAGTGGGTTTACTGCTAAACACCTGTAGTCCTAAATCTTTTGCAGTGGTCCCAGAGGGAACTGCACAGGTTTCCGCCTAACACTAGTGTACAGCGGTGGGATTTGTATCGAGTATACAGTTTAGAGTGCTTTTCGACACTTTAGGATAACTAACCACACAGCTTAGCACTAAAAAGCAACTTTCAAAAACATGTCTACGATGGAAGCTTACAGTCAAGAGTCCTTGTCAGGTGAAAATACTGAGAGTTTACGAGCTCTCTGTAGGCAAGAGAATCTTTCTGTAAGGGGCAGGAAGTTAGAACTAATAGAGAGATTGCTGGCGAACCAAAGTCTGGGTACTGGTTCAGAGGAACCAATTTCTCCAGCAAATGTAGATAACAGTGATGGTGTGGATCTAAATCATAATTGTGATGATAGTGATGAAGAGGCTGAAGAGGAAGGAGAGGCTAACAAAACTGTTTCCCCTGCTCCTCTACCCGCCTTACCAGCTCTACCTACGGGGCCCATACCAGGTCCCACATGTAACCCTGCTTATTTTGAACTTGAAAAAATGAAGCTCGAATTAGAATACAAACGGTTCTTGGCTCAATCTAAACGAAACCAAGAGCTCGAGTTCAGACGGATGAATGCCCAGGCTGAGCAGAAGCAAGCTGAGTTAAGACTCAGGGAAATAGAACTTAATCACGAGTTAGAGATGAAAACGTTGTCTATGGAAAATGCTTCTCTCTCCTCTGGTTCCTCTAGGAGCTCCAGTCCCAAAAGACCCCGGATGCCGAAGGAATTTGTGGGTATGTATGAACCGAGATTGGATGTGTTGGATTGGTTAAAACTGTTTGAGTACAATCATGGGCTCTAGGACATCAACGGAAAGAAATAACTTCCCTGGTTGTTCTCTAGGCTCCCCCCTGTTGCGACTGATGTGGTAATGGAATTGGGGGAGGCGGATAAGACGGATTACGAACGTGTGAAACTAGCTTTGATAGCTAGATTCGGGAAGACCCCTTCCAAGTATCTTAAGAGGTTTAGAACCCTCAAAAAGCATGATGGTACCCCTTGGGCTACCTGGGTGAGTGAAGGGTTGAAAAACTTAGAGGGATGTATTAAGGGTTACAAAGTGAACACTTATGAGGGTATGAGGAATCTTTTTATGTTGGAGTCTATTTATGATGCCTGTTCTCCTGAGCTCAGATAGCACTTGGCTGATTCGAAAGAATTGGATTCCCGGAAGCTAGCTAAGGCTGCTGACTTATGGGTTGCCAACAGGGCTACCCATAAGGATTCTGGGGCAACTCAGAAAAAGGATGAGGGAAAACAGCCTAAAAAAGACTCAAAAGAGAATTCTAATAACTCAAATTCCAAAGAGGGCCCCAAACAAAACCAGAGGGTAAGCCACAAGGAAAACCGCAGCAGAATAGTGTTTCTTCTGGTGTAAAACCGGAAGGAGGCCAGAACAAGCCACCATTCCAAAAAGCATTCGGTAAATGCTTTGTTTGTGGCTCGACTGACCACATGAAAGGAGATCCCATATGTAAGGGTAAACCTTCAGGGGTCCAGCTTGTCTCCTTAGCCTTCGCTCCAGAGGAGGAAGTCCAAATGGCAAGTGGAAACTTTCTACTGCTAGCTGACAAACCCATTGGAGTCTCAGCCAGCGTTTCTTTAGTATCTCTGGGGTTGTGGGAACAACAGAATTTAGATGTCTATAATTCTATCCCCGATAATACTAAAGAGTATTATAAGGACAGTGTCCAGGGGAATGGTCAGGAGACTCCTGCCATTAGGGACACTGGGGCCAGCATAACTGTGGTGGATAAATCGTTTTTTCAGGCTGAGGATGTTGCTAAGGCACCCAAACGCCTCACCAAGTTAGCTGGAGGGCCTGTGCAGATGCTTCCCCAATTACCAGTTCTCATCCAGTGTAACGACATGACTGTGAAGATACCTGTCAGCATACAGAGTGAGGTACCACGACGCGTACTGTTGGGTAACGATCTGAAAACTCTCGGAGTTGTATTGCATACTCCCCGACCTCCTAGTAAACGGTTACAGGAGCTAACCAGACCCGCAAGAGAGAGAACCATGCGCGGTACTCTCCAGGAGATGATGAAGAAAGAAATCACTCCTGCTCCACTGGAATTATCGGCCGCTGTCTCGAAGAAAACAGAAGTGAAAGGGAAACCTAAGACTTCTGCCCCAAAACCAGCAGCTGGCATTACAGTGCAGCCAACATGGACTTCCCCGCGGTTGTCCAAAGTTACACCCGTAACTCCACCTCCGGCTGAGGCTGAGAGGGAGGTACAATCCTGTGTGGTAGAATTAGACTCTGAGAAAGAGCTAATAGAAGGACAGGAACTCATTGGAGATCTGGATCCTGTTGACCATCCTGAGCTGCAGTCTTTACTGGCAGAAGGTGGACCCAGCAGGGCGGACTTCAGTAAGGGACAGAGAGAATGTCCAACTCTGGAAGGTCTTCACCACCAGGCAGAAGCTCAGGCTGAAGGGCAAAAGCCTGGGAAATACAGGTTACACTGGGAAGATGGCTTCTTCTACAGTGAACCGACGAGTCTGCACCTGGAGACTACAGACGACTTGTAGTACCCCAAGAGAACAGACCACAGTTCTTGCAGTTAGCCCACGAGATTCCTTTGGCTGGTCACTTGAGTTTCAAGAAGACTAAGGAAAGGCTCTCTCTCTACTTCTATTGGCCGAAGATGGGGGCCGAAGTGGAAAAACACTGCAGGAGCTGCCACACCTGCCAGACCTCTGGTAAGGTTGGCTCCAAGAATGTGGCACCTTTAGTGCCTCTCCCAGTTGTGGGAGTCCCATTTGAGAGAGTAGGGATTGACATTGTTGGTCCCCTTGATCCTCCAACCTCCTCTGGCAACAGGTTTATACTTGTTGTAGTAGACCATGCTACTAGGTATCCTGAGGCAATTCCTATGAGGACTGTTACAGCTCCGGCTGTGGCTAAGGCCCTCCTTGGTATTTTTACTAGGGTCGGGTTGCCTAAGGAAGTAATCTCTGACAGGGGATCAAACTTTATGTCCCACTACATGAAAGCCATGTGGAAAACCTGTGGAGTTACTTACAAGTTCTCAACTACTTACCACCCACAAACCAATGGGTTGGTAGAACGGCTCAACCGAACCATGAAGAGCATGATAGGTGCTTTAGAGGAACCCCTTAAGCGTAAGTGGGACCTTCTACTGCCATGCCTTCTCTTTGCTTATAGAGAAGTCCCTCAGGAGGGAGTAGGTTACTCTCCCTTCGAACTTCTCTATGGTCATCCCGTCAGAGGTCCATTGGCCCTGATTAAGGAGGGGTTGGAGAGTGCTCCTTCCCCCAAGCCAGTCAGAGTGACTGACTACGTGATAGGTCTCCGGAGGAGAATGTCGCACATGATGACAGAAGCAAGCGATAACTTGAAAGCTGGACAAGCATTGGTCAAGCACTGGCACGATCAAAAGGCTAACATGGTTGAGTTCGCTCAAGACCAGCTCGTTCTCGTTATGATCCCCACAAGGCAGAGGGCCTTGCAAGACAAGTGGATGGGACCCTTCAGAGTTGTGGGTAAACTCGGAGAGGTCAACTATCTGGTGGACTTGGGCAATCCCAAGGAGGCTCTGACAGTCTTTCACACCAACCGACTTAAAGCGTATGTCTCAAGACCCGATGTAGGAGCGTTGCTTCTAGCATCATCCGAGGAAGAAGAAGAGAGTGAAGCTCTTCCGGATCTCCCCAGAGGCTTACCTTTAGACGAAAAAATTGAAGGAGTAAATCTCTCCTCCAATCTGACACCCGAGCAACAAGAAGAGTGCAAATCTATGTTGAATCAGTTTGCCTCTCTGTTCTCGCTTGCACCAGGCTTGACCCCTTGGGGCCAGCACGACATACTCACTGGTGACTGTCTGCCAGTCAAAAGCAGAGGATACAGAATGTCAGAAAACGTACGAACCCACATCAAAGGTGAGGTCAGCAAGATGGTCGATCTCGGGGTAATAGAGCCCTATACTAGTCCATGGTCTAGCCCAGTTGTGTTAGTACCAAAGGCCGGATCTAAAGAACTTAGATTCTGCATGGATTATAGAGCTCTTAATGCAGTCACCAAGACTGATGCCCACCCTTTGCCAAGAACAGATGAGTTGATGGATAAACTTGGTGCCGCCAAGTTCCTCAGCACATTTGACTTGATGTCAGGCTATTGGCAAATAGCCCTGACAGACCATGATAAGGAGAAAACTGCATTTTCTACTCCCATTGGTTTATACCAGTTTAAGGTAATGCCTTTCGGATTGAAGAATGCACCTGCTACGTTTCAACGGATGGTAAACCAGGTTCTGAATGGGATGGAGGACTTCTGCATGGCATACTTGGATGACATCGCAGTGTTCAGCAATTCCTGGGAAGAACATGTAACCCACCTGAGAGATGTTTTGCAGGCTCTTGGATGAGCCAATCTGACCATAAAGGCGAGTAAATGCCAAATTGGACAGAGTAAGGTAGTCTATCTTGGACATGAGGTAGGAGGTGGAGAAATAAGGCCTTTGCTCAGTAAGATTGAAGCTGTGCAAAATTGGACAACACCTACTACTCAAACCCAAGTGAGAGCCTTCCTAGGCCTCACTGGGTATTACAGGAATTTCATAGAGAACTATGGGACCATAGCTTCTCCACTGAACGTCATCTCCTCGCCCAAATTCCCTAAAAAGGTTAGATGGAACGAGGAGTGCAATCAGGCTTTTGCAACTCTGAAAACGGCTCTTTGCCAAGCCCCAGGACTCAGAGCTCCTGATTACCGCCAACACTTCATTGTGCAGACAGATGCTTCAAATGTAGGAATAGGTGCCGTACTCAGTCAACTGGATGGGAAAGGTAGGGAGCACCCTGTTTGCTTCATCAGCCGCAAGCTGAAGGATCCTGAAACAAGGTGGGCGACAATCGAAAGAGAGTGCTTTGCTATCGTGTGGGCTCTGAAGAAGTTTACTTGTATGGTTCTACTTTTGTCATTCAGACTGACCACCAAACCTTGAGATGGTTAATGCAAATGAAAGGGGAAAACCCAAAACTATTGAGATGGTCGATCTGCCTGCAAGGGTTTGATTTCACCATTGAGCACAGGTCAGGGTGTCACCACCAAAATGCTGATGGTCTCTCTAGGATGTATGTCATCTACTAGAGGTATGAGATTCATCCAGGAGTGGATTAAATCCTCCTGTCCCTTAGTCTGGGGAGGGGCGAGTGTTAGGGAGAATTTTCTGTTTAGGCTGAATTTCCAAACCTAGTGAGTCCCCCAGCAGCTTTGCTGGATTTCTGGAGTTTTTTTTTTCCATCCTGCCAAGAGTGAGACTCTTTTTCTCCCACTCTTGGACATGAATGTGTGTAATTCCTTTGAATGTCAATGTGTTCCATGGGCTATGGGGTCTTTTACTCCATAGGGTCTCATATGTTTTTCTATGTGTGTTACACCGCACCCTACGTTCCCTAACACTGGAGCGTCCTAGCGGACCTCCGACTACTGTCTCCCCGGGCATGTAAAGTCACCATTGGCTTTACTAGACCTAAATTTACTAACAGAACTAGTACAAACCATCCTATTGTGGACGTACTAGTAGGGGTAATTTGATTACTCCTGGATCTGTTATTCGAGGGGGCACTGTCCAGTCCCCCCTCGTCGAGTTTTTGCTGGTGGCAGTGGAAACTACTTGTTATGTTCGACCCCAAATATAACCCTATGGGATTCTTCCCATTGTTGGAGATTGATACTTTTTCTCGTTAGTCTCTAACATACCACCGGTCTACTTATCTTAAATAAGTCTATCGGATGGTATTTTCTGCCAGAACTCGGTTTTTAAAATGGCGTATGTGTTCGTCTCTGTGACTCCTAAACCAAAATTCAAGCCCTTTGTTCCACTTTTGGCGGGCTTCTGTACAGAGACCCTCCAAAGTGGTGCCATTCTGTCTGGGTTACCACAGGGGTGTGGGAGGGGGTTTAGGCACCCTGGACCGAGTTGCCTTGCCAACTCCGCTCGCACTCTGATGTGATTGTCCCAAGTGGTGAGCCTCCCCGCTCACCACTTAGCGTGTGTTGATTGACAGCTAGGCTGAATGAATGGGGGTTTTCTGCATAAAAGCAGGGCTTTTGGGACTGGATCTTCAGAAGTCGCCACAGGACCTAAGAATCTGACGAGGGTAAAGCTGAGCCGACCAGCAACGACGACACATCCGATGGAGCCCTGCTGAACCGACTCACCACTTCCCGACGACAGAGGAGATCTCCCTGCCGGAGAGTCTCTTCCCCAGACTGGTGGGAACAACCAGTCCCTTTTGCTTTTTCTTCGCCTCAGGACGCAGTGGTCGAATTTCCCGTGCAGAGCACCTCGGCAACCGGATAGCCACTACCCCTGTACCGTGACCAAAAGGTGGTGCCTTGTGACTGAGCACTCGGCGGCTGGTCTCTTCCCTGGTGGTGCACCGGACTTTACTTTTCTTCGACGACGAGATCATCTCTACTCTTGGCAAAGACCCGACGTGCATCCACCACCAGGAACAACTGCCCCCGCCGGAGCTGTCTCTCCACAATCAAGGTACTGTGTCCGCCTGGCTTCCCTTCTTGCCCGATAGAGTGAGGTGTCTTAATCCTCGCCTCTCCATAGGGTCGCCTCCAAGCTTTCTCTAGCGTATTGTTCTGAACTGTTCCAATCTTCCGATAACAAATTGCTACACAGACTCGAACGCATTTGGGACATACCGCCTTGCCTCTCTCCGAGTGGGCCTGGCCTCTGAACTTCATGATCTATTGTGGTTCTTGTTTTCTTGTTTTGCATTTTTCCCGTGAAGTATTGAACTGTGTTGATTTCGTAACCTACTTATTTTCCTCTCCAGTCCTAACGAATACTAGAGTGCCATCTAGGTTGAAGCACACACCTCTGTCTGCAAATAAGTGATGCTGGTAGAACCTAGACTTGTCGAACTATTGTTAGGGGGATTGAACTGTTTTCTTCGTAGAGTAATTGTAATTGAATTGTTTGCTATGATAGTGCCCGAGTGTTTTCTATAGATGTTCCGTTATAAATAAATACCTTTATATCTTTATACTGAAGCCTTGTTGCGTGTTTGCTTGTCTTACTGTGAAGAATTGCCCTATATTGTATACTCCACATACTGCTTAACTCTTCTTGAGGGAAGTCTGACTGCTCAGCCACAGCTACCAAGTGAATCTGTGTGGTACAGACTGCTACCAAGTGGGTTTACTGCCAAACACCTGTAGTCCTAAATCTTTTGCAGTGGTCCCAGAGGGATCTGCACAGGTTTCCACCTAGCACATACTTGCAGCATATCTGGACCATTCGGTTGAGGTATTACCCCTCTAATTGTTCTCATTGTATGCCAGAAGTAAACCTTTGACACACGATGCAGTTTACCATAAATAGTGAAATGTGCTCCAACAAACTTGGAATGAACAAGTCTTCCGCAATTGTAGCAGGAAGACTCTCCCTAGTTACGTGTGCGTGGTAATGCAGCTGTTAAAGCACAACCTTAAATAAGGCTACTGGCATTAACGGCTTTCCAGTGCTGTCTTGTCTCTATAATACGTCTGTGGGGGATAAACAACACCTACATTTCCACAATTCCTCCTCTTCCTGTGGTGCACACCTTTGAATCTCCATTAGTTGGGTTATGGACAATTTATTAAACCATTCTTGCACTAACATGGTTGTAACTACTTTTTCTTTAATACTTTCAGTATCAAAACTCGAAATATCATGGGAATATTCAACCATCTTGGCTTCTTCTTCTGCCGCTTTGTTCCCGCAAGAGATCAAGGTGTCGATTCATGGAATTAATGTGCGCTGAAAATTCCTGCGCAGAGGTGTCAAATCGTGCGATTCGCAGTAAAAGTGTGAAAATCGCAGTGCAAGTGCGAAAATCGCAGAGAAACCAGCGCACATCGATTCATGGAAGGCCGTGCACGAGAAAAATATCGGATGTGCGCTGAAAAAGTGCGCGGCGCATGCCGGCGCACAGGATCTCTAACGGCGTGCGCCACGGCCACAGCAAAATTGCACATAGCGCGGCGCACACAACAAAAGTAGGCGTAACACGGGGCGTAACACTCGGAATGGGGAACAATTCGTCAAAATGTGGGCGTCACGGGGGAAGTACAGGAGGCAAGTGCGCGGAACGCCCACACGCTCGCCTACAACACGTATTCATGGAATCCAATAGTGCAAACCAGCGCACGGTCAAACCAGCGCACAGGCCCAAACACGTCCGCCACAAGAAGCAGGCGGTAGTGTCCCTGCCCCTGAAATAAATGTGCGCCAAAATGTGCGCCAACAAAAAGCACCTATATACAGCTATGATGATTGTCAGATACTGTGGCCCTCTAAGACAAATGACGTGCAAAGGGGTACTCGACAAAAATGGACACCCGCTGTGTGAAAAATAGCGTGTGCGTGCATTCTGTGCTGCGCGGAAAGTCCCACACGCGAATAGCCTGGGTCCGTGTATTCCGGGGTGCGCGGGAAGTCCCACACGCGAATTGGCTGGGTCCGTGTATTCCGGAGTGCGCGGGAAGTCCCACACGCGATTGGCCTGGGTACGTGTATTCCGGGGTGTGCGGGAATTTCCACACGCTAATTCTGCAGGGTACGTGGATTCCGGGGTGCGCGGGAAGTTCCACACACTAATCCTGCTGGGTACGTGTATTCCGGGGTGCGCGGGAAGTTCCACACGCTAATTCTGCAGGGTACATGTATTCCGGGGTGCGCGGGAAGTTCCAAACGCTAATCCTGCAGGGTACGTGTATTCCGGGGTGTGCGGGAAGTTCCACACGCTAATTCTGCAGAGTACGTGGATTCTGGGGTGCACGGGAAGTTCCACACGCTAATCCTGCAGGGTACGTGTATTCAGGGTGCGCGGGAAGTTCCACACGCGATTTCAGCAGAGTACGTGTATTCCGGGTGCGCGGGAAGTTCCACACGCGATTTCAGCAGGGTACGTGTATTTCGGGGGTGCCGGGTAGTAGTACACGTGAATTGACCGTGTGGGTCCTCTCAGGTGTTCCCTCTACACCCTCCACGGCCCCTGCAGGCAGCCCACACCACAGGGGGCTACCCTGCACCCCTGGTCATGTCCCGCAGGCAACCCATCCACCATGGGTATGCCCCCCAGCCAAGCCACATGTCACCTTGCACTACTGATCACCAACGCGTGTCCCCCTGCACCCCCAACCCCCAGCATCCAGGGGCACCCTCCACCAGGCCCCCACTCATGTCTCCCATCACCCCCACCCCCCAGCATCCAGGGGCACCCTCCAATAGGCCCCCACTCATGTCCCCCTGCACCCCCACCCCCCAGCATCCAGGGGCACCCTCCACCAGGCCCCCACTCATGTCCAACTCATTTCCCCCTGCACCCCCACCCCCCAGCAGTCAGGGGCACCCTCCACCAGACCCCCACACATGTCCCCCTGAACCCCCACCCCCCAGCATCCAGGGGCTTCCTCCACCAGGCCCCCACTCATGTCCAACTCATGTCTCCCAGCACTCCCACCCCCCAGCATCCAGGGGCACCCTCCACCAGGCCCCCACTCATGTCCAACTCATGTCTCCCAGCACCCCCACCCCCAGCAGTGCAGGGCACCCTCCACCAGGCCCCCACTCATGTCTCCCAGCACCCCCATCCCCCTGCATCCAGGGGCACCCTCCACCAGGCCCCCACTCATGTCTCCCATCACCCCTACCCCCTAGCATCCAGGGGCACCCTCCACCAGGAACCCACTCATGTCCAACTCATGTCTCCCATCACCCCCACCCCCCAGAAGTGCAGGGCACCCTCCACCAGGCCCCCACTCATGTCCCCCTGCACCCCCACCCCCCAGCATCCAGGCGCACCCTCCAACAGGCCCCCACTCATGTCCAACTCATATCCCCCTGCACCCCCACCACCCAGCATCCAGGGGCATCCTCCACCAGGCCCCCACTCATGTCCCCCTGCACCCCCACCCACCAGCATCCAGGGGCACCCTCCACCAGGCCCCCACTCATGTCCAACTCATGTCCCCCTGCACCCCCACCTCCAAGCAGTCAGGGGCACCCTCCGCCAGGCCCCCACACATGTCCCTTTGCACCCCACCCACCAGCATCCAGGGGCACCCTCCACCAGGCCCCCACACATGTCTCCCATCACCCCCGCCCCCCAGCAGTGCAGGGCACCCTCCACCAGGCCCCACACTCATGTCTAACTCATGTCTCCCATCACCCCCACCCCCCAGCATCCAGGGGCACCCTCCACCAGGCCCCCACTCATGTCCAACTCATGTCTCCCAGCACCCCCACCCCCCAGCATCCAGGGGCACCCTCCACCAGGCCCCCACTCATGTCTAACTCATGTCTCCCAGCACCCCCACCCCCAGCCCAGCAGTGCAGGGCATCCTCCACCAGGCCCCCACTCATGTCTCCCATCACTCCCACCCCCCAGCATCCAGGGGCACCCTTCACCAGGCCCCCACTCATGTCCCCATGCACCCCCGCCCCCCAGCATCCAGGGGCACCCTCCACGAGGCCCCCACTCATGTCTAACTCATGTCTCCCAGCACCCCCACCCCCAGCAGTGCAGGGCACCCTCCACCAGGCCCCCACTCATGTCCAACTCATGTCTCCCACCGCCCCCACCCCCCAGCAGTGCAGGGCACCCTCCACCAGGCCCCCACTCATGTCTCCCATCACTCCCACCCCCCAGCATCCAGGGGCACCCTCCACCAGGCCCCCACTCATGTCCCCCTGCACCCCCACCCCCCAGCATCAAGGGGCACCCTCCACCAGGCCCCCACTCATGTCCAACTCATGTCTCCCAGCACCCCCACCCCCCAGCATCCAGGGGCACCCTCCACCAGGCCCCCACTCATGTCCCCCTGCACCCCCACCCCCCAGCATCCAGGGGCACCCTCCACCAGGCCCCCACTCATGTCCAACTCATGTCCCCCTGCACCCCCACCCCCCAGCATCCAGGGGCACCCTTCACCAGGCCCCCACTCATGTCCCCCTGCACCCCCACCCACCAGCATCCAGGGGCACCCTCCACCAGGCCCCCACTCATGTCCAACTCATGTCTCCCATCACCCCCACCCCCCAGCAGTGCAGGGCACCCTCCACCAGGCCCCCACTCATGTCCAATTCATGTCTCCCAGCACCCCCGCCCCCCAGCAGTGCAGGGCACCCTCCACCAGGCCCCCACTCATGTCCCCCTGCGCCCCCACCCCCCAGCATCCAGGGGAACCCTCCACCAGGCCCCCACTCATGTCCAACTCATGTCCCCCTGCACCCCCACCACCCAGCAGTGCAGGGAACCCTCCACCAGGCCCCCACACATGTCTCCCAGCACCCCCACCCCTCAGCAGTGCAAGGCACCCTCCACCAGGCCCCCACTCATGTCCAACTCATGTCTCCCAGCACCCCCACCCCCCCAGCAGTGCAGGGCACCCTCCACCAGGCCCCACTCATGTCCCCCTGCACCCCCACCCACCAGCATCCAGTGGCACCCTCCACCACGCCCCCACTCATGTCCAACTATTGTCCCCCTGCAACCCCACCCCCCAGCATCCAGGGGCACCCTCCACCAGGCCCCCACTCATGTCCAACTCATGTCTCCCATCACCCCACCCCCCAGCATCCAGGGGCACCCTCCACCAGGCCCCACTCATGTCCAACTCATGTCCCCCTTCACCCCCACCCCCCACCATCCAGGGGCACCCTCCACCAGGCCCCCACCCATGTCCCCCTGCACCCCCATCCACCAGCATCCAGGAGCACCCTCCACCAGGCCCCCACTCATATCCAACTCATGTCTCCCATCACCCCCACCCCCCAGCAGTGCAGGGCACCCTCCACCAGGCCCCCTACTCATGTCCAACTCATGTCTCTCAGCACCAACACCCCCCAGCAGTGCAGGGCACCCTCCACCAGGCCCCCACTCATGTCCCCCTGCACCCCCACCCCCCAGCATCCAGGGGCACCCTCCAACAGGCCCCCACTCATGTCCAACTCATGTCCCCCTGCACCCCCACCCCCCAGCAGTGCAGGGCACCCTCCACCAGGCCCCCACACATGTCTCCCAGCACCCCCACCCCCCAGCAGTGCAGGGCACCCTCCACCAGGCCCCCACTCATGTCCAACTCATGTCTCCCAGCACCCCCACTCCCCAGCAGTGCAGGGCACCCTCCACCAGGCCCCCACTCATGTCCCCCTGCACCCCACCCACCAGCATCCAGGGGCACCCTCCAACAGGCCCCCACTCATGTCCAACTCATGTCCCCCTGCACCCCCCCTCCAGCATCCAGGGGCACCCTCCACCAGGCCCCTACTCATGTCCCCCTGCACCCCCACCCCCCAGCATCCAGGGGCACCCTCCACCAGGCCCCCACTCATGTCCCCCTGCACCCCCACCCCCCAGCATCCAGGGGCACCCTCCACCAGGCCCCCACTCATGTCCCCATGCACCCCCACCCACCAGCATCCAGGGGCACCCTCCACCAGGCCCCCACTCATGTCCAACTCATCTCTCCCAGCACCCCCACCCCCAGCAGTGCAGGGCACCCTCCACCAGGCCCCCACTCATGTCTCCCAGCACCCCCACCCCCCAGCCGTGTGATTTGCCTGGGTACGTGTATTCCTGGGGTGCGCGGGTAATCTCACATGCGATACCATCAGGGTACATGTATTATGGGTCCGTGTGATCTTCCAAACGCAATACCAGCAGGCTACGTGTATTATGGGGTTCGCGGGAAGTTCCACACGCGATTGCCCTGGGTACGTGTATTTCGGGGTGCGTGTGAAGTTTCACACGCAAATTTGCAGGGTACGTGTATTCCGGTGTGCGCGTGAAGTTCCACACGCGATTGCCCTGGGTATGTGTATTTCGGGGTGCGTGTGAGTTTCACATGTGAATTGGCAGGGTATGTGTATTTCGGTGTGCGCGTGAACTTCCACATGCGACTGGGCCTGTGAGAGTGGGGTACGTGTATTCCAGGGGTGGGCGGGAATATTTACTCGCAACTGGGCCTGGGAGAGCTTGTTACGTGTATTCCTGGGGTGGGCGGGAAGATTCACACGGTCTCCTACAACACGCCAAAAAATAAATGGTCCTATCCTGAAACACGTACGCCAGCATGAAGCAGGCGTACGTCGACCCGCGCAGCATAAAAGTGCGCGCAAACAACAAACAAGCTCAGACGCCAGGATGAATATACCGTTCCTAGCAGCAGTGGCCGTGGGTTACCAAAGGAGGAGGAGGAGGATAGTGAGGGCCCGAATTTTCACTGCCAGAACCAGCCTTTTTGGGATGCCTGATGACCAGGTGTATGGGAGGTACAGATTTCCACCACACATAATACTGGACCTGGTCAGTGAGTGGGAGGCTGACCTCACATCACCCACCCTGTGCTCCCAAGCACTCAGCCCCCTGGAGAAGGTCCTTAATGTACTGCACTTCTTGGCCACTGGATCATTTCAACGGACAAGTGCCATAGTGGGTGGTGTGTCACATGCCATGCAGTCACGCTGCCTACACCAGGTCTTGCACATCATCACTGCACGCCCATCAGTCCGCATGCACATATACCTGCCCAGGACACCTGCAGAAAGGCAGGCTGCCACCCTGGATTTCTACAGTGTCGCACAATTCCCCAAAGTGCTAGGTGCCATTGACTGCACCCATGTGGCACTACGTCCCCCCAGGGCATCTGAGCACATCTATAGGAACCGCAAGCACTGGCATTCCATCAACGTGCAGGTAGTATGTAATGCCAAGGGAATCATCACCTCAGTATATGCCAACTATCCAGGGTCCACCCACGACAGCTTCATTTACCGAATATCTACCCTAAACCGGGACCTAGAAGCTGGGCGGCATGGCGATACATGGCTGCTTGGTGAGTATGATTGCCACTGCACATGAATGCATGTCAGATGCAGAGTTATGTCACTACCCCACTAATGATACCCATCACCTCCTCACCAGGGGACAGTGCCTACCCTCTGAGCACCCACATGATGACGCCAATTCGGAACCCCATCACGCCTCCCGAGGTAAGATACAACACAGCCCATATTGCAACCCGGGGCACAGTGGAGCGCACATTCGGAGTGCTCAAGTCACGCTTTCGCTCCCTTGACCGTTCTGGCGGGCAGCTGCTATATGCGCCCCCAGTAGTGTGCAGGATCATAGTGGCAGCATGTGTCCTGCACAATGTTGCAACACACCGGGGCCTGGCTGTGGACATGGTGGTGCCCCCACATCCCCAACCACATGCACGCCTGCTGCGCATGGGAGGGGAAAGGGACGGGGTGAGGGAGCCCGTATGCAGCTGGTGGCTAATTACTTCACATAGAAATCACACCCCTGTGGAGTGCACACAGCCCTGGCACATACCATCTGGTAAGCAATGATGACTCGACCTGACAATTATGACGAACAAAGGGACAGTCAACTGTCAGAACCATAGCAGCCTGAGATTGTTCATGTGGAAGCGTCAGAATGTGTGCATCCCTACCTACACAAACACCACCAATGCAGTGTCATCAAAAGACACACTTCCATGTAGCACAAATGAATACCCACTTGCAAAATACTACATGAGAACAGTGCCATGTCACCCAACCCCTCCCCGGCACGGCCACACAACACACCATGGCATGTCATGCAATGTGAGAGCAAACAAATTTATCCCCACAACATGCCCCAAGTGTCACCAACTACAGTGTCCCTAATGGAAACTGGCCACACATGAAATGTTCACAGTAATGCCGGACCTACAACACACATTACCAAATACTTACCAAGAATACCAATCACCTACACAACCTCCAACCTACCTTAAACATGACATTATAGACTTAAAAAATGGGTAGCCTCACTACCTGATAATGCCAGCACTTCGAACACTTCCAAGTATACAGTGTTAGCGCCACGCAAGAGTGTAGGTGCACTGCTTACAACATGGACTCCAGTTCCAAGGTACACCGCCTTGTGAAGATATGAGAAATGGACCTGCAAATTCAGAGGATGAGATGGATGCAGAGGCACATATCAATACACCATGCAGTGTACAATACAACAACAATATGCACTATGAATGTATACACAGTATTGACTACAGACTGCCCACACATCAAATGGGAGTCCAACGTCACCATGTACGTCAATGTCACTTGGGCACACCCTTTGTAAGCCCATGGAAACGGGAAGCAGGAGGGGTGTGTGTTACACAAACCCAAGCATCTGACCCAAATTCATGACAAGCCTGCATGTGCCCAGCCACAATACAGAGTATGCCCACGGGAGCCACACAAGGCAACACACTGTCCAAAAAACAAAAATAATAAAAAAATAAAAAAATAAATAAAAAATGCCCATTAATGGGCCCGGGGGGGGGGTAGGGGAGGCCACCCAGGAGGTCCGAGGACAGGGTGCACACCAAAACCCACCTGTGTGGATCTTGCGAAAAAAAAACACCTCCATGGGCTCATGGCCTGCACGGCTACCCTATTGTGAGAGAATCACTGCTGTCACTCCCCTCACCCTCTGCAGCTGCATCAGGAGGTGGTGGCACTATGGGAGGCAGCCCACGCAAAGCCCTAGTCTGGTCCTCCATGGCAGCAAGCATGCGGGTGTGGAAGGTCTCGTTCTCGAGGATAATTGTGCGTAGGTCCCCATGCAACAACTCACGGGATGCCCGGACCTCCGCCCTAGTTGCCTGCATCTCAGCTGAGAGCGTACGTGTGAGACGCTCCAGTTGCTGTTCTGTCCTTCTGTTTGTTGAAGCCTCAAGCTCAACAAGAGTTGTCCTGAGGTGAAGGAGTTCCACCCTCAGGGCTTCCCTCAAGCCCTGGGACTCTATGGAAATGGCTTCCCGCAGAGTCGCCAGTGCCACCCGCCTGTCCCTGTCGGACGCCAACATGTCCTCCCTGTGTGACTGGCAGATGGAGTCTGTTGCCTGCTGTAGTCGCTCCATCCGCCTTTCGGGGGGGACAATGGAAGTGGCCACCCTATCCATGGCCTGAGCCATCATCTCTGATGATGCTGCCTGTTGGGTTGCCATACCGTATATGGATTGCTCCCATGAGGTATTGCCAGGTGGCGTACGGCCACCACGTCGGCGGGCACCACACCTGTCTGGGCCAAGGCGAACTGCGCCTTGCTGTGCCGGCACTGCCTGAGGCTGCAGGACTGCAATCCCCCTCTGATCTGCTGGCCCAGGAACAGGATCAGATGTTGCGGAGTGTGACCCTGCATCCGTAACCACCAAAGGCGTACCTGCCAACACTGACATCCCCATTGAGGGTTCTAACCCGATGCAGGTGGGTCGGACAGAACAGAATCCCTCCCAGGAACACTCACCTGCGACGGCACATAGGTCTCATCATCCGAATCGACACCTGAATACAGCTCGGGGGAGGTGCAGCCAGAGACACACCTTGAGAGCACGACCTGCAGCAGTTGTGGGTTCTCACCCACCACCACACCACGTCCCTCACTGGTGGTCGGTCGTGCCTGAGACCCCTCCTGGGTCTGCACCATCTCCACAACCCCAGCAGTATCAAGTGCGTCATCCCCTGCAAAGACATAAAAGAACACAAATGGAAACAGGCATTAGCACTATGGCACACAATTAGGGCTGAGAAGCTACAGAAACAGTACTTGATTGACACATGTCCCACATGACTAAAACCCTCCCATGCATGCACCGTCACTGCGTGTGAAGGGGAGGCAGATGGCACACATTGATGACACCAAGATGGAAGATGAACACATTTGCTGCATGCTGCCTAGCAGTGGCATCACACATTGGCCTGTGATTGGCAGGTCAAATACACATGCCATCACACAGATGGCATGTACCCTAGCCATAAAGTGAAGAGGGAGAGGAGGGCACCAATTGTTCCTTCAGTCTAGTTTGCTCATGAAATTGATTTTTTCATTGAAATGGTTCAAATGTTTAACCTGGAGCTGCCAGTCCAAAATGGTCCTATAGCACAGGGACATGTCTAAACAAATCATATCCAGGAAACAAAGCCAGTCCACTGTACCATAGCCATGTCAGACATGTGACAATAGGACTGAGAAATGCCTAGCAAAAGTGGTGGTATGCAAACAATCTGCCTGAATAAACAGAGTAAAATAAGCAACAATGTTGTGGCAAGATGACACTTCAAGGGCAACTGGCGTGGTGTTGGGCTAGATGTCTAATGTTGGCAGAAGGGATACTGCTATACCCAAATGCTGGTGCGCAGAATGTATTGGATGAGGCACATGGGTGACCCAAACCACTCAGGCACACACACCCTCCCCTGGCACCCAAACAGAAGCCCTCACACACACACCATGCACATGGATGACACACACATGCATGTGCACTCACCGGACAATGCCTCGTAATCTTCCAGTTCTCCCACACCTTGGATCTGTTCCTCCGTGACGTAGGTCCCAGCAACATGATCATGTGGAGTGAGTTCTATGTCCTCTGCTGGAGACCCACCTCCAGTCACTAGAGTAGCGGCATGACTTGAGGCCAGCTTATTCTTTGCCCTGCGCTTCAGGTCATTCCAGCGCTTGTAGCATTCAGTAGCTGTGCGCCTCACGATTCTAATGGCACTTATGATGTCCGCGATGGTCTGCCAGTGTGCCAGACGTTGTGCAGGTGTGGTCTTGGATCCTGCAACAATCACCATTTCGCGGTCATGTGCGGACACATACTCTACAAGTGCATTCAGTTCGGCCTCATTGAAGCTGGGCTTCCTTGATGGGCCGGACTGTGTAGCCGTGTCTGGGGCATCAGCCTCTACTGGACGAGCACTCTTCCTCTTCCGCTTGGAAGGTGGTGGGGATCCTGAGTGTCCTACGCCGCTCTGGACACTAGGGGCAGGAGCCCCGGTGGACTCTGTACTAGGAGTGTGGGATTGAACACTCAGCATGGGAGTTGGTGCAGGCATTAGCTCAAGTGTGATGGTGTCAGGGGGAATGTCAGTAGGATGGACTTGGACCGACACTATCCTGGCTGGGTGTGTGAGAGGTGGGGTGGATGGAGCCGCAGCTGCCCCTGCAGCCTCCCCAGCCTGCCTATGCGGGGCAGCAGATGACCTAGCTGCCCGTGATCCACATGGCCTGATGACACCAACGTGCACCGGCGCACGTGGCCTAGAACTGCTGACCTGGAAGTCAGCCATGGAGTCACCCTGTGCCAGGTCTGGTTCCACAGTGGGCTGGTCCAACAAGGGCTGAGCATGGATGGTGTCAGCCACGTTACCCTCAACCAGGGGGGGGCATGGGTGTCCCTGACTGCTCCTCCACACATGGGGGACTAGGGGCACCCTGCAAGTCACGGCCACGTCCCCTACCGGATCCACCACGGCCACCACTTGGGGCTCGGCACCCTTACGGCTTGTTCGCCTCCCAGCCATGGCACTGATGTTATTGTGCGTATGGGAGTCGCTGTGAACTATTGTCCTGGGCAATTGGGGGTCAAAGAGGTTGAGTACCAGATGGTAATCGTACCCTAGTGCTCTAGCAAGGCTGTATGTCACCCCTGGGGAAAGATGACGGGTCACGCAACGCACAGGCACCCCAAAAAAGGCAAGTAAGGTGCACGCAACCCCTCCTAGACCACGTGTGTGGAAAAATAAACCTGCACTACGCTGTGGCACCCAGAAACACAAGAATTAACGTATGCATGTCACACGCAGCCTAGAATGACCTCTGAAGGGGTATGCGACACACGGGGCAAGCACAGATGTTAAATACGTGCGCGACTCACCGTCTGCCAGGAACAAAACCGTGAAAAATACGTGCGTGTGCGCGTTGGCAACACCCCCGCAAAAAGAAGAATTTTACGCTATCTGAGCAGACAGGACAACAGTAGAAGGGAACGCTGTTTGAGGAAACAGGCCCAGGAAAAAGAGGAAAAGAGAAAAAGCTGTCAGAGGTAACAGGGAGTACAAACTTGAAACGCTGTGAAGTAAATCGCGTGTGAACTGACAAGAAGTACAGATTTCACCCACTCGCTCGCCACGAAAAGCACGTACAAGGAAATGGCGTTCTACACGTACCTTTTATACACACGTCACAGACACGCATACGCGATGAGGCCATTTCCACCAATTACACGCTTTGACACTCGGACTTGTATCTTTTTTTTTACACGCGCCATTCTCTACGGCCATGCGCGTGACGTCATAGATGCGCATGGGGGCCTTTGGGCCAATGAATTAACGTACGTGTGCTGACGCGCTTACGCGCTAAGGGCCTTTCCTTGAATTACACGCAGACGTGCAGGAATTTCATGTGCCAAATCACTCTGTATCAAGCTGACCACGCGTAAGCACACGGAAGACCACGCTCCTGCCCTGAAAGCCAATTTACTGCCCCCCAGAGCCCCGAGCACGCTCCCACCTGCCATCTGCTGCTGCCTGACTGTCTGCTGCCCACGTGCCCTGCCATTTGCTGCCTGCACATCAGCCAGGGGTGCTGTTGCTGTGACCACCGCTGCTGGAACCGAAGACTCCTGACTGGGATTCCATCGCTCCACAGTCCAGCCCCAGGACCCAGTTGCCCACCCACTCCTGCCTCTGGGGTTGTCATGTCGGGCACTGCAACATCTGGCACCACTGACAACCCCTGGCCAGAGAGGCAGAGGGGCACCAGCTTCACTGCCACCGAAGTTGGTGTCCTGGTGGAGCAAGTCCTGGGGCAGTATGATGCCCTCTTCGGAAGTTCCCGCGCCGACAAGGAAGGACGGACTCGGATCTGGACGGACATCGTGATTGCCATCAACGCGGAGGGGGTGGCAGTGCGCGACTTCTAACATGTCAAGAAGCGCTGGGAGGACTTCAGGTCCAGGACCCTCAACAAGGCCCGGCACCTAAGGGGCACCGGGGCCACTTGTCGGAAGATCAGATGAGGGTCCTGGAACGCATATCCCCAGCGCTCCACGTCCAGGTCCTTGAGAGGCAGACCCGTCTGGAGTCGAGCGGTAAGTGTACATGCATCATGATTGTAAGCTGTGCGTGTGGTGATGTGCCAGTAGTGTGCAGGTTGCACATCTGTTTGTATGGGGCCGAGTATGGGTGGGGGTGTACAGGGCCGTGAGGCGTACACATGCGAGGTCTGTCATGTGTGAGACATGGATGGTGCTTGTGTGTGTAGGCTTGCATGCCAAATGCAGTTGTGTGGGCACACATGTTTGGATGAATGTGTATGTAAGTAGGCATGTTCGTGATGTCACGCATGTATGTTGTTTTCAGCTGCATGTATTAGCACTGTGTACATGTGCATGTGTGTGTATTTGACAAGGGTGCAACAGTGATGCAACATGGATGCATGTGACACCGGGATGTGGAAGCCTGATTGGCAGATGTGACATGGATGCCCATCTGAACACTGCGACAGTTGGCAGAGGTGTACACATGCATGCAAGTGTGGTGGTGTGAGTGCATGTGTAGTGCACTCCCTGTGTTGCATGTGATGTCTGGCTCACCTTTGCCTGCTCATGCTGTTGTATGTGTATGGATGGTGCTGGCAGTTGCGATATGGCTGTGGTATGGCTCATCTGTGCAAGTTGAAATGACATGTGTGTTGGCGATTGTGATGCCATGTCTGAGGTTTGCCAATGCCACTCATGTACAACTGTCATGTGTGTATGTGTCCATTGTACAGTGCCCTGATGCCTGTGTTTTATTTCTCCCTGTCTGCAGCGTCAACTGATGAAGAGAGAGGAGAAGGTGCTGTGGAGCACAGCGGCGGGGATCGCACCACCAGCCGGAGACGCAAGGCCCGGCTCCCCTCCCAGGTTGTGATCTCGTCGGGGAGTGAGGAGTCCGGTGCCGCATCCCAGGCCGCAGCTGCCGGGGGGAGGTCCAAGAGGTGGAGGTTGGAGTTGGGCTCCTCGGCAGCAGAAGGGGCAGCTGGGACCCCACAGGGCCCAACGGGGGAAGATGGCACAGAGTCATCCAGGTTGGTGGGGGGTTCGGTGGAGGAGGAGGAGGCCGTGCAAGCAACAGAGATGGGGTCTGGAGGTGGGGATTCCACTGGTGCTAGTGGTGCAGTACAGGACCAGGGACAGGAGGCAGCACAGGCCGCCGCGGAGGTGCCTGTGTGCAATCCTGTCCCTGATCCTGTCACTGCATCATCTTGCACCAGCAGGGATGCCTACGTCCAGACCCGTTTTCAGGCAGGGGATGAGCTCACAACAACTGGTCTTCCTCTGCCTGTGGACGTGGCTATCCGGGTCCAGGTTGAGCCTGTCCTGACTGGTGTGGCGTTGCGTCAACGGGCCATGCGAGGTGACCTGCAGTCTTTTCATGAGGAGACTGCACATCATCTCGAATGCTCGTTGACCGCGTCGGCCTACTGGGACAGGTATCCCAGGCCGGATTCCTCCGTTTAATGGGGTTTGCTCCGACTCCCTCCTCAACTGAACCCCGTATGCGCCAGTCGTCCTCCGTGCCATCTTCTCACCCATTAGTCACCTGGGTGCCCTGTGGAGCTGCCTCTGACGGTGCGGCCAGGCTGGTGGAGGAGGCATCCCTGCCACAGTCGGGAGTCGGACGTCCAGCAGGGGTGGCCACATCAACGACTGCACCCCAGCCAGCGGAGGATGTGCAGGCAGCAGGAGGCAGTGCACGGGCAGAGGCACAGCAGCAGCAGCAACGTGGTGGGAGCCATGATGGCTCGGGGCCTTCGACATCGGAGGGGCAGGCATCGGCCGGAGGGCAGGAGGACCCAGGACGGGAGGTGTCTTCCGTGTTGCAGCGGTTGGGCCACGCCATAGATGCGGAGCGGCAGCGGGCGGAAGAGGCACGGCTCACGATGGTCAGGGCAGAGAACTGCATGCGGAGGGCCCTGAGGCGGGCCGAGTGCCTCGAGGCAATCCGCAGGGAGTTGGAGGTGAACATGTCGACGGCACTGCGGACCTTCGGGGCCATGGAGGAGGACCGCCTCCGGTACATTGAGGAGGAGTTCGATGATGCCCTGGCCCGGAAAACATCCCGAAGTGAGCTGTCGGACTAGCCCGCTGCCCTTGTAAATAATTCTGTAGTTAGTGTTAGGTTTCCTTTGGTTTTGCATTTTTTTTTTACCTTTTGGACAATGGGCCACATTTTTGTATATAGTTTTTTTTATTAGGTAGTGTTATTAGATAGGTTTCATTTCTTCTGTTGGGATCATGGACCCTGAATTGTTTATCTGTATATAGTTGACTGTTGGATTTTCATTTTTTTAAATGATTTACCCATGGAGCAATGGTTTTCGATTTTATTTTTCCATTGGATTTACTTTTGTGGACTGTGACTTTGGACACCTTTCCTTTGGATTATGATTTGTGGTTTTGCATTATTTCACAGACATGCTGTTTTTGTTTGTTTATTTTTGATTCAATTTATGTTGCTTTTAATACATATTTTTTCTTCAAACTTCAATGTGTAGTATCATCTCATTGGTTTCATGCATATCATGATATGGGTTTTGACATTCACTGACACCCATTGGGTGTATGTGAGGGACATGTGTTCATTTCCAAACTTGCAATTGGGGTTCTATCATGTTATTGCCATTTCTAAGTGGGTGGATGCAATACTCGAGTGGGTGTTTGGCATTTGGAGGCTGACCATAAGGGCCAGGGATCTAGGTTGTGATGACATGTTGGCTGGGGACATGTGTGGGGGCCTGGTGGAGGGTGCCATGCACTGCTGGGGGGTGGGGGTGCTGGGAAACATGTGTGGGGGCCTGGTGGAGGGTGCCCTGCACTGCTGGGGGTATGGGTGTGCAGGGGGACATGAGTTGGACATGAGTGGGGGCCTGGTGGAGGGTGCCCTGCACTGCTGGGGGGTGGGAGTGCTGGGAGACATGAGTTGGACATGAGTGGGGGCCTGGTGGAGGGTGCCCTGCACTGCTGGGGGGTGGGGGTGATGGGAGACATGAGTTGGACATGAGTGGGGGCCTGGTGGAGGGTGCCCCTGGATGCTGGGGGGTGGGGGTGCAGGGGGACATGAGTGGGGGCCTGGTGGAGGGTGCCCCTGGATGCTGGGGGGTGGGGGTGCAGGGGGACATGAGTGGGGGCCTGGTGGAGGGTTCCCCTGGATGCTGGGGGGTGGGGGTGCTGGGAGACATGAGTTGGACATGAGTGGGGGCCTGGTGGAGGGTGCCCCTGGATGCTGGGGGGTGGGGGTGCAGGGGGACATGAGTGGGGGCCTGGTGGAGGGTGCCCTGCACTGCTGGGGGGTGGGGGTGGTGGGAGACATGAGTTGGACATGAGTGGGGGCCTGGTGGAGGGTGCCCTGCACTGCTGGGGGGTGGGGGTGCAGGGGGACATGGGTTGGACATGAGTGGGGGCCTGGTGGAGGGTGCCCCTGGATGCTGGGGGGTGGGGGTGCAGGGGGACATGAGTGGGGGCCTGGTGGAGGGTGCCCTGCATTGCTGGGGGGTGGGAGTGCTGGCAGACATGAGTTGGACATGAGAGGGGGCCTGGTGGAGGGTGCCCTGCACTGCTGGGGGGTGGGGGTGATGGGAGACATGAATTGGACATGAGTGGGGGCCTGGTGGAGGGTGCCCCTGGATGCTGGTGGGTTGGGGTGCAGGGGGACATGCGTGGGGGCCTGGTGGAGGGTGCCCCTGGATGCTGGGGGTGGGGGTGCAGAGGGACATGAGTGGGGGCCTGGTGGAGGGTGCCCCTGGATGCTGGGGGGTGGGGGTGCTGGGAGACATGAGTTGGACATGAGTGGGGGCCTGGTGGAGGGTTCCCCTGGATGCTGGGGGGTGGGGGTGCAGGGGGACATGAGTGGGGGCCTGTTGGAGGGTGCCCCTGGATGCTGGGGGGTGGGGGTGATGGGAGACATGAGTGGGGGCCTGGTGGAGGGTGCCCTGCACTGCTGGGGGGTGGGGGTAGTGGGAGACATGAGTTGGACATGAGTGGGGGCCTGGTGGAGGTTGCCCTGCACTGCTGAGGGGTGGGGGTGCTGGAAGACATGTGTGGGGGCCTGGTGGAGGGTGCCCTGCACTGCTGGGTGGTGGGGATGCAGGGGGACATGAGTTGGACATGAGTGGGGGCCTGCTGGAGGGTGCCCCTGGATTCTGGGGGGGTGGGGGTGCAGCGGGATATGAGTGGGGGCCTGGTGGAGGGTGCCCTGCACTGCTGGGGGGTGGGGGTGCTGGGAAACATGAGTTGGACATAAGTGGGGGCCTGGTGGAGGGTGCCCTGCACTGCTGGAGGGCGGGGGTGCAGGAGGACATGAGTTGGACATGAGTGGGGGCCTGGTGGAGGGTGCCCCTGGATGCTGGTGGGTGGGGGTGCAGGGGGACATGAGTGGGGGCCTAGTGGAGGGTGCCCTGCACTGCTGGGGGGTGGGGGTGCTGGGAGACATGAGTTGGACATGAGTGGGGGCCTGGTGGAGGGTGCCCTGCACTGCTGGGGGGTGGGGGTGCTGGGAGACATGAGTTGGACATGAGTGGGGGCCTGGTGGAGGGTGCCCTGCACTGCTGGGGGGTGGGGGTGATGGGAGACATGAGTTGGACATGAGTGGGGGCCTGGTGGAGGGTGCCCCTGGATGCTGGTGGGTGGGGGTGCAGAGGGACATGAGTGGGGGCCTGGTGGAGGGTGCCCCTGGATGCTGGGGGGTGGGGGTGCAGGGGGACATGAGTGGGGGCCTGGTGGAGGGTGCCCCTGGATGCTGGGGGGTGGGGGTGCTGGGAGACATGAGTTGGACATGAGTGGGGGCCTGGTGGAGGGTGCCCCTGGATGCTGGGGGGTGGGGGTGCAGGGAGACATGAGTGGGGGCCTGGTGGAGGGTGCCCTGCACTGCTGGGGGGTGGGGGTGCAGGGGGACATGAGTTGGGCATGAGTGGGGGCCTGGTGGAGGGTGCCCCTGGATGCTGGGGGGTGGGGGTGCAGGGGGACATGAGTGGGGGCCTGGTGGAGGGTGCCCTGCACTGCTGGGGGGTGGGAGTGCTGGCAGACATGAGTTGGACATGAGTGGGGGCCTGGTGGAGGGTGCCCTGCACTGCTGGGGGGTGGGGGTGATGGGAGACATGAATTGGACATGACTGGGGGCCTGGTGGAGGGTGCCCCTGGATGCTGGTGGGTTGGGGTGCTGGGGGACATGCTTGGGGGCCTGGTGGAGGGTGCCCCTGGATGCTGGGGGGTGGGGGTGCTGGGAGACATGAGTTGGACATGAGTGGGGGCCTGGTGGAGGGTTCCCCTGGATGCTGGGGGGTGGGGGTGCAGGGGGACATGAGTGGGGGCCTGTTGGAGGGTGCCCCTGGATGCTGGGGGGTGGGGGTGATGGGAGACATGAGTGGGGGCCTGGTGGAGGGTGCCCTGCACTGCTGGGGGGTGGGGGTAGTGGGAGACATGAGTTGGACATGAGTGGGGGCCTGGTGGAGGTTGCCCTGCACTGCTGGGGGGTGGGGGTGCTGGAAGACATGTGTGGGGGCCTGGTGGAGGGTGCCCTGCACTGCTGGGTGGTGGGGATGCAGGGGGACATGAGTTGGACATGAGTGGGGGCCTGGTGGAGGGTGCCCCTGGATGCTGGGGGTGGGGGTGCAGCGGGATATGAGTGGGGGCCTGGTGGAGGGTGCCCTGCACTGCTGGGGGGTGGGGGTGCTGGGAAACATGAGTTGGACATGAGTGGGGGCCTGGTGGAGGGTGCCCTGCACTGCTGGAGGGTGGGGGTGCAGGGGGACATGAGTTGGACATGAGTGGGGGCCTGGTGGAGGGTGCCCCTGGATGCTGGTGGGTGGGGGTGCAGGGGGACATGAGTGGGGGCCTGGTGGAGGGTGCCCTGCACTGCTGGGGGGTGGGGGTGCTGGGAGACATGAGTTGGACATGAGTGGGGGCCTGGTGGAGGGTGCCCTGCACTGCTGGGGGGTGGGGGTGCTGGGAGACATGAGTTGGACATGAGTGGGGGCCTGGTGGAGGGTGCCCCTGGATGGTGGGGGTGCAGGGGACAATGAGGTGGACATGAGTGGGGGCCTGGTGGAGGGTGCCCCTGGATGCTGGGGGATGGGGGTGATAGTAGACATGAGTGGGGGCCTGGTGGGGGGTGCCCCTGGATGCTGGGGGGTGGCTGTGATGGGAGACATGAGTGGGGTCCTGGTGGAGGGTGCCCCTGGATGCTGGGGGCTGGGGGGACATGTGTTGGTGGGCAGTAGTGCAAGGTGACATGTGGGTTGGCTGGGGGGCATGGGCATGGTGGATGGGCTGCCTGCGGGACATGTGCAGGGTAGGCCCCTGTGGTGTGGGCCGCCTGCAGGGGCCATGGAGGGTGTAGAGGGTACACCTGGGAGGACCCACACGTGCAATTCACGTGTGGTGCTCCCCGCGCACCCCTGGAATACACGTACCCTGATGGAATCGCATGTGATACTTCTTGCGCACCCCTGAAATACACGTACCCTGCTGCTTTTGCATGTGATACTTCCCACGCACCCCTGGAATACACGTACCCTGCTGCTTTTGCGTGTAATACTTCCTGCGCACCCCTGGAATACACATACCCTGATGGAATCGCGTGTGATACTTCCCGCGCACCCCTGAAATGCACGTACCCTGCTGTTTTTGCATGTGATACTTCCCGCGCACCCCTGGAATACACGTGCCCTGATGGAATCGCGTGTGTTACTTCCCACGCACCCCTGATGTACACGTACCCAGGACAATCACGTGTGAAACTTCCCGAGAACCACTGAAATACACGTTCCCCGCTTGGCGTTTGCTGTTTGGCAGCCCTGTGAACTGGTCCTGGGTTAGCGCAGCCCTTTGCGATGATTTGGGAATTTGGAAGGCTTTTCCTTGCACGAGGGCGTTCTTGGGGGCGTAACTGGCGCTGCTGCAGTGTCGCTGCGCCACTCTGCGCCACGGCTGGTTTTGGAGGCTAAAATCCATGAATACGCTGTGCGATGAAAGGGATTTTTTCGCACGCGGCTGGCGCAGTGTATCGCACGGGGACACTGTGCGCCAGCCACGTGCGCCACTTTTGTGCGAATTTCTATGAATTACCCTGAAAATCTTTTAGCTTAGTATGCACTGCTCATTTAATGACCGCTATGGCCACTGGAAGTTGTAGTGCCTTATTAAGCCTAACCAATAAGGATGCATGCTGTACTGGAGTGCCATCCATACAGGGGTAGTCCCTCCTTTTCCATCCTGCTAAACCTGCATGTACGGTTGACATCACGTAGGCAGAGTCACTGTACAACGTCACTTCCTGCCCTTTGTGTTTCTCACGCACTACAATAAGCTCTACTAATTCTGCTGCTTGCGCTGAAAAGTGAGACGGTAGCCCTGCATTTGCTACAACTTCAAATTCTTCATTTAATATGTGTCTCACTAACGTGGCACCTGAATGCCTTTCCCCACTAGTCTGATACATTTTCGAAGAAGCATCAATAAAGAACATTCAAAATAATTAGCACAGTCATGCACATGATCACCTTCTTCTATTGCCTCAGCTATAAACATAGCATGATTCACTATTTTACATTTTACAATCTTAATCGTTGGATTAGGAATCATTACCTCATAAGATGAAGCTCTTTGGGATGTCAATGCGACCTTGGGTTTCTCTAAAATGGCAAATAGAGCCTGCTCCACGAAGAGAGTCATAAAGCAGCCCATAACAATGCTTGTAGACTTCTCAATTGTCAACGTGGCAGCAGGCAATGATTGTTAGCAAGGAAAGAGTCCTCTCATAGCTGGGTCTAAAATACCACTGTAATGCGCTAAAGGCCTGTACCCCAATGTAGTTCTCTGCATAAACACTGCTGTCATGACTGTCACAGTTGTGTGTGAAAACAAATACAATTGCTCAGCATAGTTGGGAATTCTTAAAGCAGGGGCTGTACAAATTGCTTTTTTCAGCTCCTCAAACCCTTTCTCCATTTCTTCAGTCTATTCTATTTTTATTTGATCTAGTTGTGCTTTCTTTAAAGCTTGCAAAAGGGGTCATGAGTATGTACTGTAGTCAAACACCCCGGCTATAACATAGTTGGATAACCCCAAAAACGGTTGCATCTGTTTCACTGTATTTGGCTTTTAGGTTTTCATAATCACCTTGGCTCTTTCAGGTGTCACCTTCTTTCCTAAATGTGAAATCAGCTGCCTTATGTATAACACCTCTTCTTGGCAGTATTGTAACTTCTCCTTGTCTACTTTATATCCCTTGTCTGCTAGAATAGTCATCCACTGAATAGAATCTTGTCTGCACTCATCTTCCGTGGCGCTACAAATTAAAATGTCATTGATGTTTTGTATCACTGCACTCTTGAGATCAATATTGCCTAAATCCATCTGTAGGACTCTGTTAAAGATTGATGGGGACTCACAGTACCCCTGGGGAAGCCTAGTATCTTTCAGTCCAGTTTGGTGAAACACAAAGGATGTCAAGTCTTGTGAGTCTTTGTGCAACTGGATCGAGAAAAACACATTTTTTAAATCGATCACTGTGAAAAATCGAGATTCCACCATGATACTGCATAGTATCATTGCAGGATTAGGAACTAGAGGAAACTCTGCATCTACAATCTGGTTAACTGGTCTCATATCTTGTATACATGTCCACGACCCTCCTTTAGATTTTTTGATAGGCTACAACACAGTATTACACAATGATTCTGATGGCATCAGAATCTCTTGTTTCATCAATGCTGAAATGCTCTGAAAATAAACCTACGTCATACGGGCCTGGCACCTTTTCCAAGTCTTCCTGAAAAAATGCTGGATGCTGTCTAATTATCTTCATTCGCTGTGGGACTGCCCTCTTTTCTATCCTTATCTAGTATGTGATGCTCATAAAGAACACCACTTCACCATCTGTTTGGTCTTTCCTGAACATGTCATCATCAGTGATGTCAGTCAATCTATACCCTTCCTTGAGAACTATTACTGTTCTCCATAGTCTACCCTTATCATCTGCTCCTTCGAGCATTGCCATTTTCGTCAATATCGGCTGCTTCTAATGCTATAGGGATAGTCTGTTCCCCCTCTTCATCCATAGGTATTCATGCTCTGAACAAAAACGCATCAGGTATCCTCACAATTTTTCCCACCAAGCCAGGTAGCCACGTCAGTAGAATGCTCAATCCACCTAGAAAAATCTCTGGATCCACTTGAAGGCCTCGCAGAGCCACTTGCCCTGTGAACACCAGTATACATTTTCCCATGTTTAAATAGCGTATTCCTGGAGTGGAGCACACTATTCCTTGATCAGTAAATGAAATTGTCATGTTTAGTTTTGTCATCAAATCTCTTGCCAAAATGTTAACCGATGTATGTCGTGAATATAACAATAGAACAAACATGCCACACTTTCCTATGGAGACTAGTAATTCATTAGTAAAAGAAACTTGACTCATAGCTCCAGAGAACCCTTGAGCATTCATGCCAATTCCTGACATTGGGTAATGTTCTTCTTGTATACACAAATGAGTTAGTCCAGTGTCAACAAGAAAAGAAAAGGATTTGCTTCCTATCGTCATATCGACCCTTGTTCCTCTTGAGGGTCTGGTGTCACAGATAGTATTGAAAACACCTTGTGAACTGTGCTATTATAGGTACAGGCTCATCCCCGTCCCTGTGAAAGGCTTTCCTCCTACCACAGCGAGAACTCCTATTCTGGGTGTTAGCACTTGTCCTGTGTTTGCATACTCCTGTGTCTGCATAGGGCCTGCACTCGTTCTTTTTGCTGTTCCTGTTGTACTTGCAGAGCTTGTGTCTAATACAAAGTGTGATCTTGGGCGAACCCTTCTGTAGTTTTTATACTATATGGTGGAGGATAAGCTGCTGCCCCTCTTGAAAAAGTGGCTTTTTGTACATTTCCTTGGCTTCCACATTCACGTGCAATATGCACTGTAATCCCACAAGTCCAACATACTGGGGGTGCCCGTCTGACAAGTCCCCCCTGTTTATATCTGCCCTGGATACTCTGATTCTCATTCTGTATATTCTGAAACCCACCGTGATTATTTTGGAATCCACCTCCTCTTCCTCTATAGTCCATACCTCTGCCTTGTGGCATGAACCTATATCCACCTTAATCCATTGCACGCTATTTACTCCCCTGTGATGCACCCATTACTTTCTGCATTCCCAATCCTTCTCCACTTGTCAATACTGCTGCTTCTATGGCAAATTTAGACACTTTTTTCAGAACTAACTTGGCTTGCTCGATTTTCCTAGTCTCATCTTTCTTCCTATTTTTCTCTTTTAATAACCAACAATGATGTACTATCGTCAGCTCTATTTTAGCCCACGGCTTCGCTTCCATCCCCACTTGTTTCTTCATCTGTCTCTGTACCCGCTCAGGCAACAGCTGACATAAAATGTGGTAAAGTAATACCACTGTTTTTTGCCACAGCTCGCAAGTTGCACTTTCTCCTGAATATCCTCAATGTAAGCAATAGGGTCTTCATCTTCTTTCATCTTACGTGTAATAATTGCACCCATATTTGATGCATCGCGGTACTGTACCCTGAGAGCCCTCCACACATATGCTCTACAATTATTAAATGGCACTCTCTCATGCCCTGTGATTTCTGCTGTCACACTTGGATATCCTGTTCTTCTCCATATGTCATCAGCCCTTTCCCCAAGAATAGCTTCCAGGAGACCTTTTATGTCACCTTTGGCGAGCGTGTTTACTCCTGTCATTTTCCCTAATTCATATATCCATTTCCCAGCACCCAAAGTCAAACTCGAGAGCTTACCTTAAATTATCTTTGTCCATCGGTGGCCATGGGATTTACTGTGGCCCTGCTCCCCACTTTTTCCAACAAGGGAAACTGTGTGAACCCCAACCCAGAGTCAGCTCCCATCATTAGTTATCCATGGCAGGTATGATCGTCCCTGTCTGTCTCCTTGTAGGTAACAACCTTAACCTGCTCGCATATGGGAACTATTCTCCCATTTCACTACACTATCGTCCTTGGGGACACTCTGGATATTCTATAGGATCTGACGTCCTATCCTTAGGTTGCTCAAGATCCAACCATTTTACTTTTGTATCCATTTGGAGGCTTCCTTCAGGGGCGCACGCGTTCCCTCCTCCTATGTCCAGGGTAGATTCACTTTCCTCATCTGACATGTCTTGTCCCCAACTAGTGTAACAATCATTCCCTTCACCCTTATCCGGATTCAATCTACTTAAAGACAATGCTTGACGTTCATCACTGAACAGGCTTCCCTCCCCTTTTCATGTTCATGATATTAGGGATCGATCATCGTTCCCTCAAATTTCATACTCGCTATGTTGCCTCAACCATTGATAGACCTTATAGATCCTTTCTCCGATGCTTCCCGCATCAAATATTTCTTCTTCCAATACTACTCTCGATGACGTTGGCATTGCTTCTTTCATCAGAGGAATCTCTTCTATTCTGTCCCATTGTATTTCTGAGCTTGGCCCTACTGGTTCCTTACGAATGAGGTATCAAGACCCTGCTGCCTTCTTCTTCTTTCTATTTCTTCATCTAGTTCTCTTTGCATTCTCAAACCCCTTGTAATTCTTTCTTCCTCTTGCCTTTTTTCTTCTTTCCTTACCCCTTCCCTTCTTTACTTTTCTTCCCTTTATCTCTGTAGTCTTTTGTCCCTTGGTCTTTGCGCTTCCTCCTCTTCTCTCTTCCTTTCTCATCTATCTCTATCTTCCATTGCTCTCTGTCTATTGTCATACTTTCTTTTTTCTTCTGCCAGTCCTCCTGATATATCGGTTCTTGACACTCCCTGCTCTTCCTTTTCTGCTCATCTTCTTTCAATCTCTTCACTCGTTCTTTGTCTCTTCTTCTTGTTCGTCCTTATCTTCTCTTTGCCTAACTTCCTCAATGCTTTTCCCATCTATTTTAAATATCTGTCCTCCCATCCATTTGTTCTGAACGAGCGCTACCTTGTCAGCTTTATCCCTCTCTCCTTTCCATCTCTTAATCACCCTATCTATTTCTGTCAACAGGTTCGACTGCTCACTCCTATCTTCTTTGTCTTGTATGATCTTAGAGATCTCTTCTTTTATCTTATTCTCCTCTGGACTATCATCACTATTTTAAATGGGGGCATCGTATATTGAATTACTATACCCTGTTGCCACTTTCAACTCCTTTAAAGGATATAACCCTATTCCTTCCTTTCGTACTAGGACCTTTTACTTCATGTGAGGTAAGGGGAGCTAAGGCATCAACACCTTCCTCCTTAGCATCCACTCCTCAGGTGTATTCTTCCATTTCTTCCTGGTACATTTTCCAGAGCTCTAGAATCGCTAATCTTTTCTCTAATTTCTTCTCTGTGTACACAGCATGCAAGTATGTAGTCATGTGTTGCAATACCGCTTTTGACCATGATCCCCCTTGTGGCCACGGCATGAACATTTTATCTGATGTGCCATTTACCCATTCCGCACTATACTGTTTGGGCTTGGGCATATGCTTTGGTAACGTTTTACATAAATGCATCAGAGAAGTATCTCCCATAAAGACAAGTCTCAATTGACTGTCAACACTTACCAGACTTATGAAATAACCTTTATGCTTTTGATTAAATCACCACTTTTCCAATGCCTTTAAAACAATCAATACGAGCATGCAGCATGAATCGCCGCTCAATCCTCTAATTTCTAAATTAGGTATCTCTACCTTTTGATTGGTACCAATCACTTCGCTATGCTCATTCACTATTGCTCCTCAACTCTTTCAATTACTTCACAACTTCTATTGCTCTTCGATATTTGTACTCAACAAACAACATACAGACTAGCCGACATTACACATTAGTAAACACTGTGATCACCTTTTTCTCTCGCCTTTACTTTGTACCCTAAACAGGGTTTGAGACGCCACCTTAGGTAAACCTGTTTTACACCTTATATGTTTCTGGTCTACCCCGTTGGGTTTTGAAATGTCTCCTTCTGAAACTCCATTGAGCCAGGACTCTAGGGGCTACCTTTCATTTTAAAAATATTTCCTGTTACTTAAAAATGATCTCAATCCCATCCCTTTCATTTGCCATTCCACTTAGTCTACTCACCATTCATTTGTTAATCATCTTGAGGCCATCGGTATTGACTCATCCTCCAATCTGGCCACTTTGCATTTCATCCGCAGAGAGCATGTGGAAACTGAGCAGGGATTTTGTCAAAGAGGGACCTGCCCACAATCTCGATTATTTTTGTTGCAAGTTTATTTCTATTGGCCACTCTCCACAGGAAACCCAGCGATCTTATGGGCTAATGGCAGAGGATGTCTGAACGTCCGAAAATCTGGATACAAACTAGTTTGGATCTATTCCAACCTTCTGCACAGCTACTACGTGAGCATATGGCCCTTTGGGTATCGTGCATGCAATGGATGGGGATGCAGAATAACTCCGACATCAAATAATCAAACCAACTCAGGAAGATGGCAAAGGTAATGTTTTATTAACAATTATCTAAAACAGGGAGTTACAACGAAAATAAATAGACATTCGCTTGAGCTCCTAGTGCATTTATCCTAAAAACAGCCTTATATGCAAGAAATATATCAGACGTGACGTCATACTACGTGGCAAATAAGAAAAACCTATGAGGGATTGTGATACGTTTAAAGGAAACATCTAAGTATACTTTCTGTAAGGGCTGGGATTATGATTGGCTATCTAATGTCAGGTGGAGAACTTATGCCTACCTCTAAAAACATGTCATCTTAACAATATTAAGTACACAGTTTATCATTGGTCTTCAAACTATAAGGCCCTTCGTTATACGGCCCTCTATAATTGGTTGGCACGCTCATGCCATGTCTGGAACATTGAGTTCACTTAGCAGCACGTAAGCTCAGACTCAGGTGCCAGGAGGTGGATTTGACTTTACCTCCCCACCCAATTAGCCCAACATCTCTCATCACCCATGTCTTCTGCCATGCAGATTGTCTTTGAACTTGGCCTTGCAAAGTATTCTTGTCTCTGGGACTATATGGGAGTGCGAGCAGCCACGATCATTGTTCTAGGACTCCATGCTCAACTCTATTTCCATCCTTGGCTCATATGACAGGAGACATTGATTTGGTCCATTTTGCAGCATTTAAATGTCCTAAATGAATAAACCTTGGCACGCTTGGTGTTCTTTCTTTGTACCTTAACAATGGATAATTCAGCTTCACACGTTTGCTGCCTTCAAGAATAAATAAGCAACCTTGGATGCCTTAGTTTTGGCACCAGGCCAGACAGCCTCACCCTTTGTTCCCACAATCTCAGTTATTCTTGCTGCAACACAGTTTTTGCATTTTCTCTCCATGGTTCCTGGCCTACTAAATTCATGACACTGATTTCCAGTTTCTATACAATGGTGGCTTGGCCTGCAGTCTATTCGCTACATATAGCCAGCTTCTAAGATTATGTAATCTCCTTGCGTTACAGCATCTGTCCAGTTTTTGAATGGCTTGCATCTTCTGCAGTGATTCGCACACGTGCAATCTTCTTTTCTCATATGAAAGTTTACTCGATTCTTAAATTCATAATCAGTTTCTGTAGGATCCATGCATTTTCTTCAGCCAGTATTCTCAGGGCATCACATTCGTCTTCGTACTGCCACTGGCTCCTCGTTTTGCTCCTTTTCATATTCCTTCAGGCAGTTCCTCCCTCAGACTATCATCTCTTCGGGGATATGTTTGATAGGGTTTTCTCAGAGGATACCTTCTTCAAATACTCACTGTTGTATTGTCAGAACTGCTGGTGTTAAGCATGGCACAATCTCATGCTTCCAACATATAGGAGGTAGGGGGCCAGGATTTCCTGCAGAGGCATGTAACTGATCATCTGCAAATATACTGCAGATTTCACTCATATGTATTTACCACACAGGGTTCTGTACCCTGAGTAGGTGATGTCTCCATGCTGCGAAACACTCCTGAATTGGTGAGAAGTTCTTTTTCAATTACAGAGTAATTCTGTCCATTAGGAGACAGTTACAGTGAGAAGTACGCCACTGGATGTTCCAGCTCGATCGTATCCTTCCATTGCAGTAACACAGCACCTATGGCAAAAGATGAGGCATGATGATACATGACCACAAATGGTCATGTATCATCATGGCACTGCAGGAATGGTTTCTTTGAGGAACTCCAAACAAAAGTACAGTTTTCCTTCAAGAGTTGGGTGATGTCAGTAGTTAGACGGGTCCATCCAGGGATAAACTGTGGGTAAAAGTTAGTGAACCATAACAAAGTTGAGCTTATTTGACATCCCATGCATTTGACCCGTCCTTCTCAGCTTTCACTTTCTTAGGATCCATGTGGATTCCAACTTTCCCAATTACATGGCCTAAAAATTCGATGATAGGTGTTTGGAATTCACATGTTTCTTCCTTGGATTATAAATGGTTCTCTAATAACCTCTGAAGTACCTCTGATACATGGGGCTTATGCTCAGTTAAACTTGGGGAGAAGACAAGGATGTCATCCAGATATGTCCAAACAGATATACCTAAGAGATGAGAAACAATGGTATCCATACGTCTCTGGAAGAATGCAGGGGCATTACACAGGGTTAAAGGCATAACTCGGTGCTCAAAGTGCCACAAAGGTTCTTTGAATTCATTCTTCCATTCAGCCCTTGCTTGGTTAGGATGAGATGATATGCCCCACATCAGTTAATCTTGGTAAAAATAGTGGTGATACTGAGGGACAGTTTGAGTGACAGTAGTGTCCAAATACGCTACTCTGGACCCTCTCACATGAATGACAACACATGGAGAACACTGTGCATGTCTCCCTGCGCCACCACAGGTGCCCTGATAAGAGAGTGGTACAAGGACAGGGCACGGCACATCACTGAAGATTGGGCACCAAGAAAATAATGGACAGAGTCAGGGGTCAGCATGATTGGACAAGGACTCAAGATAGTAGTGAGGAACGAAAAGGCCAAGAGAGGGCTGAGTGAGGTGAGAGGAAAGGCAGAACCAGCAAGATGGCAAGGCATGGACAGAACCTCCAGAATGGAGGATGGAGAAAAGAGGAAACTGAAACAAGTCAATGACAAGAGAGGTTTGAGACGCTAGGAGCGTGGTCTCAACAAATGTTTTATAGTTTGACAGCAGCATCCTTGTGGCTGCAACTGCTAGCCAGGCAACTGTAGCTAGTGATCCATCATGCATTCATATATCGAGTCCGGTACTCTGTGCATGCAGTATGCGGTTAAATTGGCGGCACCCATCAGCTGCGACCTGTGCCTCCATGAAATTGCTCCTCTCACCTCCATGGTGCTGGCACCAGCGCGGGTGCAATCTCCATCTCTTCAGTGCAGGTGAGTAGCATCAGAAGACGCAGCCATTGACAGGTGACCGGAATGGGTGCATGACAAGCTTGCAAGCTGAGTGGAAGGGGGCCTCCTCTAAGACCATCATTAATGTCTACTTAAATGGCACTGTCTTGGTCCAGGGACCTCAGCCCAATCTCCTCCTCTTTGATAGATGCTTCAAGTGACTTATCAACTTCCTTTCCTTTCCTGCTGTCTCTTCTTACCCCTCTCTGGCTACTCTGCCACCTCCTTCCTCTTCCACCACCTCGGCACGCCCTGCTGCTTCTCTGGCCACCTTGTTGTCTCCCTCCTCCGCCACCCCTCTGGCACTATCTTCTCTCTCTCTGACTACCATGCCTTATCTTCTTTCCTCCTCTGCCCATACTTGGGCACCTATAACTTTTCCGCAAGGTGTAACTCTACAATGTACCCCTCCCTGGAAGTCCTTCACATGTGGAAAACTGCTCCACATCGCTACTCTCACTCCTCTGACATCTGCTGTCTCCTGGAAGAGCTTAATTTGGATGTGCTTGTTCTCACACGAGACTTGGTTCAAAGCCATCTCCGTCACAAGTTTTGACACTCTCCTTCCTGATGGCTACAAGATCCTCTCGGAACCCAGAACCAACTGTCCCAGTGGGGGTGTATCCTTAATTTTCCCAGAGTGGATCCCTGCTTATATTGTTCCAATGCAGTACTACTCCTCCTTTGAGTGCATGGTCTGCAGGCTCTCTATCTCTTCTTGCCTCTCTCTCACTGAGGCCACTATCTACAGGCTGCCTGACCAGGTCGCCCTCTTCCTCTCTGAGTGGGATGACCTCTACTCCTCACTCCTTGCCTCTACCTATCAACTTCTCCTCCTCCACCTGGATGCTACCAGCCCTTCTTCTTCAGCCCCCTCTGCAATTCTCTCTCTCTATATATTCTTCCCTTTGGCCCAACTCACTCTGCAGGGCACACCCTGGATGTTCTGATCTCCTCAGACCTCTCCTTCTCTAACCCTCTCACCACTCCTCTCTCTTGGAGTGATCACTTTCTCCTTTTTTCCCACCTTTCTCTCTCTTTCCTGCAGGTCAAGCCGATTCCAGCACTGCCACCAATCTTCTCGGTCATCCGACCCATGAAGCGTGTGTCAGTTGAGGCTTTCACCGCTACTTTCTCTCCTCCAACTGCACCTTTGGCTGACTCACACCCTGCACAGCCCTCTTTAACCTTCATCTCTCTATCTCTAAAACTCTGGATGTCCTTCCTCCTGCCATGAGGATCCATTTGAAGCCCAAATCTAAGTGCAACTTGTGGTACAATTCTGACATTGCTGCCCTTAAATGCAAGTGTAGGGCAGGAGAGGGGAAGTGGAGGGCATCGGGCACACCCTCTGGCAAACTGGCCTGCCACCTGCTCCAAAGGCAGTACTGACTCTCTGTACTATCTAAGAAAGGAACCTACATCCAAGCCCACATCTTCGCAGCATCTAACAGCTCCTCTGAACATTTCAAAATCCGCAAGGAGCTGGCCAATCCTGCTGCAGTCTGTCCCGTTCTCTCTGAGGCCCTCTACACGGTCTCGGCCTTTCATTTCACTGCTAAAACTCAGAACATTCTGTCCACCTTCTCTTCCTATACGTCCTCTTCCACTCTTGGCCGTCTGAGGCCGTCTCTCCTCCTCATTTCTCCTCCTTTCTCCTGTTCATCCCTTATGATGGTTCTAGACAAGTTTGATCTGAGAAAGTCTCATTAAAGCAGGTTCTCCCCTGCTCATCCAGAACCATCAAGGTCCACATCAACACCCTTGCTCCAGCCTTGGCCGATTTCTGCAATCACTCCTTTGTCACTGGAACTTTCCCCTCCCCCTTAAGCACTCTCTGATCCTTCCTCTCCGGCTAACTATTGCCCTATCACCTTCACTCCTTTCCTGGGCAAACTCTTGGAAAACCTGACCATCTCCCAGCTTAATCTACATACTGAATCTGTTGGTTGCCTCCATGACCACCAGTCTGGCTTCAGAGCTGCAGAAGCACAGAAACTGCTCTCCTGAACACCCTTGAAGTCTTGCTCTCCAATCTTGACTCTAATCTCCCTTCTGTCCTCATTCTCCTCGATCTATACTCTTCTTTTGACACGGTCAACCATGTCATCCTGCTCAATCGCCTCTGCAACAACCTTGGTATTACTGATCAGGCCCTGGCCCAGTTGACCTCCTTTCTGACTGTCCGACACTCTCAGGTCCAAATGGGGTCTTTCCTCTCTTCGATATCTCTCTCTCTACTTGTGGTGTTCCCCAGGGGTCTAACCTCTCTTGATGGCTCTACACCCATTACCTGGCACCTCTTGACCACCACATCACGACTTTCTGCTCCAATTGTCAATGTTAGGCAGATGACACTCAGCTCTCTTTCAGGTTTCCCTCAGCCACCTCTGCTTCTTCTCTCATTCCAGACTGTCTGGCCACAATTCAGGAATGGTGTGCCACCAATGATCTCTGCCTTAATGCCAGTAAGACTGAGATCATTCTCATTAGGACACGCGCTCCCTTCTTTCCTCTCTCTTTCTGGCCACCCACACTCGGCCCTCTGCCTGCTCTTTCCTATGAGGCAAAGAACCTTGGTGTCATCTTCGACTCCACACTCTTCTTCTCTCCTCACATCTCTGATGTCTCTAAGAACTCAAACTATCAGCTACACCTCCTCAGAGGTATTCTTCCTTTTCTCACTTCCCCCATAAACTCACTGTCTCCAGAGCTTTGGTCCTCTCTAGGCCCGACTATTGAAACAGCCTCTTTCTAAATCTTCCTAGCTCTACTCTTCAACCTTTACAACGTATCCAGGACAGCAAGACTTGTCCTTGGTCTCAAGCCCAGGGATCGTATCTCTCCAGCTCTGAAATCTCTTCACTGGCTCCCCGTTGTTGCAGGGATCAAGTTCAAGACCTTCTGCATAGTCCATAAGGCGTTCTGGGTCCTGGCACTGCTCTACCTCCAACTGTCTCTTCCAAAACATCTTCCTTCTCGAGCTCTCAGCTCATCCACCTCCAACTCGTTGAGTGTTAGACGCTTCTCCAAGCAGAGAGTTGGCGGTAGACCTTTCACCTCGGCTGGGGCTTCCCTCTGGAACAGGATCCCTGCCTCTCTCAAACTTGAGCAGAACCACCTCCGGTTTCAGAAGTAACTCAAGACCTTTCTTTTCACTTCAGTTTTCTCTCTTCCTCTCCCCTGCCGATTTCCTGGTCTGCTCTGCACACTGGTCAGATGGAAACCTTCTGAACTCGGGCCCAGGCTCCTGCAAGTCCAGTTGCTCTTGCACTGCCTCTGGGCTCCCCCAGCACATAAGCATCTATACCTGCAACCCTACAGTCCCTTTTATCTGCATTTATGAGCCTCCTGCTGGTTGAACTTATTGAGTTACTTGCACTTCTCCCTTCCCCTCCCCCTTGGCACTTTCCCCCTCTCTCTTCACCATACTTTCATGATCTGAATGACATAAGGCCTAGTAAGATCGTTGTTTTGTCCTCCCTTTCTTTCCCCCTCCTTGTCTTGTCACACCTAGAAACATTTGTGTACAGGCGCATTATAAATGCCATATCATATCATAGTAGAGTTGGTTCTCTGGAGGAATCCATTTGGACAAATTGGTGATGGTTATTTAGGTAAGATTTGATCAAGCTGAGGATGGTCTCCTTAATCTGTAAGTAGCGATGTAGAATGCCTTTTTGTGTCCGGTGGTCTGCTGCCTCAAACATGGCTGAGCGTTTGAGGAGAACCAGAAGGCAAGGAAAGCCATCACCAATCATGTTAAGTACAACATCAATAACCTTTATGTTAGCCGTTTCCTTGCTGCATATGGCTCTGAAGGTTGAATGTCTCTTTCCACCCTTACCAGCAAACAATCAGAAATGGTGACCACCATGTATGTGCAAGGAGGGTAACAGTACAATGAATCACTAGGTATTTTGCCTGTTTTTTTCACATTTAAAAAAATAAGCATAATCGATGTGGATCCTAGTCTCTCCACAAATTGTACAGGTATAAAGAATTGTTTTACACAAAGTGGTTAAATGGCCATAGTACATGTTCCACTATATGCCCCACTGCATCCAGCAAATCCAATCTAATGTGGCATGTGTGGTAAAAAGCAGTTGCAGAGTTTGTCCCCAGCAGTTTTCATTTCTTACCAAGCATATCATTAAATGCCTTATCTAAAATAAGAATATTTGGGCCTCATTACAAGTGTGGCGGTTTGGAAACAACGGTGCCGGTAAGCTTACCAGCACCCTTTTTTCCAGACCGCCACACACCGAGTCTGCCTGCCGGGCCGATGCGTCCGACAGGTCTGACCCTGATGGGCGCATAGGCCCCGGTAGACTGAGTCGCCACGGAAGCACCGGCACCATTAGCAACAGTGCCGGTGCTTCCGTTTCCCCACTCCAATGGTGTCTTATGGGTCTCTATGGGAATGGAGACTTAGAAAATCCGTTGCCTGACTTCCCGCACCGCCGAGTCTTGCAATGTCGCGTTGGCACTGGGAAGTCAGGCGCCAGATTCAGTGTTTCCGGGTCGGTGGCCAACCTCGGAATGAGGCCCTTTGTTAATATTATATCAGTGTATAGTACATTTGCATGATGATTCAAACCTGAATGTTGAACACACATTTCAGTAACACGTGCCAACTCAGTCAGATAGTCCCCTGAATGACTTTCTGAAAGCTGCCTTGCACTCGTACACCGTAATAGTTTCTTTTGATCGTTGGTGAGGATTGGATTCAAAATACGAAAGTCGTACATTTTCAAGATCCAGCCTTATTAGGGGAATAGACAAATAATGTGTAGATGGTGAACATAATACAGCTTAAATTCAACTGTTAAGAAGGTTTTCAATGTAAACCAGCCAGGTATTAAATAAAAACAAGTGTGCCAATAAAGATGTTTCATTGTTTAAACTGCCCTAGCTTTAAACAACCATTACTAATTTGTATTGCGAAACAATTCAGCACTGCACTTGAATTCAATGCTTATCTGCAGAGATCCCAGTAAGCCTCGTGACTAACATATCACTTCAGCTGCTGATGTTACCATGTTTCTATATAAACCAGAGACATTTTACTCACAGGGAAAGAATAGTCCTGCCTACACAGTGTAAGCCCTGATTTAAGTGCTGCGAGGAAAGAATTCCTCTGAACGTTTCCCGTGAGAGAACCTACCACAAGCTCACTCCCAACCTATTAGAATGAATTCTCCTAATCCACAGCTTCCATGGCCAGTTGTAAAGAAACACATGACCCACAAGGGGGAGCGGTGGAATTGGGAGAAGAAAGGGAAAGGTTCAACAATCTGCTAGTGTGTACCCTTTCTTCAGGCTACGGTTTTCTTTTTTTACATGCCTAGGGGCCAATTCATGGAATTATTTGCTTGGAAAATCAGGGATTTGCGTGCCATTAGCCACGCAAATCCCTGTTCGATTCATGGAATCGTCCTTGAAGGACTTTTCCAGGACTTGTGGGCAGTTTGCGCATGCTCGGCATATCTCTGCAAGCTGTCGGGCGCCTTGTGCGAGAAACCATGCAGAGTGTGGGAGTGGCTTGCACAGAGCGCTGGGAAGGAGGCAGAGCACAGAAAATGGGGAAGAACATGTACAAAAGTGGGCGTTACGAAGGACGTCCCACCGGCAGTCCCTCCCACATGCACAATTGTGCCTGACAACATGTATTCAAAGAACCATCCATGCAGTCTGTTGACAGAGAATTGGCCACGCAAATCCCACGATCTATACGCCACCTGAAGGCAGGCGTACAGACACTTGCACATAGGAATCACTATGCAGATTGCATGTTGGATTTCGGGGTGCGTGCCCGCATATGGGGTTCCAATATAATTTAGGAATGAACGTATGCAGTGTAGCGGGGTGCAGGTACTGTGTTCATGGGTTTGCACGCAGATTTTCAGATTTGTACCCAAGTTGCAAAGTGTCATACGCATGTTGTCAGGTGCCAGCAATAGTTATGGGGGACCCCACGCACTGTTTGAAGGGTGCGTGTAATCGCGCCAGGGTGAGCACACAAATGCCGCTGTTCTGGCTGTACATGCCTTGCGAGGGGTGTGTCGTGGCCTTCTGGGTGCGACTTGCAAATACGGTTTCTTTGTGCAGTAAATTCCATGAATTCACGGGACGCACATTTTTTATTCTGCGGGCAGGCTCACGCAGTGTCGATCCCAGCCCACGGAACTTGCAGGAAAAATGCACACTTTTCCATGAATCGAGCCCCTTGTCACCAAATTCCTGAGAATGTCAATTCCAGATTTTAATGAAATAACACTTACCATACATATGTCTCCCAAAATATCTGAAGCACCATTTGAAAACAATCCTATCTGCTCGCAAATTTCTGTACTGCTTCCTCGTTCAGCTGTGTATCCCTGTAATACCATGTGCTTCATTAACCTTGCTATAAAAAGATATATCAGGAAGAAAATCATAAAATAATTGTAGCCGCTATTTGAACTTCTCATTTTGGATCAACCTACCGTGTACCAGGAGGACCCTCGACAATCACCACCTGTTTAGGGAGTGACTAAAGGCACTCGTTTGCACACTTCTGAAAACTCCTCAACATTTCCTGAAAATCTGCCCTTAGGCATAATTACGTTGTGAAGACACAGAAGACATGTACTACTTGTTGGTCTAAGTCCAATCTGTAATGTGACTACCCCTGAATTGCAGTCCCCCGAACTAATGAAACACAAGGGCATTACCAGTTTTCTCACTACAGGGTCGGATGTACTTTTTGCTTGTTTTTTTTAAAAGTTGCAATGTCACGCTACGTGTTTGTTTTGGGCTTGTGCAGTTCCTACCTCACTTTCACTTATCTGTTCCTGAATACTTCAAGGTTTGAGGAACTAGGCCCTGCCCTCCTCCTACACCATTTTCCCCTCTTACTTTGGGGGGCTAGGAAGTGATGGTGTTCACAGATGGCTCCTTAAATAGAAGCAATTAGCAGCAGGGGATGGGGAAGCAATCAATCAGGTTGCTCAGAACATGGGCTGAATCCCTGAAGCCCGCGTTCCGAGCAGCTAGTAGTTGCTTCACCCGCCCCGCCATCTTCCCCAACACCCCTTCCTTTAACATAATTTTTCCCGTCGATCCCCCCCACTTACCCGATGGCTGTGATCATATCATAGGGACCTTATTATTAGTATAAATCAGGGACAAGGATATGGGAGAACAGGTTTACTCATCTGGGCCTGCCTCCAGGCAAAAAGGGACCGACGTGTCAAATCACAACAAGTTCAGCGCATTCCCAAACTCTAAGCACAGCTGACAAGGCTGGGTGGTTCCACTTCTAATCAGGTCATAGTACACCCTCAAGGATCACAGTAGGGGAGGGGGCAAGGAATAGGAAATTGGATGTATTCAGCAGGACACTTATGCCAGTATGTGCCTAGAAATATGAAGAATCTATAGACTGGATGCTATTCTGACACATGGCCTTCTGATGATCAGAGTTCCCTTTAGCTGTGACATGTTGAAGAGGGGCCACACACGAACATACCACCAGCGAAGACAGACAACACTAGAAAACCTTTTTGGGTCAGAGAGGAGGAATTATTTTCTTTTTAAAGAAAAATGATTATACTGTTTAAAATACATTCTTATTAGAGAGCCTATCTCCTTGGTGAAAACCCACTTCTTAGTTTAAGGATTATGATGAGGAAATAGTGTGAGAGGTAATGATGGACTAAGTGATGGATGGTAAGATAAAGATTATGTCTGCTATACGCCGTGGGCCTCACTGTCTTCAATAATTATCAGGTCACAATTTATACAAATACGTCGTTTTAGGCAAGTAAAAGGACTGGGGAAATGTTAATTTGCGGATTCAAAAGCCCAATACTGAGTGCAAGAAATAGATTGCATTCCAACTAAGGTAAGACACGAGGCTTTACTTATTTATGTATTTATTTATTTCTACAGCACGGACAGCCCGCAGGCATCAGGCGCGGACAAAAACACAGAGAAAACCAACAAATTAAAACAAGACAAAGAGTGGGCAATACTAGTATGCACTTGCTGAGAATAGGAACATCCTAAACGTACTGAGAAGTTAACCTAAGAGGTTTGTCTTCAATGCTTTCCTGAAAAGACTCAGGCTGGAAGTCTCTCTGATGGACGGTGGTAAGGAATTCCAGAAAGATGGAGCCAATGCCTGGAAAGATCTGCCTAAACCTCGTGTTCTTTTGATTCTTATTCCCTGTAATAGTGAGAGGGTAGAAGAAGGCAATTCTCTGGCTGGCTTATAGGACATGATCATTTTTTAAGGTACTCAGGTGATTTTCCATAGAGTGAGCAGTGTATTTTGAACTCAATGGGCCTCATTACAAGGCTGGCGGTAGCCGTGCCTCTAGCACAGGCATGGCTGCCGCCGCTATTCATTTTTTTCCGACACCCAGAAAAGGGCAATTCCTGGGTCATTACGACCTTGCCAGACCCGGTAATTGCCCTTTTCTGGGCGTCGGAAAAAATTCTTCCCCATTCCCATTTGAGCACGATATCGCTCAATGGGAATGGGGAAGGTGGTAGCACCGGTACCGTTAGTAGCGGTACCAGTGCTACCATCATGTTCTGCTCACGGGTGCCGGTGCGTCCATCAGATCAGACCGGGTGACTGCAAAGGCACCTGCGGGCAGAACTTCTAGTTTGCCGATACAGTAACAACGGTACCGGCAAGCTTAACGGTAGCATTGTTACTGTACTGGCAAACTCGTAATGAGGCCCAATGCGTTGCTGCACCAGTGCAGCTCTCTCCTAGCGCTCGTGATATGAGCTCTCCTGGGAATGTGGTCATGGCGATACCGACAGCGTCATTTTAAATGGTCCGGCATGTCCTTAGATTAGACTTTGATGCTCAGCACAGCAGGATATTGCAATAGTCTAACCTCAATAAAATCGTGGCGCAGGCGATAGTCACTGAATTCTTTTTGTTGATAAAAGGTCTTATGAATTCATTAATCATTTTAAAGAGTATTCATTCATCAAGGCAGGCTGTCTGACCTCCATGATTTTCATGGTAAATAACAGACCCATCATTTTTGTATGTCTACCGCTGTGAAAAATCGTATAATCCTTTAAAACCAAGGCATGACACATATGTTAATAATTTAATACAACCAAATCTCAGTAATATGATGAAGTCGGTCGTCACATGTTAAACTGATTCTGTTTTAGCTGGGACATGAACTTCTGTTGAGTAGTCATGAAAAATGAAACAACTCATTTGAGTGTCTTGCTAAAAGGAGTGTCCACCCACGAAAGCGTTTTGGGAATTAGGGACATATTGACCAATTTGCTCAGTCTGAGAACCAACTTGAGGATGCTGAAACAGCTCTAATCAGTGCATGGTTTGCCCACAGATACAGCTCAGGGCCAGAGGGTCATGGATTCCACCTAGGCAAAGTCATGACAGCTGTCAGATACGGCTCCAGTAAATTGGCCCCAACCCAAGGCTAAGCTCTGTCTCTGTGGACCCGCCTACTCTGCATGAGGGCCCAGGCCCGAGATTGGTAAAAGCTGTGAACTCTTCGGCATTTCGGCCAGATTATGTCATGTGGCCCATGTGCCAGATATGAGCACAGTCTGTGTTGGCCCTTTGGGCCTGGATGGGTGGTCTCTAGGTCCTGAGTCCTGCCTACACTAGGGAAGGGATAGTCTGCAGACCTGAAATGAGGCCTGTATATCCAGATCAAAACTATAGCGGGCTGCATGCCCAGATTAGTTCTGCTGGCTTTGAGGTATGTCTGAGCCTAGCCTGTGCTGTCTCAGGGCCTGTTTGGGGCTATATGGCCCAGGATACAGGTCTGGCTTGATTCTGCAGACCGAGCATAGGGCCTGTGCATGTCGAACCAGGTTGCATATGGGTCTGTGATTACCTATGGACCCAACTGAGTTAGCTACAGATGTTTCATAGGCCTTTTGAACCTGAGCTGCGTCTGATCAGTGTGTTTTGAAAATCCACAGACATGGCTTGTTGTGCCCAGGGCGCGTATGTACTTCATTTCATGTGAACACAATATGGGGTAGGAGATGCCTGGGGCTTAGCCAAAGCCCATTCCCTTAGCAAAGTGGCTTTATGGTTGATGGCCATGGCCTGGGTGCACACTGGGATTATTGTAGGTAACGGCTACATAGACAACGCCCCTGCCTCGGGCAAGTGTTCTTGGGCATGGCTTGCAGCCATGCCCATTGGTCACATTGGGCATCATGGCAGAGGAGGGGTATTGGTGGAGATCAACTAGGTCCAAGCAGAGAGTGAGAAAACTGGACACTCAGACACATCTATGGTTCAATTTTGACTCCTGATCGACAATCCAATTGGTACTTTTTTGTCCAAGGCAATAAAACAGCCACTAATAAAAGCACCTTCCTACTGCACCAACTAAACCAAAAGCGTATGGAATTCCTCATTGATATTGGCACCACTCTAAGAATCAGATGCGGAAGTGAACACACTGCACTGCACATTTGCCCTGCATAAAAGCAAAATAAACCAAATTATATCCGGATATCTCGGATGCAATGCTCCGTTGTGAATTAATATTTAAGACCTCTCTTCAATAGAAGAACAGCGATGGTGAAGTGGATACATTCGTTCTTAGCAAGGAAGTGGACAGTCACTGAATACTTGTGCAGGTGACACATTTACCAACAATCACTCCCCATCATCATTCATGGCTCTGGTGCAGGCAACAAGGATTCAATTGATACAGTTACCCGTCATGTCATTGAAATACCTTTCAATTTTAAGAAGCAATTCAAAGGTGAAGCACAATGCTTAGTGGACCAAGAACCAGTGGAACCAAGCAGAAGCCCCATGCTGTGGGTGGCACCAATAGCACCTGTACCAATACGGATCAAGGGGAAATATTTGCATGTGTGTAATCATGAATCAGCAGGATACAGCCATGCAAAGAGAAAGCCATGGCATGCGTGTGATAAAAGGCATGGTTCACCTTGTAAATGGCAAAACCATCTTCTCTAAACCCGATTGGAATAAAGTCTATCAGCAACTGAAGTAGTCCTGGCATCCAGGGAATCACCACGTGAGCCACACTCTTGAGTCAACAGAGGCACACACATTGAGTTTTGGTGTTTCCTTAGCTGCTGAAGCCTTCCAAAAAGAAATGTACAATATAGTGTGTCACAAACCTCCCTTCTCAAATTTCAATGATGACTTTGCTGACGTTTGTTGGCTGGACACTACTATTTTTTCGCTATTCAGCGGGTGTGGCTGCAGTGTGGAAGATATGAATTCGACAGTCCTCAAGCGGCCAGAGGGGTTGAATGGCAGATTAGAACATTCTGGTGCTAAATCTGGATTCACTGTCTATTCTAGAAGTGCATCGTTTGTCTTGGAATCCCACCTCTTTGCAGCAGAAGCACTATCAGGGGAAGAGCACGATGAAAGTATAAACTGACCATTAGGGCTGGGTACTCAGTCAACTTAATGAACACAATGCCATTTAGTCACTTGATCTTAAACCCCTCACCATTGTGTGCATCAACGTGTTAGTGCTTAATACAGAAGGTAGAGATCAAAGGAGTACAAGCAATTTGTCACTTTTAATAAAATGTCATCTTGATACTTCAAAATATCTGCTGAGATAATGTCACAAGACAAAGGATAATTGTATTAATATTATTTTGTTTGAATGTTTTTGGCGAATTCAAGCTTTTTGCATACAAATTAATAACAAAGTTACCAAAATATATGTTACTTTAATTAAATATAACACACAATGACATATCCTTTTGGAATTCATCCAAATTAATTTAACAAATCAACATTTACTAATGATTGTCGTCTGGAATAATAAAATAACAAAATAAAGCTAGGAGATAGCTGGACACATCAAATGTTCAATCAGGTGAGGGGAAAGTCTTCTAGGATAATTTTGGTCTTGGTGATTTCCCAGGCATGATGGGCAGCAGCAACAACAACCATGGTTCAGCAGAAAATATCATCGGCCAAAATTGATCCGTTTCATAGCCCCCATAAGCTACACAAAACCTACCCTAACCATTGTCATATTGTGCATTGAACCCTGTACACCCTGTAAGAACATGCCTACAGGACTCCACCTTGGATTTACAAATGCGACACAGTCGCAATTTGCGTGGTTCCTGGTCCACGCTCCATTGATCTTCCGGCAGAATATTCAGACGTACGCACAGAATAAAACGTCCTAATGGTAGACTGCAATACTTCCTGAGGTAACTGCGTGTTTCATACCAATTAAAGCTCTATCTAATATATTCAGCATGGTGCTTACGACTGGAGAGGGCATCGATGGTCATCACCTGATCCCATTTTAGAGATGTTTTCTTAAAGTCCACCAGAAAATTGGTAAACCAATGTCCTCCAAATGCTTAGTAACAACATTAGTCACATACTGGTTAGCCGAGTTAACTGGCTTTTGTGTCCTTTGTGCTTCCAGTAGTGCCAATAAAGTATTTGGGACTGAGCAGGTTTTTGCTCAAAGAATCCTCATTAGGAGCTTGGTAAATTTCAGCTTCCATAATGTGGAGAGCGAAGGTACCCCCAGCTCCAGTCTTAAAGCCTCTACCAAAACAGTTTTCACTAGGCCCAAAAGAGATTTGCAGAGTTTCCCCTCGATCCTATTCAGCCAGGCAGAGGTAACGCCCGGGTCAGCCTCTAGACCATGCAATAGACTTGGGATGGCTGACTTGGTGTAAACCTCCAAGTAACCTTCCACCGATTCACCCCCTACCCTCATAATTAAGTTGTTCAATAGGTGCAATTTACAGAACACTTTCGTAGACACCAACCTCCCATATGCCATTTCAAAAGGGGTCCTTGGGAATGGGCAGCCCAGATATAAATAGGAGCTAACCCTTTCTCAATTGACCCACTGGCCTTTTACCCTTATGCTGAAGCTGTAAAAGACAAAGGATAATGACATCATGGCATGTGACGAGTCACAGAGAAACATTAGACTGCAACATATGCTGACCTACACAGACCACAGCAAGTTATTTGATGGGCAGATGGATCGATTGAAAGACAAACATTGGCAATGCCAACAGTGTGGTCTTCTGTGTAGACATGGACAATTTGTCAGGCACTGCTATAGTGGTATTAACTGGCTATTAATGGTACTCTATGGGAATGGGGACCACGGAAGCACCAGCACCGTTGTTAACAGTGCCAGTGTTTCCATGAGGGCTTTGCCTATCGTGACCGCTGTGCCTGGCAGGGTCAGACCTGTCGGGCAAAGCAGCTCTGACAGGCAGATACGTAGTGTGCCAGTCCGGAAACACTGGTGCCGATAAGCTTACCGGCATCATTGTTTCCGAACCGGCACACTTTAATGAGGTCCATTAACTCTCAGAAGACTGCTTTGAAAAAACACAGGCAGTTCGAGTGCAACGTTTGTTGGTAAGGCTTGATTAAAGCAAGCTCAACGAGTTTCAGGAACTGGGTGGGTATGGGCATAGGGATTAGCATGCCCACGGGCACTCAATGGGTGGGCAAACAACCCCTACAAGCTTTGTTTCCCCACTCCCCTCCCATTTCTTACTATCTGTACTCTAATGCAATATCTTCAGTTTATAGGTGGCGCTAAAGCACCACCTTATATCCCAAACTAAAAATTGAATAAGGGGGCGGGGGTAATCTTTCCTTTGATCCTAGAGAGCTATCAAGTCCTCTGTTTATCTTTATGTGCATCTCTTTGGAGAGCGCCAGGGTGTTTTTGTAGAGATAGACAAAGGGATGAACAGGAAAAGGAGGAGTCATTTCGAGTAAGAAGCCATAGTGTTTGCCTGGCTAGGGCTTGAGAAATACAGAAAGAATTGCAAAGAGTTCTTATGTCAATGTCTTTCTTACCTCACAATCGACATTGGTTTTAAAGTGCTCTACCTGAGATAGGAACATTGATGTGTACTATTGTTTTATGAAAGGGGCCAGTCTGATTTGCAGTTAGAGCACACTTAATTAAATCAGAGTATACAAGCTATTGCATACAGATGTTGACCAGGTCAGTAGTCATATTATATCACGAGAATGTGAGGTGAGTTCCTTTTGTGCAGTGCAAAACTACATGAAACAGACATGTTCAGTGGTGTGTGTGCGTGTTTGATACATTACATATCAGAGATCATATATAAGTTGTACAATCAACAGTAAGATTGTGAGTGGACCAACCATTGATCATTGGTATTATTTCAATCGGAGAAAAACACAAAAACACTACATAACTTTGAAAGAGATTATAACATGCCTAAATGTGTTATTTCCAATTTTTCTGTGGCACTCCAGAGCCACCCTTCCTCTAGAGTATAATTTGTGTTGTGGATTGATTACAATACTTACACTTCCATATGATATTGTTTTGATTTTCGGATACAATTGTTTATCAGAAAAGTTCACATGTGAAATGTGCTTTTCCTTGGTTGGTCTTACCAATACAACCCTAACGTTAAAGTAAGATGTCAAAGAACAGTACTTGTACAAAGGACACACTTGGCAAACAACAGCTTTTTTAAACAGGAGCACTAGATGTATAATAAAAAAATGCATGCCATCAGCAGACCCAATGAAACACTTTGATTATTGCCTGCAAAATCACAAATGACTCCATAGGACGGGGCTGACTTTGTTAACACTTGTTTTTAAAAGTCATAGGGGGTCATTCCAATCTTGGAAGTAAGGTAAAAACCATGCGGGTAATGATTTACCGGCATCGTTTACCGCTACATGCTATTCTGACCCCTCAGACCGCTAATTACGGCACCGTAAACTACAATGACTTAATTATCGGTCTTGGGACTTGCGCGCGCCCCACCATGCCGAAATTAGCAGCATGGCGTAAACCGGAGCTGAACACAAGTAAGGAGCACACCTAAATAACGGCCTCCTTAAGCCCTTAAAGTACCTTACCGGCATGGAGTACATACAGGCATCTCAGAGAAGGAGTAAAGAACCCTGAGCAGTGGTTCCCAGAGCCACAGGTGCACACAATCAGCACAGGTGGAGGCAATGGAGTCTGCCACAGCAGAAAAGGAACTCACCCACACACCACACACCCTCCCACACCAAGATGAGACCAATAGAACCAGCAAGGGCACAACCCCAAATTCTTCAGCAACAACACCAGGCCCCCCCTTTGAGGAGACATAGGGGGAGAAGGAGGGAGAGACATGCCCTGCATGCAGCACCAGTGCAGCCTCCGTCACCACCCAAGCAGCCCCCATGAACACGCAGCATGTCCGGCCACTCAAGGAAAACCCTGAGCAGATAGACACCCCTGACCACCTTTACTGTGACACCGTCACCACCAAATGTGTCCTGAGACATTACGAGATAAGCGAGCAGCATACAAATATACACTGCTATCCTGGCACAAGTGACAGTGTTGCCTGTGCCCCACATCCATGCCACAGGCACCTACCAGCACACAGTGGTGCCCATGCATGGCATGTCACAACCGTCCATTACACGGACACTTACACAAGTGCTGTTTCACCTCCCCAAGCACACAAGGGCCTACTAATCTCCAACATGGACCACCCAGGAGATACACAACAGTAAAGTTGGTCCTCCTGCATATGGAGGCATCCCAAATGACATTGGTGCCCCTGACAGCACCCACGTGTCGTAGGTGGACCAGCATGGCATGCAGGTGGCGGATAGCAACTGCAAACAATACCACTCCCCCTACGTGCAGATGGAATGCAACGCAACCAAGAACATCACACATGGGTGGGCCCGACATCAAAGAACAACTCATGACTCAATGGGCCAGCAGTTCACCACGCTACCGTGCCACATGGTGCGACATGCAGGATGACGTGCCTGGCTGCCTGTTGAGTCGTCTGACTGTGTCATGCTAGTGCATTGGTGCCATGAGGTGGGTGCCTGCATGAACCAACTGGGTCGAAATGATGAAGCCATCATACTATGTTCACCCCACCAACCAACCTGCCACAGAACCAGTGCAACGGCACATGAGAAAAGATTCCCACATCAATGGAATAAGGCACTCACAATACACTACATCTCCTCCATCTGACAAGGGCAAATCCCACTACACTTGCACCACTCATTGGCGGCCACCACAACCGTAAACGCATATAGGAAGACGCACTACATATGCACAATGTGGCTGCCCCCAGCATGGCACCACATCGGAGACCCATCCCTGGGAGTGGATTGAACTGAGGGCAGCAGGGATACCACACCACCTCACCAGCATGGCACACCCATAGGAGTGTTGGAATTCACCATAGTATGTATCAGAGCAGGATGATGACCATGAGCCACTGACTACATCTATCACACCCAAATACGAATCTACACAGTACACAGCACCACATGGATCTAACATCAGGACAGCTTCATGCATCAACGAAGCATGTACCACGAGATGCCCATGCCATTGTTCATGGACCATCTTGTAGGCGCAACCCCCCACAGCATTCCATTGTATTGGACACATATTGTGGCCATCAATGGGCAAAATGCATCCATCGACATGTGCATATGGCCATCAGTGAAACCCTGCCATGTCAGCCAAGTTCAGTTCTCCACCATGACAGTTCAAACACTCACCTTATTTGGCTAGACATGCAGCTGTTGGTGGCTGTCCCTTGACACCATGGTACATGACCCCTGTCAGTAACCCACAGAACAGGCCCAGGGAGCACTAAAACACTGGCCATACCCGTGCATGCATGTAGATGAAGCAGTCACCTGGCTTGCGTAAGGCACATATAAGTTGGCGAAGCAGGACTGGTGGGGGACCCATCTACTGCTATCTGGTGTCCAAAATCCCCATGTCATATGTGTAGCTGAACAAAATGTGCATCCCTAGAAATGCGTCTCTGTCACCTGACATGGGACTGCTACTACCACATGACGATGTGGTGAAGGTGGAGGAGGAAGTGGCAAGAAAGCATCATGGAGGCAGTGCACTTGAGGGACATGTCATGCGCCAAACAAAGAGTGGACAGGATATCCAGAACACAAGTCAGCAGAGGGTGGCATTACATGGGCACACAGGGCACTGGATGTGTGTATACTTGTACACCATGCACTGTCAGACGTCAGTATACACATGCTCAATCATGAATGTCCACAACGGTTAAACTTTGCAACACCAATAGTGTATTGTGAAAAAGGAATAAGTGTGAACATTATCTGCAGCCACCCCCCACGCCCCAACTCCACAACAAACCACCACCCACCTGCCCCCCAACTCCACAACAAACCCTCACCCCCAACCACCCTCCCCCGCAACTCCACAACAAACCCCCACCCCCCACCCCCTTGCCCCCAACTCCACAGCAGTGGTCCCATGTAGGACGTAAAGGCCACATGTGGCAGCAATGACTATTGTTTCTTGCTCCCATGGCCCGGGGAGGCATGTCCCTGCGCCGCATGGAACGCAGAGTGCGTCTTCCTGGCCTGGGTGGTGTGGCCTCACTGGAGGCGGGCGTGTCCGCCTGCTGTGGCTGGGGATTAGATTGGGCTGCCTCAAGGGCATTGGCTATGCGGCCAAGGATGTGACACAGATGGGTTGTGCTATCAGTGACAGTCTCACACAACCGGTTGGTGCTGTTGGTGAGTGTCTGCCGCATTTCCCTTAGTTCATTATGCCATTCAACCCTGGCCTGGCAGTTGTCCTCCATGAACTCCGTTATGAGATCTGCAAGCTGATTTGCTCGACGTGTGCCGAATGATGGAAATCCATCGCTGAAACTACTTGCCCCTGCATGCTCGGGCGAGGGCTGTACCGGTGGACTTGGGCCACCATCATCATACCCCTGCGTGTCTATTTGAGGACTACGGGCAGGTGTTTGTGCATCTCCACAGTCACTACATGAGGCCAGGGGGACAATGCAGGGCTCCGGGGTGTGGACTGTGTGTTGGCCCTCCTCCTCGGACGCCCCACAGATGGGTGACGGGCTGTCCACATACTCATCAGGGCCGGTAGCAGCAACCTCCCCAGAGATGCTCGACTGTGCTGATGTTGGGGTTGGCATTGTGGCAGGCGCCAATGCTGGGATGGATTGTGGTGGTACAGCATCCATTGACCTTTCCGGAGCCGGGGGGCTGTTATTTTTGGTGCAGGAATTCGCCTGACCTTGCCACTATCCATGGAGATGCTTGGCCGGCTTGAATGTGGCTCAGCGCTGTCGTGATCAGTGCCTGTGGGGGTAGAAGAGAGGGACAACATGAGTGATTGTATGATGTCCTATTTGCATACATGGCTGCATTCACATTTCAGTCAATTGCGGTTTGTGGCCTTTTGGGTGTAGCAACGGCAGTGGTACATGTGCATGAGTATGTCATATACGCATGTTTGGGAGTGACTCATCGTGGCCTGGTTATGTGCAGTTTGGCAGGCACAATGCCGAGCCGGCTGCACAGTGTGCATGATGGGATGTGCAAGTTAATGCACTATGGTTGATGTGGGTTATGTACTCGCACTTGGCCCTTGATTGCGTGGCACTTGCCTCTGCATTAGTTGGATGGGGGGATGAGCTGGATGGGGGGAGGGCAACATGAGAAGGTGCCTTCGATGGCCCTTGGGGCAGTTTTAATCATGCAATGGACATTGGCAGTGTACACTGTGGACACTCACCTCCTTCGGCAGACGACGTTGCCCCGCACTCCATGTCGCCCACGCCCTCTATAGATTCTGTGCCAATCAGAGCCGCACATGTCTCCTCCCACGGCTCTAGTTGCACAGAGGTACTTGGACCGCCTCCCGTCTGCATGGCCTGACTCCGGTTGCTGGAGAGGAGGACCCGCACCCGCATGTCATCCCACCGCTTGCAGCAGTCCCTGGGGAAGCAGGGGGTGGTGCCTACAGCGCTCACCCTCTGGGCAAGTTGAGCCCAGATGTTCTTTTTGCGGATGATAGACTCCCTCCACATGTCGGGGCTGAAAACAACATCTGCATGCTCAGCCAGGTAGTCCACCATGGCCTGGAGTTCCTCAGGGCTTTCTTGCGGAGGCGGTCCGCAGCCTTCTTTGGAGCTTTCGGCATGTTCGTAGTCGTCTCGGCCTTTTACCAACTTCATTTTGCTCCCAAGGGTGCTGGCTGATGAGGATGGCAATGGATTGTGTTTTTAAAGATGGCCACCGCCCTCTTTCCCTTTCCTGTGCGATGACATAATTTCTGGTTCCTTTTTTTTTCGGTGACCAAAATTTACGGTATCCGTAATTTATGGTCGCCGTTATGTACAGACGCTACTGCTTCCAAGGCGGTGTTGTTATTTACGTGTCGCAGCATGCCGGTAGGGGGTTTGCGGGACGTTTAGCGGCATGCCGCTCGGTACTTTTCCGGCATGGCGAAAAGCACCTGTCCGCGAGGTCGGAATGGGCTGCAATTAGCTGTCTCACGCCAGGGCGGTGTTGTACTTTACGCCATGATGGAAAATACTGGTACTTACCTCCTATCTCGGAATGAGGGCCATAATATTTGTAACACCTGATGATGCTTCAAAAACACAGCAGGGAAAGCATGCTTACAGGGCACCATGTTCTCATGTAGTTTTGGAAGTTGGTGAGTGCCATGCAGTTTGTCGGAGAAGCATATGCATCTGTGTGGTTTGGAATGTAGGATCTGCATTTTTCTTCGGGATGTGATGTGTGTCTAAATGGGGGAAACAGCTCAAGTGCATTCAGAATCCTCCTTGACCAAAAACATACACATACAAAATGCACCCATTGCTAGAATGGATTTCTGAATTCTGGCCTGGTGGACACCATTGTTAGATGAACAGGGGACACTTCTGGGCAGATAACCAGGCCAATTCACGGGAGCTTGGAGAGCAGTCAAGGCTAAATCTCAGGAGAAGTGAGGATGATTAGGGCTCTCTCATGAGCATACACAGTGAATCACCAAGGATTACAATTAGACAGTAGTATACGAAAACATACTATTTATTATACGCCCAATAACAACACAGATGGATATGGAAATGCAATATTAAAATACCACACAAGCAACACACTATGTAACATATGTATACACTCACTGGAGTAAGTGCGGGAAAATTAGTAATGCCACCAATACTGCAAAGGAAAAGGGTTAGTATCTTTTATACCACCAATAGTATTCAGAGATGACAACCCTAACATTATAGGTTCAGCCCTAAAATGAATGGAGCCTTATGGGCATGTATGATGCACGCATAAAAGCACCTGTTGTAGTACTTCTTAGGGAGCTAGAATAAGTTAGGGGGAGAATTATGAGGGGGTGAAATGGGTTCCAAGAGTCAGGAGAGGATCTGCGATGATGAACAAAGCTGTTCCCAACTTTCTGAGGGCTTACAAAGCAAATACTACCAAAGCCAGAGAGAAGGCCAAAATAGCCTTCAATTCATCAATGCGTTTGGATGAACAAAGGGCCACTGGTAAGTGACTTCACTACTCACTGCCCTAAGCTTGGTTTTGGTCAAGACTTGGCAGGTATAGACGTGGTCAACAGAGGTTCAATTTCCTCCCCTTAGTTTGGCTTCCAGATACACAGGTGCTGCGGGTGCATACACAGGTCTGGTTTGGAAAAGGATCTGTAACTCTTGATTCAGATTAAGAACAAAGAAAATGCTGATGCAGCAGGTCTCAGGGTAGAGGAAGTAACATGGGAAAACCACTTTCATCGACCGTTACTGTTGCACAGTGACACACAGGCAACCTACTCTCTTGTGTCCCAAAGGTGCTGGGATGATCTAATTTGGCAGAAGGGTTCTTTTTTTGGAGGCTGAGATTTCCCAAAGTCTTGTGTCAAAACTCAAAATGGTGACGCTCTTGCATGGCAACCAATGATTAAATTGGACCTCTGAACAGGCTCACTTGCAGTGTTACCAGGAGACTTTGAGAGTGATTGATCCCACCACTTCAAGGATTCAAAGCACCTTCACAGGTCTTCTGATGACAAGCGCAAAGCAGGGCTCCACCAGGACAACAATGGAACTCAGGTGGCGGCGCAGTTCAGTGCGTCCCAGTACCATCCTTTATTCAGATTAGCTCTTCAGGATGCTTGGTTCCATCTGCAGGCCGGTTCTGACCTGTTGCTGATCTGCTGGAATTAATGCAGGACCCCTCCTCATATACAGAGTCAGGTGAGTGCTCACACCCAGCCCGCCAATGGGAAGATCTTCTCCATGCATGCACATCAGCAGTTGTCCAATTGTGGACCACTGTGGTTCTCATGTTCTTGTACACACCAGACACTCTGGCACCAGTAGTGTGTGTTGGGTCCAGACAGTCCCAGTCCACTTTCTGGGCCCTTACACACAAGAAACAACTTTTGTTGGCAACTGCATTTCCAAATAAGGAAGCCCTGTCCTTGGAAGGGCAGGGGGAAGGCCAAGGGACAAAATGGTGAAAGGAGCAGACAAAAGACCTTGTGGCTCAACCATGTTAGACACTAGCCACAGTCATGAGCCAAATGTGGTAGACATGGTATGGCTTGGTAAAATGTTACACAAATATGCTGCACTTTTTCCCTACTTACGGAGCCCTCCAGCCTCTTTTCCTTTGCAGATGGGGAGCAGGTGCAAGTGGATCCAGGTCACCCGGTTACGCCCCACCCACCTGGTGCCTTCCTGGTTGCCGCTCTTTTTTCCCATTTAACAAGCACCACCCACCTGGTGACTTCCTGGTTGCTGCTCCTTTTCCCTACTTATGGAGCCCTCCAGCCTCTTTTCCTTTGCAGGTGGAGAGCAGGTGCAAGTGGATCTATGCCACCTGGCCAAAACACAATCCACCATTTTAGCCCTGACTCTTCCTTCCTGCTCTCAACTCTTAGATCAAGGGCATCTCTCGCCCGGGCGTCCAAAGTGAAGGGCAGATGAAGAAAAGTGCAATTCCTGTTTGAACCTGTTCAAACCAGGAGGATCCAGGGCCCAAACCCCTGCTTGGACAGCAGGTAAGCATGCACCAATATGTGTTTACTCCCTCTCTCCCCACAGGCGATCCCCACCCCTCTGGTCACCCTATGATGTTCCCTTGTGCCCCTCCCTTCTCGCACACATGTGTTGCCTGTTTTGCTTTATTCTTCTACCCTGCTCACTATGCCAGTCTGTCCTGCTACATTCTGGTTTCACCATCACCGTCTTGCGGCCAATGCTGGATTTGACTTCCTTGATTCACGATGAGTCACCCTTTCTCATGGTGGCTCTGAATCATGTTGTTCCCATCTTGATCTTGTATCCAGGCTTGCAACATTATGTGTTACTAATGACTTCTGCAATTGTATTCAATCTCCACTCTTTGTTCTCTACTCTTTTTGACTGCTTACTCTCTGTTCTCTCTCTCCTAATTGTCCCTGGACCTAGTATGATAACAACCTCACCTTTTTCCTCCCGCCCCCCCCTTAGTTGCTCCCCACCCCAGCCAGCACTATCTGAAATGTCGCCGGGCCTAATATGATAGTCACTTGTTTTGTTTTCTCCACTCCCTTTCTGCACCCCTCTCTCTCACCTTTTGCTTTCTCCAGCTCTACCAGAAATGTCGTCAGGCCTAGTACGGTGGTCGCCTGTCTGGTTCCATTTCCTTCCTACTCTCCCCCTCCCTTCCTTATCTATGTCTTAGCACTTGCACTATCTGAAATGTCGTCAGGCCGAGCACGATAGTTCACTTCACATTTTTACTGTTCATGGCCTGTAAGAATGTCATTGTATTTCCCTTGTTCCCTCCTTTGCCTTTAAGCGCTTTGAAACACATTGTATATAGGCGCTGTATAAATAAACAATCATATCATATCATATCATATCATAGCATATCATATCAAATGCAAGACACCAGTTCCTACTGATTCTGAATCTATCCTCTCATCATATCCCACACCAACCCTTCTACCCCCTTTTTTTGCAGAGCCATCCAAGCACCTGGAGACTGCCCCTGGGTGGTATCGGTGCACAGTACAAATCAACATAATATAACATAACAATCAATATATAAGTAAATGTATCAATGTGTATTTATTCTGGCCAAGTTCTAACACCTATCAAATCGCCAAGCCACATAAGGCCAATAGATGCCCTAATGTATTTCCTGGAGAATGGCATGAGCTTCTGGGCAAATGGTGGTACATTTTGGAGATGTGAGCATATGTAGGCATTTGATATAAATCCCGTTGCATGGTATGAGTACCTGCATATATGACATAAACAACTGTGAACTGTTCAGGAACATCTTATTACAGTGTCTGGCCAATGCTGTAAGTACCAGGGAATAGAAAGCAATACCTGTTTGAGTGATATATGAGTCAATTTCTGGCATAGCATGAAGATGGAGGCTTATGCTGACAAATACTAGCAAGCAGCATGCTTATTTGCTGCATGATGTTGGTACCAAATGAATGGCATTTCTAGTCAATAATGTACAGGTTTCAATATATATACAATACCTTGCAATTAATGGAGTACGTCAGCATATGATGGCAGTACCTGGTGAATGGAGATAGTACCTAGGCATATGGTTTAATTACTTGCTACACAATGTGACTATTGGAGAGTGCTGGGACATTACCAAGAAAATGGTCAACACCTGAGACTAGGGTTGAAAGAGGGCAGGTATCAGTTAGACATTCATATAAATTGAAACAGCATCATTGCATGTCTAAAATCTAAGGATGTGCCCTTTGAATCAATAAAGGTTAAAGGGACCTATTGAATGAATAGTTTGAAAGTAGTAGATTTATAATATAGTTTATAGAAGACTGTGACCACATTTGCAACATACTGTGTCTTTATTAATAGACATTAGGCTGAAACATGTTTGGGGATACTTGTGGTCTCCTGCAGAAGGGATGTGACCTAGCAGTTTGCGCTGGACTGCCCCTTCGGGGGTGGGACTAAGCCTAATTTGCATATGGTCTTTTCCCTTTCTGTAATGGTTTGGCAGGTCGAAAACGATGGTCTGGAGGGATGCCAAGGACAATTGCCAGAGGTTTACGATTCATTCTAAACCTTCAAGCGGTCAACACTTTGGGACAGGAATGCTCATATGTGGGTCTTCTGCATGCTGGGCCTAGAGGCCCAAGCTACTCCTCGCTGATGACTTCCAATGAGGCTGACACTTATCTGCGGATGGTTGTGGTCTTGTGCAGAAGGGATGTGACCTAGCATTTCAGGCTGGACTGCCCCACTGGGGTTGGGACCAAGCCGGATTTCCATATGGTCTTTCCCCTTTCTGTAATGGTTTGTCAGGTGAAGAATGATTGTATGGAGAATTTCCCAAAGCAATTGCAAGAGGTTTACAATGTATTCTAAACCTTCCAGCCATCCAGGTCCTGTGCATGCTGGGCCTAGAGACGCAAACTACTCCTCATTGATGACACCCAATGACGCTGAAGTATATGTGGGGATGCTTGTGGTCTCCTGCAGAAGGAATGTGACTTAGAAATTTGGCCTCGATTGCCCCTTTGTGGGTGGGACCAAGCCTGATTTGCATACGATCTTTCTCCTTACTCCTTTCCACTTGGAAGGCGAAGGACACTGGTCTGGAGGGATGTCCAGAGAAATTGCTAGAGTTTAAGATTAATTTTAAACCTTCCAAGCATCACCCTTTTGTTTTTGCTTTACTAATAGAACTGACAACATAATGATTAAAAAGCATACTATTGAAAAAATAAAACTTATATTTCAATTTATTAGAATTCAAACACTATGAATGAATGCATATTATTAGAATGCTGCTATTTTTTTTAATTTTCTACAAACTATTATATGTGTTTAAACTGTTGCAATATGATTTTAGTAATCAAGGCAACCATTATTGACAACTATTTTTTTTCACCCCTGTTCTATTTCGAATCCCATTGTAGAATCAGAAACGTGCAATTTTCAAAGTTGGTAAAATGCCCTTAAATAAAAGTCAGCAGTCTCCAGAATTGTTTTGTTATGCAAAATATGTTTTCTTCAGACTTACATTTTTCCTCTTAATCTTGTAAATCTGCTGTCTTTGGGTGTATTGTGGCATTTATGACTTTTTATGGAGTTAATTGAACTTAAGGGAGAAGTATTCTGCCCCTGAAGCCCCTTCCCAGCTCAAAACAAAGGCAGTTCCTGCTACAGAGCTATGTGCTCTGACAAAGGAGAATAAAGACAATGCTGTTCAGCTGCAGTAGCTTCAGTTTCAGTTACATCAAAGAAACATAGACACCAGTATCTGATTTATTGAAGATCATCTGGGGAAGGGAGCACTACCGGACACAATGCAAAACTAACTAAAAGCAAAGTGAACACTGCAGTTAAAAGAGAATATGACACAAATGAAATGGTCAAGACAGCCAAGCCTGAAACATCTTCAATAACTAAAACAATACAAGTCTTGAATAATTATTTAAGTATTAGCTCACATTCCTTCACGATCCTACAACAATATTTCTAAGCATTGTAATTTGGCACCACTGCTTTAAAAAAAGGGTCTAGCAAATGTGTCTTCCATGAAAAACTCAAATTATGTACTTGTATCACCACATTCAATTACAGCTGAATTCTGACATGCCACTCTTTCAAACTATTAAATATGTTATGCTAATGTAATTTCTTCTGGCTTTTAATTTGCAACTATAGTTGGGATTACTTCAGCGATGTTGCAGAACAAACACACATTTGTGCACTGGGCATCCAGTGTTTCTTCTGAGATCACGATTTTCAGACTGTGAACAACCCCGATGTGCTGCAGTAAAATGCTCTGATATACTGTTGCTGTTCTGACATCTGCCACGCAATTGGACTATGCTATGTATTCGCTTTCAGAAATGTGTGCAAATGCTATGGCATTTTGAAAACGTTCCACTCAAATGTTCTCAGATTGATTCTGTGTGTGTCCTTTATATTAACCCACTGGGTCCAGGTATGATAATCTGCTGAACACTTTTACTACTGGGAATAAACTATTTTGGAGAATATGTTACTGCCTCTGCAATGAAGGTGCTGATACAGTGCATTACAGCGGGGCACGTTTACCATCTGCTGGAATAACGGGGATGGGAGGAGGCACCTCCGGTATGGGACAGGGCCTCACTGACAGCTGTAATACGTGTACCTAGAGCACACACACAGCTTGAGAAGCCAGCGGTTGGGGGTGGGGCTAAGGTGCTCAAGGAAGCCACAGCTTTACATGATAACTGTGATGGCATATACGTGTAGGGTGCTGCTGCACAGTCTGAATCTGGTGAAAGCGACAGATGAGTAACTACATGGGAAGGACCTAGATGAGCCCAGCATGGTAGACCACATAGAAAGTCACATAGATACATCACGGCAGTGGGGTGGTGGAAGACTCATTCAGGCTGGCCGTCCCCGGGAGACAACAGTCACTGGGAACTGAGCCAAATGACACACACACGGTCGGTGAGCCTGTCACATAGGTGCTTGCAGAGACCAGGGGAAGTAAATCCACAAAGATATGGTTGGGGAGGCACATACTCGCAGCACAATTAGCTGTTTCAAATCGCCCTTTGGCAGGTGGGTCTGGGAAAAGGATGCAGGATGAAGGGGTGGTCCTGGAAGAGCCAATCAGAAGGTGAGTTTTGGTGTCCCTGGAAGGAGACAAGTATACTGTGTCCTTGATGATGTCTACGAGGCCCCTCCTTGGTCGGATGCAGTGAGAATGTCTGCCTTGCCACCAGCTCAGGGTGTCTTGTTTTATTCCTATGTGTGCTGACCAATGGAAGATTAATAAAGTTCCGGTGGTCAGCATGATTATGTAGTGTTTAATACCAATTTATTCATGTGGTGAAGCAGGAAGGAATGTGGCGCCACAAGGGGATTTGATGAACCAGGGGATGGCAGGTCTGTTTGCTTCAATCATGTTTAACTAACCAATGTCTAGCTATAGGGAACTGGTGTAACCCCACCAATCAGCTTCGTGGGACACTCAATACAATTGTAACACTAATTGCAACCATATTCTCACTATGCAAATATAGTACTCACTGTAGAAAATATCTGGCCGCAGTGAGCGGTTTTGTCAGCTCTCATCAACCAGTTCTGTTCCACTGTGCTGTTTGATTTGTGCTTGCCCAGCTGTAATAAACAGCGCTACTTCTTGCCTGGTGTACACTCCTTTTTGGATAACTTCTGGTAAATTGCTGATTACATGCTTGTATAGGATTTATGATACACCTCCAAAATAAATGTAATCTATGCAATTCTAATGACATCATATAGTTCTGCTGCTGCTTGATTAACCACCCATAATGTACTCCTTCATTCTTCTGCTGTTCTAAATGTATTGTGTGATACATCTGTGTGTATTTTTGGCAAGGGACCTTGGAATAAATTGTACAGAGTTTTTTTTTACCCTTCTTCTTTTCCTTTTTTTTTTAGTAGCACACAAAAACTATAATTATCCAGGGTTGTTTATGTTGTGTCAACGGTTAACCAAAGAAATATGGGCCTGGAGAGACAAAACACCTACCCTAAGCCAATTTGGCCCTGTTCGGGCATGGAGTGAATGAAACCCCATCCCACTTCTCCGTTTGTCCTATTCAAACATTCTCCTTCACTGGTCTGCTTGGATTCCACTAGGAAGCCACCTTAGTGCCAGTTGGCACTCATGTTGTATTCTATTTCCTTCTTTTTCAAATTGTTCCTGACAACTTGGTCACCTTGGCAGTTAAGGCAAGGCTTGACTATGGGAGTATCTCCCTGCTATGGCCCTGCTTCTCCACCGCAACCACGGGCTGTACCTTCATCCAGTCCACCCGATATAGGGTCCTGCGGTCATTTAATTGTGCTGTCATGCTCATTTTCATATTTCTCCTTGGGTGTCCGAGCCCTGGGTGTCCACATTAAGGGGCATTGCTTTTAAGGGCCTTACTCTCTTCTGTTTGTTCCTGTTTGAGACAGGCAAGACTGTTATACACTGGATTTCCATCTGCTGCCCTTAATCTTCTATCATGCCGCACACCTTCAGCGTACTCTCACCTGCTTCTCGCCGCTTCATACACAGACAGTGTCTCTCCTTTGTAACCTCCCTTTTGATCAGTAGTGTTCTGTTATTCCCTGCCACCTTACCATATGCACAACCATACTCTCTCATAACCACAACTGCAACCCTGCTAACCTCTTATCTATTTCTTTCACTTCTCCAGTCCTTCCTTCCATTTCTGTCAGCTTACTAAACCCCCATCTATTTTCAAATCTCACCTAATTCTTGATACTTTCCTCAGTCTAGATTTGCTCAGCAAAGACCTGCATAACTCCTTCTGATAGACTCACTCCAAACTTTTATTAACATATCTTCTACCTGTTTACCCATGCCACCAGTTCTACCCGAAAAGGATTGGGCACTGTGCTCATGTTCCTCTATTCTTTCGCTGCTGCTCATTCACCTCCTCCACTCACAAACTCTTCCTTTGAATATCACTTTTCTCAGATTACTTCTTCTTTCCACCTAGCTTTCCTAATTGTCTACTTTGTGTGTTGACCTTGACTCTCTTCTTTCTTCACTTATTCACCAAGGCTCCCAGTTTTTTAGGGGCCTTCAACCTCCTTCTTTTTAGTACTCACTCATCCTCCCCCTTCCTCCTCTTTGCCTCGCTTATCACATTCTGCAATATTCTTCACCCCCTCCCATGTCCAGGTTCCTCATTTGATCTCATATTTTATTCTCACTCTTCTAATTCCCCTATTACAATGTATCCCTTCTTCTCCTCAGATCATTCTCTTCTCTACTTCCACTGCTCTCTCGCTTCCCTCTCTATCTATTACTTCCCCTAACTATTTCTGCTGTTCTCCTCCTCAACTCACTGCACTTTGTCCTCTTGGTTACCTCCACTCTTTCCCCTCTTGCACGCTTCTCCCAATTCTCTGCTATTTTGGCTTAAACTCTAAACTCTGCTGGCACCTCTACCTTAGACCTATTCTACCCTCCTCAGTCCTTCCATGCTTTGCACAAATCGCCTCAATCATGGTTCTCACCTGATCTCCTCTTACCACACTTCCGTGTGCTGAAAGACTCTGGAAAAAGATCTCACTCTATTGCCGATCTTCACTCACTCTCTTCACTACAATCTATCTATGACTCTTCTCTGCTAACTGCTACGAAACAATACTTTTCTGAACACATTTGTTCTCTCTCTATCTCCCCATCATTTCAACCTATTCCAGATCTTGAATTGTAGTCTGTGTCCACCCATGCCTGACCCATGCCTGCAATCTTACCGTACGGCAGCAGATTTTGCTAACTTCTTTATAGATAAATTCCTTCTTTTGCATCCAACACACAATCCACACCCTCTCCTACTCCCACCTCTCTGTCTCTTTCCTCCCCATTCACTTCTTCTTTTTCCTCTTTCTCCCTTCTTTCTAACTCTGATGCTGCCTAGATTTTATTTGTACACCCATTGCACTGCTTTTCCACTCCAACCGCTACCTTCTTTCCTTATTTGAAATTCTAGCCTTCTGATCTTCCTTTCTTTACTACTGTTCTTAAAATCTCCCTTTCATCTTCTTGCTTCCCATCCTAATCCGAGCACACAGCCATTATACCTACTCTTAAAAAACCTTCCATCAACCCCTCATGTCTTGCTAATTTTGAACCCATTTCCCTTCTTCCCTTTCTCTCTAAAACGTTTGAATGCATTGCCTAAACCAGCTTCATCCTTATCTTCATTTCAATGGTTTGCTTCCACTCTATCAATTTCACCCTTTTCTTTCTATAGAAACTACCCTTCTCTCTGTATCTAACTCTTTGCTCTCAACTCGCTATTCCAAGCAATCCTCCATCATAATTCTTCTTGACCTCTTGCCAGCTTTTGACACTGCTGAGCACCATCTTCCAGTCTCCTCCCTCTCTTCTGTAGGTCTTTTAGGTTCTGTTGTCAACTGCTTTAATTTCTAACTTTCAGATCGCTCCTTCTCAGTTACCTCGGCTAATACAATGTCCTCCTCCTTTCAACTACAGTATGGTGTCCCACAAGATTCGGTCCTTATCCCCCTTTGTTCTTCACTCGATACCTCCTTGCTTGCTGATATCCTCAACTCCTTTGGTCTTTCCTCCCATTTCTATGATGACAATTCCCAGATCGTACTACCTTTTTCCTATTGCTCTGACACCATCCATGCTAAGATCTCGCTTTCATCTTCATGCTTCCCATCCTAATCCAAGCACACAGTCATTATGCCTACTCCCTTTCTGTCCAATCTTGGATGCATTCCTGCTTCCTGAACCTCAACTTATACTGAAATTCTCTATTTTCCCTCTGCTACAATTCCTTCTCTTCTTTCCTCTTCTCACATGTTTCCCCCCATTATTCCCATCTCTCTGCACGCCGGTGATCTTGGTGTTACCTTCGATTTTGCTCTCGTTTCGGTCTACATCTCTAATATTGATTGCTCCTGTTGTTTTTCTCTTTGCAACATTCAGAAATCTCGTCCCTTTCTTATTTTCAGCTCCAGTAAACTTCTCAGCTTTACTTTAGTTTTTTCACATGTCGATTACTGTTCTTCTCTTTTGATAGTCTTCCTCCCCCTAGACTATCTCAACTTTGCTCCATTTTCAGGTCTTCTGTTCACACCCACTTTCTTATCTCTTCCTGCTCTCCCATTTTTACTTCCCATTAATCTATTTCTTGGCTCTCCTTTTAATTTCTTATGCATTGTCTATGAAGCTACACATAAACTTTCCCCTCCTTACCTCTCCTCTTTAATCTCATTCAATGTTCATATTTGATCTTAAAATTCTCAGTCTCTGTTCCTCTTATCTGTCTCTAAACCTCCATGCACGCAATCCTGCTTCTGCTCCTTCTCCTTACTTCCTCCCAAACACTGAAACTCCCTACCTCTTTCCATTTGCTCCTCCTCCGCTCTGTCCATCTTCTGTTTCTCTCGCAAATCTCCTACTTTCTTCTCAAATGTAAAATGTGTTCTCGTTTGTGGTTTCTGTATTGCTCTTACATAATTGTGTACTGTTTTATTATTGTACATCGCTTTGGCAAAAGCACTTTACAAATTAATACATTGCAATAAATTACAATAGCATGCTTTGGCCAGTTCTGGTTTGGTCCATGGACAGCCTCCTCCTTTTGAATAATGGTCTTAACTTGCTCTCTGACCTAACTATTAATGCACTACATGTTTACAGCAATGTTGATGCTAATCATGCTGTTCCTTCTAAATCGCTTGTACCTAACATAAATAAAACTGAAAAAAAACATTCACACCTTCTTCAAAATATTGACATTTCACTGTGCATTCATCAACATGCTTTCAACTGTGCACAACACATGTTTCTTTAAAATCTTAAAAAGAAATTAAGAGACATTCTCATATTCACAGAAACATGGCTCACTGAGGATAATCTACCCAGTTTCACCCATTTAGTGCCTGAAAAGTATTCCATATAAAGGTTCCACTGAAACTCTCAAAGTTTTGGAGGGCTGGAAGTGATCCTTAGAAAAACAATCATCATTATTGTATGCTTTTTGCCATCAGAGATACAGACCAAAGAAGCAATACTTTTAAATATCTCTGGAAACAATCAGTCTACTCAAAAAAAGGTTGCCTCAGCTATTAATTCTGGGTGACTTTAAATTATGTCTGGACCGCCCTGAGAAAGTTGATATTTCATCATTTTGTGACCTTACGTCAGTTCATGACTTTCATCCCTAATAAATTGCCATTAACATTCCAAAAGCCATAGTTTCGGCCCAGTGCTTTGTAGAAGCGTGCACTTGCAGCATGTCACAATGACTGCTGTTGCCTGGTCAGACTATGTTTTATAGGATAGTCTTAGTATTATCTCTGCTCGCCACAGAAATAATGCCTCAATAAATCATCCATCCATGTTCAAGACTATGAAAACAATTATTTCTATCACCCTTGGGCAATTTACGGATAGCATCCTGTCATGAACTTTGGAGTAAAGGATAATGGCCTAAAGTAAACTGATGACAGAAAGCTTCCATAAAGAGCAAAAGAGGCATTGCCCGAAATAGTTTGCTTTGTGTGGGTTGCAGTTTCTTCACTGACCTGTAAAAAGAATGCCATTGAAATATTGTGAAAGTGACTTTCGGATTGTAATCTTTTCCGGTGCCTGATTTCACCTTTATAGTTATATTTAATAGTGTAGATTATATATGCTCTTTCAGCCACTGCTTGATAGTTCAGAAGTAAAAGGCTGAGAACCAAACATGAACTATGTCCCAAAACATTTGTGTGCATTTACTTCCCAGAAGAATACAATAGGCTCAGAATGTTTGTTTAAGAACATGACACAGATGCAGGAAAGTCTGCGATTCCATCACCAGTGTGATGTTCCTAGATTCCCAGTATTAACAGATAATCCCTTTGTGTTACGAATATTTGGTGTAGAGGAAATGTATTTGCAGTTTGAATACACCTAAATGCACTTAGCATGTGAAACCTCACTTAATTCACCCTATGAAATCCCTGGCACTTGCCTTTCAGGCCTCTGCTTAGAACTAGCCCAACCCTGTGGCCCTCTCCCTCTCTTCCTTCACCCCCCCCCTTTCGCCTGCACTCTCTCCTCTTTATCCTGCACTTCCCTTCCCACATTAGCACTTCACACTCCCCCTTCCATGCACTTCTTGTTGCTGCACTTGCATGATTCGAATGTCACAAGACCTAGTAGGGCTGTTATTGTTATTTTTCTCCCTTTTCCGACCCCCCTTTATTTGTCCTGTCAAGCCTTGGCACAACATTTGTTGTGTAGGTGCCTTACAAATGTCCAATAAAAAAATACAAATACATGTGAATTGTATTCAATGACCATCTTTAGTATGTGTTTTGGAGTACAAAATGATATGCAGCCATATGTGGTATACTGGGTCCTGAGTACTAAGAACAGAGCATATACATTACACCTGGGCTGCAAAGAAATCTCTTTGTATTTTTAATGACTGTATTCGCAGATCTTTCATATTTTGCAAAGTAGGATGAGAGGTAAAGTCATGCAGTAACCAGTATTTAAAGTTCCATGTTATTCTGCCTTTCATGTAATTAGCTTTAAAGCACACTGAATGTAAAACTATAAGTTATCATTGCCCATACATATTTCTATTGCTTAAGAGGAGTTTGGAACTGTTAGAGTGCATCTTCAAACTCTTTGAATATCCATAATACCAGGCCTAACCCAGCACAGCAATTTTCAATAACAACAAACAAAGGCCTTTGGACGAGTACACGCTAGTTTCCATAGGCCGGCTTGTAAAAAACAACAGATGGTTTGTCTGGGCTCTTGGCTTTAAAGGGACTTGTTATAATCCCTCAAACTCTATGCCTATCAAAAAACATTAGTACAGGCAAGAGAGAGGTTATTGATTTTCATGTGAACTCAGAAAAATCCTTGCATTGAAAGGTTATTCATATTGGAAAGGAGCAGGTGCTGGGATCATGTAAACAGTGATCTCTAGTGACCAAAGTCAGCAACTATCCACTTGCAAAAATGAATAGAGACATTTGTAGACACAACCTCTGTGCAATTTTTGAATCAAAAATCTAATCTTTATAGATGTGTTACATCGTGGTGTATTCTCAGATCGACACAAAGCCAATCACATTTTGTAGCTATATGTAATAAATACCAAGGTATGTATTCAGAACAGATTAAACAGATCCCTGATAGAATTACTTTGATTTCAAACCTACAGGAGACACATGCAATCTGCTCATTGTCTGCATTTAAATGATTTGCACATAGCCTACACATTCACTACCTCACACCTGTGTAGGTTCGCCAAGTTGATTGTAAGTGTTAATTGTTCAAGTAACTTCCTTTGATAACATACTTGTCTTGAAACTGGATAACATTGAATGTTTTAAACATACTTGCATCATGTTGGAATGTTGTCATTGATGAAACTGTTATATGGATTGAAGCAAATGTAAAATAGAAATGTTAAGGTCACTAGAATCTTTTGGAATAAAATGTATCTATGTGTAGACTGTAAGAACGAATGTGGCATTGGGCTGATATTTGCTTTTAACTGGTATTTGGCCGTTCAGCCTTTCACAAAAGGAAATACAGCATTAGCTCTCATAACACAGTAAAATGAAATAAACATAACATCTATTCTCTAAAATACATATATGATAAAACACAAAAAGTTAGACACTCAAATTCTCACTAACAATAAAATACCTATTTAACATTTCATCGAAATTCAATAATTCATCCAGTGAGAAAATCTGTAAAATCTAAATGTTCTATAAAACAAACCACTGCTAAGACCATCAATGCATTTCTTCCTGCTAAACAGTTATTCCAAATGCGTTTGCTGCTGAGAAGATACTGCCTGTCAATAAATCTGCAAAAGTGGATTGATCTCTTCCCCATTAATGCCGGACAAGCAGTCACCAAATGTTTAAGATCTTCCTCTGAGTCAATCAGCCCACAAAATCTACATGTATCTAACTCAGCCAGTCATGAAACCATATCTTATCATGATTTGTTTAGTACAGTGGAGATACCAGCGAAATTTCAAAAAGGATCTAAGCAATTGGGATAAATAGAAAGGTAATGCACCAGTATTTCATGTCTTTTGTGACCCTTACTAAAGTGACTCAATTATTTATAGGCAGGCACTCCCTCCACGATAGTTATCCAGTCAAGATTATACAGGGTCAATTTTACTTCAACTGGCTCCCTAATAATATCCACTTGTGAAAATTCCATTTGACACAACAGATGTATACAATAATCGGTCAATTCACTTAAAGTTTTTACTTGTTTTAACTTTTTTCAAGTTTTCTAGATCACTATGTAATGACATGGGTATGGGGCAATTCATTTTCATAAACAGCGTGAGAAACATCCAATTTGCTCTGCTTGTCAAAGAGTTAATACCCAGTTCATATTGGATTGCAGCCAGTGCAACTGACTTCTGAAGATTCAATAATCTATGCCAGAAAGAGCCCACAGCTAAAAACACCCACTGATATGTGGAGGTGCTGCCCGCATTTATAAATGTGTATACAAAATGCATCGTAGAAAACCATAACGGCAGATGTAACACCACCCAGGCTGCCTGGAAAAAACTGTACGGCGAAAGTCTTTTTAAAAATTTTAAAAGAGAAAAGATATACCCCTTAAAAAGGGGGATCATGTGCAGATCTTGAATCTCAAGCCTGTCTTCACAAAGGGGTATGAGCATAACTACAGCAACAAGATCTTTATTATAGACAGCATGGTTTAAAGGGAGGGTGTTTATATATTTAGGTTAAAAGATTATTCAGGGGAGGGTGTTCAGGGAAGATTCCTTGACTGGCTAGCAGATCTAAACTAAACCATCATCTCAGTAGTTAACAAACCTTGCGCCCGGTCCGATCATGATATGATATGATATGGTATTTGTAACGCACCTATACAGACGTCATCACACTATTACTTTCAACATCTCAGCTATCAATGCTCCAGTACAGACCTCGCACCTCCAATTTGTACTAGAAATAAAAGAGACATAACCAGAGATAATCTTCTCCCACACATTTTGCCCACCTACAAAGTCACCATTCTTAAAGCATTGGACACCATTGCCCCTATTAAATCCAGGAAAGCCAAACCACACCCTCACCTCAATTCGTGGTTCACACCACATCTGAGGACCTTGCATAAAGAAAATAGAAACATGGAAGCCCGTTGGAAGCCTGTTGGAAAAGTTACCCTACTGCTGCCAACAAGGATAAGCTTATCATAGTATCACTAAACTACAAAGAGGCAATTTTCCTAGCCAAAAGGAAGACCTACAACAAACGTATTGTGCAAGATGAATCTAATACCAGAGAGCTCTTCAAGATCCTTAAGGAACTAGAAACACCTTGCACACCACCTGACACATGCAGTAAAGACAGCTCTTGGTGCTCAAACATACAAAAAGCGCTCCTAGACAAAATCTCAACACTCCAAGCCAAAATGAATGCTAAAAAAAATAGCCTCCAGCCCAACGCTCTACCCAACTCCCCCTTGGACAAAATGAACCTTACTTCACACACCCTTGCACCTTTCAGTTTCTCACCTGTAACCATCCCTGAGGTAGAAAACATCATTAGTAAACTCAAACATTCTAACTTCCAGGGCGACACCTGTCCATCTGCCAATATTAAGGAGGCCTCCAATGAGCTAGCTCCTTTCATCACGGTGCTAATTAACACATCATTCAGCACAGGCACTGTGCCAGATAACCTGAAGGATGCTTGGGTCATCCCTCTTCTCAAAAAACCTACACTAGACCCAAATTTACCCACTAATTACAGGCCTATTAGAACCGTGCCGTTCCAAGCAGCTTACTTACAGATCCAGGACTACATGGAGCATAATAACCTCCTTGGTCTCAGATAGTTAGGCTTCCACCCCAAGCATGGAACGGAAACTGCCTTGCTAGACCTAAAAACTCAAATTAAGGACCTGAAAGACAACAACAAGATAGCCCTCATCTTACCGATCGGCCGCTTTTGATTTGGTGAACCATCAAATCTTATGTAATCACCTCAAAGTGGCAGTACACTTCTCAGATCAAGCTACTACCTGGATTAGATCCTTCTTGGCTAACCGATCCATGAGGGTCTTCTCTCCGTCTGTCTCAGCTGAACCCGCTCCAGTTCTCTGTGGTGTCCCCCAAGCATCTTGTGTTTCACCTACGCTTTACAATGTGTTCACACAACCGCTCTTTGAAATACTGACTATCTGGGTGTCACCTATACCAATTATGCGGATGACACCCAGATTATCATCCATATCTCAGGCAACCATACAGCTACCACCAAATCCTTAAACAATGTTTATATGATCATACAAGCTTGGATGACTCAACATGAGCTCTCTCTTAATGATGATAAAACAGAGCTCCTCATCCTGGGTTCCCCAACCGTCTAAGCAGACTAGACCCCACATTCAAATCCTTTTTTATCGATGGCAACACCATCAAGGTGACTAACGACACCAAAACTTTAGTTATCTATCTCGACTGCACCCTATCTCTCTCTCGAGACAAACTAATGCAGTGATCTCAGCATTTGCATACACCTGCAAACTCATTACTGCCTGCTGCCCATTCATCACCACAGTTAGTCTATTGCGACACCCTTTATCTTGGGACCAGCCAACGCAACATCAGCAAGCTTCAGGTCATCCAAAGCAACGCCATTAGAGGTGCCTTGAACATCCCTAGGAACCAACACATATCAGACACCTGACGTAACCTGCACTGGCTCTCTGTTGCTCAGAGAGTCTCCCTTAAAGCTCTGGTCCTCACACATAAATGCCTAGATGACAAGGCACCCCCATACCTGGCCACCCGGTTCTCTCTGCAAACTTCAAGCTGGCCACAAAGAGCAGCCCAAACCCATTGCCTATCTATACCCAGATTCAAACTTCAAAAATCTGGTGGGGCCAGTTTCCCGGTCCTTGCTTCCAAACTATGCAACTCCATGCCCATCTCACTTAGACTAGAACCCTCATTCCTTGACTTAAAGAACAAAGCCAAATCATGGTTCCTGGCCCAAGGCTCTTACACTCCTCTATCATAACCTTGAAAACCAGTACTTAGCCTATTCACTGCAACTGCCTTAGCTGGATCGCAATACTTCAAATGACTTTAATTTTTGTATATATCTCACCTTTCTATAGTATGTTTGTAATTGTATACTCATGCTGCAAATCTAACCTAAGACATGTTTATGTATATTGATGCTATGATTGTAACCTATGATATGTGCCCAGATACCTTTGGACCAGGTGCGCTATATAAATAAAGAAAATACAAATACAGGGTGTTTTTTATAGGGATGAGATCCAGAAAGTCAGTAAAAACCTGTATCGCATTTATAGAATCGAAAAAACCATAAAAATTAAAGGCCGTGGAGCCAAAAGAAAATATTTAGTTAAATGGCTGGGATGCCCTGACAAATTCAACAATTGGGTAGCCGCCGGATCCCTAGAGACCATGGGCGTTTAGCTGCAGTCAAAATGGAGTCTGCATCTTTTTATATTATGCTTCCCAGCAACGCTTCGGCCGAGACATTTCCAGGGAACAAAATGCCCTACTTTACAGTGATACTGGCCAAACCCATTATCCTGGAGGGTCAATGGATGGTTGCGCTCACTGAGGTTCAGGATATCCGATTGTGGGACACATTAGCCCCGGGGGAAGCTATGTTTATCATAAAATGAACAAACCCTCCAAGGCTTTGGCTGGGAGGATTTCCAGAGGGATATTATCCAAATGTACAGGAGCTTGTCAGACTCATCAACAAGGCTGTAGCATGCATACCCAAGTATGAGCACACAACGCTACATCTAGACCCACATCAGCGGAACGTTTTTATACAGGGCCCAGACCCATCTTTTTTCAACAACCGGGAGAATATAACACAGGTTTTTTAGCCTATTGATTTATAGCTACATCATGTATCAAAGGGTGGGGGACAGCTACGCCCCGCTGCTTAGAACTGTGGAGATTAAAGGAAACAACAACGATATTGTGAACATTCAATACAGCAAACCTGAGTATGTCCCGAGTGTAAAAACCACTTTGACACAATCAGATAAGAGACGATCATGGGCAGTTTTTATCATTTAAATACGGAAAAATCTGGCTGCCGTTGCACTTCAGACTGCTCCGGCTAAAAGACTAATAAACGCAACTCTATAAAGGTGATGGTGAAGAACTATGGAGACGCAAGGGCTTACATGGCATATTACTTGAACAAAGCCAGGTACTGTGATCAACCGTATTTTAGCGGATCCCTGTCGTATATGCTGCAGGGTTCGGTGGTATCTTGAAAAGTCTTTTTAGACGTGTGATGCCCTTTCTACGGTGCAGCTTTCAATTAGTCAAACCGCATGTGAAAATGGCAGCTGGCAATATTGCAAAAGGCGTGGTGGGAAGCATGCTGACGGCGGTTGCCAGACAGAAAAAGGAGGGTCAGGACATATGGGGCTCATTTCACGTAGAATTGTTAAGAGGAATAGGTTGCTGTCCATGTTGCTTGGTCCACCGACACAACAGGAAAAACATATCAAAGTCCTGTTACGCACCAACGCATGTGAAGAAGAAACGTGTTCCTAAAAGATACAACGGCAGTGATATTTTTTAAAGAGTAATGGCCTTCCTACAAGGAGCATCAGGGAAGTGTGTAAAATCAGAGCTCAATCTCTTTACTGTGCCCCTGACCAAAATCAGCATCAACAACATTTTCTTTATCGCGGTCTCACCACTGGTGGCTTTATCACTGGTAGCCCCCCCAAGATTTTTTTGTATCTTGTATCTGGATTTGAACAATACGCTGCTACAGCTAACCTGTAAAATATTAAAAGGCTGATAGAACCGACACTGCTAATGATGGAACCGACACCGTTGCTACTGCACATGTGGGCACGATCGCTTACCCAATAGCCAGCATGTTCAATCAAGTGAACGTGATGCTCTGCGATCGACTGATAACGCAGAACGACAAAATGTACGCCTACCGGGCCTATACAGAGGGCCTATTAAATTATAGCAGCAATGTCCTGGACAAACAGTTGTCGGCCGGTCTCTTTTACCGCAGTAACACGGGGCATTTCGATAGCACCGCTTTGGACTGTGATAACAAGGGATTCGTGAAAAGAGTCTATCATGCCAGGACCAGCAGAGTATTTGATTTACTAGGCCACCTACACACCAACCTATTCTTTCAGGATAAACTAATGATTAACAGTGTTGATCTTAAAGTGAAACTATCCAGAAACACGGATGCTTTCTGCCTCATGAGCAGGGTTGCTGAGCAATAAAAACTAGTTATCATATCGGCCAGTTTATTCGTTAAGCATGTAAGCGTCTCACCGACTGTTAGACTGCTGCATACAGAGGTGCTCCAGATATCTAATGTGAAATACCTTGTGGAGAGAAAAAGCATTCCTACCAGTAGCCACGGAACCAGTAAAGACAACCTGGCAACTCCCTAAATAAAATAATCACCATGGGGATTGTTGAAACAACTGCCCTCAATGGGGTATATGATAAAATCCCCTTTGAGTTCAAACACTGAAATATGCAGTGCTGCACAAGGACAGTGTTTCAATCCCTGCCAAAGTATATACCCCCAACTTTGGACTTCTGAACATAATCAGAGAATACATAGGGGTGGTGGCTGTCACAGGGAAACACATGCGCGATGTGCCAGTTTCACTTACATGCAGCGAATATGCTCTCAGCTATACCATACTGGCCTTTGTTCTAAGACCCGATAACGTGTCATCGGGACATTTCAACCTTGAGACGACCGGAAACCTACACGCTGAGTTACAGTTTGAAAGAAACCTAACCGCCACACATTTGCTGCTAGTGTGGAGCGCTCTTGAGATCAACGTGTAGAGAAACATACTTTTTGATATATAATGGACACTCTACAGATAAAAGGATTTCTGCGCAAGCATAGACACGCACAGCAAAGATTTCCTGGTGTGTATGCCAGCGCTACATGTCGCAGCCATCTATCCAGAAATCGCCCTGTAATCCTGGTGGTGATCACCGACCTGCAGGCCCGGGCTGGAACACACTGGATAGCTTAGTGGCTGGACAGAGATGTGCTAACAATGTTTGACAGTTTGGCGCACTTCCTGCACCACCTCATATATGCCGGAGTTTGAATGGACTATGTAAAAAGCATTGCAAAGTATATACGCTATATTATTGTACCGGCTCAAGACTCTAGAGCCATGACCTGCGTTCAACACTTTATATTCTTCATTACTCAAATGTCAGAATGGAGAGCTCTGTCAGCTGTTTTGAAAATGTATTTGAGCAACCCCATGCAAAATGATCATATGTTCACCAGATTCGTTAAGAAGATGCTTCACAACGTGCATAGATCTTGCAAAATGTTTATAGTGTGTCAAAAATGTAAATGTGTATCATCTATACACTGATACATGTGTCAATAAAATTGCTTTTAAAAAATAAACATGAAGCGCATGTTATGGTACATACTAGATAATATAACATAATAAACAACCAGTCATGTTTATGAATTGAAAACATTCATTAATAAAAAGATATATTTAATACTGAAGGAAAAATGTTATAGGAGAATAGAGCGGCGAAGAATCATACACATTAAACAAGGCGTGCCCCACATTACTCTGATAACCATATAAGCCTGTCTCGGCCTTGTCTGGCCCCAATATTGCAGAGTCATGCATGCCAGAGGCAGATAATGTATCTGTAGGCCAACTGGTATTCCACCCCCTTTGAGGCCTGGGTGAGCGGGGGTTACTTATAACAGGCTGTGTTGTTGGTGAGGACTTGCTGGAGCACCGTGTTTTAGCCACTCCAGAAGGCGGCGCTGGGCGACATTACCCACAATGAAAGTTGGTATATTTAAATCAGCCACTACTTGCATTATAAACAAGTTGGATCTGATGGGGGCATTTATTGTAGAAGTGGGGTGTCGGTTTGTAACACGCTGTACTAGTTTGTGCAAGTTCAAACCCCTTAAAACTGTGCCTTTATAAACAAACTCACCCCTATCGGATCACACGGTCACATCCTTTGCAAATTTAATCTTATGCAGCAATTCTTCTGCATTAGATTTAAAGCATTGGCTAAGCGTGTTTAACACATCAGTCACAACCAAATCAGTCCCTGATGGTTCCCTCGCACTGCTAGATTCTTTGGGCACCATGTATACAGTTAGTTTGTTTTTCTCTGCATCACTGTGTCGGGTATGGTTTAAGTATTTGTGCAGAATATTCTAATACACTGCTGCTTTATCATGCACCGATAAATCAGATCTGTTCAAAACATCCTTTATTTCCGAGTCGAGATGCATGCTAGCAACTTTCGTATGTCCCAACCCGGCGGAGCTGTAGGAGTCGTCAGGTTTTCTAACTGACGCTTGCCCACGAGATACATTTTAGGGGCGTGTTCCATTATTGTCCCCCAAGCATGCTGGTGATTAGCGGTAGGGTGATGCCTATGAGCAATCCTATGAACACACCATCCTGCGATACCACTTTTCTTTTTGCCTTTAGCGATATTTGCTTATTGCACAGTTTCTTGATGACCTTCTTTTTCCTTTTCAGCTCACCTATTTGACGGTGTGTTAGGGGAACGTGTCTCTTTAAAGTATTCTGAGCAATCTCTGCAATAGTGGCCACCAGATAGTCGGAGGCTGCGGCTATAATGGCCTTAAATTGTTGAGGTGTGGCATATTCAAGCGTTTTCAACAGTGCAATGTGTATGTCAGGTAAGGACAAAGGCACTGAATATGGCAAGGGAAATGTGCACAAAATCACACAGTGAATAGCTTTGAGTCAAACAACATGCACAGAGGAATCAAGACTCATATATACTAAAACCCAGGAGTGCAAACAGAGTGTGACAACAATACGAAATGTATTGGGATGTGGGCTAAGCACTTAGATGCTCCTTATGACTGCAAGGAAAGTCGGCAAGCTCCTTACCCACAATTGCTATTAGAGGTACAGACTGTGCTAAGCCCACGTAGAGGGCAACAAACGACAGGATCTGTGATCTAACACTCTTGATGGTATTGAATAAGGAAACTTAAAAAACAGTACTCACGAGGACAAGAAATACCACTTGAATGTCAGCAAGCATATGAACCCTGTTGATCAAACAGGGACCCCGTAAGGCTGTAACAGCAATGGAAGGATAACTAAATACATAAGACTCAAGACAAAGGGCATGTAGGAATAGTGATTACAGAATAGTGAGGAAAACATAGGCATTTACACAGGAGCTAGCTACAACCGCGCACCACACCTAATAATCAATGGAAAATATATGAAAAGGTGCAAGGGAAAACATGGAAAGGATTCCAAGAGAAAGTACAGGAACAGGAGCAGGGAAAACGAAATTACAAGGGCAAACTTCCCCCACCCATGCAAGGAAAAAGGCAGAAAGCTAATATATAAAAGAGGAAGACTAAAGTATCAAGGTTTACAACAGCAAAGGACAAAGTCAAAGAAATATAGAACACAGGAAAACTTGACTGCACCAAAAGGGAAAGCACGGAGAAAAGCTGCCTGCTAACAAAGGAAGACAGAAAGGGAATCTGGGAAGCAGAAATCAATTAAGCACATAAATTCGAAATCCAAGGAATAGAAACTTGGAACTAGGCACAAGGCTAAGAAGCAGGGACAAGGGGCCAGTCACAAACAGGAACACTGCATCAATGACCAGCGCTGGACTTAAGCAAACTGAGGCTTTTAAACCTGCTTAACGAGCACACGCTGCAGGTTTGCTGCTTGCTGTACCTGCAGCCACAGGTGTTGCCTATCCTCCACCCAGCCTTGTCCTGCAAGGGTGGAGATGAAGCTGTGGGCCAGGCATTCTGGGAAGCATAGTCATTTAATTAAAGCAGACTACTGGCAATCAAAAACCTGGAATGGATCCGGAAGGGAAGTAACTTGGAAAATAAGGATTTAGCACTCCCAATTCATCACATCACTGTAGCATAAGGTTCGGAAGGAAAGTCCAGTAGGGAATAAACCCCAAATCCTGCCCCCAAGTGGTGGGAATGGGAGCAAAGGAAGTGACTTGTGACAGTGTGTGCGTGTCGACATGGTGAAAGCACGACAGGGTACTGATGCAATTTTGCACTTAATGTTGTTTTTAGATATCTTTCTCGGGATATAAACAGCGGGTAACCCTTGCAGAATTAGATCCGTGCGCAATCTATAATCCTCTAGTGGGCTATCATGGCTAATTGCTGTTTACCATAGGGTTTTAAATGAAACACTACATAGCTAGCATTTAGTGTTATCGATCTGTTACTCTTCCCATTGTTAAATACGTTTTGCAAGATATAACATATGCTCAGATTGCGGTGATGGGAATATTGAGTAAAGGCCTTTTATAGTTTGGCATTCTGACCCCCCCTCAGTCATAAAATTGTCCACAATAATCCTATTCACCATGCTCGGTGCTAATAATCAATCATCGTTGAGACTCTCAGGCATCGCTTCTACAAACCAAATGTGTTTAAACTGCTGTTGCAGGGTGCTGTAGAGAGGTTGCTAGCAGTTGTCAAACCAAATAATATTTTCAGGGTCATGTGGTATCACATGTGATATCTGGCGCAGCTAGATGGACCTGTCATCACACACACAAAGGGCTGTTGTATTTTGGTATCCAGTGGTAGGAATGATGTAATTTTCCCTCCATGTGCCAACCCCCAAACTTTTTGCTGCTGTTTTACACCCTGATCTAGACTTTGCCAGAGAAGCACAGCCTTCCGCCGCACTCCTCTGGGCTTTCGCTCAATTCTTATGGGGAAACTGACATGCCCTTAAGACAGTCAATACTGGCAGACTTTGCTTCCCTTAGTCCTTTCCTCATGTTGCAGCTTTTGTGCAACATGAAACAAGAGTGCACTGTAACTTACTTTACCACGCTCTTGGGTCTCTAGTCATTCCAATGGCCCTAGAAACTCTCGCTGGACTTATTATGAACTGTGCAAGTGTGTCACGGACAGGACTGGTGGCAGCTATTGTTTCTCTTGTGTTTTGAACCCTTTTTTGCCATGTTATCCGCGCTTACCGCATTTGGCACAAATTTGGATAAGAGGAGGCTGAAAACATCACTACCATGTTGATCTCCTGAGTTCACACTGAACAAGGGATAAGGAGCCATGTATCCTGCAACAAGAAGCTGAGTCGAGGAACCGCTGGTGACCCGCTGAAGGTTTGGCACCCTGAGCTGCTTCGTCCTGCGAGACCCCTCTGCATCTGATCATCCTAGAAGGTCTGCAAAAGCGCTTCGAACCATTGGAATAGTGGGATCAACTATTCCCAGCACCTTCATCAAACCCTGCAAGCAAGCCTTTTCGGAAGTGTCCCTGGGCCAATTAGTGGGCTGACCAGCTTACGCAGGACGTTTTGCTCTGTCACCGCTGCCGTTTCGGGGAAGCCCTCAAAACTTGGTTCACTGCTTGCTCTGCGTCCACGGCACCCTCACACCGAAATTCTTACACTTGGCATTCCCACTTCTGAAGTGAGACGAGTGTGCCCGGACCAGAGTAAACGCGGTTGCCGTGTTGCCCTGCTGTGGTAACAACATGTGCACGTTTGCTGCATTTGGGACCCCCTCGGCCCTGAAGCCTGCTACCGCGGAATCTACACGGCGTTGAGATGTCCTCCTTATCGCATCCGAACCTGTCAGCAACGTGTACTGAACTAGCGAAGTCTGGGTCTACCTGTGTCGGGGACCGGTGAGTAGTCCATACCCCAACCGGTGGCCCCTAGCGCAGGAACCTATTTCTTTTCTACCGCTGTTGCGAAATAGTGGATCCATCCCACACTCTCACCCTGCGCTGCCCCCAAGTGGAGGTCTTGCTTTAGTAGTGGGGACTTGTTCGTCATCGCTACATCCACCTTCCTGAACTGTCAGAGACCCTTGAAGAGACCCTATTTTGTTCATTGGCACAAGTGCGTGCAGGTACTTTTGAGCAAAAGGCTCCTCTCTTCGTAGGGCTCGGACATCCTCCTAGTTAGGTGTATTTCTGATGTCGAACTGGGACTAATGATTACTTGCACTGCCTGTTTCTCCCCCCATATAGGTGGTCTACATATTACGTGCTCCTAATTCCTTAGACCCCTCGGTCTTGTATATATATTGTATTGATTGTGATGTGTTGTTTTACTTTAGTATTATTGTGATTCTTTGCTATGGTAGATGTTACAAAGGCCTTGTAATAAATGTGTCTATATTTTTAATATAACACCTGCCTGGAGTAATTTGTAACTGTCCTTGCTTTGTGTGCTCATTGAGGTCTTTCAGTCACCCTCACCCCTCTTGAGACTTAGTCTTGACCGCCGCCATCACTACCCTGATTGGTCTGGCTTGTCCAGAGGTTACCCTGTTCCAAGAAACTAGGCTGGCCTTCTGAACCTCTGCCCCTCTAGGTCCGAGTTCAGAAATCCATCTTAACATCCATAATGACAAATACTTGCGCTTTAGCGAAGCATGTGCTGATATCCAAGTATGAGCTTCTCTGTGAGCTTAAATCACAACAAACTGCACGGCTTTCACGCTTCAAAAAGTTGATAACACAAGCATTACTACGGCTGCACGCTTCTACCCAGCATTTAAGCACTATGCCGAAACTTACACTGAATTGAAAATAAAAAAGCTGTAAATAAAAAACATGATACATTATACATCTTGAAATCTGTATAAACATATAATATATATTGCACACCACACAGCTTTAGAGGTTATAATGAATCATTCAGCATAAAGCGCACCTGTAAAAAAACACTGTGTTAGCATTTTCCAGGCATTCCCTGACACCGTTTTTCAGAAATAAGAGATGAATTCCGGGCATTGGAGCCACAGGCTCCTTTAGATGAAACACAAGAACAACTCCATTTTACAGGGCTTGCAGACATTCCTCGGGCCCTGATGGACGAACCAGAAACCACTTTGATCCTATGGGCCCCAGACACTCCTTGGACCTCAATGGGCAAACCAGAAACAACTCTGATCCTAGGGGCCCCAGACACTCCTTGGCCCTGGACAGGAGAACCAGAAACAACTTTGATCCTAGGGCCCCCCCAGACATTCCTTGGGGCCCCCCCATCAGGATGAATCAAAAACAGTGCTTCATCCTCTGTGGCGCTGTGGCATTGGTTGTCAAAACTCTGTGACAAATGTCTTGGTAGCATCAGCTCCTCCGCCATACAACCCTTGGTAATGATCTGTGCAGGGCAGACCCCGTCCCAGCACACTCAAAAGCCCCAGTAGAAATGGTTGCATCATTCCAAATACCTCGGGACATCCAATATTTGTTGAACTGGCTGCCAAAAGCGCCATTCCCCCTCCATCGTGCCACCCATGCAGTATTCCTGATGGTCCAAATGGTCGCACTGTCCCTGATGGTCAACTGTGCTCTCGAGCAAATTTGAAATAGCTTGCAGCAAATATGTTTGGTATAAACGCTACTTCAGAATATATTTCTGCATCACTATATTAAGGTGATGCCTATCACCTTTGTCAATGTCTTTTTCTTGTAAGCGTGTGCATACAGGTTCAGGCCCTAAGTGCATATGTTTAATTTTGATTTTTTCCACTGTCGTTACTTTAATCAGGACTTACCACAACTATTGGCTTTTTCTTGGGTACACAATAAAAACCACACCACACAAAGCATTTATAGCGTGTGTTCACAGTTGTTTTCCTAGAACGAATAGTGTTGTGAACTTTGTAAATATTTATACATGTCAAATCCCATCTCCAACCAAAACAAATATTTGTTTTAAAATAACAAATGTGTTATAAAACACTGGCTGCTTTAAGCAATGTTCCCTGAGTCTATATAATTGCACTGTCTGTTGGGTTTGTCTTTTTTTCTTCTAAAAATTTGCTCATTTGCACCATTATTTAAAGCAGTATTTTTTCTTAGGGCTGTGTTATAAACAGTGGGATTTCCTTCACAAAGAAGCCTATTCAGACATGTGCTGTGTGCCAGTTCACAATGCCTCAAGTTGCTTGTTTGCAAAGTCAGAAATCGGCATTTAAAAAGTTTAATTGTAAAAATCCACATGGCTTGTCACATTAGTATGCGCACTGTCAGCACTGTACGTGGCGATAGACCCTAGCCCCAAGGCTTTCATTTTACACAAAAAATGTCCCTGCTGCTGGACATTTCATAAACAGCTCAACATTTAAAAAGGTTTAATTACCTAAAAGCCAACGTGTAAAAGAACCTCTCCAGTAAAACAACATAAAATATGCAGATTACAAAATGACCTTATTGCGCCAGGCATGTTCCAGGGACAGTTTTTCCCCATTTCCAGGTGCACTTTAACTTAAATATATAAAAATGCAGACTGGCAGTTAATCCTGACTGCAGTGAAAGAATACACACATTTTGTTTTAAAAGCTCTGTTTGCACTGTTAAATAAAAATACACAGGGCTAGATAATAGAACATACACTTTTAAAATGGTTTTCACATCTTGTTTAAAATATTGTACAATTTTAAAACACTGCTATCAATTTACAAGCTTGCAGTAAATACATAGAATCAACTTACTTTTTAAAAGTAGAATGCATCTTTTATCACCAGACTTTAGAAGTCCTATGGTCTTCAGTTCCAGCCGGGGCTTGGAATTGTCCTGACATCTGCAGCAATGTTTTGGTAGGTTTCCAAAGCATGGGTTTTAAAGACATCTAACCACTACCTCAGCAGAACACCCCCCTTCTGCCTTATTCCCCGAGAAGGCTGCTGGTGTCAAAGTCACAGGGTGTTTAGAATACAATGGGTCATTCACATGGTATTTGAGGTACAGCAGTGACATGCCGGATGAAGATTACAGGCACCTTGGGGCTACGCTTCCTTTACAATGAATGGGGCCATGCAAATACTATTTAGTCACACCAGGCACATGGCAGCGCGTGATTCCAATAGCCTCGGGCTTTCACTGCAAGGTCGGATCATTCTCATGTGGCTTCATATCATTTGTAATAAACAGAAAGCAGAAATAGTGGAGTTAGAGCTCCAGGCCTCGTTTGTGTGTCGTCATCTGTGAATTCTCTGCCATGCCACAGCATATTCATAAAAGCAAGCTGTAGCTGTGTTGCTGGAACACTGCTTTCTGCACAACAGGGAGAATGATAGATCCAGTGTCCCAGCATGTTGCATGCGTGTGCCTGTTTTTTTTTGTAGCCCCACTTTTTGTAGTCTTCACTTTTCATTTTGTTATGTATTATAAACTATATATTCACACGCCCTGTAACTCAGCTGTTTTAAAAAAGAAACATAGCACATATTTTGGCATAATATGTTCACAACACTTGTGTGTCATTTTGTATATCAGATTTTAGAATTCTGATATAAAAAATTTCATTTTGATATACTTTTTTTAAATGATATATAAAAATTCCTATATTATTTTGATATACATTTTTTATATCACATTTAATTTTAAAATGTTGATATAAAAATCAACATTATTTTGATATAAAAAAAGGTAATATGTTAATGTTAATGTTAAAGTTAGTTATATTGAAAACCATTATCAATGCAATTGGTCCCCAGGCGTTCAGGCAGATCAGCAAACAAGAATGCGGGTTGGGTTAGTCAGGGGAAGAGGGAGTAGGAAAGTGAGAGAAGTAGTGTGCTGTTGGCAGCTTCAGTTCAGCGTTCACTGTGCGCTGAGCTTTGGTGTAAATATCAGACCGATGTACGACCTTGTGTGCTGTTGTTCTGGTTTATGTGCTGGTTGTTGTTTCAGTGTGGTGAAGTGCATGCGGTTTGCTGAGCAAGACGATAGTTGTTTGGATTTTCGGGTGAGTTAGTTAAGCAGAGATTTGAGCATATGGTTAGTGGGTAAAATATGCTAGTCCTTACAGATTTTGTTTATGTACTCAGTTGTCCTGTATGTAGGCATAATTTCCACTTTTCTTTTTTGTCGATCTAATTGTTATGAGTGATTGCGTGGCGTTTGCTGGCTGTGTTGTATTTGAACTAAATAATGGGACCGGGTGTCCGTCTAGTCCAGCCCTCTGGTACTCGTGCTATAGATTAGCAGTTGCCTACTCCCCAGCTGTCTATTTCCGTCTCTGGGTTATTGATGCTTGTGTGTAATTTGTAGGCCAAGTTGCTATTGATAAATCATCCTTGTCCTTCCATCCAAATCTAGCTGTGTTTAATCCATGGTATCCCCCTATCATATCTATCTCTCAGTTAATACGTTGGAATGTCGTAGATCCTCTTCCTTAGGTTCTGTTTATGGACGATAGCTTAGGGGGATCCGGGATCGGTTTCTTCACTCATCACCATTTCAGCTGTGTATATGCCCCTGTAGGCGTTCCTCTAGTTATAAGGTGTAGAGCCAGGATTTGAGGAATTTTCAGAATAGTAGGTGGTTTCTTGTGTTACATATGTTCTTTGAAAATGTTTTTGCAGTAATATAAAATTTTTTATACTTTTTTATATAAAAATTGTTTTTAATTTTGATACCAATTTGATACCAACATTTTTTTTATATCAATTATTTTTTTAAATGTTGATTTAAAAAAATGTATATCAAATCATTTTGATATAAACATTTTGTAACATGTCTATATAAAAATTGTTTTAGATTTTGATATAAAATAATATTTATTATTAAAAAGTAAAATTTTGATATCAAAAACATTTTTGATATCAAAAACCTTTAATTTTGATATTAAACAATGTGATATAATTTTGATATAAAAATCTGATATCAAAAATGTTTGCTACAATATTAGTTTATATCAAATGTTTTAAAACTTTCATATAAAAAATGTCATCAGTATCAGACAGGTAGTTGGCACAAGCTGGGTGGAGAGTGGCAGGCCTAGGCAGACAAAGAACCCATAACAAATCCCTCCTTTCATTCCTTCCTAGTGTTTGTAGTAACTTCCTGGTTACCACTTCCTGTTGCCAAATAGAAAGTGCATGATAACTCATGAACTCTCTAGTGGCGATGCTGGAATCCAGGTTAGTTGCACAAGCGCACAAACCCCTGTAAGAAAGAAGAGACATTATTCATTGTGCTCGCTCCAATAATGCGGACACTTATTTCACTGCGCTCTCTCTCTCTACACGGTGCATACTTACTAAAAACCTCCGTGCAAACTTACCTAACCACCAAGTCTCCAGTATCGCTGAACCCGGACTCGAGGGGCTAATACCACATAATTTCTCCTGCAAGGGAAAGGGAGAGACATTACCAGGCACACTCGAATTGAAGGCGCTGCGCAAACCTACCAGCAGCTAGCTTCTACACGCAGCGCTACTCACCCACAAAAATACCGGCAAACAAAGACAATACGCACAATTTTGGACACTCAACATTCTCCGCGCAACGTTCACTTGTGGGAAGGACTTTCTAGCCAGGGAAGGAACTGGCACCTTGAAATTTCATCCTCGCTGTGAAGGCATAAAACAGCGTTTGGCATCTGAACACAGCCTACAGACATTGGCACCAATCCCATCCATGAATCGCACCCCTACAAATGCAGGATGGAGTGCACACCCTACTAAAGATCAAGGTAAGCCCATAGTGGAACATCACAAGACACAGTAACGAGAAGGGAAGGGCCCAGGGGAATCGGGTAAATTCAGGTCTGAGTGTACACCTTGTATTTGAGAGGTATTCCTCCGGGTGAAACAGGGGACGTGAAGACTCGGGGTCAAGGGATGCTCGTCCATCGCTCCTGCGGGGACACATGTGAGTGTGACAAAAAACATGTTTTTGATATCACCCATTTTTTAAAACAAACCACATTTTTAGACAGCACATTTTCATTTTTTTGATAAATAGAAATGATATACATTTTGTATGACATTATTCAAAGGCTTATCAAAGGCCAGTTTTATATAACATCATGATATCATACCATCAAGGCCACAACCGACTCTTGCATCATTGCTGTGTCACCAAACCATAACATTCGTCATCTAACTCCTCATAACTTACTTTGCCCTTGACCAAGCAACTGCCCACACTCGCTCTCCCATATTAAAAACATTTTGATATACACTTCATTTCATTTTGATATGAACTTTATATCAAACCGTATCAAAGTACACAAACATATTTTATATAGCCGTTTATATAAAATGGATGTCACATTGTTACGCTCACCTGGTATCCACGGGGATGCCACCCAGCCATGGTTGGATGATTTTCACTCTCAAACCCTCTTCCGGTCCCTTGGTAAGGCCTCTGGTTAAAGATGGGTCTGCAATATATGAGAGATGGATTCAAGACCAGATTGTCTTTATGTTTTCCCACCTTCCTTGGACTCAACTCCTTCCTCCTCCTTGGGCCTTCTCCTCACCTTAATAATATAAAAGGTGGATTCTCCATCCTGCTCCTTGGGGCAGGGGCAGGCAGATGTGGGGGGCGAGCAGAGACCAAGTTACTTCACTGGTAAAAGCTCCCCTGTGGGAATCCAGGCCTGCTGCGACTCCGTAGGTTTGCTGCTTTACAGTCTTTATATACAGTTCTTATGTTCCCCTTAGTTCGAATAATAATGTCATGCTTCTTTCCTTTTAGGTATGGAAAGGTATTTTGGTGTTGTCATGCACTTTAAAGATGAGCATGGGCCGGTAGGCGAAAGCACAGTTTGCACGATGCTGTCCGGTGAGTAATGCACGATGCGCGGCGCTGTTTTGCCTTGTATATTGCTAACCTGTGTCTTTTCTCTCCTTGCAGGTTGCGATGTTCCTCACTGAGTGCCGTAATGTTCCAGCAATGATACTGAAAAGGAGATGACTACCCAGGTAAGAATTGTGTGGCTTTCTTCATTCTGGAGGAGACGTGAGTAAACGCTTACTAATGCTGTCTTTCTTTCTCCTCTTTCCAGGTTATGGTATTCCAGGATGCATGCGGTGCCGGATGATGGAGTTCGTACCTTCAGGTGAGTGGAAATGAAATCAGCAATGGATTGAAGACAGGATACTGTTCCAGGTAAGTTTCGTAGTGTTCTTTCTCTCTCTGTAGGTCCTTGGTTTCAGGTAGGCTGGCATCAAAGAACTGGACACATTGAGCATTACGCTGCCCACAGCAGAATAACGCAAAGCATGTTCTGCTGTTTGTGTGCGGTTTAAATAGTCTCAGGTAAAGTAGTTCAGGTAAAATAGTCCCAGGCCTGCCACACCCAAAGTAGTCCAGTTAAATTAGTCCCAGGACTGTCACACCCAAAAGACTAGACTGCATAGCTCAGTTCCTTGTAACTGAGCTATGTGTGTGCCTCCATGTTGGCTGAACCCCCCCAAGTTAAATAGTCCCAAGTAAATAGTCCCATTCTAATGTTGGTCTTCATGATGGTTATGAGATTGGCGCCAAAGGCGCCAGGACTGACTCCAAGAGAGTCTTGGATGAGGTTTTAAGACCTTTGACCTGGCCCTAACTGGAAGGCTGACTTGCCAGTGAGGGCGAGGGGCAAGGGTCATGCCACACGTCGATATAAAATTGGATATCAAAACATTTTGATATATAAAATGTAGTGATATCAAACTCCATATCAAAACGAAATGAAACCTATATCCAAATTGGGCGGTTCTAAGGACAGCCAGGAGGCGTTCCCACTTGTCAAAAATGTTACATTGGAAAAAAGGCCCCCCCCTTAACTACTCCTATTCACTACTTCATTATCGAGGACATGGATGTATTTGCGATTAATGTTACTACACAAAGAGGACTGACCACTGTCAAATTACAACATTCCTCCAAAAAACACTCAAATGAGTGCACTGTAAATATATTTAAGTGCCATAATATGGAAGTGTCTTTTAAGCAAAGAACAAAAGAGTCATTTACCCGCTTGATGTTACATGGATTCCACTATATTCTATTGACTGAAGAGTTCACTTAGAGGTTGCACAGGCTGTTCTGGCCTTCAGGCACGACTCCAAGAACAATCTCAGCAAGCAACATAGATTGGTTACTCATTGTGGGTGGAGAGACATGTAAATAAGGAGTTACATCTATTGAAGTCCCAATTTCCTAAGAAGATGTAGTCAATGGTAGAAGTGGAGCTGCTATTGGACTAAGTAGGGTTATAGGGTATATACTCAGACACCGCTCCATTGAGCATCCGAAGTCCAAGGCCAAGGAAAGTGCTCAACCATTTCCACCCATTTAACACCCCCATGTTCATGCTAATTTGCCTGGGCAGTGCAATTGTCTCAATGTCATTTTCGATGCACTTAGTATTCAGGTTACCCACCACAAAAGGGTGACCACCTTTCACTTCATTGCACTAACCATTAACAATGGCACTGAGATTTTCCAAAGCGTTTGCTAAATCCATAATCCCTTTATGCCAGTACACATTCACAAATAGCAGGTCGTTTTAAAACTTACCATCATTACTTCACGTGTGCCAGGCCAAGATGCCTCTGCAGCCTCTGTGGAACTAAGTACTTCCAAGCATCTGCAACATTTAATCAAGGTTAATAGGTACACAACTGTGTGAACCATTTATCCTTTCCATGCTGCTTGATGATGGGAAGTATATTAATTGAGGAACGATTTTACCAAATAACCAAGGTTCCTGAAAGAAAATCAGCTGGCATGTTTTAAACAATTCTCCCAAAGTTGGGCCAACAAACAAATTACAGTGACCTCTGCAATTCCAGGATAACAGGGTAAAAACATCCCTTGGTGATGGACGTTTAAGATAGTTACGAATATCCTCCCTTCCCGGACTGAAGGAATACACCCATCAACCAGGTCCAGTTTTGCTTATTATGCGCACTCACTGAGTTGCCTTTGGCCAAACAAACACCTCTACCAACTCTCCATCGGAATGCAATAGAGACTACAATCTCACTCGGCAAGCAGGGTGACTCCCAAGTGCATTCATTTGCATTGGAACAAGCGAAGGTGAACATTGAAAGATCAAAACCCAGTTGCATCAAAGCTTGTACTTGATTAAGAATAGTATTGACAACAATGTTTGAGCCGATATACAAAAATGCACATCGGTTCGATGCAAATCTATGAAGTAAACCCTTTCTATGGCCACTGATGAAAGTACATGCAGTGTGGGTAATTCACTCATTAACTACATTATGTTCAATCTGTTTAACAGTACATCTCTATTTTCAGACAAAAGGCTTTTTTTATTGTTTTGATTTTAGATAAACCTTTACAATTCCATACAAAACAAATTTGAAACCACAATAGAACGTCTAAAAGAGCAACAAACAATGTTAAAAATCATTAAACACCCACATAATTATCTTAGGCTTTTCATTTGACTTCTCCATTTACCTTAAAACCTCTCATCCTATCAGATTTCAGGCAGATTACCCCTTTGATAACTTTAAAGTTTTGAGAAAGGCTGCAATTTCAAGTCCGTCTTTAATGCTTTTGATGAAGGTGCATAGTTGCTATACTTGTTCAACCAGCAACACCATCCATTTGCTAAATAATTTGCTCATATGTGTCTTTCTTGAACTTTTCCAGGATTATTTAACAGCAGTTCTGTATCCAACCCCAGCTCCTCCAAGACATTCTCACACTCCTTTTGCCAGACACATATAACATCCTCCTTCTTGCCCAATGTCCTCATTATTACTGAATGTTTTTTTAGTTGTTCATAGAGTGTGTCTTCCATAGGGTCAACAATGTTTGCTAACAGTGAGAATTTTTTCCAGCAATCTCTAGCCATGACTCAAGCCGTGAGTGATACCATTCCTAATTCAAACCAGATTGCTGACATTGGAATTGCATTCAGTAGTTTCAAGCACTGCCTCCAAATCAAGGCTTCCGGGGACTCCAACCCTTCAATAAGGGTGGCCCCAAACCCTTCCCCACCATACAACAATATAGGGACAATTGTCCCCTCATAAAACTGGACGGCTGGTTTGAGCGAGAACTTACCAAATCTTCCATCCAGTTTTGTTAGTTGTATGGCCAACGCGTCCACCTTTGATTTCAACCCCACCCAGATTTGTCCATTTGATGGGCGAACAAACATTTCCAAACCCAAATAAGTCATGTGGTCAGAACATCCAAGTTTGCACTCCTCTAGGAAGCATGACATATTCACCCTTTTTTTCCTCTAGAGAAGTGCAAACTCTTAGTCTTTGCAGGATTGATCGTTAGCCAGTTTTTAACAGCATACTCCATAAAACCATTCATCAGTCATTGCAGACCCTTTTTTGTGACATTGAATAGAAGGAGGTCATCTACATATCACAACCCGTGAACTCTCAAATAGCCTATTTTAGGTGACACAAAAACACACTTCTCCAGACATTGCCAGGCGTCAGATACCTACAAATTGAAGATGCCCATGCAGACTGCTAGAGCATTCTTAGTACTACTGCATTCAAGGATGTTGAATGGCCCTTGTGATTCTCTTTTGAGTTCTTGACCCATTCATTTAGATGGCCGAAGAGCACTGTTGAAAAAAGAATTTGCAAACTGCATCAATCAGTGAGATCGGTCTATAGCTCCAGGGATTGTTTCTTGTCTCCCACTTGTAAATAATAACTACTTTAGCTATTTCCCATGAATATGGGACCATCCCTGGTCTTACAATACCTCTAAATCTGATCGTCAAGATCTTCCCCTAGATTTACGGTTCAGCCTTGAATAGAGCATTTGACAGCCCATTTGGACCTGCTGCTCGGGTGTTATTACATGCCCCAATCAAGTCTGTGATCTCATCCATCTCCATTGGCAGTGATCACTCGTCCAACCATCCTTCGACTACTGCTTCCTGGGTCCCCCCTAGTACCTCTTCCCTGCTCCCATACAGCTCTTCAAAAAAGGCCATCAATTGCTGCTCTGACACTGCATTCAGTTGTTATAAAGAATGCCCCATGTCCCCCATTTTACCAACTGCCAGAAAGCTCTAGCATCGTTCCTGATCAAGATGCCCAGCATTGATTCTGCGTCCCTCTGCAGCATAATTGCCCTCCTGCTCTTACAGTCATTTCTACATGTTTTTTTTATGCTCTTAACAGTTTTGGAATATGCATCCCCCTCGAGATGCCCATTTCTAGCCTTTCTCAATTCCTTTATACCTCTGCCAAATCCTCGTCAAAAACATGTTCAGGAGTATTCTTTGTCTGACTGTTTCCCTTTCCCCCAGTATATACTGCCCCTTATTGAAATGTATTCAAGGGCTCATCAAATTCTTCTGTACAAAAGACTTTCATTTTCCACTGCAGATCTGACTGTCCATATAGGGTCCCCAGATAGCTATTAAGACTTGAATAGTTCTTTATCACTTCCAGTCTATTCCTCTTAACATTTGAAAGTAACTCCCTTGGACCCCCTGTCCTATGTGCAGCCCTTCTTGCCACACAATCTGCTCTTAAAATGCAGTGGTCACTAAATTCACTCTCAAGAATTTTAAAATCACTGCAGTTCTCTAAAAAATGGAAGTCTGTGGAAATATAGTCAATGGTAGAGGTTAGAGACCACCTATGCAATGTGTGCATTCCTCTCTTGAACCAAGGCACTAGATAAACACCTGAGTAAAGTCCAAGTGGAGGCCTTGAGCTCCCAGCACCCCTTGCCAACACTGCCAACACCACTTTGCAACCCTTCGCTCTGCTTCAAGGGGGATGGCCTTTTGAACATTCTGGATGCTGGGTAGGCTGGTTAAAGGAACAGCACACACAATGGATAATCAGGTGCACAGCACAGGATCAGTCTCTCTTAATGCCAACACCCATTTGCACCACTTTGCTCCGCTTCACAGGCAGATGGCCTTTTGAACTCTCTGGATGCTGGGTAGGCTGGTTAAAGGAACAGCACACACAATGGATAATCAGAAGCACAGCACAGGATGTGCTTCTCACACTGCCAACACCACTTTGCACCACTTTGCTCCGCTTCACGGGAGGATGGCCTTTTGAATGCTCTGGATGCCTTGTGTGCTGGTTAAATGAACAGCAAACACAATAGATAATCAGGTGCACAGCGCAGCACAGGATCTGCTTCTCACACCGTCAACGCCACTTTCCACCACTTCAACAATGAATTTGCAGGGAAGCTTGTGAAGTGGACCAGGACCGAAAACAACTTTATCAACCTTATGCTGTTGACTAAATTGATTACCCAAGCTAGGTACTCCCAAACCGCTCAACATCTCAGAGCCCCTAGAACCTTTCAAAACAGTAGCTGTTGGCTTTGTCTCAACATTATTCCTAGAGTCTACTTGTCTCCGCAGACCTTATTCCACTGGAACACTAGTATGAAATCTGGTTAAAGTGAATGGATTAATACTTGATAATTCTGGGATCAAATTTGAAGCCTCTGCCACATTTTCGGGTATTGGATTAAAGGAGACAACATGCATAGAATCAGGTTCAGTGTCGGGATTAGACCACTACCGAACCTTATAATTCCACTGGGAGTCGGACATCGCTGACTCCGATTAATTCCAATTCCTAGGAGGGGGCATAACACATGTCTATATCGCTTGAGAGTCTGTGAGCTTAAAGTTAACTGTTTTCACAGCCACTGCTAGGCGTTAGGGGGAACTGCCCTAACTGGAACCGTTTTCTCATTGTCCTCTCCCCTCCCGATCCTCATATTTCTATTAAAAGGCATGTTCCTCAAGGTGGTAACGATGGATGGTTGTCAAGTCAACGTCTGCAGAAACTTTCTGGAGGACTGCTTAGCTTTGATTTGTTTTTTGATTTTTTCTGTGCAGGCCTTTCAATTGTTCTTGTAGGTTGAGAGATCATTAGAAGAAAGAGGGTCAGCTCTTTCAGTGACAGCCACTTCATGGGACAGGTCTGTATCTATGACTCCACCCATCTCAAGATTCTCCTCCTCCACCATCACCAATGAAGTCGTTATTTTGTCTGTAACGGTCCTGATGTTAAGAATTGGAGATTCTTTATGATCTACACTCCTATGGCTACATCACTTAAGAGTTCAGGGAATACAGGGTAGTCCTGCCAAGGGGCGCACCCACGGTTTCCCAACTCACTGCAGGGGCTATGTTGATATTTCCATAGGCAGGCAAAGGAGACGGTTTAGCTCGATTGGCTTTGAACCAGGCCCGGCTCCAGCAGGGGGGACAGGGGGGCCAGGCCCCCCCAGAGCCAGCCCCTGGCCCCCCCAACAAAGGAGGTCATGTCAGTGGTGTAATACACCATTAGTAACCAAGGTAGTGGATGGTGGATGTCACTCTAAGCATTCATCAGCAACCTCTGAGAGGCTAACTGCAGGAATCCCAGCCAGGATTTGTATTCTTGCCCTAGACAATGATTTATGCCCCACAGCTATGAAAGTACAAATGACCTGGGAGATGGAGGGCCATTCACAACTCTAAGTGCGGTAGCACACATATTCAAGCAGGCTGCCTACAACTATTTTCTCAAACCTAAAATCACAATTTTGGTTTCTGTAATTTAAAGTATGTTTATTTTTTGTGGGAACATAGTGGTTTTTCACATCATGCTTAATAAAATGGTTAATTATATCAAACAATATAAATGACAGTTAAAGTTGCATGAACACAGATTTCTGCAGAAGGTGCGTCAACGCACTGGTGGCTCTTACAAATTAAATTCAAAGTATATATTCTGCAGCATTAACTACTTGAGTACAAGTGAAAAGATAAGATTTGTAGTAACACACATTTAATTCTGGAGGGGAAGAGTGTAGTAAAATTAAAAAGTGATAGATGCAAGGCTTTGAATTAAACATTACCACTACCATTTCTCTGCGCAACATTCCATTTCATAATTCTGTAGTATGTATGTGCCATTACAGAAGGGGACAAGCCATTCGCAAATTACTTTTGGTGCTGCCACCAAAATGTGCAGTTCAATATCAATTGCTAGGCTGTGTTCCATCTGCACTGGAACACAAGTAACCACATGCATTTTTAGGCCCTGTGGTCTAGCAGTTTGCGACGGGCTTCTGATATTAGTGACAGGGCCAAGTCTGATATGCAAACAATGGTATGGAAGGCTGGCCAGAGCAATGACAGTGGTTCTAATTGATTCAGAGACTTTTTACCTGTTAGGTGCAACCAGAACACATGCTGTGAAACACAGATAGGATTGGAATAAAATGTGAGGAGAAACGCACGCCCTATGGGGGTGTCTGGTCATTTACCCACCTAATGACTAGCCATGGCTATGTTAATGCCTCATCAACAAAACCCAACCTTTCTAGAACTCTTTGAGCAAGCTCTATCACAAACTAACACCAACTGTGTTGCTGTATAGGGCCTTCCTGTGTTATATCTAAGTATTCTTTTGAGTGTTTAATTACTTAATTGCCTCTGTAAATGAACTCCTGGTTCTCTTAATGCGTGTCTTCAGCCAGTTGATTTTCAATATATTTGTCAATGCCTCAGTGACAGTGCGCTAAAGTCCTGTCTTAAACAAGCAATCACATTCCATCAGTTTTTGCTTGTGCATAGGTATGAGCCGACATTTGCCAGGCAATGCAATCATATGCCCAGTTACTGGCACCATTTTCCAGCTGTTGCCAATTATGGCCATTTGGTACCCGCATGTGGTACCCTTATGGCAGTGCCTGGCAAATGCCTATCCATGCCTAATCAAAATCCCAAGCAGTTGGCTTTGCCAATGCATGTTGGCTTCCGTTTGTCTCCCTAAGTGAATGTGTATATGCCCAGATGTGGGTGTCTTGCTTGTTATGCCTAGGGAATCAAGCTGCACCGCACTGTGCTGGTCCAACAAGGCCCTACCTGAAAATGATAAGGCTAGGTTGGCAAGTATTGACCAGTTTCAAATTTTCTCATGCATACTTACCAGTGGAGCTGCGACTTAAATAGAATGTATCTTTGTTTGGAAGCCTAGTCTATTCTGCCAGAACGTTTCGTGATTCAAACTGACTTCATAACCTCATTCTGTAATCTGTTTGAGTAACATTACAGAATTTGCATACAAACAGAATATGTAATGCTTGTTGTGGGATTTGTTTGAAAAGCATGATGTAAATCCTGGGTGCTAGGTGTTTATGCAGTGCAGGAAATGAAACATGAACACCCATAAAATAACATAAAAGAAGAGCGTTTTCTATAATGTTGCGGGCAAAGTGTAAAAGGTGCACATCTTTTATAACTAAAGAGCAGTATTTCAATATTTTCTAAACAGTGCCATCAGAGGTGAATTTAACATCTGGACAAGGTTAAAATGCCAATGCCCCCCACCCCCTGTTCTACCCTCTCCCCTTAAATGCAAATAGCATGGCTGAACAGGCCCTACCATTGAGATTGTTTCTTTTTAACGTGCCTCAGAGGCAGAGTATTTACAACAGGAAGTGCTATGATATGCTGATGATACTGTGCCTTTTCCCTTTATCAGATGACCACTCCAAAGACACTGAGGTCATTAATGCCACATACAGCTAAAATCCAGCTGATGCTGTATAATGGCCTAGCCCTGAATAACTAAAAAACTGAGAATATTATCCTGGGCACCGGCTCGAAGTGGCGCCAGCTTGATCAGTCCTATTGATTCTTTCAAATTGTAGACAGTCTGCTCCCCACTTTGAAAAAAGTAAAAACCTTGGGGATCACTATTGACCAGTAGTTCTCAATGAGGTCCCATATCAGTGGCCTAGTGTCTAACTCAACATACTACATTACACTTTTGGCACAAATCAGACCATTCCTTGAGGCCTCCAGTTGTGCCACCCTATCCAGGGCGATCATTGGGAGCCACCCGGACTTCTGTGTCAGCAGTCTACTTGGGGTAGGCAAAGGAGAATTCAATTGTCTGCAAGTTGTGCAGAACAACGCAGTGAGGGTCGTTATTGGTATGCGTAAGACAGATCATATTTCAACAGCACGCAGAGCATTACATTGGCTCCCCATTAGAAAGAGAATCAAGTTTCATACCCTTTGCATTGCACATGCTTGCATTTATGGACTAAGCCCTTCTTATATGGCAGCACATTTGAAGTGGCTATCTAACAGGCATAATCTAAGATCCAATAACACTGGGTTGCTTTTCACCCCAAAGGCCAAGCTGGTACAGGTGCAAAATGGATGCTTCCCAGCCGCAATTCCTCACTTGTGGAATACTCTTCTGCCTGATTTGAGGCTGTGTGCCAGTCTTCCCAGGTTCAAACGTGTCCTGAACACCTTTCTTTTCAAATACATTGATCCTTTGCCTCCACTAGTTTCCCTCAGGTTTCTCCTGTGGCCTCTCTGAGCTCTGTTTTTATTGTATGTAATGTCAGCGCTCTTATGCCTCCGGGGCCACTGTCCTAGCACTTTAGAAATAAATGAAAGATGAAAAAAGGTAAAAAGGCAGGGATCATTGCTGTGGCACATTAAACAAAATAATTATATAGGGTTTTAAGAAGCTGTTTGGGTGATTAGTAATTAAGGGGATACAGAACAAGCTGTGTAAAACAATAACCTTGTTATTTCATTTCACTTTGTGGCTGTATCAGACGTTTTGTACGTTCTCATTAATTGCTATGCTGGAGCTTATAGGCTTCCATTCAGGATGGGGAAAATAAAGCTACAGTCACAGGGGATTATTTTCCAGGTCAAGCGGAGTGGAAGAAGTGGCACTAAATGCATTTAGCTCCACTTTTTATAAGCTGTAGGATTTTATATGATTTGATAGGCAAAGTTGGAGAGCAGATCAAACTTAACAAGGTCCCCCTGCCAAATCCGATTGGTATTCCACCAGCATATATTTTTATGTTGGCAGAAAACCAATGGATTCCTATGGGATATGCCTGAATTTTACACCAGGCAAAAGTGGACAGAGTAAAAAGGAATCGATGGTTCCTACAATCGTTAATTGTGGAAGTGATTTACACTTTTCCAGACACGTAGTGGTAAAGTAAAGAGCAAAGGCAATTTTCGCCTGTGTTTTACTCTTTACTTTTCCAGTACTTGGTGGAAACAATTAAAATTAATGAATGGCCCCTTTTGCAAAAAAGTGCAAACAGGAGAATTCTGCTCTATGCAGTTTATAATTCAAAACAAAATGCCCCCCTTAATCTTTTCATCAACATGTTTCTACAATGATGAATACATTGTCAGGTTGTTTTATCATGTGACTTGTGCATTTTTAAAGTAATATGTATATAATTGAGCATTATTTTAGGTATTCAAAGCTAAAATTCAACATATATTTGTACCAACTTGAGCTCAGAAGATGTGTAGTATCTACATTTCAGGCTAGTCTGAAATTATGGCTTTACCACTTAACCAAAGTGTGTGATCCTGAGCATTTTATTTTTCACTATGCCTTGCTTGTTAAAATGAGGGCCCCTCATTTAATAAAAATCAGTTTGAAAAAAATGTCATTTTGTAGGAAATAAAATCTCCTATTCCTTGCTTCAGTATTCTGGGGTTTATAGGGGTATATCTTTAACATCAAGATGGAGGGAGCACAAGCATCTCCTCCGGGGTCTGCTGGGAGTAACCACAGTGCTCAGGAAGGTTTTGTTGGGCAGACACCATCTGAGATGGTACAAAGACTGGGGGCCTCACTGCTCAGCCTCTCAGAGGAAGATGAGGAGGCATCACCCTCAATTCTCCCAAGCCAGGCCAGGAAAGGTTTGCTGGGTGCTATTGTGAATAGGTGGAAGGTTAGGTAAATGGGAACGGTGGTTAGGCAGCTGGAGGAAGGTGTCTGGACGGTGAAAGGTGAAGGAGGATCAGATATAACAGAAAGGGCAGAGCAGATGGGAAGGGAAGATAGGTAGATTGAAGTTGCAACACTATTTGCCTTGCTTCTCTTTTGCAATCTACTGTTTTTATAGAGCAGTGCAAATGGGAAATCTGGATTCACGCCAGCACTTTGATTAGGGTACTCCTAGACCTAGACCTACACCCAATGAAATGTGGGCCCCCCTGGTCAGAACGCTGGCCCTCCCAGATGAAAATTCCTGGAGCCAGGCCTGCTTTGAACAAAGAAACATGTTTTCCCACCGAAAATTCCTAAAGTTTATTGTGCACCCCAATATGTTCGAATTTGAATAAAAGGGACTCCAATATTTATGGGATTCCACCTTCAGTCCCTCAAATAAGTAGACCAAGACACAAAGAACTTGATTTATCTCATGTAGTCAGCCCTCTTGCCCTTCAGTGAACAGCTTGTTTGTTTTATTGTCTACAAAATGCGCATAAAGCAGTCGCGTTCCATAGGGATCCCCAGCCTTTGCACCAACATGAAAATGCATGCTGGCACAAATGGTGAGGCATTTGTATGGCAAAGAGGAAGGTGGCGGAAATGTAAGCTGCCTTCCGCCCCTCCTCTCGGTCATGAAAATTAGGCGTGATGTTAATGGAAGATGTAAAAGCCATACACTAGGATGTATGATCATCTTCCAATAACTGTACACCCCTGATGAAAATGAGATTCTCTTCCTTCTTATTGTTCAGAAATCCACTTGTTCTGAGGTTGGCATACATTCCTAGCTCAACAAATTGGAGGATCAGGTTTGGTAACCAGACATTTCCGATGCAACATTATCATCTCCTGACCAGGGACGTCACAGAATAGCCTCTTTCTGTTGTTATGCATTGCATTTATTTAAGTCAAAACTAAACAATAACTGTTAGTTGTTGTACACATATGATAACATGAGGAACACACATATGCTGACCAGGTGACTTTCATAAGCACCCTGGTGTTTATGTTTATTTCAAGTGGAAGAAAAGAACGTGCCAAACAGTGTGGTCTGTTTTGCTTGCATCTTTTATAATTCAATTCGATGTATTGAATTCGTAGCTAGAAAGAAATAACTAAATATTTTTTGATGTTTGTGTACACATGAGATATAGTTACATCAAGCAACCACACAGCGTTTCTAAAACAATATGCAAGTAATGCTGTAAATGATGTTATGGTTTTGCCCAGAAGCAACCTTTCTGAATGAAAAGCCTCATTACTGAGTTTATAACATAAAACATGCAGACAATACATGAAAAGGGCGATGTGCAGGCGACCTGAAATAAAGGAGTTTGTGGCAAGCAGGAGTGACCTGCCATTGCAACAGAGCCGTTACTGCTCAGACATTCCATTCCACTGTGGTCTAATATTAGGTGCATAATAAGTCAATTAATCACATCAATAGAGTCATTGTGGATGTCAAACATGCCATCGGTTTTCTCAGGTTTGCCAACTGTAATATCAAATATGTAGCAGGGAGCAGTTCATGCCGGGATGGCATTAACCTTGTCCAGTTTCTGAGATTTTGTATTTAAAAACGCAAAGTGATTTCAATTTAAGACATTTGTAGAACCTTTGTAATGTTTTGGTTTTCATTGGTAAAACATTAACGGGGTAATTCATAGAATTCAGCGCACAAGTGGAGCACACGGATGGCGCACAGTGTGCGCGTGCGACTTTCTGCACCAGAAGCGTGCGCTAAAATCCATTCCTGCGCACAGCGTATTCATGGATTTTAGCTTCCGAAACCAGCCGTGGCGCAGAGTGGTGCAGTGAGCCTGCAGCAGCGCCAGTTACGCCCCCAACCCCTCCACGTGCGCCATGCACAGCGCACACATCCCGTACATAGCGCACAGGCCCCCAACCACGAAAACACCTGTTAAACTCCCCGCGCACCCCTCCAAATACACGTACCCCGCTGCACGGGGAGTCGCACACGCGATTGGAGCTGGGTATGTGTATAATTGGGGTTCGCGGGAAGTTTAACACGCGATTGGAGCGGGGTACGTGTATTTCGGGGGTTCGCGGGATGTTTCACATGCGATAAGCCCTGTGCGAGTGGGGTACGTGTATTTTGGGGGTACGCGGGAAGTTTCACGCACGATTGGAGCAGGGTATGTGTATTTCAGGAGTGCGTGGGAAGTTTCACACGCGATAGGCCATGTGCGAGTGGGGTATGTGTATTTTGGGGGTACCCGGGAAGTTTCACATGCAATTGGAGCAGGGTATGTGTATTTCGGGGGTGCGCAGGAAGTTTCACACGCAATTGGAGCAGGGTACGTGCATTTTGGGAGTAGGCAGGAAGTTTCACACGCGATTGGAGCAGGGTACATGTATTTTGGCTGTTTGCGGGAAGTTTCACACGCAATAGGCCCTGCGCGAGTGGGGTACATGTATTTCGGGGTGCGCTGGAAGTTTCACATGTAATTGGAGCAGGGTACATGTATTTTGGGGGTACGCAGGAAGTTTCACACGCGATTGGAGCAGGGTACGTTAATTTCGGGGGTTCGCGGGAAGTTTCACACGCGATAGGCCCTGTGCGAGTGGGGTACGTGTATTTTAGGGGTACACGGGAAGTTTCACACACAATTGGAGCATGGTATGTGTATTTCGGGGGTGCGCAGGAAGTTTCACATGCGATAGGCCCTGTGTGAGTGGGGTACGTGTATTTCGGGGGTATGCGGGAAGTTTCACACGCAATTGGAGCAGGGTACGTGTATTTTGGGTGTTTGCAGGAAGTTTCACACACCATTGGAGCAGGATACGTGTATTTCGGGGGTTTGCTGGAAGTTTCACACACGATAGGCCCTGTGCGAGTGGGGTATGTGTATTTCGGGGGTGCGTGGGAAGTTTCACATGCGATAGGCCCTGTGCGAGTGGGGTACATGTATTTCGGGGGTGTGCAGGAAGTTTCACACGCGATAGGCCCTGTGCGAGTGGGTTACGTGTATTTCGGGGGTGCGTGGGAAGTTTCACATGCGATAGGCCCTGTGCGAGTGGGTTACGTGTATTTCGGGGGTGCGTGGGAAGTTTCACATGCGATAGGCCCTGTGCGAGTGGGGTATGTGTATGTTGGGGGTGCGCGGGAAGTTTCACATGCAATTTCGCTGTCAGAGCGGGGTACGTGTATCCAGTGGGGTGCGCGGGGAGTCCCACACGTGAATTAGCATTGTAGGTCCTCCCAGGTTTCCCCTCTACCCCTTCCACGGCCCCTGCAGGCAGCCCACACCACAGGGGACTACTCTGCACCCCTGGTCATGTGCCGCAGGCAGTCCATCCACCATGGGCATGCCCTCAAGCGATGCCACATGTCAACTTGCACTAGTGATCACCAACTCATGTCCCCCAGCACCCCCACCCCCCAGCAGTCAGGGCCACCTGCCAGCAGGCCCCCACACATGTCCCCCAGCACCCCCACCCCCCAGCAGTCAGGGGCACCTGCCAGCAGGCCCCCACACATATCCCCCAGCGCCCCCACCCCCAGCAGCCATGGGCACCTGCCAGCAGGCCCCTACACATGTCCCCCAGCGCCCCCACACCCCAGCAGTCAGGGACACCTGCCAGCAGGCTCCCACACATGTCCCCCAGCACCCCCACCCCCAGCAGTCAGGGGCACCTGCCAGTAGGCCCCCACACATGTCCCCCAGCACCCCGACCCCCAGCATTCAGGGGCACCTGCCAGCAGGCCCCCACATATGTCCCCGAGCAACCCCACCCCCAGCAGTCAGGGGCACCTGCCAGCAGGCCCCCACTCATGTCCCCCTGCCCCCACGTCATGACGATCCTCAATCATGGGCCTTATGGCCAGCCACATCAGACCCCATGCCACCCCAGCCCAAAGACCCAACCAAGTATTGCATCCACCCACATAGAAATGCCCATTACATGATACACCCGAATGGCAAGTATGTAAATGAACACATGTCCGTCACACACACACAATGGGTGCAAGTGAATGTGAATACCCACATCATGACATGCATAAAATCAATGAGAGTATACCACACATCTAAGTATGAAACAAAAATGTATTGAACCCAAAATGAATGTAATGAAAAGAAAAAACACAATAATGTGAAGAAGAAATTAAACGCAGCATGTCTGGAAAATAATCAAAAAATATAATATCAGAATCCAAAGAAATCCAAATGAAAATGTGTCCAAAGCAAATCCAAGGGAAAAAAAAATAAAAAATACGTGAAATTCATTGCTCCATGGTGAAATGAAAAAAAAAAAGACAAATCCACTGTTCAACTATATACAAATCACCAATCCAGGGTCCATGAGCCCAACAATTGAAATGAAACCTACAAAAAGGACTACCTAATAAAGAACTATATACAAAAACGTGGTGCATTGTCCAAGCACCCCAAAATAAACAAAAACAGAAAGGAAACCTAACACTATCTAACTATCTACAATGTCCCGGGCCAGGGCATCATCGAACTCCATGTCGATGTCCCGGAAGCGGGCCTCTGTCCTGGCCCCGGAGACTCGCAGGGAGGCACTCATGGCCTGTTCCAACTCCCTGCAAGTTGCCTCGAGGCACATTGCCCTCCTCAACGCCCGACGCATGGAGAACTCTGTCCTGACCATGGTATGCCGTGTCTATTCCGCCTACCGCCGCTCCACATCTATTCGCTGGCCCAACCGCTGCCTCACGGAAGACACTCTCATTCCTGGGTCCTCCTGCCCTCTGCCCGATGCCTGCCCCTCCAATGTTGATGGCCCCGAGCCATCATTGCTCCCACCTACAGCCTGCTACTGCTGCTGTTGTCCATGTGCCCTGTCCGATGGTGCCTGCACATCCTCCATCAGCTGGTCTACAGTTGTGGTGTCCACCCCTGCTGAACCGCCGACTCCCGACTGTGGCAGGGATGTGAGCTCCACCAAGCTGGCTGTGTTGGTCGTGCCAGGTCCACAGGGGGCCCTGGTGAAATCTGGGCCGGAAGACAGCAGGGAGAACGACTGGCGCATAGTCTCCACAGAGAAAGAGAGGTCCACCAGAGTGCGCGACACATGTAGAACCCACCGACCAGGGCCCCTCCCAACAGTGCCGTGTCGCGACACTGCTGTTTGTGATGGCGTGCGTTCTCCGCCCATCATCACAAATGTCATGGGTGCGCAACGCGACACCAATCAGGATGGAGCCCATACGTTCATTGGACCCCTCGTCCGCAGGTAGTGGAGAGGCAGATGACATAGCACTCTCCCCTACCTGCGGACGGGCCTGGGATGGGGCATCCCTGCTGGTGCATGGTGGTGCAGTCACAGGGTCAAGGACAGGGACAAGCACAGGCCCCTCCGCGGTGACCTGTGCTGCCTCCTGACCCTCGCCCTGGACTGCATCACTTGCACCAGTGGTAGTACCCCCACCAGGCCCCATGTGCGGCTCAGTAGCAGGCTCCTCCTCCTCTGTGGATACCACCAACCGGGATGTCTCCGTACTGTCTTCCGCCATTGCAAGCCCCTGTGGTGGCTCACCTGGCCCTTCTGCCACAGCTGTAGTGGCAGACGCGGCACCAGCCCCCTTGCTCCCCATGATGGTAAGTCCTGGGAGGGTGGCTGGGCCTTGCGTCGCTGCCCGGTGGAGGCATCCCCGCCGCTTGGCTCCACAGCGCCGTCTCTGCCGTCTTCTTCACTTGACGCTGCGTAGAGGGAGACATAGAACATAAGCATCAGGGTACAGTACAACATTCCCCTAGACAGGAAGCAATAACACATGAGTTGCAGTGTCTAACGTCACTTCCATCCTGTCCCTCCACAACACATGGTTGAAGACACGCAACACACATGCATGAACAGGCACAGCGCCTGCAATCAACATCAGCATCCGTGTACAAGGGCCTCTATTAACCAAAATCTTGCCTTCAAACTCACATGCATCATGGCTCACACTGATCCCATGCACGCACATCACCGGAGGGTCATGCATCATGCCTTGCACACCACAAACACAGTGGATATACACAGTGCATACAACGGTGACCGCACTGCATGAGTGAATGTACACATCATCACAGACATGTGTCATGAATCCATGGCGTACCTAAGTCACACACACACTTCTCAGATACACACACATGTGCACCATACATGTACATGACAGCAGCACCCATCCCTCACACCCCCACCATGTGCAAGAACAGACACTGGCATGCTTTCATGTGTGCATTTGCCATACAGCTACCCATGTTGGATTGTAACTCATGCACCAACCATGTGGTTCACACATTACTGGTCTCACATGCATGATCATGATGTCCCTGCACACACATCCATACATGGCCTATGTCACACATACAGGCAAGTATCAGACTACCAGCACACTGCAACATGCCCTGTCTCACACACCAATGCTGGGCCACTTACCGCTCAACTCCAGACAGGTCTTCCTCTGCAGGATCTGGGCGTGGAGCGCTGGGCCTAAACGTTCCAGGACCTTCATCTGGATGTCACTCATGCTGACCCGGTCCCCCTCCGCGAGGCACCGGACCTTGTAGAGGGTCCTGGACCTTAAGTCCTCCCAGCGTTTCTTGACGTGCTTGATGTCGCGGGTTGCCACCCGCTCCGCGTTGATGGCAACCACTACGTTGTCCCAGATCCTCTCCCGTCCTTCCTTGTTGGTGCAGGATGTTCTGAAGAGGGCATCAAAATGCCCCAGGACATGCTCCACCAGGACACCAATTTCCTTCACACTGAAGCTGGTGGCCCTCTGCCTCTCTGGCTGGGGGTCGCCAGTGGTCTCAGATGGGGTTTGCCCCGACATGGTGACCCCCGAGGCAGGCGTGGTTGGGCAACTGGGTCCTGGGGCTGTACTGTGGAGCGATGGTATCCTAGTCGGGAGTCTTCTGTTCCAGCAGGGGTGGACACAGCAACTGGAACCCTGGCTGACATGCAGGCACCAAATGGCAGGGCACGTGGGCAGCAGGCAGGCAGGTAGCAGCAGATGGCAAGTGGGAGCGTGCTCGGGGCTCTGGGGGGCAGTAATTCGTCCTTCTGGGCAGGAGCGTGGTCTTCCGTGTGTTGTTGCGTGGCCATCTTGATACAGAGTGATTTGGCACGTGAAAAAATTGCACATCAGCGTGTAATTGGAGGAAAGGCCCTTAGCGCGTAAGCGCATCAGCACATGTATGCGATTTCATTGGACCAAAGGTTCCTTAGCTCGTAAACGCTTCTGTGACGTTACGTGCGCGGGCGTTTCCCTCGTGACGTGGGCATAGCGGTCCAGGAAAGGGCATATGCGAGTAAGTGACGTGACGCACGCAGGCGTTTTCCTCAGCACGGGTTAAAGGTGAGCGGGGCCAGCAGTTCGCTGTACGTGCCTTTATGGTGACTGATGTGTGTTCCTGCTTCGTGTTGTTTCACGCGCCATCACAACTTCACAGCTATCAAGGACGTATCTCTTCTCTTGGCGGGGGTATTGGCTATGTGTGTTTTTCTGCATCGCGCTAGTCAGACGGTGAGTCGCGCACGCTATTTTCCCCAGTGCGGGTGCCCCTGTGTATCGTGCCCGTTTTCGAGGTCATAGTAGCCTGCGTGTCCCACACGTACGCGTTTTTCATGTTACTGGGTGCCACCGCATTCTGTGGGAGGTTGATTCCACGCACGTAGGCTGCAGGTTTGCATGCACGGTTTTACTGCAGTTTTTGGGGTGCCTGAGCATTGCGTGACCCGTCACTACATCACAGGGGTCACATACAGCCTTGCAGGTGCAGGGGGGCTGTTAACATCTTGCATCCCACCCCCTTCACCCCAATTGCCCAGGTCAATTGTGGTGTACATCTCCCATTGGCACTACTCCATCTGTGCCGGCACTACTACATCTGTGCCATGGTAGGAAGGCCACCAAAGGTGAGGGGCGCCTCAGCTGGGCATCCTCCTCGTGGCAGGCGTGGTCAGGGTCGTGGCCGGGGTGACCAGGGATAGGGGGACTCCAGGGTGTCCAGGGTGGCCGCAGAGGGGGAAGAGGCAGGGGTGCTCCACTTGAACACGATGTTGTGCCATGTGTCAGTGCAGTCATGCCACCACCCCCTGTGGTTCCGGGAGATGCAGCTTCTGCATCTGGCACTGGTGCCTGTGTGACCCGGCAGTCCGTTTCATCGACTGCCACGGGCCCAAGGGTAGTGGTAGCTGTAGGTGCAGCTGTGGACGCCACCACCCAGGCTCAGGGTCTGCTAGTGCAGGCTGCATTGGCACTTGAAGAGCCCTTGGAAGATTTCCAACAGGCCAGGAGGGAAACCGTAGGGGCACGAAGGGCTGCCCTGACCAAGACACGTCCCGAACAGCCAGGTGTTGGCAAGTGCAGGGGCAGATGCACCCAACAACACCCCGTTTGTGAGTCTGCCAACCAGGACAGTTCCGGTCAATGACCCTGCCACAGCGGATGTTGCTGCGCAGGGTCTATTAGAGGGCACCCAGCTGCCACTGACACAAGTCAGGCCTTTGGTCGGCCCTCCACCTGCCACTCCCTTGGCTCAATCCACCAAACCCACTGGCCATACTGATCAGGGCGGCATTAGTCAGCCAGGGTCTGCGCCACAATCTAAGAGGAGGAAGGTTGCACCTGCAGCACAGGCTGGGACCCCACACAAAGCCACAACCTCCTGCACGTCGGGGAAGGAGCCTTTCTGCAAACAGGAACTGGACTTCCTTGTGGACTACGTGCGGGACCACAGCCATGACATGCTAGTGGGTGCTAATTGTCAGAATACGGCTGCCCACCATGATACCCACTGGAAGCAAGTTGTGGAACATGTGAGTGCATTCGGCCATGAGGTGCGCACGGCGCAAGAGTGCAAAAAGTGTTGGAATGACCTCAAACACAGCGCTAAGGCTAAGCGTGCCTCAAATTACAACTTTACTCTGGTGACTGGCAGTGGGCCTGCACCAGAGGAGGAAGACCTCACTCCACATGAGTCACTCGTTGCGGAGTTCATACCATCTGAATCGGTCGAAGGAATGGGAGAGATGCCGGACTTTGATGTCCAGTCCAGTGCGTGTTGATGCGTGTTTGTCGAGGACGTGTGTGTTTTACTTGTGTAATGTCTTGTGCATGACTGCCACTACATGTCACGTGTACATGGTTCTGATGTGCAAGTAATGCAATGCTTCCCTGATGCATGTCTACTCTGCTGGATGGTGAACATGTGGAGCAGACGGGGACTGTCCGCATCACCACTATTGCACCCTACTCCCATGCTGGTTACCAGTATGCCACTCCGGTCCATGTTCCAGCTCACTGGCACTTCTGCATGTAGAGTGGGGTGACCTTCCTCTCAGCCCAGGGACTATGCATAGCATGACTGACGTGCATGTGTACTCTGCCTGCAAGCGAGTACTCTATGTAGGCATGCTTCCTTGCCCCTCAACCCCCCACTCTGCACCCCAATTCCACCTTAGCACTGGTCTGCTACAATATTGCCGTTGGGTACTTCCCTGTCCATGCCTCCTGTGTACATGCTAACATCCAGCGGACAATCTGCCAGACATTTGTTGTGTGGTACATCCTTAGTACTTGATGCAGGGTGTCTCACTTGGACTGTGCGGATCTCAGATGCCCCACAGGGACATGAGTGCTCCTTCATGCTCCATGTGCATTCCATGTATGCCCCTATGTGTCCATAACTGGGTGATCACTGTAATACAAGTCCTGGATCACCTACATTACATGGCATTTCATCTGCCTTCCCATGTCAACTGTGGCTCAGTACTGCGTTGCACACATGTTTAGAGTCTGACAATCTGTGTGGGTCACAGGCCTCAGCCTGTTTAATGGCCAATGACTCTGTCCAACTGGTGTAGTGTCTTCTTCACACGTTGGTGTACTCCAGAGGTTTCATCATGTGTCCTGCTTACTGCCCCATCATCATTTGCTTTGTTGTCACTTGACTCACATGATGCTGTTGATGCTAGTCAACACTGTCTGTCAATACACAGGTCTATGGTCAGCCTTTTGATACCATGCTAGGCATCCCTGCTTTTGCACTTGGGGGGAGGGGTGGTTTGCTTGTAGACATGCTACCCATTCAATGCACATTGCACGTGATGCCTGAAGTTGACCTTGCACTGCCTTCACATTTTCTGACACACACCATGAAGTCCTTGTACATGTAGAAAGTGAATAACATACATATTTGCTGAACTGCATAGACCCACTTCAGTGCAAACTGCCACCTTTCCACAAGTCTAATCACAGAAGCAATTTCAAGTTGACCCAGCATGCATGCCAGGTTCTATTTTGTGTGTCACATGTCTGCCTGATGTGTTTGGTGTCTGTGTGTGTGTGTTGTGTGCTTCTAACATGTGTAGTGACTTTTTTTCTCTCTATTTTTCAGATGATGATGCAATGGAGCCGGAGGATGGTGTTGTCATGGCAGGCACAGGGTTGTTATCACTACATCAACCCAGCACAAGTGGGGGTAGTGGGGTGGTAGGCAACGAAAACCCCCAAGTGCTACAGTCCATCTTGTCTCTGGCTGCCTATGAGTCCAGCCCTGATGAACACTCTGACCACCATGTCGAGTTGGATGAGCATCAGGTCCATATGTCAGGGGTGAGTGATTCTGATGTGGACACTCCTTTGTCCGCGACGCCTACACTGAGGGTTCAAACAGTCTTGGAACCTCCGCCCATGGTGGACCGGAACGCAGGGTCACCCTCCACACCAGTCACTGATGTGCCTAGGACATCACGTTGACGGGGGCATGTAGTCGTGCAGCGGCAGGTGGCAGCATTGGAGAACATCGCTGAGAGCATGGAGCGTGTGGCCCGATCCGTGCTCGCCCCTGCTAGGCAGGTGCTTCTCCAGCAGCAGGCGGCACGGTCCACGACCCGCTCGCTTAGGCTGGGCATGTCATCTCTGCGTCAAGCAATTGCTGCTCACGCAGAGGCACACATGAAGGCCCTGAGGGATGAGTATGCTTCCCTCAGATCCACTCTGGGTGTCCTTCTGATGTCCCAGGGGGAGCGGGCAGAGGATAGATTTGTACAGCTTAAGCGTACCATCTCGGCTGAGCTACATGCTTGCCGGGAGGTGCAGCGGTTGTCCAGCCAGGCCTTGCAGTAGGAACTCCGTGTTACACGTGCTACCTTGAAAGAGGAAGCACATGTATCACGGGAGGTTCTGCATGCAGACCTAGTGTCATCGCCACACAGAACCAGGCTCACCCATCCGGCAGACTTGCTGCCGATGAGCGGCAAGCTGCGGCTAGGCATGGTAATGCTCCTGTGCCATGTCCTCCTTTCCAGGAAGAGCCAGACTCGGACGACAATCTATCTCCCACATAGGTCGGGCTGTAGAGGCTTTGAGCCCATAGAGGTTTTTTTTTCCTCAGCATCATCGCATGTGGGTGTTGAGCAGCACCCTGTACCTCACCCCACCTGGGTGCCCCCCCCCGGGTCGTATGTGGCCATTTTTGATTTTTCTTTTAGTTTAGTTAGTTAAGTTTCTGTTTGATAGTTAGTTTAAATAGGTAATGTAGTTTTTTCATAGTTAGTGTAATTAGTTAATATAGTTTAAAAATGCTTGTCTATTGTGCTTTCATTTGACGGTGTGGTGCTTTGTGGCTTTTGAAAGCATCCACTGTCTGTTCCAGCTGGGCCCTTCAAGCTTGTCTTGTGTATGTGTTTGCTGCTTGGGGTCCTTGACTCACATATGCCACTCCTGCTTCCCTTATCCATGGGCTCGCAAGGATGGTTTGGTGTAACAGCCTATTACACAAGGGCTTTGGACTGTCATATCTGTGGCATATCTGCTGCTGTGGAACTTGTGTTAACACCCCTAGTGGGGATGATTGGGGTGTAATTGACCACTGTTCTTCTTTTGCTAGATGGGGTGTTTCATGATTCATGTGTACATTCATTGCTATGCATTGTGTAGTATGTTTTTTATCTTTACTGTACATGTGCTTGTTGCAATTCATGCCGTAGATAGTGTGTTCCACACTTTGGCTGTGAAAGACGGACTGATGGTGTGATTTCTGATGTATGTCTCTGACATGGTCGTCATGAAATGCCTGAAGAGACACACACAGATGATTCTAAAGCATTAATCATGTGTTTCATGGCCTTTCTGCAGGGAGATGAGCCTCCAGACCACCTTTGCCAGCAGACATGGGCCATTGGACCTCTGGAATCTGGACACGTTTGGTGGTGCCGACATGTGCATATGTGCGCAAGCAAAGGCACAGGGATTGTGATCATACATCCGAAAACTGCTGACGTGTTTCAAGGGACTCCAGGCAAGGTGAGCAGCACATGGGGGTTACAACACAGCAAACCTTCCACCAGGCCAGTTGCACATGCATGCTTAGTAGCAGCACTGACGGTGAGCTTGGACAAATATTGGTGTTGAAGCGCACAATACAGCTCAGATGTGTTAGTGGACTGATGGCTAGTTGATGGGAAAGTTGTCTGGGGCACCTGCAGGGGCAGTGGCACATACCCTCCGGTTCACCATGGTCCATTGAGGCACTTGTATTAGCCATGTAGTGTTCCGAGACATGGAAAGAACCAGCTCACAGGGACAGATAGCAAGGGACAGACTCGGGTGCAGTGCATTTAATTTCCAAGTAGAATTGGAAACATGCACTGCCTACTTAATTTTAGTCATGGTGATACACAACTTGTTCTGAAGTCATACCTTGCTATATGCGTCTCTCTGCTTACCCAGCGAACATTGTATGTTGTGTGAATCATGACACATTGGTGTTCCATTTGCCACGCACCCACCGGCGCCTGACTTAGTGCATTTACTGTGTATGAACCATCACAGTGGTCATGTTACGTATGGGTACGAAGCATCCACACAAGATTGTCTGTTTGTAGAGTAGTTTGTTACTTTGGGGCATATTTGGTGGTGTGTTTGTGTGTTTTGGGCACGCACAGATTATTAACTGTGGCTCTCTTTGCAGCATTGAACTGCTCCTGTTACCGGACCTGAGAGTGCGCAGGCAGGAGGCCAGCACTCACCCCAGAGATAAGTTTCTCTTTGACTTCCATTTGAGTAATTTGCTGCTATGTGCATGATGAACAAGTTTGGTCTAATTGTGTATGTGTTAATGTGAGTACTACAATTGCTGCCTGTGAGTGCTGCCACAATGATCCTGCTCACTACTGGGGGTGCATAGAGTAGTTGCCCGCCAGAGCGGTCAAGGGAGCGGAAGCCTGACTTGAGCACTCCGAATGTGCGCTCCACTATGGCCCTGGTTGCAATATGGGCCGCGTTGTATCTTACCTGGGGTGGTGTGATGGGGTTCCGGATTGGCGTCATCATGTGGTTGCTCAGAGGGTAGGCACTGTCCCCTGGAGAGGTGACAATGGTTGTGATTATTGGGGTTTGTGTATTTGTGTGTGTGTGTGACATGCATGCATGTGCACAGGCATTTATACTCACATAGGAGCCATGTGTCGCCATGCTGCCCAGCTTCCAGGGCCCGGCTCAGGGTGGACATTCTCTATATGAAACTGTCATGGGTGGAGCCAGGGTAGTTTGCATAGACAGAGGTGATGATTCCCTTTGCATCGCATACCACCTGTACTTTGATGGAATGCCAGTGCTTGCGGTTTCGGTAGATGTGCTCAGTGGCCCTGGGTGGACGTAGGGCCACATGGGTGCAATCTATGGCACCAAGCACTTTGGGGAAGTGTGCCACCCTGTAAAAGTCCTGGACAACGGCCTGCCTTTCTGCAGGTGTTCTGGGCATGTATATGTGCCTGCGGACTGAGGGGCGCGCTGTCATGATTGCCCAGACCTGGTGTAGGCAGCGTGACTTCGTGGCCTGTGAGACCCCCCACTATGGCAGTAGTCTGCTGAAAAGACCCAGTGGCCAAAAAATGCAGGACATTGAGCACCTTCTCCAAGGGGCTCAATGCTTGGGAGCAGAGGGTGGGGGATTTAAGGTCATCTTCCCACTCCCTGACCAGGTCTAGGATGATACGTGGTGGAAACCTATACCTGCCATAGACCTGGTCGTCAGGCATCCCAAAAAGGCTTGTCTGTGGTGCAAAAATGCGTGCTCTGGCTATTCTCCTCCTCCTGCGGTGTCCCACGATCAGTGCTGCGACAAATGGGGCATTCATCGTAGCTGTATATACGTGTTTGTTGTTTGTGGGCACTTTTATACTGTGCGTGGGGACGCTTCTGCCTGCCTTTGTGTGGCGGATGCGTTGACGCCTGTGCGCATCTTTTGCCATGCACAGGTTTCCCGTATTCGAATCCATGAATATGGGTTGTTCGCGTGCATGTGGGTGTTCCGTGTAGTTCCCTGCAGTACTTCCCCAGTTACGCCTTCTTTTTCACGCGTTATTCCCCATTCTGCTTGTTACGTCCACTGTTCCGCCCACTTTTGTTGTGTGCGCTGCGCTATGGCCGCTTTTGCTGTGTGCGTAGCACACGCCGTTTGATGACGTGTGTGCCCGCGTGCACCACGCATGGATTTGGCGCACAACGCACAACGGATTTGGCTCACAACCAGTGGGAAACAAGCGCAGCTCACGCTTGCGCCACCTTGCGCCTGCTTGCGCTGGGATATTCGGCGCACGTTTGTTCCATGAATCGGCCCCTAAATTTTTTTAAGCAGTCAACATTGAGTAAAGTACTTTTTCTTTAAGTTAAATGTCTTGAAATTTCGGATGACAGGTCCAAATAAGTATAACACACACGGAAGCCTTGGTATGAGAACTTCTCACTTATTTGTTATTAATGTAGGACATTTCTATAAAGGAAAGATACACAAAGTGCCTTATCTAAGATGTATCTGTTAGGTACCTATCAGTGTTATACACAGATAATGTGGCTCATTACATCACCTGTACCCTTGTTTCCGGACTGGCAAACTACAAGTCTACAAGTCTGCCTGCCGGAGCTGCAGCTGACAGCTCCGACCCTGCCGGGCTCAGTGGCCCCGGTAGGCAGACTTGTCACAGGAGCACTGGCCCCGTTGCTAACAGTGCTGGTGCTCCCAGGTCCTCACTCCCTTAGAGTCCCATGGGGATTAACAAATGAACCAGCAGCTGATTTCCAAGCCGCCAGACATGTAATAGCCCGGTGGCAACCCACTGGTAGCAATGGCAGGGTTACCGCTGTACCCCTAATGAGGCCCCATGTCATGTGGTTTGGTGGCTAAACTGCTGCTTTTAAAACAAGCATACCTCATTACTAATCCTGGCTTTTGCATTTTGTCAGAATTGTGAGATTCTGGCCAAATCATATTATCACCACATAATAGCATTATAATTTAAATTGTTCTTTCATAACATGCTTAAAACCAGGGACCAGTTTCTAAGCGTGAGCCTGGGATTCAAACCTGTGATGCTATGTGTTGTCTTTCTTGCAAGACAAACGTGTTGCCCCAGAGCTATCCTGTTGTGTTGTGTTATATTATGTTATGTTAAGCTGATTCATACTGCACACTGCTGCCATTTCCATGGTCTCCAGGCGCTCACGTGTCCATGCAAGCTACAATGGGTAGGGTTGGCTAGTGAGTGAGAGAGGGATGAGATAGATGTTGTGCCCAGCTGTTGATGCATTCAGCTGTTGATGCATTCAGAACCAGGAGAAACTGGTGTCTGTGTGCGTGAGCTTTCGGGATCTGCTTAGTTTTGTACACTGGGCTTGTTGTGTTCAGAAGGGTGGCTTCCAGTGTTTGACTTATTTGTTGTCTGAGCTGGTTGAGTTTGTTGCTTGGTTTGTGCACGTTTTGTTAATTCATTCACTAGCCCACTGGGCCTGTGTTGGAGGTGAGGAGTGTGGGTTGTGTGGGAGAGAATGTGTGGTTAGTGGGTTGTGGGTGATCTCCTGTTATTTGTAGTTATGTTGCTGTTTTCCATTCTAAATGTACCCCATGGTTTCCTTGATTCCGGTTTATGGTTTGTAGAAGCAGGGGTTGTATGGGTTGGGTGGTCTGGTCAATGAGTGGTTGTTGACTGGTGTTTATCTTGGCAAGTTGAAAAGCCGGGATGTAGAGTTTACCTGAAAGTGAGATGGTCTTCAGTCTTTCTTATTTCCTTAGGAATTGAGTTCCATAGTTTGGCTATCAGCTAGGATAAGGCATTTCCTCTGATGTTCTTTTCTGGCAGTGTCTTGTTTCTATTTGGAGGTTGGTGCTGGATCTTAAGACTCCTTGGCTTGAATCGGGTGATTTTTGTGCCAGAGAGTACATTTGATAATATAGGCTAAGACGTACGTGCCCTGGTTGTTAGGACCACATAGAACATGAATTGCCCCTTACAGATCTCAAAACATTACACAAATCAGCAAAGGGTATCAGTGACCAACTTTAAAAAGGTCTCCCCAAAATGCTAATCCTTCATTTCCCACTCAGTTCTCTTCTACACGGTTTTCCCCAGGCAGTCAGTGTCCACGCTGAGTGGGATGTTTGAAGAGTATGTATTCACGCATCCAACCCGCCTATTAGCCCATTTCCACAATTGTTTCCCCCATAGTGATCAGATAAGGGTCCCTTGCATCCGCCCCATGCTGCCATAGCACCTCCTTTATAGTATAAGGTTTCATCGATCCTGACAATAGCCTCCACTCAGGGGTTTTGTCATCAGATAGACATTGTGCAACAAATCGCAATTAGTCTGCCAGAAAGTACATCTCAAAACTCGGTACTTGGAGACCTCCTAGGTGGTAGACCTTTTACCAAAGTACATCTTGAAACAAAGTATATAGTTTTTCAATAACGCACTTTGGAATACCATACGGTACATTAGTGAAGCAATGCAATAGTTTAGGAAGGATCGCCATATTAGTCAATGCTATTCTACGCACCAGGGTCAAAGGCAACTTCCTCCAAAATTCCTATGACTTTTCAATCCCTGAAATATCAGCAAGGGTGTTATCACAATGTGTATCATAGAAATTCCTCCTTATTTTGACATCGAGATACGTGAAGGTGTTGTGTGTCCACTGAATGGGAGGTACAGACACGTCTTTCCCTCGCACTTGTGCCATGGACACCCGTGGAAATATGCAAGACTTCTCCACATTTATCCTAATTCCAGACAGGTGTCCAAAGTTATCCAGCACTTCCATCAATATTGACACATTCAATGTTGGATTCTGAAGTTATATAAGCATATTGTCTGTGTAAATTAACATTATATGATACTCTCCATCAACCAATATCCTGACTAAGCTCATATCTCTACAAAGTATACATGCCCATCGCTCCATGGCCAATGCAAATAGGATCAGACACAACGGCCCACCCTGTGTGCTTCCCATACCCACCTTCCAGCTATCCAACACCAGCTTCCCATTTGCAACCCTACCCGTCACTGAGGTGTACAACAATTTTATCCAGCATATGATTGCCGAACCCGGGTTGAATCTCTTCAAAGTATCCCCACATCCACTCCCACTTCACAGAATCAAAAGCTTTCTCAGCAACCAGGAACTGTGTGTGTGCAATAACGCAGTCAGACCTGATTCAGATGTACCAAATGTGTTACATGCATTTGCAATCGATTGGCTATCAGGGCACTTAGAATCTTCACATCCGTGTTCAGCGTGGAAAGAGAGCAACAGAAGCACATATCACCCTTATCTTTGGTCTGTTTGGGAACTGTAACTGAAATAATGGAAATAATAGCTTGCTGCCAAGCATAGCTCCATAGGTTTAAAAACATTCAGATGGTACCCCATGTGGTCTTGGCGTCTTTCACTGTTGGAAAGTCCTAATAAGGTTAAAGGTTAAAGGTTAGGTAAAGGTTAAAGGCTCGTCAAACTCTGCCATCTGCGATGCAGTAAGGGTAGGTAGATCAATCAATGCGGCCTAGTCTGCGCCTCACGTTCCTCACATGGGAATGCCCCACATACAGGGAACTACAATAATTAGCAAAGGCTATATTAATGATATTAATGTCTGTCTGGGTATAAACCTCAAGCCTCTCCTACACTGACATGATTATATTACTCGGACGCTCATTCCTAGACATGCCAACAACATGCCCGATATATTCCCATCCCTAGAGTCATGCTTCTCCAGCGTTTCCCAATCTTCCACGCACTCCACCCTCAGGTCATTCAGTTCCGTTTCCCATCCCACAGGGACACTCATTCCATTCTCCAAGTTTTCTCCAGCGATATTTTCAAGGATTCCTGTACCCCGCATGTGGCAGACAAGCAGACCCCTCTTATCACAACTTTAAAGGCTTTCCATTCCCCACCCACATCACTTTTTGAACCCTGATTACCCTCAAAATATTGTTCCATTTCTGTCTCCAACATATCTCTGTATGCACCATCTCACAGTCCTTCAGAACAAAGCCTCCACTGTGGAATCCGTGCTCCACTATTATATATTTGTACCCCATCACAACACGCAAGCGGAACAGACATCATTCTACCCAAATAGGTTCTCCAACCATACATCTTTAGATGTACCGCACCCACAAAGAAGCAATACATTATTGTCTATTCATTGCGGGGACTTGAATAAAAAGAAAGGACATGTCTACATGGATTCCTTACCCATCATGCGTCCACTAAGCCCAAATTACCCAAACCATCACACAAGGCGTGCAAGGCTTTTGACGTACTCCTGACTCGACCAATCTATTTAGGACCGAGTCCAGCATACAAGTGGAGTTGCTGCCCCACAAACATATAGCCTGTCTACATTTGCTGCATTTAGTCAATACTTTTGGAAAGAACTTGGGTGTGTACAAATAAGAAGCATATGCATTTATAAATCATACTTCCCTGACTTCCAACATATCCTGTACAATAGCAGATCTCCCTTCAGAATCAAGAAGCACAGTTTCCACCAATAATGGGACAATTCCCGCTATCCAAACCAGCACACCCCTAGCATAAGCAGAATAAGAAGATCCATAACCCTGTACTCCCCATTTCCAGGGCAAGCAACTCATGTTGTCTGAGAGGAGATGTGTCTCCTGGTGGAATGCTTTATCAACTGCTGATTTCCTCAGGAAGGTACCAATTTGGCATAATTTTGCAAAATCATTCATACCATGCACGTTCCATGATATACACTTTATTGGCATTGATATATGTGTGCAATGTTTAGGGTTCGTCAACAACTGCTGAGCTGTGGAGCATTTGAAATACTAATAATCAGCCAAATGACCACCTGCGATAGACCAGATTGTACCATCAGCGATCCACAGATTGAAGCACACCATTAACCCTTATAGCCACCCCCTGCTTTTCCGTCATGAAACCACTGCACACACAAATACAAACACATTTTTCGTGATGGCTACAAGCCACCCGAGGGGCTTTGAGCTCAGCTGCTCAAGTGCACATCGAAACTGGGTCCAAGTAATTAAAGCACCTCCCTGCCGCTAATCGTGCAAAGTCAGAACACACGAAGATTGCCCTGGGGTCCTGGAGAATTCAGAAAAACATAAAAGAAATAGGGGAAAACAGGGGGACAATGGCTACTACAGCTCCTAAACATCCTTGCACAGACCACACTTCCTAGCAAGGCCAACAATAACCCTCTCACCAAGTCCATTGCCGCAGTAGGCTCACAGGCAATTCCATCTGCACATCCAATAATTAACAAATGATAGTTATAAGTGGAGGAGGTTCCAAAGACATCAATCAAGCATTCAGGTGCTTTAGTATGTTTTAAATGGGCAGAATATATCATTCAGGGGAATTTCCACCCACCCCAAACCAGGTACGCACAATTGTCCATTATTTAATAAAGTTCTTTTTTATGAATCTGGGACCCCAATTTAATAGAATTGATTCCCCATAGATTCCCTCTCCATTTGGAACAAGAAATACACAGGGTTGTACAGCAGGTCTGTTTATTAACCAAATATAAATAACTGAATCAGATTACATATACACACATTGTTTCTTCAATTAAAAGGCAAATGGTAAAAAAATAACAATACACTAGTCACTTTAGTTTCAATGCCACAGATATGGACATCGAACATTTAGTAACACACACTTCACCATAAGTATCTATGCATTAAATTCACTGTTGCATGTAAGTACCTTAGATTGGATGTATGAGAGTCCAGAAGGAATCTTTAATTTTTTAAAACAACGCATTTGTTAAAATATCCCTCCATTGTAGTCCTCGCTACTTCACCATTATTCAAAATACCACCCCACTTTACTCCATAGACAATTGTAACAAGCTATTGGACCTTTGGATATGTTAATGACTTGCAAACAAAGAAAATGTATGTTCAGCAGTAAGTTGGCAAAATTCCATTCAGTGATGTTTCTATCCAGTTACCATGTAAATCTTTCTCCCTTTCAATGGGCTCCTTGAACAGTGGAAAGAAATGGACAGCAAATAATCACCTTCACCCTTTCATCTTGAGCAGCCCAACACTAATATTAAGATTCTGCTTGATGATATACCCAGGAATTACTTCAAGTATTTTCTTTTTCTAAGTAAGCACACAGTAAGATGACCTTTTTGACCCCTGTTAATAGTTCTTCTGTGCTAGACATCATCGCCAGAGGAAAGGGTCAGGTGGTTCTCACTGTATACACACCATAGGACCTAATCAATAAAATATATATTTTTCCATAAGCATATACACTTCTGAAATGTTCCCTAACTTCTCAGGGTGCACAGTTAATGTATCTATTTCCATCCCTCAGTACTAACAACATATAGGGACCAGGATTGATTCTAATTCACTTTATAGGATCACTCCCCACAAGATTACATCCCTTTTAGATAACACTCACATCAGATTTGTTCTGGCTAAATCACAAACAGGTGGGCACCCTCTTAAGGACTGGTTCAATTCTCCCCCCCCCCCCGGCCCCCCAGGAACAGGTGGACATCAGCCAGTAAGATAGGATCAGCGTTGCTCCATAGCCTGTCTACTTTCTCTTCTACTGAAGAAGGTGCAGGGCTTTAACTACTGCCTCACTTTCAGCCTATACCAATTATCCATCAAATGGTTCAAAAGAAGAGCAAATATATTTCTTACCCTTTGTGTTGTTTTTTTAAAAATGTGGTTATTGACATTTTTCAACACAGAGATTAAACGGTATTCATACATCAAATTGTATGATGATACTCTGTAGTACAACAGGCCAATAATCTTGAACAGTATAAATCAAAAAGAGAGAAAAGAATCGGAACAAGGAAGGGGGTGGTAACAAATATTAGGGAAGGGAAGAAAAATAACTAAAGAAAGTAAACCAACCAGAAAACCAATTAATTTGATTAGTATGGTGCCTAATTCTGCTGCTCTCTGTCCATTCTGCTTCTTGTTGAATGTTATTTAAATATTGCAGTCTGCATGGGGGGTAGTATAGTATGGTTTACAGGTGACAAGCTTTAAAATAAGGGTGAACACAAATGTCATTCTCCTCTGAGGCAGTTCATGGTGGTTTGTCATCAGAAGGATAGAGAGTGGTGTTAACCAATGCCTTCCATGCTTCAAAAAGGAGTCCCAGCTCCCCTCTGTGTACATTGATAGCATGTCCCCAGGCTGTTGTCTCAAACGTGCTCCAGCGCTGCATTTCTTTTAGCCATTTTTCATACTGTGGCCCCATGTTCGATTTCCAAGTCATGGCTATGCCTCTCTTACCTAGTATACAGGCTAAATCCATGAACCTGGAGATGTGTTTGTGTTTACTATTTCTGGTGTACATACCCAGTATGCATTTTTGTGGTGTCCATTTGTATCCATAGGTGCATTTAATTGTAGACCAAAACTTTTGTACAGTGTCACATTCCCAGAACATGTGCATTATATGTGCATCAGCCCGGCCACATCTAGGAGAGGTGGAAGCCGCATATGTAGTAATATATAGTGCTGTATAATATTTATAGCACTTTAGAATATATAGCGCTTCACTAAATGTGATGGAACATTTTTGTTGTCAGCAATAATGTGGCACACACATATAGTTATTTTATGTTGCCAGTATAACATGTGAAAATGTTGCTGGTGGCATGCAAGGTATAGAATTCATAATGCAACAAAAGCCCAATGTGAAGCTGCAGAGACTAAAGTGCACACATTTCTTTTTCTCTTGAATACCTCATGCATAGAAGACTACATTATTTATATAACTGACTGACTGAATCAACAGTTACTAATCACTAATGCCAACTCCTTAACATTATAATGTAGTCCCATGTAAAAAATGAGGTGAAAATACATATTTTGGAATTCGTTTTTAAACGTGCACTGGAATTATTTTTTTCTCTTCTTTTCTCTTGCTGTGTTGAATGCAGAGAACAGAAAGGAAGGCAGCAGGAAAGCAAAAAAGATATAGTTATTATAATCTGAAGCTCTCATTGTTTGGGACATGAGGGTGGTAACAGAATACATTTTCTGCTAATATGATTGGAAGAAAGTTTCTGCAGATGTGTCACGTCACATGTGGGGAGGCTCTGAGTTTTTCTAATGGGAAGATGACAGAGGGAAGTTTAGTTTGGGATGACTGGGCTTTGAGGACAGAAGTGCCTGATCATTGAGCGCTGTCTGGAGAACCCTTCGTTCTCGCCGCTCATATCAAGCGTCCAAGATTACTGGAGCAGTTCTTTGGCTGGAACTGCTTTTCTGAGGGGAGCAAGGACATGGTCGTGTGGGAGAGATTCAAACAAATACCTCTGGTAAGCAGACACAGTTTAAGTGAGGTCACTGTGTGCTGCTGGATGAATGACCGATCTAAAAATGTCATGTAGGCAGAGTAGCAAAGGAAATCCCCTGCATTTTAATTCATCATGTTTATAATGTTAAAAAGTAATTCATTTTCTTAAAAAAAAGGCTTGTTGCTCTGTTTCAGTTTTTTTTTCTCTTCTTCTTTTGTTACAGATAATGGTGAAATGTGCAGGGTAAGCATTGAATTGTGAATTGTACTTGTCTGCAATATAACCAGTATATAAAAACGAATTGTTTAGAGTCTTTTATTGCATTTGGGATTTTATATGTGGACACAGGGGAGATTCATTCTCTTTGGTAATACATTTGTCAATTGCCCATGCAGATAGAATAACAAACAGAATAAGCGGTGATAAAAAAGGTGTGTGTGTGTGTGTGTGTCTTTCTTGCATGTTGTATGGAGGGAATGTAATACAACATATAGATTACTGGAGGTCTATGAGCCAGTAATGATGCCTACGGGCGCATAGATCACTGGTGTAGATAAGCCTGTGATACCGGCCACAGACTATAGGTGGCACTCTATATAAAAGTGTTGGGTTCTCTTGTGTGTATAGGTCCAAGGCCCTCTATAGATCACCAGGAGGTATTCTATTAGAAAGGAAAGTTTTGTTTGTGATGGGGTTATAATGTAGGGAAGGAAACTATGCTCACCACTAAATACTGCAAACCATATACTACCGCAAAATACCGCAAGTAATACCTATTATTAGGTTCTCCAATATAATATAACAAAGTATGGTCACTAGAATGATATGAGGCTAAACCCAATCTAAATGCAAGGATAAATTATCACTAACTACCGCTCATCTTTTGGCTGTAAGAAAAATCCTGCCAAACCTCAAATTTACACAAAATATCCTACATATATGGTGCGTTGGCCGGGAAAGTGACTATAGAGCACCTACTGGGTGTGGCAAGTGTGTCTCACACTACCATACATGCATTAGAGAGAACCCATTTTATGAGAGCAGTGTGACACTAAAAGTGAATTTTAGAATGTCTCAAATGGAGGCCACATTCCCAGAGCTAGTGTAATATCTGGAGGCAAAGCTATGTGCACATGGGACATGGTCATCAAATAATGCCACAGAATGGCATGACCACATCTATGGTGAAGTACAGAAAGAACCATTAGACAGCATTTTTGCAGAAGGCAGCATAATTCAGGTCTGCCTTTTGAGACTACTAAATGCAGTTGAAAAAGATTGTATGATACGGCTATGTGCCAAGACATGGTTTATCCTAAATAGATCCCTGCGAATGCAAGAAAATGATACCAAGCTGATTAGCAGGTTAAAAGCTGATCTGAATGGAGCCAGTGAAAAAGAGGAAATGTTAAGAGCAGAATTGGTGATATGTCAAAAGGACATGCAGTCAAAATGTAGAGATCTCGACACTCAATTGTCTCAAAGCAAGAAGTAGTTTGAGGATAGTGAACAAGAATTGAAACACTTGAAAGCGTTGGTAGACCATATTAGACAAGATAAAGATGAAGTTGTTTTGGAAATGCAGGTTTTGCAAAAAGAGCATTTTGAGAAAGAAAGTGATCTCCAAAATGCTGAAAAGGAAATGGTTAAAATGTTTCAAGAAAGAGACAAGAGAAACAAAGAATTCAATGAATGCCAAATGCAAATGGACGATATGCAAGAGGTAATTAATAAGATGGGCGATGAGAACAATTATTTGCGTAAGGAGGCAGATAGGCTCCTTAAAAAGTGCAAGGATTTGGAACAGCAAATATGCATTTCCAGGTCCCAGGATAGACGGCAGGGCACCACATTCAATGGAGTTGAGGTGAATCCTATTTCTACACAGAGAGCTAGTGCCCCAGTGACTGGGCCGGTGGCTGAACTTGGTTGCAGCGCTCTTGGGGGATTTGATACACCCATTGGGGGCCGCCACCAATACCATACACCTGAAACCAGGGTTGAATCACAAAGTAGTGCAATTCCATGCATAGTTACGAGTAGCCCCATAAAAATAATGAAATCAATCAAAGCTTTGATCAAACCATTTAAAAAAGGAGGGGAGTGCTGTATAGAAGACCCCTTACAAGCGGTGCATGATATATTGAAAGCCCTCCAAATACCTAAGGAACAATACAGGCAATACTTTCACTTGACTCTAGATGCTCCTACAGCCAGTATCATTAGAGGGATAAATGAACAGCAGAACATGACATGGGCAGAGGTTGAAAAAGAGATTAGACGTCATTTTTCTCCTTTCCAATCATTGCAAGAGGCAAAAAAGGTTGCATACACGATTACGGCTGGGCCTAACATGTCACCTCACCAGTTTTTGCAAGTCTTAAAAAGAGCTTTTTGTCGCTTTGATGTATCTTTTGACCCCAATTCCAATTAGTTTAAAACTGCCTACTTATATGGGTTACAGAAAGAAATCATATCACAGTTAGTCTGTGAATTTGACCGTGGCAAGTCCCGTGAATGGATTGTACACCAAGGTACAAAACTATATGAAGTACTATATTGTCCGGGTAGAGAAAATTATAAAATGAAAGACACTAGACCAAAATCAAAAGAACCTTCAGCAACAGTGATGGAGATCGGTCAGCCAAAATGCCCCTTCAGTCTGCTCAAAGTCCAGGTAAAAATAATTTGAGACCTGAACAAAGGGGTAGTCAACAGAGATTGTCACTCCCTACACCAATGTTTCAATCACATGATCCCAGTAATAGGGAGAGCTACACCAGCCCTAGGTACTTAGGAGACAGGCCCCAGACAGGATATCAGCCTGATATGTCAGGTATGAATAATAATCAGAGACAAAGTCAGGATCAAAGAAACAATGGTCCCTACCAGACATTGGGGATACAAAGCAGATTTGACCCTAACACCATGATATATGGTAATCATGATAGACCTTGATATGTGGATAGATTTACTGAAAATAGGAATCGGCATAGGGGAAAATACTCCCAAAATGAGAGACAGGACATGAGGCAGAATATGAATTATGCTCCACGTCAATACAATGAATCACCACCACCAGGGGACTACAACCAAAGGATGGGTGCACCTCGCTCCCCTCCACATATGAATCAAGAGTTCAGAAGCAATCCCAATAGAAATCATTCTCCTAAGAGATATCAGAATAGATTCAATCGGGTGGAATACTAGCAATATCGAACTAGGCCACAGAGAGAAGATTCTAGAGAGATGGAAAGATTCCAGTGTCTCGAGACCCAAGTGAAAATGTTGGCTGAGCAAATAGGAAAGCTCTGCACAGCACAAAAACTGTTATCAAAGGAGGGGGCAGAAGGCCCGAGCAATGACCAGGTGTTTTCCGACAATAAGTGACTAAATGTTAATGATACCTGTAATGCTAAGAAAACAGATTGTCCTGATTTGGTTTTGCATAATGATTCTGGGATGCTTAATGATTCGGCAAGGTCAGCAGTGTGTCCTTTTCTCCACGTCTCACCCTGCGTCAGCAGCAATTCCTGGTGCTTCGCTTGCGGTTCTCGTCCGCCCTGAGCCCTGGCAGGGACATAGCTGCTATGGGTGCCTCCACACTGCCTCCTAGACACACCGCCTCCACACCGGCTCTCTGTGTCCTGGCGAGATCGTGGCTGTTCAGGGTGCCGCCATATTGCCTCCAGCGGTCCTCCCCGCTCGAGAGCGGGTCCAGCCACACACGTTTGCCGACACCAGCCCATCTCCTCCAGTGCTACTGGCCGACGATCGACAGAGACAGTGGTCTGTTCTTCCTGTCTCCTGGGACACCCGGTGCCAAATATCCAGTGGTCTTCCCCGCTCAAGAGCGTATCCTGCCAAGCATGTTCGCCGGCGAGAGCGGGTCCTGCCACACACGTTTGCCGACACCAGCCCAGCTCCTCCAGTGCTCCTCTGGCGATGACCGACAGAGTCAGCGGTCTGTTCTTCCTGTCTCCTGGGTCACCCGATGCGAAATATCAAGTAGACCTCCCCGCTCAAGAGCGGATCCTGGCAAGCACGTTCGCCGGGGCCAGCCCAGCTCCTCCAGTGCTCCTCCAGCTTGGCTGTCTCCTTGTGACACCCGGCGCCAAGTGTCAATCCTGGTGCCTCGCCTGCGCTCTTCATCCACCTCAAGACTGACGTCGCTGCTCGGGATCCCAATGGGGCCGTAGCTGCGCAAGGCATCTCCACACTGTCTTGGTGCCAACCTGCCCCCACACTGGTTGTCACGGTCCTGTCGTTGGGGTCGTGACTGCTCAGGGTGCCTCCTTGCTGTCGCAGGGCCGCCATCGACCGTCCTCCCTGCTCGGATTCGAGCACAGCCTTCTTAGATCACCTTCATCAGCATGGCTCCTCCTACGATCCTTCGTACTCAGCTGTGTTTTCATCTCCACCTCCTTTGTTCACCTGGTGCCCTGCTTGCAGCCCTCCCTGCCTTACGACCAGTGTGGCTGCTCTGGATTCCAATCACAGTCCGTCTGCCGCAGCAGCTTGGAGTTCTCCTGCCAGTGCCTCCATACTATCTCTGAACAGCAGCCAGCAATCCTCCCCACTCAAGGGTGGGCGCTGTCACGGAGCATCGCTGCATCAGCCCTTCCATTTGACAGTCTTAATTCTTCTTCTGGTGCCCCCACATGGCTCCCGGAACTGCCGCCTGCTGACTTCCCCATTCAAGTGTGGGCGCAGCTGCCTAGGCACAGGGCACAGTGCTTCCGGGCACAGGGCAAGAACAAGGGCCTCTCCGCCCAAGCACAAGGCCAGCAGCCCATCATCTTGACATCAGTTTGCCTGTCTCAACCACCTGGCCCCTTCCATCAGTGCCTCCTCCTAAGAACTAGTACCTGCAACTCTCCCTACTCAAGATCAGGCCCAGCAGCCCAGCATCACGACCGCAATCTGCCTGCCTCAACCACCTGAGCCCCCTATAACTGCAGTACTGGGTACCCGTTGTCTACTACCCCACTGGCTCCTGTCATCCTTCTCTCATTGTAAGGCCTGGGACTTCCTCTGGTGCCAATCTGTTCCTACTGCCTGGTGCTTCCGCTCCAGCTCTGTGCCTCCCCCCTTCTGATCCCCCATCTGTCAGTGTCTGGCACCACTCCACTTACTCCTAACCTGCTGCTACCCTCCCCCCATCACTCTCCTAATTCCGTTCCCTGATCACCGCCCCTACCTCAAACTGCCCCACTGGTTTCTGTCTTCACCACCACAAGAATCTACAGCAACGACCCTTCCATACTCGTCCTATCCTTGAAGCCTCTGTTATGCAATTTTCCAAATCCCCTTCTCACCACCCTTCCTTCCCTCTTCCCCCCTTTCCCCTACTCCCCCCTTCTCCTCTCCCTCCTACTCTCCTTTTCCCTCCCAGTGCCCAGCCCTATCCCCTATCCACCCCCACACCCCTCCCATTACACTCCTTCCCTCTCTCACCGCCCTAACCTTCTTTACCCGCCTACCGTCCACCACTCCAGCCACTTGAACATGGCACTCTGGAACGCCAGATCCATCTGCAACAAAACCGCAGCTGTTCTTGACCTCTTCTTTCGCCTTAACTTCCATTGTCTATGCCTAACTGAATCCTGGATCCCCCTCATAACACTTCTGTCCCTGCTTCCTTAACCACCTCCTCTTCCTCCTTTATTCACACTCCACGCGCTACTGGCCGTGGTAGAGGCGTTGGCCTCCTCCACCACCCCAAGTACATCTCCTCTTCCTCCTCACCATCTCTCCCTTCTTTCCCTACCTTTGAATTCCTTTACAAATCTTTCTCCTCTTCCCACCCTATCTCTTTCCTGTTCATATACCGTCCCCCTGGCCCTCTCTCTTCCTTCTATGAAGACCTGGATCACCTCCTCTCGCTTATCTCTCCCTCCCCCTCTCCTCTAACCGTACTTGGCGATTTCAATCTCCATATCCCTTCTCACCCTCAATCCTCTCCCCTCCTCTCTATCTTTGACTCCTACCTCCTTTCCCCTCTCCCTTCCTCCTCCACTCACTCCTCTGGCTCCACCCTGGACTTCATCTTCTACTCTGCCTACCCCTCTTCCCCTGTCTCTACTCTTCCTATCTATCTCTCTGATCATGCCTTACTCTCTTTCTCCCTTTCTCCTCTCCCACACTCCACCACTCCTAACCCATTCCCTCCAACCTATTCACGGCGGGACTTCCGTAACTTTGACCCCTCCTTCTTTATTGACTCCTGCTCTTCCTTCCTTACAGCTCTCCAAGACTTCTCCATATTACCTGCGAATGATGCTCTATCCTCCCTCTCCTCTGCTATATCCTCCTCCCTTGACCGACTCGACCCCCTTTCTGTTTTCCGCCCAACCCGGAAACCCTCTCAACCTTGGCTTACTCCTCAACTCCTCTCTATGCGACGCTTTCTCCGTCGTCTCGAGAGACTCTCGCTCAAAACTCCCTCCCTCTCTGACCAAACCTCTTACTTCCGTTACCACACACTCTATGACTCTTGTCTCGCCTCTGCTAAATCCTCTTACTTCTCTAACCTACAACATTCTCAAGCCACTCACCCTCGCCATATCTTCCAAACTCTCTCTCAACTTCTCTCTCCCCCCACTCCTGATCCCTCCACCAATTCTACGCTCTCCCCTTCTGATTTCACCAACTTCTTTTCCTCTCTGATTCTTACCCTTTGTCAAAAAATCCACACACCCCTGATTTCACTTCTACTCCTCCCCCCATCCCTCATCCTGCATGTCCATCTTCTCTCCCGTCTCCCCTTCTAAATGTCTCCACCTTACTATCCAAAGCCCACCCCACCTCTGCCCCATCTGACCCTCTCCCCTCCCTTCTAAGATTTACCCTCTTCTTATCCCCTACCTCACCTCCTTTTTCAACATCTGTCTCTCCTCAGCTACTTTTCCCTCTCATTTCAATCATGCTACGATCATCCCTATCCTGAAGAAACCTTCTGCTGATCCTCTTCTGACCTCTAACTTCAGACCCATCTCTTTTCTCCCATTCCTCTCTAAGCTTCTCGAGCACCTTGCCTACTCTCAGCTCTCATCCTTTGTCACTAACTCCTCTCTCCTACCACCCTACCAATCAGGCTTCTGTCCCAAAAATTCCACAGAAACTGCTCTCACATCTATTCTCCACTCCCTTCTCTCTGCTCGCCACGCCAAACAATCCTCTATCCTTATTCTCCTCGACCTCTCTGCAGCCTTTGACACTGTCGATCATCCCCTCCTCATTCACACTCTTTCTTCCTTTGGCTTCAAAGGCTCTGTCCTCAACTGGCTATCCGCTTACCTCTCTTCCCGCTCCTTTACTGTCTCCTGGGGTGGCCGGTGTTCCCCTACCTATCCTCTTGAGTACGGCATACCCCAAGGCTCGGTACTTGGTATATTCCTCTTCTCTCTTTACACCTCCCTCATTGCCCCTGTAATCTCCTCGTTTGTCATCTCCCACCACTTCTATGCCGACGACACTCAACTCTTCCTCTCTTTCTCCTCCTTCTCATCTGACCTTCACCAAAAACTCTCTTCCTGCCTTACTGCCATTAAGAACTGGATGTCTTCCTGATTCTTCTCTCTCAACACTGACAAAACCAAAGTTATATTCTTTCCCTCTAACTCTCTTCACCCTCCCTGTCCTCCCCCAGTCAGTCACTTTCCTCCCTCCAATCTTCCTCTCTCTCTTCAGGCTCATAACTGAGGGGTTCTCTTTGACTCCTCTCTCTCCTTCTCCCAACATATTTCCCTCACTTCCCGCACCTGTCGCTACCACCTCCTCAATATTTGCAAAATCCGCCCTTCTCTCACTTTCCACGCTACTAAACTCTTAATCTCCACCCTCATCTTCTCCCACCTCTTCTACTGCTCCTCCCTGCTCTTTGGACTTCCTACTTCTCATCTTGCCCCTCTTAAATCTATCTACCACTCTGCTGTCCGTACCCTCTGTCTACTTAGCACCCGTGACTCCATCTCTTCCTCTCTCTCTTCCCTTGGCTGGCTTCCTTTTCACTCCCAGCTTAAATTTCAATTTATCTGCCTTGTCTTCAAATCTCTCCATGGCCTCGCTCCCCCTTATCTCTCCTCCCTTCTCTCCTTCTACTCTCCCTCCCGTCCCCTGCAGTCAGCTGACCATTTCCTTCTCACTGTACCTCCCTCCCCTTGTGCCTCCTCCCATTTCCGCTCCTTCCAACTCCTAGCACCTCGACACTGGAACTCCCTCCCTCTTGCTATCTGCTCTTCCCCTACCCTCACCTCATTCTGCACTTCCCTTAAATCTCTCCTCCTCCATTCCCCTCCCTGAAGCTCCTCCCCCTCCTGATTCCCCATCCTTATTCTTTCCCCTAACTACCTCCCCCCTTCTCCTACCTCCCCCCTCTCACCCTCCCCCTTCCCTCCTCCTACCATTCTTCACCACTCCACTCCCATCCTCTCCCTCTCCCCTTCCCTACCTATCCCCCTCAGTTAATTGCTCTTTTCACTGTTTTTGTTGAATGATTCATAATGTATTTGCTTCAGCTGTTATATTGTTTGTTTATGTATCATGTTGTTCAATTTTACAGCGCTTTGGCATAAGGCGCTTAATACATCAATAAATACAAATACAAATACAAAAAGGAAAATACTGACAAATGAACATGTGACAGAAATTGCAAATACATCTAAAAAAGAAGTTCGATTTAACCTAGAGTTAAATCAAACATTGGAGATTTGCACAAATGAAAAAGGAACACATGAGATTCCTAAAGAACAAAGGGACAGATTTAAGAAAGACAACTCATGCATGGCGAATACAAGTGAACAGGGAGTAAGTTGGGATGCTAGAACCTCTTCCCTGGGCAATCAAAACACTAACCAATCACAGGTAGAAAAAATAAATACTTCAAAGGAGGGTACCGATCAATCACCTGAAGAGTTCTTTGAGCCACAGATTTTTGAGGAAGACTGGTACCATACCAAATAACCACAAATGCACAGAATTAGAAAATGGCAAATTACCAAGTGATGTTTTTACACATGTTCAGTTGGAGGATTGTAGTGTGACCTCTGATGATCCCCGGATGGATGGGCGAGCAGTGGCCACACTCCAAAAGATCTCTGAATATTGCGAAATGAATAAAGTCTCTCACACAGAAATGGACAGAAAGGAGGGAAAAATATCTTTCCATTTACCAATGTGCTTAGCCAAAAGTGAAAAAGGCCTAAGAAAGGTGAGTCCTGAAATCAGTAAGAATTCACACTTTTTATGTGCATTAGAGGATGTTGAAGGCAAGTATTATGCTCCCATCAATGTGGAAGAGAAATGCAATACATTTGCGATGATTGACACCGGCGCACAGGCCACCATTATGTCCAAAGAATTGGTAAAAAGTATCAATGAAGGGAGATCCCCACAGAATCAGATCACAGTGAGGCAAAGTGAAGGTCTAGTGCATAATTTTAATAGTGAGGAGGTGCCTATTATAGGTATTACTGAAGTTGACATAAAGATAGGAAAACACAGAATGAAACAAGACGTATTGATCACATCCATTTGTGAAATTACATTTCTGATGGGGACAGATTGCCTGAAAAGATTATTTCCTCTCATAGATGGGGTGAATGGAGTACTGTGGTCCTTAACCAAAAAAACATTGAGACCTAAGAAAATAAAATCACAAAACAGCAGTATAAATGAATGTCACATAGTTGCCAAAATGAATGAAGCAGTGAAGGTATACCTACAGAATAGCTGTGTACCTAGCGTTACTGTCATTTTGATGTGTCAAGATGAAATGCAAAGTGAAAAAGAAAAACAATCTGTGCAGATTTATTTATATCCTAGGAAAAAATGGCAAACTGAAATAGATGAACACACATTGCACTTCTATTTAAAAGAGAAGAAATGCAAACAGAATACTACTCCTGAAACAGGCACAGAAAAACACATTACCACTCTTGCTGAAATACACATGGAAGATGAGCAACCATGGATTCACATTGGTATAAATGATAATTCTAAAGTGATAAAAGCCACCTTAGCGCTTGAACAGGAAAGGAGCTTTATTAATGAGAAATTACTGCTGAAAATAACAGAGAGGGAGGAGATCCCAAAGTTTAGAATTAAAGACCAATATGTCCCTGGTTTGGACAATCCAGATTTTGAAAACCGAATTGCAGGGAGATGCATGCTGAAAATTAATATTGGGCAGAAAAAAATGTACCATAATGTGTGGATAGTGAGTGGAACACAAAATGATTTTTACATGGGCAATGATATCATGCACATAATGTGTATGGTGTTAGATTTCCTTAATCAAAAAATATGGTCACGGCTAGGTGGGCCTGCACCTGAATTTGAAGACAAAAGAAAGTCTTATCATTGCACATAACTGGTCCCATATTCAATTGCATTACAGGTACTACCATTCCTGCATTCACCAAGCAGGTTGCAATAATGCTAAAGTGCAAGAATGGACAGCAAATGAAAGATTCTGATGCCTTTGTGTGTTTAAATGAGTCCATGAAGCAACAATGCCTGGATTATGAATACACCCCATTAATAGATATTGGAGAAGGATCTGTCAACATTATGGTGAAAATAAAGGGCATCAGGATATTCATTTAGAGGAAAATTCTTCATTAGGTATGGCCATACAAAAATCACATTATACTGCAAATTTCAATAACATGGTCATTGGCAATATCCCTGAAAGGTATAAAGATGCACAGTGTGTGTTGCCAGAATATCTGGATTCTCAGCCCAAAGGGATCTTTAAAATTCAATCTGTATACCCTTATGATTCAAATGAGACAGTGTTCTGTCACCTCGACTCCAACACTCTGTGTGTTCTCATTCTGCTCGATCTCTCTTCTGCCTTTGACACTGTCAACCATGCCATCCTGCTCAACCGTCTCCGTGATAACCGGGTATCACTGGTCAGGCTCTGGCGTGGCTGACCTCTTTCCTTTCCAATCGACCCTTCCAGGTCCAACTGGGGTCCTTCCTCTCTGACATCTTTTTCTCCACCTGTGGTGTCCCCCAGGGATCTAATCTCTCTCCCTGGCTGTTCAGCCAGTATCTGGCACTCCTTGCCCACTGCATCGCCGCTCTCTGCCCCAACTTTCAGTGCTATGCGGACGATACCCAGCTCATTTTCAGGCTACCCTCGGCCTCCTCCTCTCCTTCCCTCATCTCTGACTGTCTGTCTGCTATCCAGGAATAGTGTGCCGCCAATGACCTCTGCCTTAATGCCAGTAAGACTGAGATTCTACTCATCGGCACACCCACTCCCTCCTTCCCTGCAGCTCTCTGGCCGGCCTCTCTTGGTCCTCTTCCTGCTCCTACCTGCAAGGCAAAAAACCTCAGGGTCATCTTCGACTCCACACTCTCCTTCTCTCCTTATATATCTGACATCTCTAAGAATTCACACTACCAGCTGCACCTCCTCAGAGGTATTCTTTCCTTCCTCTCCTTCCTCCAGAAGCTCACTGTCTCCCGAGCCCTGGTTCTCTCGAAGCTGGACTACTGTAACAGCCTCTATCTTAATCTGCTTGCTTCCACTCTCCGCCCTCTGCAACTCATCCAGAACAGAACTGCGAGAATTGTCCTTTGCGTCAAGCCCAGGGACCGTATCTCTCCAGGACTGAAATCTCTATACTGGCTCCCAGTGGCTACGAGGATTAAGTGCAAAACCCTCTGCATTGTCCACAAGGCCTTCTGGGGCCTGGGGCCTAAATACCTTCAACTCTCTCTTCCTAAATATCTTCCTTCCCGAGCCCTTCGCTCATCCGTCTCCAACTCCCTCAGGGTTAACCGCTCCTCGAAGCAACGAGCTGTGGGTAGATCTCTCTCCGCGGCAGGGGCCTCCCTCTGAAACAGCCTTCCTGCCTCCCTGAAACTTGAGGAGAACCATCTCCGGTTCCCGAAGCACCTCAAAACCTTCCTCTTTGCCTCTGCTTTCTCTCTCCCTCTCCCCTGCTAAATCCTTCACTGAAACTGCACTGAATCTGCAACTGGGCCACTCTCACCGACCACGGTCCTGGGCCCAGCCACTCTCCACTTGCACTGCCTCCCTGGCAACCTCTGCACTGCGGGACTGTCTCTGTATCCCTACAGCCCTCCCTTCCCAGCACTTGTCTGCACTTACTTTGCACTTGCCACCAGCTGGCCCTATTTATTTATTTATTTTATTCTACTTACTTGTACTGCACTTCCCCCCTCCCCTTCCCCTTGCACTTTTCCCTTCCCCCTACCCCTGCACTTGCACAATCTGGATGACACCTGGCCTAGTAGGATCGTTGTCTGTCTTCCCCTTGTTTCCCCCCTCCCTGTCTCATCGCGCCTTGAAACACTTGTGTTTAGGCGCGTTACAAATGCCATATCATATCACATCATATCATATTGTTTTTGACTTAAATGAAAATGAAACTGAAAATCAGCACATTGAAGTGGAGGCCAATATGCAAAAATATTTAAGAGTGGCAGCTTTACAGAGAGACACAGCCACACAGTTAGAAGAAAGCACAGAGATTCCTCCACTGGAGGATTTCCCAGAATTTTCAAAAATGGTAGAGGAGCAGATTTTGTTAGCAGATGCATGTGATAGCGATGCGGATAAAAAGGAATTGAGGAAAATATTTATGGAATTTAAAGATGTCTTTGCTAAAGATGCATATCATTGCGCGTAACTAATTGACATGTTGCCACATTACCGGAAGGGTGTAGTAGAAATCCAGTAGTTGTGCGCCAATATAGATTACCACTGTCATGTTTAGAGTCACTGGCAGAAATAATTAAAAACTTGGAGTCTCAGGGAATTATCAGGCCCATTCATAGCACATCCAACACTCCTATTTTGGGTGTGTTAAAGCCAAATGGTCAATGGCATCTGTGTGCAGATTTGAGAAAATTAAATAAAAGAGTGCCAGTGTCCAGATGGCCACTGCCATTCATTGACCAAGGCCTGGCTCAGGTGCATGGCTCAAAGGTGTTTACTACATTAAATCTCACATCTGGATATTGTGTGTGCCATTGGCAGAGGATATTCAGAATTCGTTTTCATTTTCATTTGATAAAATGCAATACGCATGGTTTAGAACACCATTCGGGTATGTCAATAGTGGGAGTGAATTGGGCATATATTTGAGAAACAGGCTATGCCTGATGCAGTGGAAAGTGGAATTATAGTTTATGTGGAGGATGTCCTGATAAAAAATGAAAGCTTAAAAAGCCATTTTGATGAAATTAGGTATGTTCTTGGCCAATTGCAAAAGGCTGGTACCAAAGTATCTTTACAGAAAGCACAATGGTGCAAGAAAAAGGTGAATTTTCTAGGCCATGAAGTGACTGAACATGGACTAAACCCACAAAAGAAAAATGAGGAAGCTATACAGAAATCAAAAGACCCAAGAAATGTGAAAGGTTTAAAATGTTTGTTAGGAATGACGGGATATAACAGGAAATTTATTGAAATTATGCTGAAATTACTCAACCATTGACTAAACTACTGAAGATGAATACACCCTGGAAATGGGAAAAAAAGCAATCTGAGGCAGTGGCTAAATTAAAGGAATGTCTTATAAAGGCAACATGTTTAGCATACCCCATACATAACAGGGATTTCTTTATAGAAATAGGTTTCTCTGAACATTGTATGTCTGCAGTGTAATCACAAAAACATGATTTGAATCACAAAACCATTGCTTATGCAAGTAAGGCATTATCTCAAGTTGAAATTAAATTCAGTAATTGTGAAAAGGTCCTTTTGACCACTGTATGGGTGTTGCAGCATTTCCGCCCCATCGTTCATGGAGAAAAGGTAATCATTGAGACAAATCATCAACCATTGCAGTTTTTAGAGAGTAAAAGGATTAGGTCAGGCAACCTAGCACAGTCCTGAATTACTTCATGGACATTGGCATTGCAAGGCTTTCCTGTAGAAGTGAGGTATGGCCAAAATAAAGAGCCCAGTTACTCAAGGATTGGCAGATCTACCTGACTATGCAGCTGAACCTGTATCAAAAGAAGTAGAGGTAGAATCTAGCTTGCAGGAGTTTGATCAATCACCACACAAAGCTTTTGATGAAAAGACATGAAAGGATTTGCCAACTGTATATGTTGATGGTTGTGCCTTTCACATTGAAAATGACAGTAATAAACAATTGGTATCAGGAATAGGAAATGTATGGTTGAAATGTGAAGGCATTCTCAATATAGGGATGAGAATTGGGGCTAGGAGTAGTCAGGTAGCGGAATTGGCAGCCATTTATAGAGCAATTATACTGCAGGTGATAATACATTTTGTGAAATTGTCCTGGTGACTGATTCTGATTATGCATGAAATAGCTTTGTGGAACATTTGCCTGGCTGGAAAGCAAGAGGTATGATTACGTACAATAAAAAGCCCCTCAAACATGGAAATATTATACAGGCTATAGACACATTAATGTCAGAGAATGATTTAACAATATACTGGAGGAAAATTCGTGGACATTTAAAAACTCCAGGAGAAGATAAGGAGGGAAATGATAAAGCAGATCACTTAGCCAAAATTGGGGCTGTGATGGGAGAGTTGCTACCTATTGAACACTTACTTGGTGAAATACAGATTGATGCAGTTACACGCTCTAAGGCTCCAAAAGAGGTAGAACATCCAGTAGTGCAATGAAGTTATGATACACCAGATCAAGACCTGATTAAGGCACAAAAAGATGATCAAATTTTGGGAATCTATTATAATCATTTGATAGACCCTGAACAAAATCCTTTAACTGAAAATGATTGTGCGGGAAAAGAAGAGTTAAGGGTGCTATTAAAGAATACAAAATGAATCGGACTACAGGATGGACTCATGATTAGGGAATCCATAACAGGACAAATACAGTGAGTGGTACCCCTTTCATTCAGAGGGCTATTGCTACACCATTCACATGATGCAATAACTGCAGGACACAGAGGTTCACAAAAAACATTAGAGATACTGAAAGATTATGCTTACTGGCCACATATGTCCCAAGATGTAGAATTATTTACTAGGGGGTGTCTAGTATGTGCCCAATTCAAACCAGCTTCACTAATGCATAGGGCCCCACTGATGAAAAGAGGCTTAACCCTTCCATGTTCAGATTTCCACATAGACTATGTAGGGCTGTAAAAAGGTCGAGCAGGGTGATCCGTTATATTTTGAGCGTGGTTTGTTTGATGCCAAAATGGATAGAGTGTATTCCTGCATCAGATTGTAGTGTGCAAACAGCAGCCACATTACTGGTAAATCATATATTTTCAAGATTTGGGTTACCACAAAGAATAAAATCAGACAGAGGAAGTCATTTTACAAGCACTTTAATGAGTAAGGTGTGGCAGATACCGGGGGTGAAAAGAAAACTGCATATTGCTTACAGACCCGCTTCTTCTGGGTGTATTGAGCGTTGCAACAGTTCTGTTGTGGATATATTAAAGAAGTTTGTAGGTGAGGCAGGTTCCAGCTGGGATTTACATTTACCTCTGGTTTTGATGGCAATCAGATCAACTCCTGCCAAAGCAACAGGTATCAGCCCTCATGAAGTATTGACAGGTAGGAAAATGGTATTACCACAACATTTGTTATACAGGGCACATGAACAGACACTTGTAAGCGCATCTACAGTTCAAGAATATATGGAAGAACTGAGGAAGCATTTACAACATGCATTTGCTTTTGTGCAGCGGAATTTGGAAAGGGCTGCTGACAGTGCAAAGTCATATTATGATAAAAAGACATCTGTGAAAGAGTATAGTGTAGGGGATCAGGTATATAAATTTCATTTTGGAAAAGGTACACAGAAAAATTCTCAATTTCTGGCGGCCTGGCAGGGGCCGTTTCAAATTATAGATAAGGTGTCCCCAGTGGTGTATAAAATATTGAAGACAGAGGGTGAAACGGTAATAGAGCAGTTTCTTCATGTTAATCACATTAAGCCCAGTGATCCCAAACATGAAGTCAGGAGACTTGAGCAAGTAGAAACAGCTTAAGTATCCCTGAATACATACAAAAAAACACATGGTTCTAATCATAGTGCACAATACCAGAGAAATAATAAAAATGTGATTCTTAGTGTGAAATAGCATAGGTGATAAACACTGACAAAAGAGGCTGAAGCAGATTGATTCGTTATGATATAGCGTTGAAATGTTTTAATGTATAATGTATAATGGTGTTTTGTGTATATGTTGTTTTCTCTCTAACATTTGCTTAATTTCAGAAACCAAAAGAAAAAGGATGAAATGATATATTTTATTTTTGGTAAAAAGGGTGAAATTAGTATTGTGCTATATACTTAATCTGTCTCTTTTCTATCTGATTTAGAATGATAAACCAGTGTTTTGAGGTCGGAGGTCACAGGACCAGAGGACACGAGAGATGATGGAGTCATGGAGTCCACGGGATGAAGATCAAGTTATGCCTCCGGACCGAAAAATGGAGGTGAAGACAAAAGTAACCAGGACGCCAAAAGAGATGACTTCGCTGGAAAAACATTCAAGAGTGCCAGAATGAAACAATTGCACCGAATGAACCAGATGATAAAAGCCAATGATCACGACATCTTGATTCTGCAGTGTTTTAAGTGGAGAAGATCATCCCCTATGTGACTGGAAGCATGGGCAATGGAGTCCCACAACTTTTATTATTTTAATTAATGATTTTAATTCATTTTGTTAGTTCTTTGTTTTATTTATTTCTTTTATTTTATTATTTTATTATTGACTTAAAATATTGATTTCACAATTGAACAAAGACATTCAAACTACGGACACTTCAATTGGAAAGAAAAGTGTACAATATTCTATAAGAACTAATGGACTCATTTGAGATGAATTTTGCTTTTATGGTGATTAAGCAGTGATTTATTATGAAAAATGTAAATGTTTATTTTATGGAGTTGCTATGATGGAAAGAAAAAGAGGAGCACGACTTGGGTTTCCTCCAATTGTGGATTTGTGTATTGCCAAATTGTCGGAAAAGGAGGGGTATATAGTAATATATATAGCGCTTTATAATATTTATACCGCTTTAGAATATACAGCGCTTCACTAAATGTGATGGCAAATGTTTGTTGTCAGCAATAATGTGGCACACACATATAGTTATTTTATGTTGCCAGTATAACATGTGAAAATGTTGCTGGTGGCATGCAAGGTATAGAATTCTTAATGCAACAAAAGCCCAATGTGAAGCTGCAGAGAGTAAAGTGCACACATTTTTGTTTTCTTGAATACCTCATGCATAGAAGACTACATTATTTATATAACTGACTGACTTAATTAACAATTACTAATCACTAATGCTAACTCCTTAACATTATAATGTAGTCCCATCTACAAAATGAGATGAACATACATATTTTGGAATTTGTTTTTAAACGTGCACTGGAATGTTTTTCTCTTCTTTTCTCTTGCTGTGTTGAATGCAGAAAGCAGAAAGGAAGGCAGCAGGAAACCGAAAAAGATACAGTTATTATAATATGAAGCTCTCATTGTTTGGGACATGAAGGAGGTAACAGAATACATTTTCTGTTAATATGATTGGAAGAAAGTGTCTGCAGATGTGTCACGTCACATGTGGGGAGGCTCTGAGTTTTTCTAATGGGAAAATGACAGAGGGAAGTTTAGTTTGGGATGACTGGGCTTTGAGGACAGAAGTGCCTGGTCATTGAGCGCTGGCTGAAGAACCGCTCGGTCTCGCTGTGCATTCCAAGCATCCAAGATTACAGGAGCAGTTCTTTGGCTGGAACTGCTTTTCTGAGGGGAGCAAGGACAAGGTCGTGTGGGAGAGATTCAAACAAATACCTCTGGTAAGCAGACACAGTTTAAGTGAGGTCACTGTGTGCTGTTGGATGAATGATTGATCTAAAAAATGTCATGTAGGCAGTGTAGCAAAGAAAATCCCCTGCATTTTAATTCGTCATGTTTATAATGTTAAAAAGTAATTCATGTTCTTAAAAAAAGGCTTGTTGCTCTGTTTCTGTTTTTTTTTCTCTCTTCATCTTTTGTTAAGGATAATGGTGAAATGTACAGGGTAAGCATTGAATTGTGAATTGTACTTGTCTGCAATATAACCAGTATATAAAAACAAATTGTTTAGAGTCTTTTATTGCATTTGGGATTTTATATGTGGACACAGGGGAGATTCATTCTCTTTGGTAATACATTTGTCAATTTGCCCATGCAGATAGAATAACAAACAGAATAAGCAGTGATAAAATAGATGTGTGTGTGTCCACCTTGCATGTTGTTTGGAGGGAATCTAATATAACATATAGTTTACTGGAGGTCTATGAGCCAGTAATGATGCCTACGGGCGCATAGATCACTGGTGTAGATAAGCCCATGATACCGGCCACAGACTATAGATGGCACTCTATATAAAAGTGTTGGGTTCTCTTGTGTGTATAGGTCCAAGGCCCTCTATGTTTGTTTGTTTGTTTGTTTATTTATTTATTGTGCGCACCAGACCCTAGGGTAGCAGGGCGCAAGAGAACAAGGAGGTTTACAGCTTAGTTAACGTTTACAGGTTACAGATTAGTTAACGTTACAGGTTACAGGCATAGTGGACATTTCGAATCTGCAGGGTAGGGCAAGTGCAAGTGCAGATAAGGCGTAGCTAGACAGTCAAATCTATGGCGATCAAACAGTAAAAGATCACTATAGATCACTAGGAGGTATTCTAATAGAAAGGAAGTTTTTTTTGGTGATGGGGTTATAATGTAGTAAACTATGCTCACCACTAAATAACGCAAACCATAGACTACCGCAAAATACCGCAAGTAATACCTATTATTAGGTTCTCCAATATAATATAACAAAGTATGGTCACTAGAATGATATGAGGCCAAACCCAATCTAAATGCAAGGATAAGTTATCACCAACTACTGTTCATCTTTTGGCGGTAAGAAAAATACTGTCAAACCCCAAATTTACACAAAATATCCTACACATCTTTATTGAATTTAGCAACCCTAGTCAGGTTTAAATATGTACGATGAAGGACATTGACCTGTAGGAGTCTGAACCTTGCATTGCGTGAGACGGGTTTACCATGACTGATCGCCCACAGCCACTGTTTATCTATGACTTCTTCTCCCAGATCTGCCTCCCATCTTGCCCTGAGCTTTGTTTGGTCTGTGATCATGTTGTCTATAAGGTCCTTGTATAGCCAAGACACCGGTCTCCAGCTGTCTTCTAATTCGTGTGTAAGTGTGAGGAGCATATATGGTTGTGGTTCCGTTGGCCAAACAGGCCAAACGCGTCTGGCTAATTTAGTTATCTGCAAGTACCTTAGAAACTGCCCTTTTGGGAGACCTTCTTTTTGAGTGAAAAATCTCTGTAAACGCCACTCTCATACATGTCTCCCCTCATTACTATGGCAACATCTTCCCAGTACTGTCTTACCTTCAACTCCTGAGAGTCCCGCTGTGTGTTGACCATCCTTCATGTTGTTATCAATGTTTCTTTCTCCCCATCAGTCTGTGAGTGAGTGAGTAAGTCCCTTCTGTAAGTGTCCATGAGTGTGTCCCAGTGTCTCCTGTGTTTGACGTTTTATGAAATAGAAAAACTCACCTTTTTGAGGTGTGTATACTTAGCCCAATCTAATTGGTCAATGTATATGATTGTACAATGTTCCAAAAGTGATATCACAGTAGAAATACCGCTCTGCGGTCATCGGGCATATTAATGAAGTAGGCAGTCTGATGGGCGTAACTTCTCCACTCAGTTCCCCTCCCATCGAATGTGATGTCTTCTCTGTGATTTCTTGCATTAAATATTACCACATTCTCAAACATTACATTCCAACTATGTGACAACATCAATAATCGGGTCACAACATACCTCTCTCTCATACAAATACATTGATGCAATCCTGATTATGATATCATGAATAATTTCTGAATTGTCAATGTGTCCCTTTAACTCACTTCTACATTTATATTCAAATTATTTTTCCATCTCAACAAAACGGGATTGTCACTGCAAATTCTAGGACATATGACACACTAGCGTGCGTCCATTCTTTGCAACAAAATTCAAATTCACTTAATTTGAATATTGCAACTACACTGTCCATCTAATGCAGGATTTGTAGCTGAATATTTTGACACCCAAGTGAGTCTCTAAGAGGTTGTTCTGCTGCTTAGATACAACACTAGGAACACTGTAATTTTTGATAGAGTTGGGCCTGGAAATCTGCTCTTGTGTACTTAAGACTGGCCCATATGGTCTTTATCGTCCAATGCCTCGCTGGGGAAAGAGCCTTTGTAATTTGAATATCTGTGGATTATGGTGTTAGTTCTTTCTCTTCTTGTAGTCCTGTCAAGTGTTACATGCTTTGCTTCAGGAAGACCTGTGAGATGGGGTTAATAGAATAAACTGAAGAGGACCACAGATTCATCTTAATTGAAAACATTTTCTTTAAATGGTCAGCTCTGACAGACACAGGGCAAGTGATATAATTCAACACTTAAACTTTATGGTGAGGTCTGGTTGGCTTTGCTTACTTGAAGAAGGGTCATCATCTGCAGTGGGCTGCTTCAAAAAGTTTATTAGCATTGTAACGGAACTTATCTGTCCTTCCATTCTTTGTGTCAAGGAATGTCTTTGTGAGTTGAAAGGATTGTCATAAATCACAATTCAGTGCTGACTCCACTCAAAGTTGGTTTCAATCACAATTGCAACTTTTAATGTGCATATTTTCATAAAACATCACAGTTCATATTGCATTGGCTTATCAAACCCCAATCAACAGTCCATATTGTTGACATCAGAAGGGTTCCTCATTCTGACTTTTATTTCTATAGAAGAAAATGAACACACAAAGCAGCAAAATGCATTCTTGAACTTCTGTTCTCTTTCTCCTCAAGTTAAGCAATTCCCCATTTTAACTATAGTTTCAGGTTATTTTCTGATACTTGAAATGTTCATCTTAGGCCTTGTACCAGCTTTCATTTTGATTGGCTGCAAAACATTGAACATTTTGTTTTGAGCATGTGTTTACCAACTGCTGTGTGCATTCTGCAGCTTTTAATTTGTTTTTAAAATGATGCCTTGCTCTGGATCTTTTCACATGAGTCATTCAACCCTACAGTGCGAGACTGTTCACCTTGCCGCGTAGGGCCCTTTGTTCTGCAGCCTTCTTATCTCAAACAGGCTCAATGTCTCTCCCAGATTGCATATTTAATGATCAGAGCCTTCTGTCTCGCTTCCAGTGCTCTTACTCCAGGGTTGCTTCTGATTATTCTTGTGGACGATACTCCATCCCCTGCTCTTGCAGCCAAAGTCCTATTTCCTCTGGTGAGTCAAAAAACAAGAATTTACCATCATGTAGGATTTGAAGCTGAGCTGTAAACAGAAGCATGTAGCAATCCTGCTCTCACCTCAGGGCAAACTTTACATGATCAAAGTCCCTGGGCCTCATTACGACCAAGGCGTTAAACCATGGCGCTATTCGGTTGACGTCGAATTCCGCCATGGTGAATGGCGGAATTACCGCCCCATTCCAAGGTTGGCGGGGCGGTAATTCCCCATTCACCATTGGCCCTTCCCCATTCCCATTTTTGCCCCATAGGGCTCAATGGGAATGGGGAAAGCGGTAATTATGGTACCGCAAATTGCGGTACCGTAATTACCTCCAAGGTCCCTTTGTGGGTCCCTTCCTTAACGGCTGGAAAAACAAGCCTTTATGGTAGGGACCCGCAAAGGGACCTCGTAATTGGGTGGTAAGGGATTACCGGCACCAGTGCCCTTACCGGTACCGGTAATCCCTTACCGCCTGGGTCGTAATGAGGCCCCCTATGTCGCATATGGAGCTACCATGTATAGTCCAGGTAGACTGCTAGGGCCCTATTACTGTTGTGGATGTTGCCTCATTCCCCGGTATGTCCAACTATCAATTCTTTGTCCTCCAAGTTGAAGATCTTGCTATTATATTTTGGGGGAGGGAGCACCCAGAAATCTCCTGGACAGGGCCCGAAGCACACTCATCACCACAAATCCCTGCACCATATTGCCAGGCCCCTCTGATTGCAAGAGCATATTTTACACATGGTTTGACCCTCCGAAAAGCCAATTATGCGTACATTGTTCTGCCAAGCTCTTTCATCCACCTCCTGCACTCTGTCTAAGACAATTCTTTGAGTTCATTCATTTGCTGCTGCAACGTGGTAGTTGTGCCCCTCATCTCAACAATGCTCCTTCCCTGATCAGTGGCCTTGTCAGAGAGGGATACGTTCAACCCCACTTCTTCTACTTTTGTTTCTAAGTATGTCCTGAGGGCCACGATTGCCTGCAGTACAGTCGTGTGCTGCAGTGTGGTATCCATCGAATTCCCCACCTGCATCGTTGCTTAGGTCAGTAAGGAAGCTTTCCCAGAGGTCTGACTGCATTGGCTGCCCTGTGTGCACCTGTCCATCTTCACATGCTTACAGTGTGTCCCCATTGTCTCAATAGGTTGTAGTATCTTCACCCCTTCACAGTGCCTGGAGAGAGGGGGGATTAGTCACTCAACATGTCAAATCGTCGCACACCCTGTTTCAGTAGGTGTAGTTGTCCACTATGGCAAGTCACTATACCGATTGAGAAAGGAATCAACGCACACACACCATGCACTTGGGAGGTATAGGCGAGGGCGCAGCAGGTAGGGATTGTCATGATGCCTGCTCCCTCCCGAGGAGCCAGGTCAGGCCTAGCGTCCCCGGAAGCAGACTTCATACTCAGCAAGCAGGACCCAGCAAACCCCTATAGGGGCTCTTTCGACCTTGTCCTGGTGCCAGGCTCATCATGGCAGAACATATGGTAATGCTTGGGTGAACTCACCTGAGGCAGACCATGCTGCATACTCACCCGAGGCAGACCATGCTGTCTGAAGCTCCAAGCCAACTAAGGCTGGGGAGGAACTATTTTCTTTCAGGAACTCTTTTCTTACTCGGGTGGGGCCAGTGGAAGAACACTCACCTGAAGCTCTTCCAAGGCTATTTAAATAACGCCCGGATGGCCACACGTGCTTCGCGTTATTCTGCATCTGCAGCAGGACGCTCACCGAGTCGGCTCCTGCATCCTGGCTCCTGCCACGCCCGCCAGCACCTGGAACACCTGCAAGGAGAGAAAGGCAAGCATTAGGACATTACCTACCTTCATCCAGCATCCGGATTCTTCACTCCGTCGATCCTGCAAAAGAAAGTCAAGGGTTAGAAACGCATCTCATCGCTCGCTGCAGCGCCGCTTCCACTTACCTTCACGTGGCGCTGTCTAGCTCTTCAGCGGTCATAGGCGATCATGGCCGCATCCCAGCACCTACGGAAAAGAAAGACAATAGTTAGAAGCGCTCCGCTTCTCACGCTGCCGCGCCGCTTCCACTTACCTTCACGTGGCGCCGGCAACCTTTTCAGCGCCCATACGCGACATCGGTCACATTCAAGACCTACGGAGAAAAAGGACAAAACAAGGTGAGCAACGAACTAATTGCAAAAGGACAGATTACTCACCTTAAGTCTTACCTGAATTTTGTTGGGACCTCAGTTCCCTTTTTGGGTGGGAGCGGCTTTTCTGGCTTTTCCGTACCCCGGCCCCTATGGGGAAATAAGACACACTCATTAAGGTGTCAGAGCAAACCACTATGGCACACCTTCATTAAAAGTACTCACCTGAGCTTACCTCGGCGAATCCATTCCTCCACACGGATTCCTCACCTAGTCCCTGAAAATTAAACAAAGGCCAAGGGACAAATAAGACTTGATCTTTTGAACTATATACTTACGGCAGCATTTTGGTAAAGGCAAGCAGACATCGAACCCTCGCCAAATCCGAGATCCAGTGAAGTAACTGGAAATCTACTCGCCCCTGCGTCAGAAGCAGGATGGAGAGCTCGTCCATACAGAAATTAAGGTGAGAGTCTGCAGAAGTCACAGCTAGCGTTCGAGGAGGGTGAGAAGGGGAAAAAGGGGGGAATCTCACACACAATCTAGCAGACAGTTAACTCCCTTTTCCTATCTACAGAAGGATTATTCTACGGGCCAGACAGACGAGGTTTGGGGGTCCTGTCCAGTCCATCTTCCAAGCACTACACTTTATCGTGGAAGAAGTTGTAGCAGTCCAGAATGGGTCGGCGCCTATGTGGGAATCAGGTGAGCGTTACAGAACGCGAAGCCTACCAATAACTTCCTACCCAGGCGCCATGGAAACTTCCAAGACAGACCAGCTGGCCAAGCTATTAGGGGAATTACGGGCCGAAGTTCATTCCGCTCGCTAGGAGACGAATGCCCTCAGGAGGGAGTTAATTTTGTCAAAGGAACGAACTGATGATCTTGCCCGCCAGCTGTTGCAGAGTCAAGCTGGTCAAACTCCTCTACCCAGTTCAAGAGGTAGTTTCATCCCCGTGGCGTCAATTAATCCAGTGCAAATCAATCTACCTGGAAACGTGCCACTGGCCTCACCTGAACGTTTTTCTGGAGATCCCAAAAGATTTGCAGTATTTATGAATCAATGCCGATTGCATTTCCTCTGCAGACCTGGAGCCTTCCCGAATGACCAAACCAAGGTAGCCTTTGTACTTTCTTATCTCAGCGGCAGCGCAGCTGATTGGTCAATCCCATTGGTTACTCAAGACGACCCGATCCTTCAGAACTTTCAAGCCTTCCAGACAAGTATGGAAAGAATTTTTGCGAGGCATTCTCAGGGACAGGCCCTGACAACGAACTCCTATCTCTACGACAGGGTAATCTGGACCTCTTAGCTTACATTGCGACCTTCAATAGGTTAGTTGTGGAAACAAGATGGCCCGAGGATAAGAGAATTATGCTATTCCATCGAGGTCTACATGGAGAACTTAAAGATGTCTTGGCCCAGGTCGTAAATCCACCCCAGGACTGCTCGGACTATATTGACTTAGTGGTCCAACTGGATCACAGGCTTCAAAACAGAAAAGCAGATCGGTCCAGGTTTGAAACCCGGGTTTTTTCCAAAGCCCAGGTTCACCCCAAGGGTGTCGATGCTACTGAACCTATGCAGATTGGAGTAGTCAAGGGACCTTTGACCCAAAGGGAGCGTGAAAGAAGACGGCAAATGCAATTGTGCCTCTACTGTGGAACTTCAGGACACTTCTTACGAGACTGCTCTGTAAAACCGGCCAAAAAGGCGGTAGGAGCCACGGATAAAGATCTGGTAGAATCTGAGCCGGGAAACGACCACGCCCGACAAGCGTAGAGGTCCGCTTGCCGAGCTTAAAAACCAACTCTTTGACCTCGCACTTCACCATGCCAATGGTCCTCGTAAATCCAAAGCAGCCTGAACGGTTGCATGCAATTAAGGCATACATCGATAGTGGGGCTATAGGAAACTACGTGGATAGTGAATTGGCTTCTAGGATGAACCTCCCTCTTTGCCCTAAAACCAATAAAGATGTCATCACCACTATGGATGGAACCGAAATCGCCTCTGGGCTGGTAACTCACTCCACCACGGAAGTGACATTGCTGGGTCAAGTTCAAGACGGGCATCGGGAGGCAATGGTGTTTGACGTAATCAAGGCTCCACAATTTCAAGTAATTCTAGGAATCCCTTGGTTGGAAACATACAATCCTCAAATTGATTGGCGCGCAAAGAGGATAACCTTTCCAGAGTGTGTACAAACCTGCTATCCGCGAAATACAAGCATTGGCCTAGCTACCGTAACTCCTGTCAGTTTGCAAATACAGCCAGAGTACCAAGAGTTTCAAGACGTCTTCCAAAAGGAACAGGCCAATACTCTACCGCCCCACAGGTCATACGATTGCCAGATAGATCTACTACCCGGTGCAACACCCCCCTTGCAGCAGGATCTATGCCCTTACCGAGCCCGAGAATCTTAATTTACGACAATATCTGGACCAGTACTTAGCCAATGGTTTTATTCGCCCGTCTAAGTCTCCTGCATCCTCGGCTTTATTCTTCGTACCAAAAAAAGAAGGCGATCTCAGAACTTGTATAGACTACCGCGCACTGAACCAGATAACTGTCAAAAACAGATACCCTTTGCCTTTGATCCCTGAACTCCTTGACCAAGTGAAAGATGCCTGCATATACACCAAGCTAGATCTCCGGGGGGCTTACCATCTAGTGCGAATCAAAGAAGGCGATGAATGGAAAACTGCCTTCCGCACTAAATATGGGTTGTTCGAGTACCAAGTTATGCCTTTTGGACTGTGCAATGCACCGGCTGCCTTCCAATATTTCATGAACGATGTCCTCAGGGAACTCATTGATGTTTGTGTTATCGTATACATCGATGACATTCTTGTATACTCCTCTTCAGAATCTGATCATCAAAACCATGTCAGGGCAGTCCTCGAGAAATTGCGCCAACACAAACTATTTGCTAAACTTGTGTTTTACATGTCACGGAAGTCGAATTTCTAGGTTTTATCCTGACACCTAAAGGAGTCCACATGGACTCACGAAAAGTGGATGCTATCCTCAAATGGCCATCACCCAGCTCTGTAAAAGGTGTTCAAAGCATGCTTGGCTTTGCCAATTTTTATCACAGGTTCATTCCGGAGTTTTCACGGGTGGTTCAACCCATCACTGCACTCCTAAGAAAAAATAAACGTTTTGAATGGTCTAAAGAAGCTGAGCAAGCCTTTCAAGAACTAAAAGCTAAATTTACTTCTGCACCCGTATTGAAACACCCGCGCCCTGATCTCCCTTATATCGTCAAAACCGACGCATCCAGTTTAGCTATGGGAGCTGTCCTTTCTCAAAGTGACCCAGAGACTAACCAACTGCGTCCCGTTGCGTTCTCGTCCAGAACATTCTCGGCTCCCGAGATTAACTACGCCATCATGGACAAAGAACTGTTAGCGATTAAATCTGCTTTTAAGGCCTGGCGACATTATCTCCTTGGCGCAAGACATACCATCACTGTGATCACCGACCATCGGAATTTACAGTACTTGAAAACCGCCAAGGCTCAGTCATCTCGACAGCTCCGTTGGGCTCTGTTTTTTGCTGAATTTGATTTCATAATCACCTACCGTCCTGGCTGTAAGAATGGCAAAGCGGATGCTCTATCCCGAATTGGAATGGGGGACACAGTCACTAACTCAGAGCCTGTGCCGATAATTCCCGAACAGAGGATCTTAGGTATGACTTTTTCACAATCGCTAGAAAAAATCCAAACTAGAGTTAAACAACTCCTGGACCCAACAGACTTGCAGGACTGGGTTCAAAAGGGATCTGATTTTACTATAGATAATGATTTACCTTATTTCCGAGGACGATTATTTACACGGATTTACAAAACCTAGTTGTTTCTTGTGATCACGATACACTAATAGAGGGACATCCCGGCATTGCCAAAACTGAGGAAAAGGTGAAAAGACAATTCTGGTGGCCTTCTTGGCGAAAAGATGTAAAATCATTTGTGATGTCCTGTGGTGTGTGCGCCCAAAATAAAGGCCAAAAGAAAAGACAAGCCGGTCTTCTTCAACCGTTAGACATTCCACCATCGCCCTGGCACACCCTGTCATTGGATTTTATTACGGACTTACCCCCCTGTTCAGGATATAACACTATTCCTGTTATTGTGGATTTATTCTCCAAGATGGCACACTTCATTCCATTAAAAGGTTTACCTTCAGCTTCAGTTCTAGCTAAAGAATTGCTTGAAAATGTTGTCCGGTTACACGGATTTCCGTCTGTGCTGATTTCAGATTGAGGAAGCCAATTTATTTCCCACTTTTGGCGTAGATGTTGTCAATTGGCACAAATCGATGTAAGACTATCAACCAGTCATCACCCCCAGACCGATGGTCAAACAGAAAGAACGAACCAGACACTCGAACAATATTTACGTTGTATGCTGCAACAATCTGAAAGTAACTGGAAAGACATTCTTTGGATAGCTGAATATGCATATAATAATTCTGTGCACTCTGGAACTGGGCAAAGTCCTTTTTACACTTTATATGGGCTTCACCCTCGAACCTCTGACCTGGATCCACCTCATGATCTCGGAACACCCGCAGTGGACCAGCTGCATACCGCAATTACCAAAGCCTTCAAAGAAGCAACTGAACATTTACAACAAGCCAAGAAAAGATACAAGAAAAGTGCTGATCGGCATCGAAGTGAGGCACCTCAGTACCAGATTGGGGACCAAGTCTGGCTGGCTACCAGACACTTATCACTCAAAGGACCTCGAACTTTTAATCCCAAATACCTGGGACCATATTCCATTACGGCCATAATCAATCCTGTGGCCGTTAAACTGGATTTACCAGCTCATATGCGAATCATTCTGTTTTTCATGTGTCACTTTTGAAACCTGTGCAACCTGGAACCAGACTAATCAAGCCTCCAGAACCCATTCAAGTGGAGGGAGAACCAGAGTTCGAGGTGAAGAACATTTTAGATTCTAAAATGATAAGATCAAGGCTTTTCTATCTAATCGATTGGAAGGGTTACGGGTTATGGGCCTCAAGAGAGGTCATGGGAACCCCATGACCATGTACATGCTCCTCGGTTAATAAAAAAATTTCACCGGACCTTTCCAGACAAACCAAAACCCCTGGGGAAAACAACCTTGGGAGGGGCCTTGGGGGGGAGTGCTGTCATGATGCCTGCTCCCGAGGAGCCAGGTCAGGCCCAGCGTCCCCGGAAGCAGACTTCATACTCACCAAGCAGGACCCAGCAAACCCCTATAGGGGCTCTTTGGACCTTGTCCTGGCGCCTTTGGCGCCAGGCTCATAAAAGGCATCCGTCCTGGCGCCATAGGCGCCAGGCTCATCATGGCAGAACATATGGTAATGCTTGGGTGAACTCACCTGAGGCAGACCATGCTGCATACTCACCCGAGGCAGACCATGCTGTCTGAAGCTCCAAGCCAACTAAGGCTGGGGAGGAACTATTTTCTTTCAGGAACTCTTTTGTTACTCGGGTGGGGCCAGTGGAAAAACACTCACCTGAAGCTCTTCCAAGGCTATTTAAACCACGCCCGGATGGCCACACGTGCTTCGCGTTATTCTGCATCTGCAGCAGGATGCTCACCGAGTCGGCTCCTGCATCCTGGCTCCTGCCATGCCCGCCAGCACCTGGAACACCTGCAAGGAGAGAAAGGCAAGCATTAGGACATTACCTACCTTCATCCAGCATCCGGATTCTTCACTCCGTCGATCCTGCAAAAGAAAGTCAAGGGTTAGAAGCGCATCTCATCGCTCGCTGCAGCGCCGCTTCCACTTACCTTCACGTGGCGCTGTCCAGCTCTTCAGCGGTCATAGGCGACATCGGCCGCATCCTAGAACCTACGGAAAAGAAAGACAATAGTTAGAAGCGCTCCGCTTCTCACGCTGCCGCACCGCTTCCACTTACCTTCACGTGGCGCCGGCAACCGTTTCAGCGCCCATAGGCGACATCGGTCGCATTCAAGACCTACGGAGAAAAAGAATCCATTCCTCCACACGGATTCCTCACCTAGTCCCTGAAAATTAAACAAAGGCCAAGGGACAAATAAGACTTGATCTTTTGAACTATATACTTACGGCAGCATTTTGGTAAAGGCAAGCAGACATCGAACCCTCGCCAAATCCGAGATCCAGTGAAGTAACTGGAAATCTACGCGCCCCTGCATCAGAAAGGATGGAGAGCTCGTCCATACAGAAATTAAGGTGAGAGTCTGCGGAAGGCACAGCTAGGGTTCGAGGAGGGTGAGAAGGGGAAACAAGGGGGGAATCTCACACACAATCTAGCAGACAGTTAACTCCCTTTTCCCATCTACAGCAGGATTATTCTACGGGCCAGACAGACGAGGTTTGGGGGTCCAGTCCAGTCCATCTTCCAAGCACTACACTTTACCGTGGAAGAAGTTGTAGCAGTCCAGAACGGGTCGGCACCTCCGTGGGAATCAGGTGAGCGTTACAGGGATCACTTCAAGCATGGCTTTGTAAGGATGATGATGCCACTCCGGAGGATGTGCCCAACATGTGAGCATACAAAAGCCAGCCACGAAGCATGGTGAAAATCACCACTGGAGCCTCACAGAACATCTCACTACCACTCCCTAAGGCAGAATCCTCACCACCTTTGATGGCGCTGGGGGTTTGCCATTCACAGAATCAGGCCAACGCACACTCTACCTTAACCCCCTTAGTGGAGTGTTGGTCATACGGTGATCATGTGGCATCAATGCAATGTTTGTAGCGCCTCTGTTTCTGGGGAACAGGGGCACCACTTCTAACACTGAAAGCTCCATTGGTGAGCTTGGATGCCCCTCCACATTACAGAGCCATCCATTGATTCCATTGATTCCAATCAGTCAGCTGTAGTAATCATCAGCATATCCACTGCCAGGATTTATTTGTCTATGGGGAACTGAGCGCTCTTCCATCTTCTCTCCTCAGGCTCCAACACATGCCCCCTGCATAGTCTATCCTTGACAATTCCTTGACAATACCAAGTAGGCGATAGTGGGGGTTCTGTGAGCAAATTTGGAGTAATCAGAGGAGGTTGACCTGTAATTCCAAGGTGAGGCCATTGTCCATGAGGATTGCATATTTTATATCACTGTTGACGTCTCTGGTTGGGTTCCCATGTGAGGGATGTCTGTGTTGGACTGTTTTCTTGTGGGCAATTAATATTTCTGTTTGGGTGGGTTTTGTTTGTGGTTTCACTGTTTGGCATCCAAGTATTTATGTCGGTGAGGCATTTTTGGGGGGGTTATCCAGATTGTAGTTCTTAGTTATCTTGAGGATAAGTTTATTGTTGTCTGCATAGTTGTAGACTGTCAGTCTATGGGTTAGCATGAGTTTCATTATGGGGGCATGTAGATGTTGAAGAGGAGTGGTGAACATCTTGATCCGTGTGGTACTCTATATGTGATATTGTTTGTGTTAAATCTGAATGGTGGAATGTGGATTCTTTCTGTTCAGTCGAAGAGGACATTTTTTAGCCATTGTAGTGCAGGGATTTTTATGCCAGATTCCTCCAGTCTCTTAATAAGGATTGTGCCTTGATTGTATCGAAGGCAGTTGATATGTCCAGTAGTACTACGGCCGAATGGGTGCTGTAGTTTGCATTAATGTTTAGGTCTTCCCTTATGGAGTGCTGATTCTGTTCTTCTCATGGGTCTGAAACTGACATGGGATTGGTCAAATATTCCGTTGCTTTCTACATGATTGATTAGCTCTTTGTAAACACGATTCTCCAGGATTTTCAATGGGAATGGTAGGTTTGATATGGGCCTCAATCTGTATTTACAATCTCATCTTTTATGAGAGGTTGATGTACACTGATTTGAATGACTTTGGTAGTATTCTAGTATTTTCTGATAGTTAAATAGTGTCACACTCACCTGTTCTTTAGGGTTGTCCAAAATTCCTACTGCCTTCCGTGGAGGCTTTGCCATGCAGTTTCGAAGAAAGTGACCAGATTGGCCACAGTATAGACAAAGCTGTTCCTGGCCTCTCCGTTCTCTCTCTGCTTTAGTGAGTGGTCCCCATAGAACACCCAATTGCATGGGCTCAGAATGTGTCTCAGTGGATTGTTGACTTGAAACTTCCCTGGGTCGAACGTATATTGGTCTGTTTTCTGATCAGGCCCGGTCGGCCTTGTGATTCTGTAAATGATGGTCTAGTTGCATAGCTAGATCGATGCATTCGGCACAATCATCGGGGGTTTGACTACTTGAGTTAAGACGTCCTTTAATTCACCCCGCAATCCTCGGTAGAATAATGTGATGCATTTTTCCTCGGGCGAGCTTGATTCAGCAACTAGATGATTGAATGTTGCTACGTATGCGATGAGGTCCTGACTGCCTGGCCCAGGGAAAGCAGTTTGTCGTCTAAGGCTTGACCTTGAGTTTGGTGAGCAAACAGCTTTTCTAGTTCACGTTGAAAGCCAGGGTAGTTTCTCAGCAATGGGTGGTCCCTATTTACTAATGGAACTGGCCAGTCTACGGCACGCCCTCCAAGATAGGAGAGGACGAATACCACTCTCGCCTGGTCAGTTAGGAATAAATCTGGTTTACATATGAAGTGCAGGCGACATTGATCCATGAATGTTCCGAATTTCTTGGGATCTCCCATGAATCTCTCTGGAGAAGCTAAAGGAATGTTGCCTGGAATAACCACTTGGACTGGTGCCACGTTGGCGATACAGAAACATGTCCTTCGGTAGCCCCACCTGGGAGGGGCGCTAAGCCTGCTTGTCTTTGTAAGAGCTGCCTAGCCAACTCAGCAGTCTTATCCCTATTGACCACCAGTTCTCGCCTTAAAGCATTGGTTTCAGAGCGAGCTGCATGCACCTCTGCCCGCAACTCACCTAGCAACTGTGATAGCTAATCTACCTTGGAGGTCTCCATCGTTCAGGCAGAGTGGTAGGAACGGCTTTGTGTTCTGTCACACTCACCTGTGTCTCTGAGTGAGCGATGGTATCTAGACCTCTCGGTCCTGAGTGCTCTCTCCCCCAAGTTGACCTGGAAAGTGTGCCTGTCAATAGAAGAGATAAATACACTAAGATCTGGGCTAACTGGACCTTTGAGCCCCCCTCCTTCTCTCTCTTCTGAATAGATTTGGATTGCTTCCTATTTCTCAGCTCACCTTTGCAATTAGTTGGATGAACTCTCCATCCTGCTCTCAGCAGGGACGCTATACTTCAGAGGTAGGGAACCCCAACCCATTTTGGGGTTACTGTGGCCAATGTCTGTGGATGCCAAAGTTCAGTGTGTTGCTTACACAGCACACAGGAGGCAACACGAAGCGCTGGATAGTCTTGGGGCGTGGCTTATATAGCCAGCCACGCCCAAGTACTAAAGCGCACAAGTAGTTCCACACACTTCCTTACTGGCAACAGGAAGTGACTGGATAATAAGCAGGAAGTGACTGCAGAATAAACAGGAAGTAGACCATACCGAAGCAAGCTAGTAGAAAATGTCAAAACTAGGGAATACTTGTGTGTAATATACACCAAGCCTGCCAGGCTCTTACCCACCTTGCCCCAGCTAAGCACCAAGTAGCCCCAGCTAAGCACCCAGTATTCCTGACAATTAGTAGTCAGACGTAGAGGGCTGGTATTTTCCTGGACAGTAGCTTTTTGTAGATATCCAGTGGCCTTGGGTTGCTTGGTGATGTTGGTATCTTTTAATAGTCAAAGATTTACTTGCTTATAGGTTAAAATAGAACAAGTGTTGTGTTGGCTGTTGTGGTGCTGGTTTCTGTGAGTTGTTTGTGGTCCTGTGGGATTGGCCATTGAGGCTACTACCTCATCCATTGGCCGCCGGCAGGCGAAGCCGGCCCTCGTCTACCAAGACCCGAGGGAACAAGGCTGGTGCCTGTTTCCTGCCTGCCAGCAGATCCAGATTCCAGCCAAGGAGCAGGAGCTCCACATACGAGGCCCGGACACTGCAGGAGCAGCGGGCCTGCCGAGGATTGCACTACGGCCCAGCCGATGTACGCGGGTAAGCGCTGCCCTCTGCGCTACTCCTGACAATTCGTCCTCGATCTTAGATTTTTTCACCAACAACTCTTTACGCCTGATCATAGGATTCCCATCCAGGAATCCGTGCCTGTGCAGCCCTGCACCCGCCTGGCACCTGAAAGAGCTTGCTTTGCCCCCAGTATCAGCTCCAAGGTACACGCGGTACCCCTCTACAAGATGGCCGCCTTACTCATGCCCTTAACAATCCGTGCCTTACCAGGCACGCAGTAGCAGTACCAGCCTTGCTGATTGGCTATTGAGGCTACTACCTCATCCATTGGCCGCTGGCAGGCGAAGCCGGCCCTCGTCTACCAGGGCCCGAGGGAACAGGGCCGGTGCCTGTTCCCAGCCTGTTTCCTGCCGACTCTGCCGTCTGCCAGAACCCCTGGACCTCCAACACCCACCCTCTCAGGTATCACTTTGGACCCACAACTTTACTGCAGCATAGAGGCCACAAATTGATCAGCTTCCCCCACAAACTTACCTGATCTGCTGCAACTAACGTCTCCCTCAGTAAACCACCACTCTGTAACACCTTTGCCTAGCCTATTACGTCGGCTCAATACTTTTGTACTCCATGGGCATCCCATCCATTTGTGGCACCCCGCATTCTTTTGGGTGATACTAGCTCATTGATCTCAACTACGACACTAAATCCAGCCTAGAAGACACACACATGTGCGTTACCTAAACTCTCCCTCATCATGCTCGACCGCATTTTAGATTTGCTGATTCGTATCCCAAACGCAATATGTTGAATCTAGATGTTACTATAACTGCACTGTGCCCTACTGCCTTTTGACCTTCTGACTTGCAGACCAATTGCCTTTAGAATTGCTGATCTGCTGCCCAAACGTTATATTTCGTATTTAGATGCTACCATAATTGCTTTGCAGCCCAATTGCCTTAGACTTGTTGATTTGTTGCCCAATCGTAATTTGTCGAATCTAGTTGCTACTATAATTGCATTGCGCCCAACTACCTCGTGATTTGATGACTTGCAGCCCAATTTGCCTCTAGAATTGCTGATTTACTATCCAATTGCAATATTTCGAATCTAGATGCCACCACAAATGTACTCTGCCCAACTGCCTTCTGTTTTGATGACTTGCAGCCCAATTGCCGTTAGAATTACTGATTTACTGCCCTATTGCAATATTTTGAACCTAGAAGCTGCCACAAGTGCACTATGCCCATATGCCTTTTGATGTGCCTATTTGCAGCCCAACTGCCTTTTGTTTTGCTGACTTGTAGTCCTCAAGCAATATTTCGAATCTAGATATCACCTCCCTCCCACTGAGTCCAACAGTGTCTTAGTCACTTGGTCCCTGCTGCCTTAAACTGAAATCCCTCCCTGCGCCACCTCACCATACTTAACAAGTCACGACATGTGGTCACTGCCATTTGCTAGCCTCTACTTTACCCTTATAGCCGTTCTAGGATCCTTATCCTTCATGCTACACTCACCCGCCAGTACCCTCAAGTCTCACTACTTGTACACCCCACCCTCCACCAAGCCCCACTGCTCTAGTCCTCCCTCGAATCCTTGCCTCAACAACCCAGCCCTATGGCTCAAATACTTTGCCACCAAACCTTCACCTAATCTTCCTTGCACTGTGCAATACAGGAACCAGAGACTTAGATCTAGACTACCCCGACCACCCTGCATTCAGCGTAACCACACCGCCATATCACAGCTCATCTCACCCACGCCCCCGAACACACCGTCCTCCACCACACCCACCTCAACACTCAAGGGAGCCCTTATCAATGCCAGACCCCTCACGGCTCACGCCCTTGACATCGCAGACCTTATCACGGTCCAAAACCTTGACTTCTTAGCCATTACTGAAATTTGGTTACATGATGCCTCTGGCCTACTCCTTGCACTATCCATACTTAAGGGCTACGCCATTATTAGAAATGATCGACTTGTCTAAAGGAGGAGGTGTCGCATTCATACATAGTGAAAAGATCACTATGAGAACTACTGCCAATTCCCAATTCAGCTCTGATGAATCCCTATCAGTGAAGCTATCCTTCTCACCTACTAACACTGCAACACTCCACCTTATATACAGACCTCCAGGTCCACTTGGTTCTTTCACTGACGATGTCACATCCACCTTGTCTGCCAACACGAAGCCTAATTCCCATGTATTGTTATTAGGTGACCTCAATCTTGGGCTCTCCGATCCCAAGGACCATATGGCCACCGAAGTTGCCACTACCCTCACCAACCTAGGGTTCCAGCAGCGCATTCATGATCCCGGGAGGATAGCACAGCGGCAGCGTGCGCGTCTTGGAAGCAAGACGACACAAAGCAACAACAGGTTCGATCCCCGGGTCCGCGCTTAAAAAAAAAAAAAAAAAAAAAAAACCTCTGAGTGTTTAAGCGCGTTATAAATACGTAACTAAGACAAAGAAAAAAAAAAAAAAAAAAAACACAATTGCACAACTAAGAAAAACTAACAATTCCTGTAACAGCGCCTCGATGCCTGCGGGCTGTGTGAGCGCTTTATAAATGTAAATAAATAAATAAATAAATAAATCCTACCCACAACAAGGGCAGAACGCTAGACTGGATAGCAGACTTCAACTGCAATACCACTATCAGCTCAAACACTGCCTGCGCTTGGTCTGACCATCACGTCATTACCTTCCTCATGCCAGTCACCAACCCTCAGCCTACACCTACCATAGCCCCGGCTATACCCACTAGAAATAAAAAGGACATTACCAGGGAGAAACTGCTTCCCTTCATCCTCCCTATTCTGAACACTTGTGCCATGATGCACAAGGACCCCACTGTCTTAGTAGACACTTTCAACCGCACTCTGCTCAAAGCCATCGAGACCATAGCCCCGTTAAAAATTCGCAAAGCCAAACAACAGTCCCACCGGAACTCTTGGTTCACCCCGAAGCTTAATGATCTACGCAAAGAAAAGCGTAAGGCCGAAGCACTCTGGAAAAGTCATCCTAGGGCGACCAATAAAGCCTCCCTCCTGATTAACTCACTTAACTACAAGGACGCCATCCTTGAAGCCAAGAAAGAGATGTATAACCTACGTATATCCCAAGCAGAATCTAACACAAGAGAACTTTTCAAAATTCTCAAAGAATTAGAATCCCCATCACCTACCCCGATTCATGCACTAAAGGCAGCACCTGGTGCAACAATATACAAAATGCGCTTCTCAACAAAATAACCACTCTGCAACGTAAAATTAACGACAAACAAAACTCTCTCCACACGCCCCTCTTAAGCAAAACCATGCCACCTAAAACCACCAACCTAGACTCACCTTTGCCTTTCAGCTTCATGCCGCTCACCACCCTCGAGGTTGAAAAAATCATCTAGAACCTAAAACCCTCCAACTGCCAAGGGGATGCCTGCCCAGCTCCTATCATTAAGGAATCGGCCCACGACCTTGCACCCTTCATTACAACCTTTATCAACTCCTCATTCCAAACGGGCGTGGTCCCCAACAACTTGAAGGATGCCTGGGTTATCCCTCTTCTAAAAAAACCAACCCTGGATCCTGAGGTCCCTACCAACTATGGGCCCATCATGACGGTCCCATTTCTCCTGAAAATCTTAGACCGAGCAGCATATCTACAGATACTGAACTATCTGGAAACTAACAACCTTCTAGGGACCAATCCGGCTTCAGACCTAAGCACGGTACGGAGACAGCCCTCTTAGACCTCAAAACCCAAATTGAGAATCTCAAAGACAAAGGTAAACTAGCCCTGTTACTACTACTAGATTTATCCGCTGCCTTCGACCTGGTCAATCACCAAATCCTTTGTCATCACCTAAAAACTGCAGTTCACTTCTCTAACAATGCCACAAACTGTATTAAATCATTCTTGGACAATAGATATATAAGGGTATTCTCACCCACCTCCGCTGCTGACCCTGCGCCAGTCCCCTGCGGGGTTCCTCAAGGATTGTGCATATCCCCTACCCTCTACAATGATTTCACTAAACCCCTGTTTGATGTGCTTGACTATCTGGGTGTCACCTATACCAATTATGCCGATGACACCCAGATACTCATCCCCATCACGGGTGACTATACGGTAGACTCAAAAGCGTTAAATGACATATACCATGTCATTCAAACATGGATGGCACAGCTTGAGCTCTGTCCTAATGACGACAAGACAGAGCTCCTCATCCTAGGGACACAGCAAAGACTAAACAAGTTGAACCCCATGTTCAGCCCCTTCAATATCGACGGAAACTCCATAAAAGTCTCCAAAGATACTAAAACCCTCAGAATTTACCTTGATTCCACTCTTACCCTTCACAGACAAACACACGCAGTAGTAGCCGCCTCCGCCTACACTAGCAAGTTCATCACATCATGTCGCCCTTTTTTCTCTTCACAGAACTGCACTACCCTTGCTAGGACGTTGGTCACGTCCAAACTTGACTATTGTAACGCTCTATACCAAGGCACCAACCAATGCAACCTGGACATACTCCAGATTACACAAAATAATGCCATCAGATCAGCCCTCAACATCCCTAGATCAGCCCACATCTCTGAAACTAGGAAGAACCTTCACTGGTTGTCAGTTTCTCAAAGGATCGCACTAAAATCTCTTGCCCTGACTTATAAATGCATGAATAACCAGGCCCCTAGCTATCTATCCTCCCGGTTTACCCAGTATATCCCACCTCGATCACTTAGGTCTGCCACTAGCCAGAGCCTACTGATCCCCAGATTCAAGTTCCAAACAGCCGGGGGGGCCAGCTTCCCAGTTCTGGCAGCCAAACTGTGGAATTCTGTGCCTCTCCCTATCAGAAATTTGCCTTCCCTGAACTCATTCAAACACAAAGCCAAACTTTGGCTAGTATCCTCTGAAGACCAACTGTCACCTTGTTAAGAATGTCTACGTATTTATCTGTTCTCGAATCTGCAATGTAATCTTATTCTAATGTTCAATCTAGATGTTCTATTTATATGTTTATTTGCAATGTTATATTGTTATGTAACCACCGCCTCAAGATACGCGCCCGGTAGCCTACGGGCCTGGTTTGCGCTATACAAATAAAACAAATACAAATACAAATGTGTGATGGTGGCCTTTTATATTTCTTGCATGTTTGCCCTTAGGTGGGCCATGATGCTGTTTGCTAGGGTTTGCAAGGTCATGATTATGTTGTTGCATGCAGTTGTTTTTTTTTAAATTTCCTTGATAATTCCAAACATTTCTATTTGTGGGTTTGTTGCCGATTGGATTCTCGCGGTATTGAATGCTTTCTAGGCTTCATAACTGTCTATTTGTATAGCCAGGTTTGTCACTGGTAGTTAATTTTGTCTATTTGGTTGTAGTGCTTCTTCCATCGCTTTTCAAATTTCCAGTTAGTGTTTTTAGTTCACTATTTTTTTTAAATGAAGAGTTTCCAGTAGGGTGCTGAAGGAGTTGGTTGTGGATTCATTTCATCTTTCCAATAAGAGGTTAAAATCTCCAAGGAGGTTAGCTATGATGTCATGAGTTTGCCTGTTCAGGAACTACGGTACCAGTAAGAGTGCCAGTAGCGTAGTTCCCGGACTGGCAAACTATGAGTTGTGCTGGCAGGTGCCTTTCTGACAGGTCGTACCTGGCGGCCAGAAAGACACCTGCGATGCACAGGCACCATCGTAAATGGGGCCTGTGCATCCGACCTCCCCATTCCCATTCGGCCCTATCCGGCCGAATGGGAATGGGGAACATCTTTATTCCGGTGCCCGCAAATGGCCAATTACCAGGTCCGGCGGGGCCGGAATGCCACGCTAATTGCCCATTTCGCGGGTGCCAGAAAATATTGCAGGTTTGGCGGCAGCCTGCTGGTTTTACCGGCAAGGCTACTGCCAAACTTGTAATGAGGCCCAAAGTTTTGTGGCAAATTTAGGGTTATAAGTGGGCGGTTTGTAGACCAGAAGGAAGAGTAAGTTAAATTGGTTGAGTTTGTGATTGACTAGTAGCGATTTGTGGTCTTCTATGACTTTTGAGGGTAGTGGGGAGGAGCTGATGTGATTTTGAGCGATTCCTCTTCCTCTTTTGGTTTCTCTGTTAGATTGTATTTGTTTGTAATTGTCAGCTATGGCTTCACCGGCCACTTTGTAGTTTTCTGAGAGCCATGTTTCTGTGAAGAATGGAGAGTATTTACCTTCTTCACTTAGGAGGTCGTAATTTACTGTTTTGTTCTTTGCCAAAATACCATGCAATTCCAATATTATTAACGTATCTGGTAAGTATGAGCCACCTGGAAGTGTTTGAATGATTCAGGAACATGGAGACCCTTCAGTTATTCCCCATTTTGGAGTCCAATTGTACTCTATAAGGGAAATACAGCATTACTTAGTAGGCCGACCCACGACCATCGAAATGAAGATTGAGGCAGTAATGAACACGGTGCAGCGAGAAATCCCAGTGATGCAACAGTTTCCAGAACTTTTCCTAGGACTTGGATGTTTGAAGGGAGAACCCATGACCATTCACATTGATGGGTCAATACCGCCAGTGGCACAACATCCCCGGTGAATACCCATTCACCTGAAACCGCAAGTAGAGAAAGAGATTAAGTGCCTGCTAAAGGAGGACATCATAGAACCTGCTTGTGGTCCCAATCCATGGGTCTTGGATGTGGTAGCAGTGCCCAAGCAAGGGTCTTTCGAATAAATGTGCCTATGTGTGGACATGCGCCAAGCCAACAAAGCAAATCAACGAGAGAGACACCCTGCTATGCATCTGGATGACATGATTAGCATGCTCAACAAAGCCAAGATATTCACAAAGCTTGATCTGTATAAAGGATACCACCAGATACCAATAGATGAACAATCACACTACATAACCACTTTTGCAACCCACAAAGGGCTTTTTCGGTATAAAAGGCTAAGGTTCGGTATATCATCAGCTGCTGAGATTTTTCAGGAGAGCCGAAGGAAAGTAATTTGGCACATAAAGAATTGCTTTAACTACAGTGACAACATTTTAGTTTTTGGAATTGATTGAGAACAACATGATTGGGTGCTACATCAGGTGCGTACAGCCCTTTCTCAAGCGTGGCTGACGTTGAATGCGGACACGTGCACATTTCACAAAAAGAACCTTAAGTTCTTCGGACATGTGTTCTCCCAAGAGGGGTTGAGCCCTGATCCAGGAAAAGTAAATGCAATGGAAAACATTGTGCCTCCACAAGCTGTGAGTGATGTATGGTCATTTCTGGGGATGGCCAGCTATTGTAGCAGATACCTGAAGGACTTTGCCACCAGTCTTTGCTGCCAGTAGTGCACCGTTGAAAGAACTCACTGAGCAAGGAAACGGATTTCAGTGGGACCAGGCATGCAAAAAGGCATTCACACAGATCAAGAGAGATATTGGGTCTACCGAATGCATGGACTATTTTGTCCATGCATTCGGTATTGATGGTGGACGCAAGCCCGGTAGGTCTCGGAGCTATCCTGGCACAGCACAAGCCTGGCAGGGACACTCCCAGGGCCATCGTCCCATATGCCTCAAAAAGTCTAACAGATGTCGAAAGAAAATACTCCCAGCCGGAAAAGTGGGGCTGGCAGTTGTCTGTGAATTCAAATGTTCTTACTGGGAAACCTATTCACAGTAGTGACAGATCACCAGGCATTGGCCACGATATAAGGAAACCCTCAGTGCAAAATGCCCTCCAGGATTGAAAATAACCAGGTTACTCACCGTAGTGACCACCTTACTCCTAGTCCATAGTCCCTTTTCCTCCATACTTATGGGACATCTCTCCATCCTGTGGGACGGGACCGGAGCACTTTGTAAAAAGCATCCACAATTTTTGCAAAAATATGTCCTCCCTCTCTTTCTTGCGTGCGGCCCGGCACGCGGCCTCAACCCCGCCCACCTTGGATCCACCCCGCGCATCGTCCATCAGTTCTTTTCTATCGCCAGGTCTAAGACCTATTAGCAATAACAGAGGAACCTTATTAGAGTGGACGGCAGGCGGGCGTATGGAGGAATGGGGACTATGGACTAGGAGTAAGGTGGTCACTACGGTGAGTAACCTGATTATGCTCCTATGTCCCGTCCCCTTTCCTCCATACTTATGGGAGATTCACAAGCACTGCTTACAGGAACTATGGTTGGATGGAAATACCCCTTACTGAAAAAGGTTCTTCAGCACAGCCTAACCAAACTGAGCATCAGCTCTTGAGCTCATGTCTACAAAATAATGCTTACAAAAAGCAGATGGGGAGGCCCAAGTAGCTGCCCTAGCTATGGTCTCCGAGGGGATATATTTCTGAAAGGCAACCATGGCTGCCTTACCCCGCTCCAGGTGTGCATGAATTCCTTTAGGAGGCTTCAGCCCTTGGACGGTGAAAGACTCCGAAATGCAGGCGGCGATCCACCGAGAAATAGTCGCCTTAGATGCCTGCTTACCTTTTGGGTTACCAAAGGTCACAAAGAGTTCTGTCCAGATAGAACTTAAGAGCCCTTCTAACATCGAGACAATGCAGAATCCTTTCTGCCTCTGAGGCAGGGTTCGGAACAAAGACCGGCAGGGAGATCGACTGATTCAGATGGAACTCAGATACCACCTTCGGCAGGAAAGCAGGATTTGTCCGTAGGACCACCTTATCCTTGTGAAAGACCAAGAAGGGATGCTCCACCGACAAGGCCTGGAGCTCACACACCTGCCTTGCTGACGTAACGGCGACCAAAAAGGACACTTTCCAGGATAGGTACTTGATGTCCACCATGGCCATTGGTTCGAAAGGTTTATGGCACAATGCCGTCAGAACCACATTTAGATCCCACGTCGGGTGTGGACTACGAATTGGATGATAGAGACGTGTCAAGCCTGCAAAATGCCTCTTAACCACCACGTTACACAGAGAGTAAGAGCATTGGTCTGTAGAAAGGTAAGCGGAAACCGCTGAAAGGTAAGTTCTGCACGACAAAACGTGGACACCCGACTCCGCTAAGAAGGATACAAAGGACAGTACCGTGTCAATTGTAGCCCCTCTTGGGTCCAACTGCTTGCTTAAACACCAATGACAGAACCTGAGCCATTTGCTTCTGTACTGCGACCTAGTTGAGGGTTTCCTGGCTGCCTGGATAATACGCATGTTATCCGCAGACAAGTTAAGATTTTCTAAAGACTTGAACTCAGGCACGATGCCGCCAAGCTGAGCGATTTTGGGGAGGGGTGCCACAGCTACTGTTCCCACTGGTGAATAAGATCGGGGGTCACCGGAAGTCTGATCGGTGGATACACCGACAGGTGTTGAAGTTCTGAGAACCAAAACCTGGCCGGCCACCACAGGGCTATGAGTAGGAGAGAACAGTTCACCGAGTTCTTCAATTTGCAAACTGCTCGGTGAACTAGAGGCAGAGGCGGGAAAGCGTAAGCTCTCATGTTGTGCCATGGAATCTCGAGCGCATCCCCCAGAGAGGAGGCTCTCATCCCCCCTCTGGAGGCATACTAAGGACGCTTCTTGTTTACCGCCGTAGCGAAGAGGTCCACCTCCGGTGTGCCCCAACGCAGGAATATCCATGAGAGGACCTCCGCCTTCAATTCCCACTCGCAGCTGACCATTGTCCGCCAGCTGAGGGCATCCGCTGTGACATTCAGCTGGCCCTGGATGTGCACTGCAAGCAGCCAAACACCATGAACAACAGCCCATTCCCAGATCTGGATGGACAGGTCCACGAGAGGGGGAGACTTGGTTCCCCCTTGTTTGTTGATGTAACACATCGACACCACATTGTCCGTGCGTATACGGACCACATTGTTGGCAATGATCAGTCTGAACACCCTCAGCGCTAGGAAGATCGCCAGAAGCACCAGATAATTTATGTGGAGGAGCTTGTCCTGAGGCGACCAAAGATCCGAGACCTGAAGATCCGAGACCTGAAGAAGGTCCAAAGTCGCACCCCACCCCAGAAGGGAAGAGTCCGTTGTGACCATCACTGTAGGGGCTGGGTCCTGAAACCCTGCACCCACCGACAGGTTGCTGAGAGACGACCACCACTCCAGGTACTCTCATGGAAGCCGGAATCATTATCAACTTGGAGTCCGGATCCAAAGCCTGACGCCAAGAACTCTGAAGAGACATCTGAGTTCGCCTCATCTTGAGACGAGCAAGAGGAAGAGCCAACATGCACAAGGCCATGAGGCACAGAAGCCTCTGGAACCACCAGGCTCACATGCTCTCTGACTGCGCAAACTTCTGAAACGTGGTTAACAGATCCGGCATTCTGTCACCGGTCAGGTACACTCTGCAGTCGATCATGTTCCAGCGAAACCCCAGGAAAATCAAGTCCTGCGAGACCGGCATGGAAGATTTCTGCCAGTTCACCGACAGCCCAAGATGCAACAGGAGCTGTAGGAGAGACTGAAGATTGATTGCGGCTCTCAACGAGAAAGGACTGCATAAGAGTCAGTTGTCCAAATACGGATACACATGGATACCCTGCAGACGAAGATAGGCCGCAATCACCAACATCATCTTTGTGAAGACACGCAGTGCCGAGCTGAGGCCAAAAGGAAGCACTCGAAACTGGAAGTGCTCCTCTCCCAAAGATAAACTGAGATATCTCCTGTGTGGATTCCAAATCAGAATATGCATGTACACATCCTGAAGATCCACCACTCTGAGCCAATCGCCCATCTGCAAGGAAGACCGTATCTGGCTGGGCGTGATCATCTTGAATTTCTCTTGGGGTAGGAAAAGATTGAACTGGGAAAGGTCTAGGAGGGTGCGCAGGCCAGCCTGGTTGGGTTTGAGCAAAGTAAACAGCTGGGAGTAGAAGTCATCCCCTCGTTCCCCAAGAGGAATGGGTTCCACCACTCTGAGGTCCAGAGCGTGCACCTCGGCATTCAGGGAGGGCGATCCCGACAGCTGGAAAGGAGGGTTGAAAGGTGGGGTAGGAGGTAGGGGTAAGCGGAAGTCCAGGCGAGCGACTGACAAGACCTATCTGTCTTCGGTGATGGTCTGCCACGCCTCCCAATGAGACGCAATGCATCCTCCCACCGGGGTCTCGTGCGAGCGCGGAGAACCCTAATTTTGTAGGTTTTTCAGTGGTATTGCCACCAGAACCTGAGGAGTAGGCTGAGGAGGGGGAGAAAAACCAAGTCCGTTGTTGCCTCCAGCAGTTATTCCCCGAAGGGGTATCCACTCTACGAGATTTCCGGTCAAGGAAGCCCCTGAAACCAGAGGAGGGGTGACTTTGCAACAGTGATCCCTAGGATTTAAAGGGGGTTTTTACCAGGACTGACAAGGACTTAGCTGTCTGCGTGCTATCCTTCGTCTTGGTCAGCTCTACATCCGTTGTAGAATGAAACAGCTCCTTACCGTCAAACGGAAAGTCCAACACCTTGTCCTGCACCTCCTTCGAAAACTTGGTGGCATGCAGCCATGCCTGTCGTGAGGTATCAATCCCCAGCATAAGGCCCCAAGCTGAGGTGTCTACGTGGCGAGCCGCAGCCTCCAGGAGATCCTGGGCCAAGACCCTGGTGACAGATAAGCCCGCCTTTAAATCCTCCAGCTTTTCGACCGGAATGAACTCCTCAAACTCCGACAGACCTTTCCACATTCGCATATTAGCCCCCGCTAACACTAGTTCGGCATTGGCCTGCTGGAGCTGCAAGGCCGAGTTAGCGAAAATTTTCCTCCCAAGGGAGTCAAGAAGCTTGTCCTCCTTTCCCAGAACCTGAGTAGCCGTGATGGAAGAGGATGCTGCAGGCCTGGACTGTAAGGTAGCCGCAGCCACCACTGTGGAGAAGGGGGGCGGACAAGACGACAAAGCCTCCTCTTCCGAAGAATGCAGCCTGTATCGCACGTCAATTTTCTTATTGACGAGTGTGGCTTTTCCCAAACCCTACGGACCTCAGCCAGAATGTCCTTCTGCAAGAACAGGCCGATACGCTCCAAAGGGACAGGGTGAACGCCACAGAAAGCACGCCCTCCTCCGGAGCGGGTGCCTCGGGCACCTGAACATCCAAGAAGCACAGCATGTCCAGTACCCGGTCATGGAAAGCTCTAATAGAGCGGGGCAGATCCTCATTGTCCTGATCGCCCTGCGTGTCATCCGACAGGTCAAGATCCTGCTGAGCCATGTCGGGTGCTGCCTTGTCCACGGGGGAGAATGGGGGCAAAGAAGGAAGAGTCGAGTAAGGCACCATAGGCAAGGGAGGCGCCGACGGGACCACGGGAGGAACGAGTGGAGTCGGAGGAGCGGGCGGACATATCTCCCTAAAAAGCCCTTTGAAATATTCCCTCATGGGGTCGGTACGCCGAAAAAAGTGTCATCCGGGACTGTTTTGGAGCTACCGGAGGAGGCCTCTCATGAGGAGGATAATTCCAGGGACGCAACGGGGAGGGTTGCCACACAAGCCCATCCCCGAAGTGTCCACAAAAATCAAAGGTGCCAACCCCACAGGCAACAAAACATTTTGCGGAAGGGGCATCCGAGCGTTCCAGTCGTAAACTAAAAAGGATGCGCACAAGGAAAAGGTGCTTGAGGAGAATCATCATATCCACAGGCCTGAGACAGCAAGTAGTGGATGTGAAGGGCATCGATGCATTTTTTCCACTGAACTTCAGATAAGAGACACCATGTGGTTCCCAGGCATCAACACAATGGTAGAAGACACTGTAAAGAAATTGCACCTGTGCCGGTGCACATCGATGCCCAGTAATCCAGAACCACTCAGAATGTCGGACCCATGTGGTGGTTGATTTCTTTGGGCTATTTGATGGTGTAAAGTATTGGATGGTGCTGATGGACAAATTCCCCCAGGTTTCCCCCTTGTACATAAGATCTTGTCCACGTCAGCTAGCACCATAATCCCGGAACTAGACATCATATTTTCTGAGTGGGGGATTCCTGACCCGGCTCAAGAACTTGCCACAAATTCTGAATTAAATACATTTATTTTTAATGTGAAGATACAGAAAAAGAAAAAGAAAGCTCTGCTTTTCTGCAGTTATTGTTGGAATAAGAACATATCGTATCTCTTCAAATGATACAAAAGAAAAACACTGGAATAGTGATTGAAATCTCACATTCCTAATTAGGCTCCAACACAGTTCAGCAGTAGTCTGTTCCCTGGGGAACCACAGTGTTTGCAGATTTCAGCGTAACTGTAGCGAGAACAGGAAACAAAATTGTTCTGCTTGAAAGTTCAAAGGAAGCTTTAAAGTGTGTTTGTCTGCTTGAGTTTCTGAGGAAATCAGTAAACATTTAATGTCAAACTCTTCTGCATAAGCAGAAGACTTCCCAAAGCACACCCTGTAGAACGACCACAGCAGCCTTACCAGAGACACAGGACTGCTGAGGCGAAGAAGCTGGAAAGGATGCTGCAGCAAAACACAAGATAGGCAAATCCAAGTTAGAGAGTCGTTGCAAAGTTGCCATCAACGGGGAAGGCGAGTCTTTTATACGTACATCAGTGTATGTCGTGCTCTCCAGCACTGAATGGCAGGGCTATCAGGCATCCTGATATAGAATTCAGTGATCAAACGTCCAGCAGACACATTATAAGCGGGTTCCCAGGACCTTTCTTACTTGGGATACCCTCTCCAATGAACCAAAACTGAAGTTGTCCTCTGACAATACGGGATCCAAAAATTCAAGACACTTCATATTCATCATCCTCTTGCTGAACCTTAGGAAAGTATGAAATCTTGAAAGTTGCATCACAAGCTGGTTTACGTAAGGAGGTGTGCAATACAGGATTGATCATCCACTTCTTTGGTAAAATCAGTCAATAGGCAACTGGATACATTTGTTTGCTCACAACGAAATAAGATAATCAGGTGTCTCCTTTCTTCTTTTGTCTGCATACTCCTTGTAAGTACTTTTTCCTCACATGAAATGTGATTGAGCTTTCTGCTGTATGTCCCTAAACTGTTTAATCTCAAGCTGTAAGCATATTCACTTGTGGTAAATTCCCTAGTATAGCTTGTGGCTGGAAGGCACAGACACAAAAAAATGGTGCATTGCACAACGAGCTAAGAACAAAGTTGTTCATATGCATATTCTGCAAAAGGAATACATGTTACCTAATCATCCAGTCAATTGTTGATTAAACATCTCAGTTATTGCTCCAGTGGGGTGTTTACTCTCTCCGTCTGACTATCCATTCGTGGATGGTAACTAGTGGAGTATTCCATTCGTACACTGAGCATTAGGCAGATAGCTCTCCATAATTTAGAGATAAATTGAGTACCTCAATCAGTAACAATGTTCTTTGGTAATCCATGCAATCTGAAAATCTCCTTTAAGAATAACGTAGCTACATCAGTCACTGTGGGGATCTTTGCTTTGGGGATGAAATGTACTCTCTTAGACATATAGTCAATCACCACCATGATGCAATTATTTCCTTCAGATTTGGGTAATTCAGTAATAAAATCCATAGAAATTGATTGCCAGGGAATCTCAGGTGTAGGCAAAGGACTATGTTTCCGGCCTTCTTTCTTCATTCATCCTTCATTTGCTGACAAATGGTACAGTTCTTGATGAAATTGTGAATTGTCTTCTTCATCTTAGGCCACCAAACATATCTTTGAAGCAAATGGAGTGTTTTCTGTACTCCTCCATGCCCACCTGCCGTGTGTGCATGACACCAGTGTAGCAGCTGTTCTTGAACATTGAATGACAGGGTCACTAGTCTATATTCTCTGAACTACAAACCATCCGTCTTCTGGAGACCAGTTATCCCTTGTTTCACAGGATCACTATTAGTTTCAGAAGAAGCTTCTTTTATCTGTTATAGAAGGGATTGAACATTTATTAAAGCCAAAAAATGTTGATTCCTAAACAGATGAGGTGGTGGCCTGGAAGGTTTTTCTGTTCATATTGGTTAGATGGTGCATCCACTGTATTATAGACCTTTCCCGAAACATAACTAATCATAAAATTAAAACGGGAAAAAAACAACAACCATCTTGCCAGTCTTTAGTTTACACATCAAAGGGTTTTCAAGTGTTGCACATTTTTATGGTCCGTTAGAACCAATATGGGCTCATTGGTTCCTTCTAGAAGATGTGTCCATTAATCTGTTAAAGTCATTGATAACAGTGAAACATCCAAAATATTTCCTCCCCCGTTTTTCTTTCTTTTGCCCCATTGAATTGTCATTTTTGATCAATTTCGTGTCTGTAAGTTAATGCTATTTAATAATGGTTAATTTACACCACACTTGTTGTGCTGTTAAAATAACAATTTGTATGTGCAAAAATAAAAAAAATGTGCGTTTATAAAACAATCCTTTTCACTTCATGCTTCATGGCGGTGATTCTTAAGACATAAGCTTTGCTCTACCAGTAACTGCAAATTAATCAGTTTTTTGTTTTAAAAATAGCCCCCCTTATACTCTTCAAAGGCTCTCTTTGTAAGTAAGGACAAGTCATAGGTTCTAGATTTCAGCCATTTTGTTTTTGAAGCTCTATATTTAGCCCTCAACGACACTAAGTCTTGCGTGAACCAAACTTTAGATTTTGTTCCCACTAATTGTGAAATTCAGGAAGAAAATGTAGTTGAAGAAGCATCCGTAAGTGACGCTCCCTGGCAGAAAAAAATCATAATGTTGTAACCAAGGATCTCAAGCGTGTCCAATAAGTCGGAGCCTGGAATATTCAATAGATCTTTAGACCTATGATGAAGAACCAAATAAGCTGGGGCGGAGAAGGTTCCCTTTCCTTGCTTTATCTTGGTTCCTTCAACTGCTCAGCTTCACAGTTAAGCTTCCAACATGAGTCAAGGATCCACTTTGTTGTTTTTTAGAGTAGTAAAGTTGTATCACACTTTTCATGTTTTGGTTTCTTGAAAACTTTTTTCTAACTCCCAAATATTCACAAAGCATGACACTTTATTTTAAGCAGCCCAGGGTGCATGTGCTTGCATATCAGTGGAACACTCGCCTCGTTGATAGATGTTTGACTCTAGCCCTCAAAGGATCATTTTCAGACCTAAAATTGTCTTTGAAAGCACCTGGTTGGAATTAGTGTTCATCCATACTGGCCCGCAGATCATCGTGCTAACTTCCATAGGAGACTCAGACGCTGGGGAGAGAGAAATATTTCTATATCAACCATCCAACCTTGCCCACACTAGTTATCCATCAGGGGACAAGAAATTTGGTTTCTGTGCTTTAACTCCAGAATCACATCATTTTTTATCACTTGAAACCCCTGAGTTGGGCCTTTAGGGAGGCTTAAGTATAGACTGTTGTAGTAGTCCATTGTGAGTGTGTCAAGACCAAGGTCATACCATCTTTATGGGATATTTTCTGAAAAAAAGCAAAATGTGTTTCAACATATGGAGTTGAAAGTGTGACTCTTTGTAAAGTCTTGCATGTGTGGATCAAAGGAGAGGTGACCAACACAATCTATGCCCAATTGTTTTGAAAACATACAATGGTAAGGGCTGCACCCATAGTAGCTGGCTATGTGAATAGCAGTGAATGATGGTTGTATTAGCCACGGTAAATAACCTTAGGCTTGGATGCATTGAAACATGAACTATTGCCTGTAATAAATACATGGATGTGACAAAGAGGACAATATGACCAAGATGTCTCAAATTGAGCGAGCATGGCTAAATACAATCTGGGCATTGTTGTCATTTGGAACGAGGCAGAGAAGGGAGCATTGAGGTCAGCAAGTGGCTTGTGATAGTCATTGTATAGCCAAGGTGAGACGAAAGGACTCCATATTTGAGGACACTAGACTTAAAGATGGAGGAGTACTTTTCTGTGTTTGAGAAAAATGAACATCCAGTTTACAGCACTGCCATTGATGTTGAAATAGGCTCTTGGACAGTGAAATGGAATGGTGTGGTTCACTTTGTTAATTGCAGCTGAGAATGGGAATGTATTGGGTGTTGTTGTTGAGTGAGCACAAGTTGGATCAGTGTTAGTAGCCCCTTGGCTTTTTTGATTATTATTAAATGAATACAATGATTTGGGTAATTCCATCTCATGCAGGGAAATCTACTAATCAGATTTCCCCTTTCATGAGCTCCATTCCAAAAGCATAGAATACACTTGTGCCCTGTTGTACCATAGCCCGAACTTCAGCACCTGCTCTCCAGTAGCACAAAGCAGGTTCTGAAGACACATACGCTCATTTGTCAGCTGCAGTGACACCCACGTCCCCACAGTGCAGGGTCTCCATTTAAGATGTGCACCTCACTTCCAAAACCCAATAATTATGAGTCTACGGTCCTTGTGGCACCTTAAACTTTAAATATAAGCCATACCTGAGTTAAGCTATGGTGGATGGTATTTCGCATAATTATTTACAGCCACATCAATTTGGTATCACAAATGTATGAGTCCAGCTAAACTGTGAAAGGAGTAAATGTATTCAAGCCAGCCTGTCAGTCTGCTCCTGCCCAGAAAGACTGTAGCCATGGACTTTGCCTCTCTTCACTACTTGGTGAGCGCAGGTAAGACCCTCCCCTGAGAGACAGCCACTCCACAGAAAGTTGTCAGGGAACAGGAACCAAGTGGCACCCCATTCACAAAAGGAGTATCCTCACATCAGGGTGCTTCATACAATAAGGGCCTTTGATTCTATTGAGGAGGAAAAGGGTTGAGGTAATTGTAGACAGAGGGAGCTGTTTACAGCTGGAAGAAGGTTGCACTATCTTGTTTCACTTTGCCTCTATCTTTCCTTCCTGTCCCCTCCACTTACTGAAGCACAACACACCTTGGGTGTGATGACATAAGGTAAAGTCCACTTGTTTCAAAAACAGGACCTTTAAAGCAGACATATTTTTGCCCAATCACCTGTAGAATTGTGCCTTTAAAAGTAGAGGTCTTTCACTGCTTCTTTTATTCACACTTGAACAAAAACCTGAGGAAGAATTCATTGGACCTCTGTCGGGAGAGTTGAACTTTCCAAAGTCCTCCAAAAGTGAGGTGAAGAATGAGTGTGCAAGGCAGAGGCAAGCTCTGCCCACTAACAATTCCCAGGGACAATTGTAGGTGAAGTGCTGCTGGGACAAGCCCTGACTCTCTGCCAGCTGCAATGGCATGTGACCGTCAGACTCAAACTGTGCATCCAGTCACCAGCATCTTCATCATCACCTCGACAGTGGAACCGATCCTGCTGGCTCTCACGATCTGCACTTCATCGAGTATCTCTTGGAACCACTGCAAGTCTCAGTTCAACACCTTTGCTTCCCAAGCGGAGCCGGTCCCCTGTAGGCTGAGTCAACTGTTCATTTGCCAGACCTTGTCTTGAACTGCTGGAAGCATTGTGTCAAACATCAACTGGATCCAGTGGTTACTAATGAATTGAATTGACTTGAGCCATACCTCAGATCATCAGTTTCAGTTTTGACCATCGCCGTACCTCGTCTTGAACCGCTATAGAGTCACACACTGACCCAACCAGCCATTACCACGACCCAAACTGGACTCAATCTTCGAACCGACCCTGGTGAGCAATCCGAGCTACATCTATCAATCACTGCACTTGAAATGCTCTGAGCAACCCTTTTGAAAAAACACGACACATGCTCCCCGATTGGGGTTAGTCAAACTGCTGTACCTGAACTTGGCCCAACAGGCTTGCACCAATGCTGATGAACCACCACAACCGCAAAGTGATATTATTGACTATGAACTGCTCCCTTGATACACCTTTTGGATAATGTCCCTTTGATCCCTTTTGGACCCAAGAACATATCCTTTAAATAAAGTGTGTGTTTTCCTTGTCTCACAGTACTGATTCATTACTCAGAGTGCTACATATTTCTATTTGTACATATTCTGTTTTACTTCCTCAGAGTGGGTTTGGTGTAGTGTGTTTCTAATTAGTTACATTTGCAGATGGTGTGTATATACTTCATAGAAGCTTGATTTGATATTCTCTTCATTTTGGATGGTTGTACTAATGCTGTGTGGGTTGCTGGGTTGCTACTGGACCACATGCACACCCTTCTTGAGAGTATAGTCCTCCATCTTCCCACATTACCACAAAAGACAAAGGAGGGATAGTTCTTAATTTATGATTGGGATCATTCTTGTTTTTTAGCAGTTTGAGGGTGGAGTAGATTCTTTAGCTACTCTGCACCCTTGTTCTCCTGCAGGGCAGAAGTAATATCATCACAATCACTCACTCTGGTGGTTCAGAAACCAGACTGGTGTTCATGTAGTAGGTTGTCTGACACATTGTAGGTCAGCAGTAGTAGAGTCACCATCGTTTCAAAGACTTTCCTGAGAAAATCAGTATAGTTTGCTCCTTAGCTTGAGTAGGAGAGTAACAAAATGGTTTCTTTAATAGAGGCGAGATGCAGGTCGACTTCATGGTCTGAGGGGAAGCATCACAATTTGAAGGAGTTGATGACCAGGTGCACCAAGATGAGCGCCCGGATGAAATTATCTCTTACATAGTGGATGGAAAAGAAGATATCTGATCAAATAAATCCTTTATATTCTAGATAAAATTGATGATCTCTTTAGGGATAGCATGCTTGAAAGTGGTGAAGGTGTTATCAAGGATATTCACATGTTGAAGCAGTGAACAGACACACTGATGACTAGCAATATCAGCTTGGATGGACTTCAATTTATCATGGAATTAGGTTGATAAGTTGTCAGCATTATCTTGGAAGAAAATGGCCATGGAAGTACATTCCAGAAGGATAGACATTGGGCCTCATTCCGAGTTGGACGCAAAGGGATTACCAGCACCGGTAAGGGCACCGGTGCCAGCAAACCCTTTGCGCCCTATTCCAGGGTCCCTTTGCGGGTCCCTCCTTTAACGCCTGGTCTGGCCCAATGTGGAAAATTTGCGCTATTATCGTCGGTGGATATCCCGCCGGCGGTAATCGCACTGAAAATCGGCAAATTTGCCGCAGATTCCCCCCAGCTCAGAGCTGCATTTAAGGCAGTAATTGCGCTACCACTGCATTTAAGGGTTACCGCCTAACTCGTGATGAAGCCCATAGTGTAATGTAAACCACTATCGTTCTATGCACGCTGTGTCATACAAGATTCACATATCCTCATAGTTAACAATGATAATGTCTGACATCAGATTCATTACATATCAAATATACTAGACCAATCTAACAATTCAATGTCAGTAACGAGATGATTGAGCATGAAAATATGTTCCATCTAGGCATTATGCCATTCAATATTTTCAGTGAGGCCATGAATATGACTTTTAGTAAAAAAAATGTGTTTCTGTTCCAGACTCAATAATTTGTTATTCATTTGTTCCTGTGTTTTTCCTCTCACATGTTTCAAGATGGTTCAATTAAAGTCATTGCACTTATGATTTTATTCCAAAAAATGCTTAACGAGCGGTGCTTGAACTATTTTATTTTTAATGCAGCTCTTGTGCTCGATCATTCTCGTTTTACATTTCCTAATGGTTTTACCGATCTAGATATGTTGAAATGGACATCTAATTAGTAGATCACATTCTCTGTGTTACAATTAGTGTGCTCTGTAAGATTCCATACTCTTCCAAACCTAGATCCACTGTTACAGTTTTCATTGTCTGTGCACAAATCATACAGTTGCCACATGGGTGATGTCCTAACACTGGTGGTAAACCCCACAACCTTTTCTGGTGTGATTCTTTTTCTTTTCTGTTCCTAATGTCATTCTTCATCACTAGGTCACGTATTGTAGTACTTTTTTGAATGCTACTAGAGGTCTGTCGCATTCCTTTATCTTAACTTTATTTCAATTCCTGTTAATAATTCCCTTGATTTTATAAGACAAATTAGTAACAGTATTGACAAATACCAGTGGTGTATCTTTCTTGTCTTTTTTTCTATGTAGGTGTTGGTCTTATAGGGCCTCTCTGTTCTTATTAAACACCCTCTTTGCTATATCCTTTACTAGACATTTAGGATATCCTCGTTTGGTTATTTTGTCAATTAAATGATTTGCCCCGTGCTCATAGGATTCGTTGGTGCTACTGTTTTTCTTGATGCGCAAGAATTGGCCAAAAGGTAAATTGTTCTTTACATATCGGGCATGGTGGCTGTTAAAGTGAAGGAGAGCATTTTTGTCGGTATCTTTAGTATAGGGTTTGACCAATAGGATGCCATGATGATGGTATATGGCGATATCCAAAACATTCACTAGGTTGTTGCTCATGCTCATAGTGAATTTCAGGTACCTGTTTTGTTCATTAAGCCAAACAGCGAATTGATTCACCTCATCTTTATTCCCCTTCCAGATGATGAAAATATCATTGATATATCTAAGCCAATATAAAATGTTGTCTTGGAAAGGATTCGGGTTCCGGTAAATAACAGTCTCCTCAAACATATTATTTATTTATTTATATAGCGCTAAAGCCCGCGGGCATCAGAACGCTAACAAAAAGACAAAGACAACAATAATGGTGACGGGACTAGACGGAAGAGATCTGAATTAACTCAAAGTGGTTCTAGGTGTTTCTAGGTTTTACTTAAAAAGAAAAGTTTTCAGTTTTTTCCTGAAGATGAGGTAGTTGGGTTCAAGTTTAAGTAAGGTGGGTAGGTCGTTCCATTTCCCGATGACTATAGTCGGGAAAGCCTTACCAAGGCCCTGTTGTTTTTTAGTGGTTATGGTTTGTAATTTGCCTGTGTTTGATGATCTGAGGCTCCGGGATGGTTCATACCATTTAAAATGTTTCTTGAGGTAGGCCGGGGCTGTGCCGTAGAGACAACGATGTACCATGGTAAGAGACTTGAAGGAGATTCTCTCCTCCATAGCCAGCCAGTGGAGGGCTTTCCTTTCTCCAGAGATGTGTTCTCTCCATGTTTTTCCAGTGATCGTTCTGATGGCGTTGTTTTGAATGATTTGGCATCTTTTCAGGCACTTGCTATTTGCTCCCAAGAGTAGGGAGTTTCCGTAGTCCAATCTAGATAGTATAGTGGCCCTAGCAATGATGGTGCTGTTCTTTTGGTCTAACAGTGGTCTGATCTTTTTGAGGAGAATTTGATGGTACTGGCAATTTTTTTTAAGATAGCTTGTGTGTGCTTCAGCTCCAAGAGAGGCTTGAAGATACACGCCTAGGGTCTTTACTTTTGCTGATACTGGGATCTGGATGTTTTTGATGGTGAAAGAGTTGAAAGCGGGGCTCAATTTCTTTCTGGCTTGTGTGGATCCGAAGATCATGAGCTCGGTCTTAGAGCCGTTTAGACACATCCAGTTTTCTTTCATCCAATGTTCGATGGTGTTGTAGAGGGTGATAAGTTTATCGTTGTCTGTTTGGTGGTTTCCACTGAGTTCAAATACCAGGTGGGTATCGTCAGCGAAGTTGGTGAAGAATATGCCCATCTGGGATAACATGGTGCATAGGCATCTCATATAGAGGTTAAAAAGTAATGGGGAGAAGCTGGCTCCCTGAGGGACTCCGCAATCAACTACCTTAGCGCTGGATGCTTTGTCTCCCCAGACAATCTTAGATTGTCTGTTTTGTAGGAAAGAGGCGATCCATTCAATGGCTCCCGTTGAGCAATTACCTGATTTTTCAAGGGCCTCCCGGAGCTTGGCATGATCTAGCAGGTCAAACGCCGCCGAAAGGTCCAATAGTATCAGCAGCCCCGCCTTGCCTCTGTCCAGAATGGAAAGCATTTCAGTTTGGAGGTCCAATAGTGCTGACTCGGTGCTATGGCTGGATCTAAACCCGGATTGTTGTGGATGAAGAAGGTTGTTTTCATCAATGTAACTTTGAAGTTGGTCAGTAGCTATTTTATCCATAATTTTCAGCAGAAAATTACAGTTTGTGATGGGCCTGAGGTTGGCAGGGTCCTGTTGGTTGAGGTCTGGTTTTTTTGGTAGGGGAGTGACCGTAACTGTTTTGATGGTGTTTGGGACAGTATGGTCTCTGAATGAGGCATTTACCATTCTAGTAAGAAAGGGACAAAAGATATCGGGATTTTCGAGAATGAATTTAGGGGGAAGAATGTTTTCTGAACATGAGGTACACCTCATGGTGGATAGCGTTTTCTTCATTGTGTTGACTGTGGTGGGTCGAAAATGAAATTTGGAGACTTCTATCTTGATGTTATGTTCTATGGGGAGAGTCTTGACTGGAATATTTGTGGTCTGGCAGTTGATGATGGTTTCTCTGGCTTTAGTTATTTTGTTTTGGAAGGCGGTTTGGACGTTCTCACAGTCTGTTTCTGTTGGTTGGAACGGTGGTGTGAGTGTTGTGGGCTTATCAATGGATTTAAGGATCTGGAATAATTTTCCAGTGGAGTTTGCTGCGGTACTTATGCTGTCGTTATAGTGGTTTTTCTTCAACTCCACTAGTTTTGATTTATATAGTTGGTCTGTTGTCTTCCAGTTGTTTTTATTAATTTCGGAGGGATCTTTTAGCCATTTCCTTTCAAGAATTCTTTTGTCCTTTTTAAGCTTAACGGCTTCTGCGGTGAACCATTTTTGGTGGTTTGGGTTAGGCCTAACTTTTTTGTCTTTCAGGGGGGCATGGGTGTCTAACAGTTTAAGCATGCCTTGGTTATAGGTTTGAATTATATGTTTACTATGGTCATTGTCCTTGGTGGAGCTCATGATTTTCTCCATTTCCTCAGAGAAATTGTATTAACATACAAGTTAGCTAAATAGGGAGCCATTGCGGCTCCCATAGCTGTTCCTTCTACCTGTATGTAGAATTGGCCCATAAACTGAAAGAAATTATTCATAAGGGCCATCTCTGTGCACCACTTAATGAATGAGTAGGGAACAGGGTGATTGTCTTCTCTTTTCAAGAGTTTTTCTTCTACCACTTCCAAAGTGGCTTGTTGTGGTATATTCGTGTACAGGGCTTGTATGTCCAAACATAGTAGCAAATTAACATTAGGGTCAAACACACTGCCTTCAATTTTGTTAATGGCATCAGTTGTGTCTTTGACATAACTCTTCATACTGGGAATGAAGGGTCTGAGGTAAAAGTCTACGTACTTTGATAGAGGCTCTAACACGGAATTGATACCATAGACAATAGGTCTCCCTGGTGGCTTTTTCTAAATTTTTATGAATCTAGGGGAGAATATAGAAAACTGGTACTCATTTTCTCTCATAAGATATTCTCCTTTTGCTTGCCAAAGAATTCCAGGTCTACTGCTCTTGTGACTTTACTACGAATAATAGTAGATAACTCATTGCTAGGGTCCCTTTCAATTTTTAGATGGTGATTGGTGTCTGATAATAATTTCAAACACTCTTCAACATTTCAAAACCACTATGGCTCCACCTTTATTGCTAGTCGGATAATAATATCCTGATTTGTACCCAGCGATTTGAGAATAGTTTGTTCCATCTTACTGAAATTGGAATGTTTGGGAATACCTTTGGATTCTAAAGCCTGTATGTCCTCCATAACTTTCTTTTAAAAAACAATGAACTCAGGAGTGTAGGAGTTGGGTGGAGCACAAAATATAGAGGGATTTCTAAGTCCACTATGGTTATCGGTTTCACTAAAAGAATTGTTCTTGAAAAACTCTTTAAGGTGGACTTTCCGCATGAACAGTTAAAAATTCAACTCTAAATTCAAACAGATTGTAGTATTTAGATATCACGTAATTTAGGCCCTTGTTTAAGACCAATTTCTCTTCATCCGTAAATGAGATGGTAGAGAGGTTCGCTACCTACCCTTGTGGTTCCGGGTCTGCATCCGGTCTGGAGCACATTGTTTTTGAGTGTTGCCTCTTTCTAAAAAAGGCTGACGTTGTTCATTTCTGCCTCGATTATTACCTGTTGTACCTCTTCCTCGATTAGGTCTATTATCTCCTTCTACTGGTACCCGCCCTGTTGTGTTCTTCATTGTCATCAAAGCCCCCACTTGATCTATATGAAGTATTTCTGAAACGTACCCTGCAATTCTCTTTCTGATTTAGATTTTGCCCTGGTCTGGGGTCACCACATTTTTAATTGTTTTTGTGTATATGAAAGCCTTTTCGTGAGTAAAATTTTGTATATCCTTTTTCATTCATTTTACTTTTCTGTAATTGTCTCAGTTTTGAAATCTTGCATCTCTTTTAGGTGTTTCTCTAGACTATTCTTGAAAGCCTCTACCTCAAATTTCTTTTGATTTCTTTTTCTAAAGATTTGAGGTCTATTTCGATTTTTTTGTCAGTTTCTTGTGCTCTCTCTATTATTAAAATAATCCAGTCTCGACCACATTTATTAGAAATGTAGCTCAATTTGAGCTTAAAGTCATTATTATCCAAAAACGTCTCGGCTCATTTTTCACAATGAGTCCTTGTGGTAGAGCCTGATTTTTGACGTATTTAAGCATGATAATGTCATGTAGTTCAGTTCGTATTAACCTTTTTCTCATATGTGTGAGATTCATCGCATTGATCGTCTTTATTAAGAATGTCAAGATCTTTATCAAGGCCCATTATTGGCAAAGATACCATAAGTTTACGCACATAATCATCATTATATGCTAGGCATTTTTCAGATTGGGAAGCCATCTCACAATCAAATCTTAACAGTCTCAACAGTATCAATAGTGTCCTTTGTCAATTGACGCAACATATATCTCCGCCCCCGTGCATCCCATGCGTCCTGCATTGCCCTCATCAGCAGCCCATTCAAGATCGTCGAATGTCCCACTCTAAATCCTGTCTGTTGTTTATTCAAGCAGTGAGAGCTAACCATCCATTCATTAACATGTGCTAATAGAATAGCACATGTCCGCATCTATTAAAGATATTGGATGATAGTTTCTGGCTTGATCTCGTTCCCCTCATTTGAAAATGGGTACTACATAGGCTTTTTGCCAACTACTCGGTATGGCTCCCTATCTTTCTATGCTTTTAAAAAGGGCCATAAACATCTTCGCCCAAGCGTATGGATTCCCTTTAAAGGTATTGGGCCTCATTACGAGTCAGGCGTTAAGGGGTTAACGGCGCCGTAAACGGCGCTGACCCTTAACACCTGATTACAAGGTCCCTTAGCGCCATGGTGAGTTTAACGCCTGCTTTTTGCAGGCGTTAAAATCCATGGCGGTAAGGGACCATGGTGCTAATTACGCCACCGTAATTTACGGTGGCGTAATTAGCGCCTTCCCCACTCCCATTATGCCCTATGGGGCAAAAATGGGAATGGGGAAGGGTAAAATGGGAAATGGGGATATACCGCCCCACTCACCTTGGAATGGGGCGGTAAATCCGCCATCCACCATGGTGTAAACATAGTTTACACCATGGTGGTAAGGGTACGACCCAGGCGGTAACTTACCGCCTGGGTTGTAATGAGGCCCATTGTTTGTTAACCCATTTAGGCCAGCTTCCCTTGAATTTTTGGCATTTTTAATGAGTTTTAGTACCTCCTCATATTCGACTTTCATCTCCCACTCTGCCAAATTTTTTACCATTCATAACTTCCAATTTCTCGGCTTCTAATAGTATTAGAGCTGTACATAGATCTGAAAAAAAAAAAAAAACACTGAGCTTCCGAAAATGCATTCAACTGATTGACTACAGCTGGGAAATCCTGATAATGTATTAGTTCCCAAAAGGCCCTAAGGTCTCTTTTCACCAGAGTATGCAACATCATTTCGGCATACTTTTGCATCAAAACTGCCTCTCTGGATGTACAACCATTCTTAAATCTTTGTTTTGCCTTTTTTATCTTGAACTCTTTCTCTAATTGATCATCTCCAGAAGAGCATATTGATCTTAAAATCTGGTTCAAATAAGTATTCTCTTTTGCCAGACTTTTGTCAAAAATATGTTGGTGTTCGTTTACTGAAACATCAAACCACAGGTGGGGCGAGGCTCTATGTAAAATATCCCGCAGTAAGCTATTGAATGCCATTGCGGTAACGATATGTAGTTTCCAGTCCATAGTAGTTCCATTTATTGTTTTATTAAGTTCCCCTTTAAGGGCCTCTATATTTCTTACGGATCATCCTATTCCTTTTCCTTGTCCTATTGTTTTCAAATTAGTCAGCTCTCCCCTGGAAGACTTACTAATAATTAGCTAGGGAGTGAAGCTGAGTGTTACCAGTGTTCCTTGGACTGTGGATTGTGCATGCTATCTACCTCTTTGTGCCCGGAATGTCCATTTTCCTGCTAAATACACAGCCCCGGTCGCGGAGCGACGCGGAGTGAAGCTGAGTGTTACCAGTGTTTCCAGTGTAGTCAGTGTGGCTGTGGGAGCACACGACTCCTGCTGTCCAAGAACTACGTCCTTTATGGATAGGCTGGAGCCTGGACCCTCAGGACTCTATACGACTGAAGTTGTTGTGCACCCCCAGTCCAGCGGTGAAGACGGAGGAGCTCACCCGCTCACTCGACGGCAGCAACGTTTTCTGGCCGCCGTAGGGATCGAGCCCGTCAAACTTCTGACAACATCTCTGGTAAGTGGCTGCAGGCCTCTTAAAAGAACCTGTACTTCAATCTCATCCTCTAGCTCTGATAACTTTTTTGACTGCCAGGCCATAAATTCACCTACATTTAATGTCACTTTGACACCAGCAGCATGACCTGTATCCTGCCTTCCTTATGATACGATTCGAGAAGAAGTGAATGCAAAGAACAGAAGTCATGCTGAGGAGCTTCCGGAGGCTCAACCGGAGGCATCCTCAGAAAATGACTTACCTGTCATTGAGTATGACACAAACTCAAACTCAAATAGCCCAAACAGCCATCAAACGACCGACTCCCATCAATATGGAGTTGCCCAGCTGCTGTTGACTGAATCTTTACTAGCTTCAGCGGGCTGCATGTTGGAGCAGGACAATGTCCACATGAAATCAAAAGAGAGTAATCAACCTGACATCGTGGGCACCCCGGTTCGGCTATTCAGCAGCTACGATTCATACCTGTGTAATAACAGCCTCTTGGCTCAAGTCGAGAAAAACGCTCTGGCAGAACTCAAGGGAAATACGTTAGCTGACGTTGTGATCGACAGCAGAAACAACGACGGGAATAACGTAGATGAAACTCTAATACAGGAATCGCAAGCCACCACTGCAAAGTATCTGAGAAGTCCGAACCGGCGGAGCTCGCTTGCCATAGCGGATCAAGTACTTAAAGACCTAACTAAAATAAATACGATACTAGCAAGCCAGCAAACCTCTTACAACGAGGCGGATGTACTGTCTATGGAATTGCCACCGGCACAGGTGCCGGTTGCAGAAGCAAACATGTCTTTACCGTCGAATACCCCAAAGCAGTTACCAGAAACATGGGAGTTTGCCGAAAAACGAAAATCATGGCTACATCCTATGGTGAAAAGGAAAAGAACCAACTCTATAAATGACGACTCTATTGATCTAATGTTTGTATCGCAAAAAAGACATACTAAAGAAGGATATGTAATCGGTTGTGATGAAAACAGGGATGAGTCACTAGCACTACTGAAAGTTGGTCTAAACAGAGATAAAATACGTACCAAAGAAAACAACCCCTGGAAACCTAAGTTAACAACATATAGTATGAGATCAAAGATCACCAAGAAAAGAAAAAACTCAAACTCAAACTCAAAGTATGGCAGAATGCTTATCAAAGGAAATCACCAGTGAACTAAACACACTAATAATGGCTGCTCATACGATTTCGATGTCACCATACATGAAATTATATGAACAGCTGAACAACAATATAAAGGATCAAACAACACTTTTGGCGATGTTGAATACCAAAATGAGAACTGTAGAGCAAGAGCTGACGAGAACTCAACAAATTCTGTCAAATGAAAACCTAACATCTGAGACAAATGTGAAGATCATTCTAGAGCACACTATGAACAGCGCGACTGATAAACGTCTGTTTGCAGAAGTAGCTCGCGAAGCGATTGATCTGCTAAAACACCAAAAGTCGAACTTCAACTCCATGGAACAGCCAGTAAAATTGAATGGCGAGTGCCCTGACAGACGTGATGAAATAATACCTGTAACTAACACACCACAGCATACTGAACAAACTGTGGAACCTCTGACCGACAAAGATCTAAACTCAAACACTCAAAAAACACGTCATGGGAGCGGATGCACGATTGATCTTCCGTCCAAATGTAAACAAAAACTGAAAAGAACAAAGGAAGCTCAGGAATTTAGTATTACTAGCGGTAACAGCGAATTACATCCAGTTCACATTCCCGCAGCCATGCTGGAAAATGCGCTGAATGCCACGTTGGATCAACCAGTGTGTGTTAGCCGCAAATGTGAAAATGGACAAGATTCAGCCTAATGAAGGCCCATCATCTGCAAAATTGCCGAACCCTAAAGATGCCCTGACAGACCATGATCACCGAAAACCAGTTACTGGTGGTGACCTAAACGGCACCGAAGTAGCCTTGAAAAAGCAGTGCAGATCTACTTCAAAGGATGTGTTTTCAATTTTTGAACCTAAAAAATCGAAGATTCAAAAAAAAAATAATAACCAAGAGGGGCTGATAGCCTTGAAAAAAACTAAGAACAGGAGAAAGAGTAAAAACCCAAAAAGATCTAGTGTGTGCTCTTTTCTAAGAAATATAAAAGGCTTCAGCATTACAACAACTACTAAGCAACTCTCAGCACACAAACGCCAAATCAACCAGCTGGGCAACAGACTAGTCATGAAGTTGAAAAAGGCACAATTATCGGAAAGGAGAGCTCTCTAGAAGATCTATTAGATCTCTCGACATACGAGCAGAGCGAAAGCGACAAAAGCAGCTGGACCGAGACTCCAGATCCAACAACGAATGAAGAGAGTCTATCGGTAATCAGTATTGACCTTAGATCCCCCTTGCATGAAGCCACATTACCGGAGGTCAAGAAAACTCACAAGAAGGAGCCTATCTTTCAAGATACTCCATCTGGTCAAATCAGCGAGTTGGTAACTAAAGAATCCGAGCATCAGCAACGATGCATCACCATGGAGCAATCAAGGCAAGACAGTCCCTTCCCAAAACCGGCAGTCAAAACTTCAACGACCTGTATAACGCTAGAGGAGAAAAGAGCGTTAACAATAGCTAGTAGAAATCGCGAACATTCCAATGCTAAATTTACATCTCGAAACCTGGATCTGTGGAAGTACGAACAAGAATTTGAGGCTCTGGAAGCCAAAATGGCCCTGATGGATGTTGGACTAATCCCAGCTAAAATCCTTGGGGAAACAAAGTCCAGAAATGAAGATGATAATTTAACTGAGTTAACTCCTTTGCAACAAACCCATGGACAGATGATGCAATCAAAGATACCGCCTGACTTACATCAAGTTTTCTCTGAAATATTCAAATCTAATGTAAAAATGACCACAATCGACAGTAAAAAGCCTGGTCTCCAAATTCGGAATTCCACGAAACCAGGGAAATATCTCCTGCGTGTGGAGCGAATAGTGAGAGAAAAAGATGGCCTCTTACTAAACAGGAAAAACGTGATGAGACTAATACATCACATCCCGCAACTTAGAACAGTGGTTTCCAAAGACATTCAAGTAGTCGAATTTGAGGATGAAAAAAACAACGACTGTGTGATACTTCACATAGCCTCGAAACTCATTCGAGACTCTCTCTTACAGACTGGCTCAACTTCGAACTCCCTAGGGTTCGACATAAATGAGATCCGATACACAAAGGAGAAACAACCATCAAAGGAAACAAGATCATTCTATGAATCAAAATCAACGTATAACAAAAGAGCCGCAAAAGAGATAGAAGCAAATACCCCGAAGAACAAACACGCCTCGCCTGAGAGAGAAATCTCTGGGAATAAAGAAACGAATATAGCTTCAACTGGAACTAGGACAGGAAAATCTGACACCAAAGGCCAGAGGAACGCCTCCTCGAGTAATAAAGATCATGACTGGACATGGGTTGCGAAAACCATCAACAACACTAACAATAGCTAATGCCAAAAGGCCGATGAGTCCGGCAAGATATGCATAGACTCATGGAATACAAGAGGCTATATGCATCTGCTCGGAGAGATCCCAAATGAACTAAAAGATATTGGGCCTCATTCCGAGCATGGCGGTAAGGGATAGCGGCCACCGCTAACGAGAGCGGTGGCGGTAATCCCTTACCGCCATACTCCGAGTTCCCTTTGCGCCATGGTGGTTTTAACACCTGCTTTTAGCAGGTGTTAAAAACCATGGCGCTAAGGGACCTTGATGTTAATTACGCCACCGTAATTTACGGTGGCGTAATTGACGCCTTCCCCACTCCCATTATGCCCTATGGGGCAAGAATGGGAATGGGGAAGGGTAAATGGGGATTGGGGAATTACCGCCCCGCCAACCTTGGAATGGGGCGGTAATTCCGCCATCCACCAAGGCGCTGCCGGTCCGGGTACGGCGTCAACCAAGGCGTTAATAGCGCCATTGGTTAGCGCCGTACTCGGAATGAGGCCCATTGACTTATTATGCCTACAAGAGACATGGTTAACAGATACTCCAATTGTAGATGGGTTTGAGATTGCATTCAACCAGGCACTAAAAGGGAAAAAGGGACGTCCCATGTCAGGAATGTTGACCCTTGCAAAAATTAAAAGTGGCATACGCATCTTATCTTCAATTAATGTTTCATCGTGCATACAAGTTTCCAAAATCAAACTATCGATGAGTGCAAGGAAAAACGAGAACCTATTAATGTTGATAAATATCTATTGGCAACATGCTGTAACTAAAGCAGAGATGTTTATTGAAACCATCTCAGAAATTATCTGCAACATTAAGAGGACGGAAAAAAATGTAAACATCTTAGTTTATATTAAGGTCGCCACATATTAAGGTCTACCAAGTGGACAGGACGAGAAGGAAAAAGAGGGAGAACAAGTGGTCAAGTTATGGTTGAATGAAATGAAATCTTGGAATCTACAGATGATGAATGGGGAAGTCATGGGAGACATCCCCCCTCAACCAACATGGCGGAGAAATGCGTTAAGATCAACCATAGATTATATGTTTGCAAATGAAAGACTGAAAAGTGAAGCTACACATCTAAAAATTATTGAAATGAAACATAGTGACCACAGTCTAGTAAAATTGTACTGGAAATCAGAACATATGGAAAGACGGGCTGAAATTGTCAAAAATGATTTAGCGATAGAACCCGGTAGCAATCGATTACGTCTAAATGCGACCAAAGTGAACTCACTGCTAAAATCCTTGGAAGAAACATCAGAGGCAGATAAAATTGAATATATAACCCTTCTAGAGATATATCGAGAGAAGAAATCCTGTAAAGCCTGATTGGACTTCAGAAACCAACATGTATGGAATGAAGAACTTAATGAAAAGAAAAAAAAACTGAACAAGGAACTAAGAATGCTCAAAAAGAAACCGGATTTGAGCAACAAAAGCACAGTAAAACATCTTAAACAAACCTATAAGAACTGGCTCCTCAGCCACAAACATATAATGCTGCAACGGGATGCGGAAAGCATGATGAAAACATTAGCTAAAAGAAACACAAGTGAGTGTTGGTCCTACCTGAATAACATCTCAACTCCCCAAGGTGCCATAATAAAAAACATAATACCAGAAGAACTATGGGTGAAACATTACGCGGGAACATTCTATAATAACGATATTAAAACAGAAGTGTCCACTACATTAGAGAGTGAGTGGTCAATCGTTATAAAAAAAGAAGATATCTCTCAAAATATGATGAGACTTAGTACATCAAGAGCCCCAGGACCTGATGGGTTAAATAATCACCTGTTAAAACAACAGCCTGAATTATGGACAGAATTCTGTTATCTGCTGTTCTCAACTATCCTAGAGAACCGAAAAATTCCTACATCTTGGAAGAGCGCTATTGTTATACCGATTTTCAAAAAAGGGAAGCGTGCCGACCCAAGCAATTATCGGCCTATAGCACTCCTGGACGTGGCGGGAAAAATCTTTGCTTCCCAGCTTCAAAGCCAATTAACAAACTGGATTAATGACTCCAAACGATATGATCCTCGGCAATCAGGATTTGTAAAAGGGGTCGGATGTGGCCTAAATTTAACGATCCTGAATTTCTTAAAAATGGAAGCCATCTGCCAAAATAGGAAAATCTATGTAGCGATTGTGGATCTATCCAGTGCTTTTGACACAATTGATCAAGAGCTACTCTGGAGTAAGATGAAGAAATGGAAATGTCCCGAAAATCTACTTCAACCAATAAAAGAACTGTATACAGATACAGAAATTAAGGTCAGACTGGACTCCAACGGAACTTTAAGTAAGGCAATACGAACAAACCAAGGCATGAAACAAGGCTGTCCCTTAGCAGCCACGCTGTTCACCCTGTTCTTGTCTGATATTGGAGAAAGTCTAGAATCCATAATCTCCTTTCCAGCCAAAATTAATGGATCACGGGTAAACTGGATGCTCTATGCTGATGACATCGCTCTACTAGATCTAACTCCAATTGGTATGACAAGAGAACTAAGAGCTCTAGAAAGCTATGTGGAGAAAAATAAACTAAAAATTAACTCCGCAAAATCGGAAATAATAATCTTTCAAGACATTACAAGAAATAACAAGCAAAATAAAAATCGTGCACCTAAATGGAGCTTACACAAAGACATCTTGAGATGTGTGAAAAAAGCAAAATATTTTGGAATGTGGATCAACAGTAACATAAGTGACGCACCATGGCCAGAGAACGCAAAACAGAAATGCAGACATTTAGCATGTCAAGGAGTGATCATAAACAAAAAGTTTCGGAAATTCTCTCTCCTACCTGTTCTAGCCCACTATAACCAAAAAGTTATACCAACACTGATATGTAGTGCGGAAAGTGCACTCGGAGTATCTGCAACCCAATGGCCAGAACTGGAAAAACAATACTGGAGGCGAGTTCTATACTTACAAAAGGGAATCTCGAGTGCCTGCATTTGATATGAACTTAATCTAATATCTATGCAAGCCCGAGTCCTATGGAACATGCTATCCATATACAGGAAGATAACTATAACTGACTGCACCCCCCAGTATAAAGTACTACAGGACGCCTTGAAGGAAAACTTTGGAAACAGTCCTATCGAAATGGGCAATTGGATGCAAAAACAAGCTAGCGGACCTAGGCACTAATCAAAAAACCCTGGAAACCAATCCGAACTCTGTCAAGCAATAGTTATGGGAGTTGGATTGGTGTTTGACAGTTGATGATCGAAATCGGCATAAATTAATGAAAGATGCCGCAATAGAGGCCAAAGATCGGAACGTAATGTTACAATACTTGACGAAATCACTGAGTACCAGACATCGAGTGACGTATATGAAATTCCGAATGAATCTATTTAACACACGAGTAAGCTATGCCATAAGAACTCGGAATGCGTCAGCACCACTAAGTTGTCGATTCTGTACTAAACAGCAGGAGACGCTCAAACATCTTGTATTGTATTGCGAAAACCTGAAAGACATGAGATCTGTGCATTTAGGATGCTTAGTAAAACAATACTCTACCTTGTGCGGAGATGAGTTGTGGCGTACATTTTTCAATCCGCGAGAAAAGGTTATTTTTGGTTTGATAATTTCCTACAAAACCTGGAGATCGTGCTAAAAATTTAAATCAACTTGGTTAACACAGCAGAGTAAGAAGTCCTATATGTGTCATGGAAGGCAGAGTCCAAATAGGTGGGAATAAGGAAAACCGGATTACCCACTCATGGAAAGAAGCAGAATCCGCAAATCAAAATATGGACAGGAAATGAGGAACTGGAAGGCTAGCAACAAAGCACATTAAAATTGTTGCAAAAACCAACGTGACTGAGATGTATTCTGTTTCTACTCTGCTTTTCGGACACAGTGTAAAACGGAAACTTTTCTCATTTTTCAAAAAGTTTGTATAAACTAAATGAAATAAAGGAAAAAAAAATAAAAAATAATAATTAGCTGAAATTCGGCTGTAAGGGTACTATGATTACTCCAAGGGTTAGGCACTATCTTAACCCCGTATTGAGCTTACATAGCCAGGCATCTACATAGATGTAGTCTATAGTAGAGGAGCTTGCACCTCGTTGCCTGGTTGAATTAGAGGGTTCTACCACATTCAGCTCTCCATTTAAGCAGCTCAGACCTATGGACTCCAGCGCTAAATTCCACTTTTTAGCCCATTTTATTTTATCGCCTTGTCTACTGCCAGATGATGGTTCTTCCCCTAGATCATAAAAGGGGTTATCATGAGCAATTCTGCAATTTGAATGGAAGTCCCCTGCCAATATCATTCATCTTTCTGGGGAGGAGATATACCATTCTCATGCTAAACTTGTAATAGTTTCAAGGAAAATATTCAACTCTGTCATCCTAAAGTGCCAATATACATTAATTTAGAGAACTTCCAAAGTACCATATAAAGAAGAAGCCCTTACTGCAAGAGTTCCCAAAAGGAGATTTGGAATAAATTTCACCCAAAGGGCGAGGGTGCCCTTAATCGCAATCATTAGGCCCCCCGATGGTCTATCATCATTATTCAGTTTTGCTAATTGAGAGTAAACCTCACAGCCTTCCAAAGAACGATTGGCAGAAGGCCATGTTTATTGGAGGAAGATAACACTATTTTCAATCAGCATCTCAGTAACCACAGGGTTCGTGAGTAAATGTCGGTGCCCCCTTGTGTTCCATGAAAGGAGCTTCAGAGTAACAGCCTCTATGTTCCCTGGCTCTATGTAACTTGGTGGTCTTATATCAGAGAGATAATTTCCACAGAGCAGATGTAATTTTAGCCCAGTCTTGATTTTCTTTATTATTTCCTCTGAAATGTTGCCTCCCTTGCCACAGACTATGTCCATCTGGGTGATACACAATCTTCATATTTCTATCATAATTAAATTGTTTTTAGGGACATTACGTTTGTCACATTGTCTACACTCCTCCGCTACCAGTTTTATTTCAAACCCCAACTTTTGAAGTGCATCCGCCTCACTCATCACTATGTTTTTTACCAACTGTGACCTGGATTACATATCTACCAGCATTTATTGTCAGGGAATTGGATCCTTTCTATATCACATGTGGATAGAAGCCTCAGTTTTGGCACTTCTAAAAATATTTTGAGGACATTTCCCTGATTAAGACAAATTGGAACAATTTCCCCCCAAAAAGGGGGAATGTTTTCGGTAAGTGTTGTATGTTGTCCACACCCATGCATCTGTGTATTCATTTGTACATATATAGGCTCTTATACCGTAGGAGTCAATCCCTGCTCCTTCTGTTGTCTCGTTTTACTTGTAGTCTATAGTGTATTTAATGTAACAGTGCGTTGCATTCTGTTCCCACAAAAGGCATCCACTGTGTGTTCTGGCTGGACCCACACTGGCTTGTCCATGTAGGTACACTCCTTGTTTGTGCCTTTGGGTCCAGGTACAGAAGCCACTCTTCAGCCCCCTTTGATGGGTTTGCATGGTGTGGCACCTTTAAGAGTAACTTGCACAGAGGCATTGAGATTCCCTCATTTCTGTGGGTAGTCTCAAGTCAAACCATTGTTTGTCCAGTGAATGGGTCCCATCCATTCATGTTCACCGTCAAGGTCAACCCTTTCTTCCTGTTCCGTTGTTCTGATTCACCTTGTCCTTCCATCTTGTTTACCCTCCTTCTTCTGTATGCACTTGCCTGTTCTGTATATCAGCATAACCACCCCAAACCTACCTGGGTGCCCTGTGTATCCCCCGACAGAGCCCTTCACAAGTTATTGCATTCATATTAAAGTAGATTTTTTTCATGTCATCAGTTACTAAACCTATAACCATGTGCAGTGGTAAAACTGCATGCACTCTGGACATGCTGTGTGTGTTTACTGTTATCGCATAACTTATAATGAGACCTCAAGGAATGATTTCAATGACTGCAGGGAAGTACATTCCTCTTCCCACATATCAGGACCACTGCTTCTTTTATACATGAATATTTTTAGTATGTTAAATCTCTGCGAGTGATAAACTTTGCAGAACTCAGTAGTGCATGGCAGTGGCCCTGAGCTGTTTCAGACTTCTGGCTATAACTTTCTGATAAATTGAGAATCGGTTATAACTGTCCAAAGCTAGAAAAAGATTACCAGCCTGAGCACAGATCTACAGGCAAAGATTACTTATCAAGGCAAAGCCATGTTGACCAAAACATATGCTTCTTTCAGTGAGATGTCATGAGAAGGGCAGTGGAATCAGGCAGCCATTTTGGCCCCTGCTCTAAGGTCTCTATTTAGAAAATGATGCATATGTTGGCACATCTACGGTGATTCTGTTTCCCATGAAAAGATTCCTGTACACATATACAAATCATCAGTCAATCCACCACATAAGGTTTATGTGATGGGCATGCAAAATGTGAACGGTTGTTTTCTTAGTACAAGACTGGATTGTTTATGTACTTGAATTTTGGGAACTGTGAGAAACATTGTCGAGGGTAGTATTTTGTGAGGAAAAAACACGAATGACTTTATTCTATTTAATTCACGTTTACGGTTCTAGTAATTCTAACGGCTTTGTGCTGTTTTAAGCAAGTTAAAAGCTGGAGCTTGCCAAAAGCATTTCGCCCACTGGCACGCTGAAACATTTGCACTGCTGCCAACTCTCTTGCTATAGATTTACTCTATATATTGGAAAGATAAACAGGACGGAGATTTTCTTTCATTAAGAATGTGCTTGCTTTGAAAAGTATAAACCGCATCGCAAGAACAGTTTAATACAATGTCACTCATTCCTTTGTTTCACCAGCATACCTCATCCACTGCTGAAATGCTTAGCCAAGCTGTCCCTTATGACTTGTCCCATTTTCTGCGCTGTAATCATGTTTGAGGAGACACTGGTTTGATCTCAGTATGTGAAATTCACCGACGGATAACGTTTGAATAAATCTCCAATTATTGAGGGAGAAATAGAAAAGGACCAGTGCTCAACACTATAAATGGTTATCAAACACTGGCAGTAGTAGCCTATACAGGACATTTCAACATGTGTTAAAGTGTTATAGTCATTACAAATGTTCTGATGATTTTGAATTACATTTATTAAGTGATAACTGTCTAACATGTATCTCAGGGCTCTACAATCAGCACCAATGGAGACACCGGTCAAGTCCCTAACGTGCAACACCGTACACGGGGGAGGAAATGCAAACTGCGTAACATGTATTACGATGAACATTTAGTTATTATTTGGTTAGCACTTCTGCCATTTCTCGCAGTTTTATTGCACTTTAAAGAGCATTAGGCTACAGAGGACATGGTGCATTGATGGATAGCAAAAGATATTGTTATAAAATGTTGTTATCATAGAGGCCTCTTATCTTATTAGCAAGAGTCCGGCCATTTTCAACTAGGCCTCGTTAGAAAACCTTTCAGGTCACTAGGCCGCAGATTTGAGCTTCTGTTTTTCCATGCAATTGTACTTCGTTTTTGCTTCCTCCAGCAAGTGTTAAGCAAGACAAGGTTTTTGGAAGGAGGGTGAGTTTCAGGGCACACATTAGTTACTGTTGCAGGGGCCAGCTGCTCCTGGGAGTTTCTAGTGAAAAGAAGAATAAAAAAGTCTGAGTCCTTGACGATGGATAAGGCATCATTGTTGTGAAGGATATATTTTTACGAGAACGAGGTCTGGAGTTGAGGCAGTGGCCGAGCATGAAACTAGATTGGAGTCACACCGCCCCCTAAGGGGAGTTGGGATAACTCGGTTGGTCATAGAATGGCATAGTAGCATGAACAAATACAAAAAAATTACTTTCCTAAGAGTAGAGCTGCAGGGAGGTTCCTTGAAGCCACCTAGTTTCCTAGAGATAGTTGGAAGGATGTGTGCTTGAAATATCAATGTGCTTGAAAATGGGAGTTGCAAAGATTGCTGCAGAAGTTGCTGCTACAAGGTCTGAGAACTGTGTCGATGAACCAAGATGGCTGAGTTCATGGTAGAGGAATTAAGTTGCAATTCTTCTCTGAACAAGAGTACCAACAGCAACCCCAGACATGTGTTTCAGCCTAGTCGGGCCGCATCACTCAGGTAGAGCTGTGCCTCTCTAAGAACTGTGAGCAAGGGGTCCACTTCTGGATTCCCCTGGTAACTTAGGGTGAGACCCAAAGTAACTTAATATGCAAAACACGGAGGGTTCTGGGAGTCTCTCTACCGGCACAGACACGGCCCATTGACCTGTTCATGGGTGGATGGCCCCAGGGAGAATCTCAACCAAGTCTTTAGCTCACTGTCGCTTTCACACAGGAGAAATATCCCTGCATATCAGTCTTTGTCCTGCCCAGAGCAGTCCAGCACCAAAAGGATTGCCAATTCTCCTCTGAACAAGAGTGCCAACAGCAACCCCAGATAAGTGTTTCAGTCTAGTAGGGCCTCATCAATGAGGTGGAGCTGTACCTCTCTAAGAACAGTGAGCAAGGGGTCCACGTCTGTATTTCCCTGGTAACTTAGGGTGAGACCCAATGTTACTTAATATGCAGTCCAGACTTGGACCCCTTGCTCACTGTTCTTAGAGAGGCACAGCTCCACCTCATTGATGTGGCCCGACTAGGCCGAAACATGTGTCTGGGGATGCTGCTGGTACTCTTGTTCAGATGAGAATTGCCTAGCATTTTGGTGCTGGTCTGCCCTGGGAAGGACAAACTGATATGTAGGGATAGTTCTCCTTTGTGAAAGGGACAGTGAGCTAAACACTTGGTTGAGACTCTTCCAGGGGCCATCCACCCAAGAACAGGTCAATGGACTGTATTCGTGCTGGTAGAGAGACTCCCAGATCCCCCTTTGTTTTACATATTAACTGACTTTGGGTCTCACCCTAAATTACCAGGGGAATCTAGATGTTGACCCCTTGCTCACTGTTCTTAGAGAGGCACAGCTCCACCTCACTGATGAGGCCCTAATAGACTGAAACACTTGTCTGGGGTTGCTGTTGGTACTCTTGTTCAGAGGAAAATAGCCGAGCATTTTGGTGCTGGACTGCCCTGGGCAGGACAAAGACTGACATGCAGTGATAGTTCTTCTCTGTGAAAGGGACAGTGAGCTAAAGACTTGGTTGAGATTCTCCCTGGGGCCATCCACCCAAGAACAGATCAATGGGCTGTGTTTGTGCTGGTAGAGAGACTCCCAGAACCCTCCTTGTTTTGCATATTAAGTAATTCTGGGTCTCATCCTAAGTTACCGGGGGAATGCAGACGTGGAACCCTTGGTCACTGTTCTTAGAGAGGCACAGCTCCACCTGACTGATGCGGCCCAACAAGGCTGAAACAGGTGTCTGGGTTGCTGTTGATACTCTTGTTCAGATGAGAATTACCTAGCATTTGGGTGCTGGACTGCACTGGGCAGGGAAAATACTGATATGTAGTGATATTTCTCCTTTGTGAAAGGGACAGTGAGCTAAAGACTTGGTTGAGATTCTCTCTGCGGTCATCCACCTAAGAACAGGTCAATGGGCAGTGTTTGTGGCAGTAGTGAGCCTCCCAGAACCCTCCTTATTTTACATGTTAAGTAACTTTAGGTCTCACCCTACGTTACCATGGGAATCCAGACAAGGACCCCTTACTCACTGTTCTTAGAGAGGCACAGCTCCACCTCACTGATAAGGCCCGACTAGGCAGAAAGACGTGTCTGGGGTTGCTGTTGGTACTCTTTTTCAGAGGAGAATTACCTAGCATTTCGATGCTGGACTGCCCTGGTCAGGACAAAGACTCACATGTAGGGATATTTCTCCTTTGTGAAAGGGACAGTGAGCTAAAGACTTGGTTTAGATTCTCCTGGTGGCCATCCACCCAAGAAGAGGCCAATTGGCAGTGTTTGTGCCAGAACCCTCCTTGTTTTTCATGGTAAATCAATATGTCAATATTAGGTCCATCAAGGAGGCGAACATTCTTTTGACATCTGGGAGGGGTCAGAAATGAGAGATGGATACAAAGTTGTAACGTTTTCAACATTTAACATTTTCATGAAAATAAAAGGGTTTGTATAAAGGCCTTCCTGTTCGAAACCTAATGAGAGTTTCCCTGCCTACAAAATCAAAACTAGGGATCAGTCTGTGTCTCGTCGCCTAACTTAAGCAAACTGTCCTTGTGTCCAAAGCATATCACACCCTCACACTAAAAATGAACAACACAAATGTGTAAGGAAAGGATTCTGCTTTAAACTCAATGCTATAAATCCAGCAAAAGAATCCATGTTTCCAGGGGATGATTCCCTTCCCCTTAACTGTTTCAGGTAGAATATTGAAAATTATCAGCTCCAACAATAGTTCTTGAAGAGTGTTAAAAATGTCTCTTTCACACAACACATCCTCAAAAATAAAAATTGTCCCTTCTAAACCATGGTGTTCTAAGGATGGCACAAGTATCTTTTGGCAACTTAAGTAATGGGCGGTTTTAACTCTTTCTTAGGGATGATGAGAACATTGACTTTTTCAATCAATACCTCGCCAAGAGTAGCAGAAATGTTTCCTTTACACAACATTTCCTTAAGAATGACAAAGAGGGTATTTTCAAAGCAATTGTGGTTCTTGTAATGGATGACAGAAGTGTCTCTTCCAATTTAAAGTATAGCAAGTGTGTATCTCCTTCTTCAATAAAGTCTTTAGATCCCTTGGTGTACTCCAATGCCAGGTATATTTTCACAAAGCCATTTCCTTTCATAGGTTTTGTGTGGATTACCTGGCATACTCCCCTACCAGGCATCCCCCTTTCTGCATCTTGTAGATCCCCTGGTGTACTCACCTGCCAGGTATCTTTCTTCCAAAAGGACTGACTGCATATTGTTTTTCTTTCACCAGGACTTCTCACACTGTTCTCTTTCTTTCAAAGCATAACCCACTTGTACTTCTTCACTGTTTATACTTCTTTAGCTTCAGGTACTACGTGTTCCAACTTCTCCGATATTTACATCTCATATATGGAGACTGGCTTTCTTCATTAGTACTCTTTTGCTTGTTGCAATGCTTGTTCCAATTTTCCCCATATTGACTTCTCATGTAAGGTGACCTGTACACATTTTGACTTTCAACTTCTTCATTAATATTTATCTGTTGAGGATAACATTTACTCAAACTTTCCCCATACTGATCACTCTCAAAAGAGGATTTTTGCAAGTTCTATCTTTTCAATGGATTTGTTTCGTATTCAAAAGAATCATTTAATTATCCATGTGCCTGTCTGCATGCCACAATGTCCCCAACAGTTATTGGAAGACTCACCAGTGGCATGTCGATGCGTTAAAGCCGTATCTCGTAAAGGCTTCCCCAGCTTTTTCAGACCCTCATTTGGTTCCAGCGTCGGCTCCATGTTCTTGAACTGGTGAAACTGAGGTGGTTTCGCAAGACTGAGCTTCCAATAGCCTTGCTGCTGCTGTTGATCTTTCAGCTGTCTCTCGAAAGCATCCACAAGTGCCTTTCCTGGTCTCACGTCTCTCCGGGTAAATGTGCTTCCAAGAGGGTGCTTGTAAGCATCTGTTTCTCCCCGCATGGCTCACCTCCTCGCATCTGTTTCTGCTGTCTTTGCCGCTTCCCGCTTCACTTGCTGTTCAGTCTCCTTCTCCTCTCTTTCTGAATGGAAGGTATTCATAATGTTTAAATGTCCCACGCAGCTGATTTCTATCATGATAACTAGTCTGCATATTTAGCTTGATGTTTCCTTCATTCCTGATCAACTCCTTTATCTTCCTTGTTTTAGTACTTGAGGCTTTATGGGATTTGATGTCCATAGGACTTTTAGACTTTTTAAGTCTGTATTGTTTTGAATCTTTGTTTAAATTAAAACCATCAGAAACAGGAGACCATACGTGTGTTTTATGTACCTATGAGGTGTGAATGGTATCCTGCATAGGACGACTGAATGGAAGGAGTTTTAGAGTTTTACAACTGAAGGGATTTGTATAATGACAATACGCCATCACGTACCCTGGAACTATTGGGTCTTCTTCACAAGGAAGGGTTGAATACTGGATCTCTCCTGATGGAGATACCACATCTTCCTAACTGCCATTTCCTCTCATGTGATCCTCCCACATAATACGGGTGGTATTATGGGGTCAGGATCAGGTAGCGGCTGCCTCCACCTGGTCACACGGGAGGAGACTTTAGGCTAGGGATCAGTGATTACTCCATAGGATTCATCACACATGGAACTTTCATACACATAAGATGTATCAAAATACACATATATTAATTTTGCCATAGTTGTTCCTACTAGTCCTTGAGTATGTTATATTCATTCAAAAATGAGCAGAAAGGATGTTATCAAAAGGCGTGCTTAATATAGCAAGAGAGTCATTGAACAGAATAGAGAGACCAACAATGTATTTACAATTCAATTAAACAGATACATTCATGTATAAGTCTATCTGAATTCACAAGAACTAAACTATATAGCAAATATCTGGTCTAAACTAGGCTGTGATACATAAATATTACAAAACTAGATCCATCAAAGGAAGAGATAATGCATATGACATACACCATATGTCCAAATGTGACATATGTCCAAATGTGTATGTGAAATATGACATATGTCCAAATGTGTACACATTCATCAAACATAACTGAAGGGGATACCTATTACCCAGCTAGTTTGATGGTCTTATAAAGATGGTATATTTACAAATAGCTGCCCCAGATAAAACTCCTTGTTTATCCCATTAGGCTGTAAGGAGTCCAGTCTGCCTTTCAAATAAATCTCTTGCTGTGAGATTCTTGTGTTGAAGTCATCCCCTCCTCTAACTTTATGGACCAATTCTAAGACTACACACTTCAATTGAACAATCATATGCCTGTGTTCAATGCCTCGCCAGCGGTGACTTCATAGTTTTTGTGTGAATGTTGATGTTCTGTTCATTCCACCTATCTTTGTCCTTTCTACTTGTTTGCCCCACATACAAGGTTCCGAAGGGGCAGCATAAATTACTGAATGTGTGCCACGCATTGCATAATACTGTTGTTTAATCCTGCTCCCTGTCCTATGATGTATTACAAATTTTCTCTTCATCTCATTGTTGCAGTTATTACAACTCAAAGTCCTACCCCTTTTATAAGAAATCATCATGGGATCTGAAAATAGTCTTGCAAGGTATGGGTCATGTCTAATAAAACTCCACATCTTCCTCAGTAATCTTGTCATCTCGTTATATGGTGGCTATGACTCAAGTACTTCATCGAAAATACAAAAGGTATAGAGTCACACGGGTTTGGTGATGAACAAGCTGATATTCTTACAGTGGCCTTTTGTATTACCTCCTCTGGGTAGCCTCTCTGTTTATATCTAGTAGCCAAAACTCGACATTCCTTCTGAAATGTCTCCTCGGATGATATGACTCTTCTCAATCGAAGTAGTTCATTATATGGAAGTTTATTTTTCAAGTGATTAGGTGGAACACTCTGGTAATGTAAAGAGTTAGTCACATCTGTAGGCTTTCTATATATTTTAGTAATTATCTGCTCATTAAATATTTACAGCTCTACATCTAGGAAGTGTAATTTAGGTACCACTACTTCCATAGTGAATTTTATTTGGGGGTGAACAGAGTTAAGATATTAAGGAAACCTTAATATTTCATCAGCATCGCCACACAATGGCCCTCATTACAACCCCAGCGCTAAACCATGGCACTATTAGCACGATGGTTGGTGCCGGTGTTGTAACAAGTCCGCCATGGTGGAATGGGGAAATACCGCCCGATTCCAAGGTTGGCGGGCGGTATTTCCCCATTCCACCATGGCCCTTCCCCATTCCCATTTTCACCCCATAGGGCTCAATGGGACTGGGAAAGGCGCTAAGTACGGTACCGCCAATTGTGGTACCGTATTTAGCAGCAAGGTCCCTTTGCGGCACCCTACTTTAACGGCTGGTAAAACCAGCCTTAAGGTCGGGTCCTGCAAAGGGACCTCGTAATCAGGCGTTAAGGGTTTAACGGCACTGTCATCTTTTACGGCGCCGTTAAACCCTTAACGCCAGGGTCGTAATGACCCCCAATAAGTTAAAAATGTCATCAATGTAACACTTCCATAGGAACAATATAGATGACCATGTGTCATGTTGCAAAACATGTGTATACTCAAAATAGTACATAAACATGTTTGTGTATGATCGAGCATGGCTGACCACATGGATGATCCAGATTCTTGCAGATAGAATTGCCCATTAAATGTAAAGAAGTTATTATGTCTTAGCCAACTCAATCACAAAGGCTTTAAGAGCCTGAGAAACCTCCTGTTATAGTGAAACTCATTCAAATGCCTCAACACCACCAGAATGAGGCATTGAGCTATAGAGGCACTCAACATCAAATGAAATGTTACATTACTGTTCAATGGTTCTGACCTAGGTCCTTAAGAGTGGTGAGAATATGGGTTATATCCCTGAAGTAAGTAGGTAACTGTTGTAGAACTTGTCTAGATAGATCACCGGAGGATCGAAAATACTATGTGTTCCTGCCACGATAGGTCATAGTGGTGGATTAGTCAAGTCTTTATGAATTATGGATAATCCATAAAACACTACTGTGATTGGAAATTCTTTAATTAAATATTCTTACCTTTTCTCTGTAATTGATTCATTACAAAGTGCTTTATCCAAGTATCTTCAATCAGGAGCGTAATAGCTCGTGTGAGGTCCTGGTCTAACATTATGTATATGTTCACATCCTTCAGTTGTTCTAGGCAACTTATGTTGTAAAGTTTATTGTCCATTAGAAGCAGAGCCCCACCTTTGTAGGCTGGTTTGTCATCGGCTAAATCTCTAATCAATCTTGTCTTTTGCTTCCTAAGATTATAATGTTTAAAACAGATTAATGGCAGTGTTGTTGATGTGGGGATCACATCTGTTCTTGGGTTTTAATTCCAAGTAATCAGATGATTCATCTTGTGCAGGCTGGAGTTCAAAGAACACTTTAAGTCTAAATTTTGTTTACAATCTGAAAAGGTTTGTATGTTTGTCAAAAAAAGTAGTACACTGTGTTTGTGTGAAGGACAAGCCTAAATTAATAAGATCCAATAGATTATGTGTGAGCTGTTTACTATAGATGTTAACTTTGATTTTGGACCTTAGATTTCTTGTTGCCTCTACATGTCCTCATTTTTATAAAAAAGACGATGTTTCAGGAAAAGAGGCTCATATTCTCTAAGTACTACCAGAGACAGCAGCAGGAATAGTATCCCATTCTCATGCCAACAATGTTTGTGTTGGTGCAAAAGTCTAAGTATTCTGAGTACCACTACCATTGGAGGAAGCATCACTGCTCTGTTCACTCTCACCATCGCCCCAAACCCCCTGTGTCGCTACCTCTTCCTGTCTCTGTGATACCACCACATCCTCTGTACCTCCAAGGACTACACACTGCTGTACATTTTGTTTGAACTCTTGGTGTGTGTGTGCAGCTAATACTAACTCCACCTCCTGATTTTACATGGTAGCCACAACCTCTCCTTGCATTGAGTTGTCACAACATTCTGTCCAAAAGAGGACCGCCTGCCTTTTCAGGCTCCATCCCTTCCAGACTCTTTTCCTCTGTAGGATGTTTTAAACAGACAACTAGCTTGGGGGAATGTTCCTCCTACCCCAAATCAGGCACATACTATTTTCATTTATTTAATATAGTTGTATTATTTTTATTTTTTAATTATTATTGTGATTCAGTCAGTTGACTGACTTTTCACAAATTCAGACAGCAAACATACAACACAATCCAAATACATTTCATTCAACATTCCCTAAAAGCAAATAAAAGGAAGGGTGCAAATGTTAAAACAGAATTTAACACTTTTTTTATTTCAACCCAGTAATCCCCGGGGTGGATCATCATATGGCTTCAAAATTTTGAGCATTCTGAACATACACACAGGGTTTCACAGAAGGTCTATTTATCAATAAATACAAATAATTGAAAACATGTAATATATGTACTTTATCAGTACTTTAGTCACCTCTATTTCCCATGCTACATTTACACGAATAAAGGCATCTGTAACATACTCATCACCATATGCCCATTTGTTTTATCCTGAGCACACATTTACCATGTGTACAACTGTGTTTGAAGGTTTGGGATCAAATTGTAATTGTATAGGGAACCAAATAAATCAGAATGTCTCTGATGATTTATATCTCTGTACTTCTTATTTACAGAAAATACCCCACTTCCCCCACTTAATAGGCATGTCAGAATTTCTAACAACATTTTAGAAAACTGAAACTGAAACAAGATAATTAACCATGCCATTTGTGAATCACATAGTAAATGCAAATGCATGTTTACTAAATTCCCTTCATTGATGTTTCTATTGCATTAGTGTATAAAAGTGTGAATTTCTCATTTTCAATGGGCAACTTAAAAGTAGGAAAATGGGTAGGAGTTATTAACCCTTTCCCTTTTATCTTGAGCAGCTCAACCCTTATAACAGGATTGTGCTTGGTGATGCGACCAGGAAATTACTTCAATTACCTTATTTTCCAGGTATGTACACAGGGAGATATCCCTTTGGCTCCCAGAATACTTGTTTTATCAGCACACAGAAACGGAGTCAGGCAATCTCCCATTACACACACCACAGAACCTATTCTATCTAATATATAATTCCAGAAGCACATACATGTCTCAAATATTCCCATACTTCTTAGATTGTGCAGTCAATGTATGTACCCCCACCCTGCAGTACTTAAAATGACAGGGGCCATGGTTTAATGTATTCCCCTTTAGAGTGTTGTTCCCCTCAGGATTATTTCCTCTTAATTGCATACTCACATATGAATTACTTTTGCCGGTTTCACAGGCAGGCGGTCACACTATTAATGACGGGTTCAATTCTCCTCCTCTGGAACAAATGGGTATCCATCAGCGAGTTGGGATCAGCTTCCAACCACAGTCTGGTCACCCTCTTGTGTATTGGTCTCCTCCACTGGAGGCCTGGGATATAACTTCCAGGTAGGGCATACTCCATCCTGAGAAGCCTACAGCCAGATTACCTCCCATTTGATGTGATGTCATCTTGGAGATTTCTACATTAAAAAATTGTTACTTTCTGAAACTTCATGTTCCTCACATGTGATCATGCTACTAATCAGTTCATCAGGCTGCTCTCACTCAGGCAAATCAAATGATTCTAGTCTCATATTTGAATTTTGACTTTTTACACTCTGATACTTTTATCCCTCAACTATTTTTCCATCTTAGAATAACATGGTTGCCAGGACGGATGCTATGATACATCAATCATTTTCTGAGGGACAATATCCACATTCACCTAATTTACATAATTAACATAATGGGCAAACATAATTTTACTTTCTGCTTTTATACCTGACCATGCATAAAAAAATAGTCTCTAGCACGTTTCTTCCAAACACTACGAGAAATAATGTAATTTCAAATGTAAAATTCAAAAGGCAGTTTTTTTTCTCTTTTACAAAATATTAAATCTCCAGGTCCTCTTGCCTGAAAACAGAACATTTGATGTTATGTAGTGTTAGCTCCTTTGAGCTCAGAGCTGGGGCATTTAGGACTCCTGAGAATGCAGGTTGCCATGGCGCAAGTCCTTTAAGGTGCAATTTCTGATAGTCATATATTTATATAGCTCTGCCCCCTTGAGTGACTCCAGTGTCTAGCTGTCCCTTCTGTCAGATATCCAATCTCCAAAGATTATGTTTTCTTCTCCTGATTTATGGGGGGTTTTTGATTACTTGATAAGATACCACTGCAGACCACTTCCCAGAGCATATTAATAGTATATGTTAAGTGCTTACTCCAGGCTCAGAGACCGATGGAAGTTGTAAATGGGGAATACTTGTTTGCTTGCAAGGCCTGTATCCTAAGAACCAATTGCAGGCAAAGTCATACAGTGTTATGGTGAGCTTCAAAGCCATTGCTCACACTTTGCTTGTAGGAAATCAAGCCATCCCCACAATAGCCATGTTGCTGTGGCTGGAGGAAGGAATATCATGTGGCTGTCCAGGCCATGTTGCTGGCTTTATCCACAATTGCAGGCTTTAAAAATAATGTTATTTTCCATGCTGCAATTGTCTCTTTAAATGGCGTAACATAACATTTCTTTTGAATCTCACACCTATTAAAAGCATATCTTTAATATCTTTGTGTGCTTCTTTATGCATAGCTGGTTTTTAGCCCTGTAAAGAAAAACATACAAAATGCGAGGCCAAATTCGGTTTTTCATTTTTCAGCTGTGCTTTTCAATGTAAAACTCCCTGCAACAAACAAAAGAAACTGGAAGAGTCTTGAACTGGAAACACTAACAGAGATACTGCTATGAACCAAACCAAAAACGTTTTGGCATCTCCCACCATTTCTATTCCGACGACATTCAACTCTTTCTCTCTTTCTCCACCTTCTCAACTGACCTTCACCTAAAACTCTCTTCCTGCCTTACTGCCATTAAGAACTGGATGTTTTCAGGCTTTCTCTATCTTAACACCGATAAAACTGAAGTCCTTTTCTTTCCCTCTAACTCTCTTTCCCCTTCCTCTCCTCCCCCTTTCATTCATTTTCCTCCCTCCAATCTCCCCATCTCTCCCAAATCTCATAACTTAGACCTTCTCTTTGACTCCTCTCTCTCCTTCTCCCAGCACATTTCGCTCACCTCTGGCACTTGCCGATACCACCTCTACAATATTCGCAAAATCCGTCCCTCCCTCACTTTCCACGCTTCCAAACTCCTAATCTCCTCTCTCATCTTTTCTCGCCTCTTCGGTTGCTCCTCTCTACTCTTTGGACTACCAGCATCTCATCTTTCCCCCCTTAAATCCATCTACCACTCTGCTGTCCCTACCCTTTGTCTCCTCACCTCCCGTGACTCCATCTCTATTTCGCTCTCTTACCTTGGCTGGCTACCATTTAACTCACAGCAAAAATGTTACTTTCTCTGCCTTGTCTTCAAATCCCTCCATGGTCTTGCTCCTCCTTATCTCTCCTCCCTTCTCTCCTTCTACTCCCCCTCCCATTCCCTTCGTTCAGCTGACCACTTCCTTCTCACTGTACCTCCATCCCCTGTGCTTCCTCCCGTTTCCGCTCCTTCCAACTCCTTGCACCCCTACACTGGAACTCACTCCCTCTCACAATCCACTCCACCACAACCTTCCCCTCTTTCCGCACTTCCCTTAAATCCCTCCTTCTCCACTCTCCTCCTTGAAACCTCCCCCTCTACCCTCTCTGCTTCCCCTGCCCCCATTCTTCCCCTTGATTTCCTCTCTCCCCTCTCCCACCCTCCTCTTTCTCCCTTCTATTCCCTCTTCCAACTCTCCACCACCCTTCCCCCTGCCACCTAATCCCACTCCCCTATTCCCCATCCCCTTCAGTTAATTGCTCTTTTCACTGTTTTATCGAATGATTCATGATGTAATTTTGCTTTATCTGTTACATTGTTGATGTTGTTATGTATTATGTTCTTCCACTGTACAGCGCCTTGGTGTAAAGCGCTCTATAAATCAATAAATCAAATCAAAATCAAATCAAAAATCTCCCAGGTAAATAGAATGACTCTGGACTCAGCCGTAGAGAAACTTGGATCACAGACGCACTAGACCAATTAGCACCTGCAATACTCTTCAAACACACTCCGAAGAAAATTGCGGCAAGATGTTTCACAGAAGAACTGAGGGAACTTAAAAACCAACCCACAAACTGGAAAAACAAAGGAGAAATCACTACAACCAATAGACAAAAACAAATACTGATGACAAATCCGAATGTACAAATCAGCAGTCCTGAAAGCAAAAAGAAAAAGCATATTAGACTACAAGAATACACTCGAAATAAACCCACAAAACATACTATTCAAAATCATCAGGGAAATTAAAAACCCAAACTAGTGAAACAAATGTGTCATACCATCACACTCTCTATGTTTGTATGTTTGTTTGTTTTATTAATTTCTAATGCGCACCAGACCCGGGGTGCAGGGCGCAACAGTTACAGAAAATGCAAGGCTTAAGTTACAATGTTACAGGATGTAATCAGGACTAAGCATACATACAGGTTAAACCATAGATGGCAATACAGAAGATAGACAAAGTGAAACATATATACAGTTAAGTCACAAAGTAGACAATTGTGTGGCAGATGAGTGACAACATCGCAACGATGTGACAACATCACAACCCATCTAAGAACAAACATAGTATCCATATAACAGACCATCGATGCAAGCCTACCTACCAAGAACACACCTGAGAACCACTAGAAACCAGCACACTACCAACCACTACAACACTCAATTATTTTGAAACTATAAGCAAAGAAACTTTCAACAAACTAATAAAAGACACCAACCTTGACAGATCCCCCGGTGACCCATGCCCACAGGGAATCTTCAAAAAACCACAGAACACCAGCCTCTTTCTTCCAACTAGCATGAACCTATCCATAAACATGGGAATAGTACTTAAAACTTTCAAATTACCATACATCAAGCCCCTCCTAAAAAAATAAACAAGAAATGCAGAAGACCCTACCAACGGCAGACCTATATTGCAACTACCTTAACCAGGGAAAATCCTTTGAGAACCACTTGAGCACAACATCTACAAAGTACTACTCATCTATCTTGAAAGCAACAGAATACTCAACCAAATCCAAAATGGCTTCAGACCCAGGAGAAGAACTGAATCAGCACTTCTCTCCATATCGGAGGACCTGAAAATAAATGTGACAAAAGCACACAATTGGCCCTCCTACTAGTAGACATATCAGCCACCTTGGACACAATCAGACACACAACACTAATACGCCCTTTGAGTCACATCCAAGCATGCTTTCAATCCGGAATGAGCACTCTGGACCAGGGTTTTCAATTGTATTTGATTATACAGAAGCACTTGATCCTGTCGAAGACTAAGCTGTTTGCAGTCTTTGTAGACCTAAAAACAGCCTTCGACAGTGTTCTGAGAAGCGTATTATGGGAAACATTATGGGCAAAAAATATACCAGATAATTATGTTGTTTTATTCTAACAATGAGGCTGCTGTCTGCTGGAGCTTGGATGGGTGGGGGGGTTTACACTGCCATTTTAAGTAGCTAGATGAGTCAGGCAAGGTTGTGTCTTGGCTCCTCTGATATTTTGTATTTACATCAACCCTATAAATGAGCAGGCTGGGAAATGATAAACACCCAGTCTTTTTTTGTAGTTCACACAGTCCTCTTGTCCACCACTCCTGTTGGGCTGCGCGAAGCACTTTTGTATTTTCTAGGAAATGTGTCCATCTGGGTTTGGAAATGAATTCCAACAAGACTAGGTTTTTAGCCCTGGTAATTCCAATAGTAACGCCCTGCACCTACTTATAGAGGTACTGATCTTGAATAGGTGCCCTGGTATACATTTTGCAAGTAATTTGAACAGGGCCCACCAATTACTTAAGGTCAAGATGACACTGGAAAAAAACAGTCGAGCACAGCCTTGTATGGTTCTGATATCTGGGGCTATGCCAACACGGGTTCTCTGCTCATAGTGAAAAATATGAGTTTAAAGCACATACTTTCACTATCCCAGAGTACACTAAGTGCGGCCATATGTATGGAATGTGATGTAAGCCCAATCAATGACGAGGCAAGTGTGAGAAAGATATATATTTGGACATGAATCTGGGGAAACCCTGACTTGATTAAATACCATGAAGCACTGGCCTATGTATTGTCAATTGGAGTACCCAAAATTCCCTGGTTCACACATGTCAAACAATGGCTGGTAGAACGAGGGCTATGTATATATTGAGAAAAAACATTGTTAACTACAAGAGAGCTCAAATTCAGAGCTAGAATGGCGTACTCTACTTATAAAAAGATTAAGATTACAACTTAGTGAGCTGTGTTGGCTTGCTGCCCCGAAAATCTGAACTTTAAAAATATGCCAGGGTGTGAGAATGACCTAGATGTAATCACACCGGCTTACACGTGAGATTTCTGTATTGGCTATCTTCACCTGCGGTCTTTCTCAAGTCATTGAGAGATACCTAGGCGCATTACCTGTCTTTCATGCGATGCAGAGGTAGGAAGCATCCTCCATGTTAGGCTTTTCTGTGAATGTTTTAAAGTCCTAATAATTAAGGTCCTCATTTCGAGTTGGGTGGTATTCCAGCAGGTAAAGTCACAGGAAACCACCCAACTGAATAACTGTAACTGCCACTTGGTCTGGCGATATTACCGCCAGATTACATGTGGCGGTATAAATCCCCATGTTTTCTGCGTCCATAGGATCCAATGGGGCTTATTTGGCAGAATTTCCGCTGCTATGTTGACAATTTAGCCGATTTTTCAGCTGAGTGTTGGAGGAGTTACCTCCAGCATGATGCAGGATGTAAAGCCTCCACTCCAGGGAAATACTAGTAGTATGATGGAGCGTTAATATTGGCGGTAATTCTGTTACCGACAATTCTTTCCCGCTCCGCCATACTTATAATGAGGCCCCTACATAAACCGCTGTTTATTCTGCACCCAAAAAGCTATGAACCCATGAACTTTTGTAAATCAACTACACATTTGGATGTGGTCTTTTATGTCTCCAAGTATGTTTGTTGGGCGTGGCGAAAGAGGAACATTACTTAGGTTAACGTAGTATGACATACTGTCAGACTTGTTTGTATTTCAAGACCTAGACGCAAGTGTTTTAACATGAATAGCAGTGTATTAGTGTTATACTGTGATTGGCTTATTGTTCTGGATTTTTATAAATGGTATTTTAATAAATGAATTGTATAATGTGTACTATTGTTGATCTGTGATGTGTTTGTACCTATTGACTCTATATCGAATAACAGTCTTACTATTACAGAGACTTAGAAATGCGACATAAAGAACTCTGTACAACAATGGCTGACATCTTTCCTCACCAACTGAACAGAAAAAACATGCTTACCGTCATTTACATCTAGGGGGTACAGCTGTAATGGGTGGCAGGGAGGAGAGGGGTGGGTGGCATCCTTGAAGAGGTGGATTGTGAGTTATTTGCTGAATTGTAGGAGTGTGGGGGCAAGTCTGATGCTGACGCAGAGGAGGTTCCACAGTCTTGGGGCATAGGCAGAGAAGACCTGTTTTCTGGTCTTTTCCATTTTGCATCGGTGGATTTCAAATCTGCATGTGACCTAGCTTCTGGTTGTCTGCTGTCTGCTGGCGATGCTGAGTTTGTCTGCGAGAAAGCAGGGTGACTTGAGGGTGACTGCCTTATAGATGACGCAGCAATACTTGAAGGTGATTTGAGCATGCAGTGGTAGCCAGTGAAGGTTGATGAGGTTGAATCTGCGTAGAGCTTGATGAGGCATGCAGCTGTGTGTAGGACACTTCGCAGAGGCACAAAGGAGGACGACAGGAGGCCTTTGAGGAGTAAATTGCCCTAATCCAGTTGGGATAGGACCAGTGCTTGAAAGGTGATTCTAAAGCAGTCTTGAGGGAGGAAGGGACTGACTTTCCACAGGAGGGAGAGCTGATACCAAGCGGTCTGAATTTTCGTAGCTATATGTGTCTTGAAGGAGAGGTGTTTGTTGATGTGGAACCCCAGGGACATGGTACACGATGGGAATTCGGGTGTGAATCCCTCAGAGTTCAAGGTTTATGTCTGGGTGTTCGGTGTTGTTGTTGAGGTGTAGGAATTCGACCTTGGATGAGTTGATCTTCAAGTATGCACTGTTCATTCTAGACTGGATCAGTGGATGTCCTTGATGAAGTCGATTTTTAGGTATAGCTGTGTGTCATCGGCATATTCGTGGCTGTGGATGTTGTGTGTGGCTAGTAGGGCCCTCAGCAGCTCCATGTATAGATTTAAGATAATTGGGGAGAGGGTGGACCCCTGCGGAACTCCATAGATGATGGGCAGAATTGGCGATCTAGAGGAGTTTTTAAATTACGTACTGCCATTCACAAAAGCCCTTGCAGGTAAAACATGTTAAGTACAGTTGAAACTTCTCCTGCCAGTTGTCCAGGTCTCCCTTACTATCTCTGGGCATGGTTCATGGGGCAGTTTGGAAATCGAATGAGTTTACTGAAGAGAGGTGTGTCAGTTATTGTAGCATAGGCACTGCAGCAGCATAGCAGGCCCGAATAAGGATGTATTCTTATTTCCACACAAATCATGACTTGATACTTTCCATATTATTGGTTCATAGGGCAGCCACGTTTCTTGAGTATTTCCAACCTCTGGACATAGGTAGGGATGTGAACATGTATTGGGGTCATACAGTGAATGTGCTCTCCTCACAATTCCTCATGAGCACACTTGCACCTTGACAACAGGTAGGAACCTTTCTGCACAAATCAAGATAGATATAGTCATTTTGGTAGCACTATGACCCAATCCTTGCCCAAGTCTAATTCCTGAAAGGGATACATGGCTGATCTTCATATATTTCACATTATAAACTGTCATTTTTTGAGAGACATTGACGGATGTTGATGTTTTGCTTGCTTTTAGGATGATAGAGCATATGAGTGTGCCAACCACCTAAGAACATCCTGAAGGGGCAGATTATGTAAGAATGTTTATCTTTGATAGATAAAGAGGTGCGTGTCTCGACAGTATATCACTCCCATTGTTAAGGACTGGGCCAAAGTAGAGTAGGGCTCAACATAGTAATGAATACCAGTAAGCCATCTACCCATTATGTGTTTTATTTGGTTCTATTTGGTGGAATGCCATTGTCTTTCACCAATCCTATGAAGGTTAAACTATCGAACAATAAATTAAATGAATAACCAGCTACTAACATAAGGAAAGCCTAAAGGCAGCTTTATTTATTTATTAATGGTCTGCTTATTAGGCGCTTATTCTTTACTTTGCAGAAGCTTAGAAGCCGTGTTGCTCAATTCTCATGAGCTGCAAACAACGACTTATACACATTCGTGATGCGACTATGCGTGAGCACTTTCGCAAACATAGTTTGCTGAAAATGGATTGCTTATATGCTTCAATGCCCCCACACCACTGCATGGGCATGAGGCAGACATCGGCATTAACTCACAACATTTCAGCAATTAATCTGATTTACAGCATCAATCATCCTTTGGGTTGTTATCCACATTTTTTTTTTTTTTACAATATATCTACTTTTAAATAATTGTTTTGCTTTCTTTGGAAAAGCCTATGTGTGGCCGATTTTGCACGTCTTTACTACAGGTTTTAAATAGCAGGTCATCACAAAAAAGCACTCAATTCTACACGGTGTACATACAGTCTCTCGAAATGTCCAGTGCCGGGCAAGCAAGGGGTAATTGAGGACAGGGTAACATATACTGGCTAAGCTGTGTGCTGCTATGTCTGCACATTGTATATCCGATGTCTACATCCAGACAGCCATATTAATCCTTTAGCTTATCTGGATTAGACCAATTTAGACCATTTTGAATGCAGCATATAATGACAATGTACTGTTCAAACAGATCTGTAGGAATGATTGCTTTGCAGATTTAACCCTCTTTGTATATGCAGTAGATTAATTACTTCATAGGTTTACGACTAGAATAAATAGTTGCTAGAGTTTTAAACAAGATAACCACCACCGATATATGTACAGTGAATACAGTGTATTATTGAAAAAATAAAATCTCATTTTCTCCGGTTGCATTAGCCATAGTTATAGCTTAATGAAACAACGTTTTTTAAAATGCTTGTTTAAAAAATGTACATATTGACATTTGTATTCACATGTATCTGATAAAACATCTCATGTGGAGGTGGTGAACACTACACAGCATATTCAATGTCTGAGTTAATAATTTCTTCATTTATACTGTTATTTAAAGGTCTACATTAAGGCAGTACACATTATCATAAGTAGAACACAAGTTTGGAAAAAAGGACGGATTCACATAACTCGGGTTGTTATTACACCATTAATTCAATATTTTGTTATCAGAATGAGTGAATATGTCTGAAACCTTTCATCTGAGGCCAGATACTTTCAGATAGTTGCTGCACGATTTTTCTATAGAAGTACTACTATTGAAAATGTAATATAGGTGATAGTTATTCCATAAATAATGGAACTGAGGCTGTCCATGAACTCCTGAAATGGCTTCATAATACCTGTCTCTGTGTCCCCATCATTCTAGGCCTATCTTTCAACTTGGCCATGATTAATCACTCTCCTCTCCTTGACTTCTTCGCATTAAGGCCCCTGCTCTCAAGTGAATGCATCTCGTCCTTATTACAGGACAGAAAAGTGAAGGTAAGGCCAGGAAATTTTCTCTCTCATCTGTGTGGTTCCTCCGGTCTCCTTCCACTCTCCTTGACTTTTTAGTACTTATGTAGCTCTTCTTAAGGAGCTTATCTCTCCCTTATCAAGCTGACTTCAAGGTTATGCTGATGACAGGAATATGGCTTACAGACTTCATATAACCTTCTTCATCCATAACCTGATTTCAAACTGTCTCTATCAGATCCAGGTTTTGATGATTGATATTGATCTGTGTCTCGAAGCTTCCAAGGCTGGCATTATGGACATGGGTTTTATGGTGCCTCCATCCTTGCTTCCTTCGTCCTTTGACTCCTTCTTTGTGCCCCTCTCTGACACATGTCTGATTGGTAGAGAATCTGGGAGTTACTCATGACAGCTTCTCCCCCCCCCCTCACGTTGATGAACTATCTTAAAAATCTAATTTCCAACTGCATCTCCTCAATTGTATTAGGCCTTTCCCAGCTTCCCATAAATTGGAAGCCACTTGTGACATGGTGCTGTCACTGGACTCATTTTCTGGCTCTTTCAAAGCATTTATTTCACTATCTTCAGGTCATCCAGAACAGGACAGATATAATAATCCTGAGTCTTAGACCTCATGACCATATCATGACAAATTAAATCCTTTCATTGGCTTCCAGTCGAGGCCTGTATTACCTTCAAGCACCTTTGGTTTGTATCATTCAAGAGGTTTATTGGGGTGTGGCCCTACTCAACTTCAGAGCATAGTGTCCAAGCCCAATCATGTCCTGGAAATCCTCCTAGTCTTGGACACCCATGGCCTGGCATTCCAAGAAAAGGAAACCATAGTACCAGTATGTCTATTGTAGCCTGCCAATGAAACTCATGTCTGCTCACGCTTTTAAGGAGAAGAAATCCACATCTGCTGGAGGAAAGGACAATACACTCTCTTCTTCAAGTAACACTAGACTGTGATTTGGGCATTCCAATATTTTAATTCTCTAGATCTGCATACTGTGTTCCCACTGTCCCCTGGGCCCCTTTGAAGCAAGCAAGGTGACCTCACTGCCATGTTGCTATTGGGCTCTTGCAGAGATCCTACTGCATTGTATGTAGCTGTCTCCTTGATGTTATGTTCATGTGGGTGGACTCAACTATTTGTGTTGAACTGCACTAAATGCAACAGCATGTATATTTTTTTTTGTGGGCTTCTGCATGTTCCCTGCACTCTCCTTTTCACCTTGTCCCTGGCGCTTTCTGATCTGAAAATGAAATGACTGTGAAGATCAGTTGTCTTTTCCTGCCTCTTCTCAATTATGGTGCCACCTAGGAATGGTATTTCATAGAGAGGAACCTATAGTTAGAAATAAGTAAATCAATAAATGCAAAAACAGGTGTTTCACATGTAATCGAGCTTCATCAGTAATGTTTTATTACTGGCAATAGGTAAATATCTGAATTTGAGTAAAAACCTTGCCAGAATGTACTGATATAAAAAGGATAAGCGTGAAGAAAAATAATACTATTGGCTTATGTTAAAAGATGAAAAGTAATGCATATTTGCTGCTTACTTGCATTTGGTAAATGCCCTGGTGCATGAAGGTATGGTAGCCAGTACATACATGTTTTACACAATAGGCCAGATTATCAAAAATGAGCGCGAATAAAAAAAGTCCATAGAAGTAGGCAGTTTTCAACTCATTGGAATTGGGGTCAAAAGATACATCAAAGCGAGAAAAAGCTCTTTTCAAGTCTTGCAAAAATTGGCGAAGGGATGTATTAGGCCCAGCAGTAATTGTGTAAGCAAATTTCTTTGCCTCCTGTAATGACTGGGAAGGAGAAAAATGACGCCTAATCTCTTTTTCAAACTCAGCCCATGTCATATTCTGCTGTTCATTTTATCCCCTTACAATACTGGCTGTGGGAGCATCTAGAGTTAAATGAAAATACTGTCTGTATTGTTCCTTTGGTATCTGGAGGGCTTTACATATGTCATGCACTGCTTCTAAGTGATCCTCTATGCAGCATTCCCCTCCTTTTTTAAATGGTTTGATCAGAGCTTTGATGGATTTCATTATCTTTATGGGGCTACTCGTTGTTATGCACGGAATTGCACTACTTGGTGATTCAAACCTGGTTTCAGGTGTATGAGATTGGTGGCGGCCCCCAATGGGTGTATCAAATCCCCCAAGGGCGCTGCAACCAAGTTCAGTCACCGGCCCAGTCACTGGAGCACTAGCTCTTTAGGTAGAAATAGGATTCACCTCAACTCCATTGAATGTGCTGCCCTGACGTCTATCCTGGCACCTGGAAATGCACATTTGCTGTTCCAAATCCTTACGCTTCTTAAGGAGCCTATCTGCCTCATTTTGCAAATAGTTGTTTTCATCACTCATTTTATTAATTACCTCCTGTATATCACACATTTGCATTTGGCATTCATTGAATTCTTTGTTTCTCTTGTCTCTTTCTTGAAACATTTTAACCATTTCCTGTACAGCATTTTGAAGATCACTTTTTTTTTCTCAATGTTCTTTTTGTAAAATCTGCATTTCCAAAACAATCTCATCGTTGTCTTGTCTAATATGGTCTACCAACGCTTTTAAATGTACCAGTTCTTGTTCACTATCCTCAAACTGTTTCTTGCTTTCAGCCAATTGAGTATCAAGATCCTTACATTTTAACTGCATGTCTTTTTGACATACCTCCAATTCTGCTCTTAACATTTCCTCTTTCTTACTTGCCCCATCTAGTTCAGCTTTTAACCTGTTTATCAGCTTAGTATCATTTTCTTGCATTCACAGGGACCTATTCAAAATAAACCATGTCTTGGTGCATAGCCGTATCAGACAATCTTTCTCTGCATGTTTATCAGCTGCATTTAATAATCTCAGAAGGCAGACCTGAATTATACTGCCTTCTGCAAAAATGCTGTCTAGTGGTTCTTTCTGTACTTCACCATAAATGCGGTCATGCCATTCTGTGTCATTATTTGATGACCATGTCCCATGTGCATATAACTTTGCCTCCAGATATTGCACTAGTTCTGAGAATGTGGCTTCTATTTGAGACATTCTGAAATTCACTTTTAGTGTCACACTGCTATTATAAAATGGGTTCCCTCTAATGTACGGATGGTAGTGTGAGACACACTTGCCACGCCCAGTAGGTGCTCTATGATCACTTTCCTGGCCTGCAACGCATCATATATTTGTAGGATATTTTGTGTAGATTTGGTGTCTGGTGGTATTTTCTTACATAAAAAAATAGTAATTTGGCGATGACTTATCCTTGCATTTAGATTGGATTTGGCCTTACCTCCTTTCAGTGACCATGTCTTGTTACACTATATGGGATAATATATGGGATAATTTAGTAGTATACACTATTGGTGGTAATTTCTAGTGGTGAGCATAATTTCCTGTTTTATTTATGGCCCCATCATACACAACACCTTCCTTATTTTTATAATATTCTTGTGATCTATAGAGAGCCTTAGACCTACATTCAGAAACACCACAATTTCACACAGAGCATCACCAATAACCCATGGTGTTATCATTGATTTATCTACATCAGCGAACTATGCTTCCATAGGCCTCATTACTGATTCATTACTGGTTCATGGACCCCCAGTAATCTATATTTTGTATTAGATTTCCGACAGACACCATGTGCTGCGATAGTGGCAGTTTCATAGCATCTAGCTATAATGCTGAAGTCCTTTTTAAGAGAGTCAGTTGGGTCCTCTAGCCATGTTAGCTGGGCTTGTCATTTCTGGGAGCGCAGTTCTAGTAAGTTGGGGTAAACCTGGAATTAGAGTGTCTATTTTTTTGGATTTGTTATCGGCTAGGGGGCTATGGTGTTCACTGCATTAGAGAGAGTAGAGATATAGGTAAAGGTATAGGTGTCTGCTATTGTGTTGGGGTTGGATGCGAAAAGGGGTTTGAGGACTGGGATATTTGATAGGGGCAGGATATTTTCTCTGGTGAGTTTTCCGAGAGCTTCTTGTCATGGCTGGTGATAGTGGGTTGAGTGTGGATTTAGGTTTTGTGGGTTGTGGGAAGTAGAAATGGACGAAGAAGTGGTCTGAACAGTCTGACCAGGGGCATGGGGTTGTGATGCTAACCTGGCAGTTGTGATCAGCAAGCCAATCTCATGTACTTACTTTGCAGTGGGTGGGCTTGGTGCTACATTGACAGAAGCCTGAGTGTCTAGGTTGTCGGATAGCGATGAGGCTTGTACGTCACTTGGGTCTGTAGGATGTTTTGTGTAGATTTGGGGTCTGGCGGTATTTTCTTACCGGCAAAAAAAATAATTGTAATTTGGCGTTGACTTATCCTTGCATTTAGATTGGATTTGGCCTTACCTCCTTTCAGTGACCATGTCTTGTTAAACTATATGGGATAATTTAGTAGCATACACTATTGATGGTCATTTCTAGTGGTGAGCATAATTTCCTGTTTTATTTATGGCCCCATCATACACAACACCTTCCTTATTCTTATAATATTCTTGTGATCTATAGAGAGCCTTGGACCTACATTCTGAAACACCACAATTTCACACAGAGCATCACCAATAACCCATGGTGTTATCATTGATTTATCTACATCAGTGAACTATGCTTCCATAGGCCTCATTACTGATTCATTACTGGTTCATGGACCCCCAGTAATCTATATTTTGTATTAGATTCACCCAGACACCACGCACTGGGGAACACACACATACATCTACTTATCACAGCTAATTCTATCTATTATTTCATTCGCATGGAAAAATGACAAATGTACTACCTAAAAAAATAAATCTTCCCCGTCTCATAAATGCTATTCCAAATGCACCAAGAAAAGAGAAAAACAAAACTCTCTACACGTTCTGCTTTTATATTGTGTGTATTAGAAACAATTGCAATTCAAAATAACATCTTACCAATTACATAGTGTTGTTCTCTGTAATAAAAAAACAAGAAAAGAAACAACACAAAAACAGAGCAACATTCACTTTGCAACATTATCATATGACAAATTAAATGCATGGGGTTTCTTTTGCTTTGCTATCCTAACTGCCTAGCATTTTTAGAACACATTCGCCAAGCAACCCCATAAAAATAACCTCACTTCGAACTTGGCTGTTTACCAAAAGATTTGTGGTTTTCTCCCCCAGGCGATTTCCTTCACAAGAGCGGCCCGGTCGGCAGGGGTTGCCTTCGTAATCTCAGTGTCTAAAGTGTGCGTGGCGAGAACATAGGGTTCTCAAGCCAATGTTAAGACACCAAGATCATCTGTCGCTGGAGCCCAGAAAACACGATCTGAACTTTTTCTGTCAGACCTGCCCCAGCAGAACTCTGCACCGTCCCATTCTGCCTACGTGGCATAACGGCAGATATACTTCCTTCCAATCATATTAGCAGAACATGTATTCTGTTAACACCCTCATGACCCAAACAATGGTAGCTTCAGATTATAATAACTGTATCTTTTTCGATTTCCTGCTGCCTTCCTGCTTTCTGCATTCAACACAGCAAGAGAAAAGAAGAGAGACAAATCCAGTGCATATTTAAAACGAATTTCAAAATATGTATTTTCACCTCACTTTGTACATGGGACTACATTATAATATTAATGAGTTAGCACTAGTGATTAGTACTTGTTAATTAAGTCAGTCAGTTAGATAAATAAGGTAGTCTCCTGTGTATGAGGCATTTCAAGAAAGAGAAAAGAAAAAAAAAATCTGGTGCACTTTTAAACCTGCAACCTGTCCCCATCTGCATACTCATACATTATGCTAGCAACATAGGACTGGCTATATGTGTATGCCACATTATTGCTGTCAATAGAATGCTATCACATTCAGTGAGGCGCTATAAACTTCAAGGCACTATATTTTATACTACAGGTCAAATAAGCCTAGATTGAGGTTGCATAACAGGATGATTTTGGAAGAGGCTTTTAGATTATCCTGGAGAGTATGAAGGAGGCTAGCCTGGACATTTTGAGTGGGCCAGGTGATCGCTTGATAAGGTGGATAGTGATGGTGCAGGTGGGGGAGGGAGTGAATTTGAGCGTTAAGATGTCAGAATTGCTTACGATGGATGTGTTGCACCACCGTCTAAAGAGAAGTTCATCTCTGGCTATCAAAGAGACACCACCTCCTCGTGATGTGGGTCAGTCGTTCCTGAAGATAGTATAACCTGAGGGCATAGCTAGGGATAATGCTAGGCCTGATGCTTCCTGAAGCCAGGTTTCAGTGATGGCTGGGGTGTCAAGGTTGTGTTTAGTGATGAGGTCATGGATGTCAAGAGCATGTGTTGGCAGTGAGAGTGCATTAATGAGGGCGCACATCAGGAGGGGGAGTGTGTCTCTGCTGGGGGCAGGGGCCTGGGGCTCCTTTTTAGCGGGGAGTGGCTGTGCAGGGAGTTGGGATAGGTGACAAAGTTCTGGGCATAGGAGTGTTATGCTGTCTAGTGTCTGGTGGAGATATAAAGTTGGTTGTGTTGGCAGATGGATTGCGGTTGTTGTGCCTGTAGTGCCTGTTTCTGCTTCATTGCATCACATGTCTTCCATTGCTATGAATCGGGTGTATCTGTGGGAAGCAGGTATTCACCTGCACACCCTATCAATGGCACTAGTCACATGGTACAGACAGTGCCACAAAGAAAACCATCTCAGGAACAACAGCAGCCATTGAGTACCTTTCACGCATATCATTTCTTTTTACCAATATAAAGTGATATATAAAGTGATTACAGGAGAACTGTGCATGTGGCACTGGACCAATGGGACTGACATATATAAACAAACATGAAGTATTGGAAGAGCAATATGTCAATAGATATTATTTTATTCCCTACAAATAAAAGGAACAACATTTGAGAATGGAACATGGCATGTGCTACAGAAAACTTCATTTTGAAGTGAAGTTTCTCAGCTGCATCTGAAAAATGAAGCCAAAATGTGATATATTCCTTGTAGAATATGCATATTAAAAGTCACATTTTATGATTGCATGTTTGCAGCTATGATAATTCACCTTTTAAATAGGGAAAACAAGCAAGTATGTAACTTAGAAATATGCATGTTTTGCATTTATTTATTTCATTTGATATAGTGCTCAGACCGGAGGGTATCACAGTGCTTGTATAAAGTAAGTGGTTACAGACAAAACACAGGTAATGAACATAGTACAACAGGTTATACATATTTGTTTTTAGGAGTTTTTTAAAGACAATGAAGGGAGGTTAATTCTGAATGTGGGTTGGGAGGGAGTTGCACACAGCAGGAGCAGTGACAATAAGGCTGGAAACCCCTGCTTGTTTGAGGTTGAAGCGATGCATCTGTTGGGTCAGTCTGGAGGAGGGGCAGAGGGAGCTTTTGACAGGGTTAGGTGAGATATGTGGGATGAGGTAAGAAAGGACATTCTTTTGCAGGCAGCAGTGTGCAATGGTTCGTGTTTTGAGTTTAATTCTTGCTTTTATGGGAAGCTAGTGATCCTCCCTTCTTGATGTTTTAATGTGAGCTGAGTGCTTTAGTCCTTGGGCGGATCTAAGAGCCTTTATTTGCAGGAGATGCAGTTTTGCAAGGTTTTGGCCGAGGTACCTGAAAACAGAACATTGCAGTAATTGAGCTTGCTGCCAATAATAGCTTGAGCGAGTGTCAGGCAGTTTTGGGGTGAGATGAATTTCCTACTAAGGGAAATGATATTGGCAGTGTAGGCGGTAGTAGTAGCAAGGGCACTGATATGAGGGGACATGTTAAGCTCCGCTTTGAGGTAGACCCCCAGGGTGTTTACATGTTTAGACACTTGGCTGGAGTTACCATCAATGGGGATGGAAGAGTAAGCAGGATCCAAGGCACTTAGGCAACGCGCCGAGCCTACGATAAGAAGCTCGGTCTTCTCGCCTTTGAGGCAAAAGTTATGAGTAGCATCCTGTTCTGGATAATACTGTATGTCTGGTTGATTCTTGAAACATCTTGGGCATAGTGTACTGATAGTGGGAGTAGGGCATGGGCATCATCTGCCCAATTGGTGCATGGAATATTCAGTGTGTCAAGGTGATCAAAGAGTAGATTAGTATAAGTATTGTATAGAGCAGGTAATATGCAGGATCCTTAGGGGAAACCACAGGGAACTGGGATGGGGTCGGCAGGGACATTCTTTATGAAGACAGTTGAGGTGCCTACACTAAGGAATGATTTGTTCCATTGGGAGGCCTGGTGTTAAAAGGTGAAGTTTGTAAGGGGATATTGACAAAGGATGTCATGATCAACAAAATCAAATGCTGCTGATAGGTCGAGGAGGAGCAGGATGGTAGTGTTTCCTGAGTCACAGATGTTGTCAAGTTGTATTTTGAGGAAGAGCACTGTTTCTGTGCTGTGTTTGGGTCTGAACCCTGAGTGTCTAGAGCCAAGGAACTGGTATTATTCAAGGTGGATCTGGATTTGGGAGTAGACAATGTGGTCTAGGATTTTGAGGAGGAAGGTACAGTTGTAATAGGTTGGTTGTTTGTGGGGAAGGTAATGATTTTCTAAGGTAAAACCAGCTCCCACCCATGCAACCATTTTCCAAGGGACTCCTGAAAATAATTGCAATAGCTAAAAATGTGCAGCATGATTAGAGATTATAGTTTGTTGCCCTACACCGGTTTGTTTCGAAAGCAAATTCTTTCATTACAAATGACCCATTGATCTCCACCTGGTAATAAAGCCAGCCATCTGTAATTTAATTCAAGTAAAACAAAGGAGACTGTCATGTTATTCGAAATTAATCATTGACTAATGCCACACAAAAAGCTGGTTACATATACATAATTTGCATTTCAAGGGTCTTGGTCCACAGTTCAGATGGAGGGCAATAATTTTAAATGTTGCATTATCTGAAGCCATTTAAAACTGATTGGGCTCATTACTTTGGGGAAACACAGGTACAAACACCGGACCGGTTGTGTTTCACAATCCCTAATTATAATTAATAATTCATACAATTATTAATATTCATACAATTATTAATATCGACTGCAGAAATTAATGTTGCACATGCCAGTGTGCATCTATGGGGGAAGATTTCAGAAATCCATATCTCATTAGTGTGGCTGGTTGTTATAAGTAATTATGAGGGAAAAAAAAACTATTAATCATGTAAAGTCTTCAGTCTTAAGAGCAGTTAGAGGCCCCTCATTTATCTGGTCACAGTTATAGAAATTATAATCATCCAAAGAAGATTTGCGGTGTGTATTTTCTGTGAGTGCCTTACAGTTGGGTAAGCCAATGCAAGGACTTGGCCAATTGAAAAGTGTGACATCCTCATGCCATAGGCATGTGAATAGTTAACAAGTGTGAGCTGGCAGGGGATATTGTTCAAACATTGGAAAATGCTGCAGGAAAGAACAAAACATGGGATTATGGATAGATAAATCAGAGATTGACCATCCTGAGGGCTTCACAAAGAAAGGGTCTTGTTCCAGGGAATGAGTCCTGTCCACACGGGCACCTATGGAGAAGGGAATCTGAGGCAGTCTTATCTTCATCGAAGCAGATCTGGAGGGACTCTGTTTAGGGAGAGATTTTCAATCTAAAGCATCCAGCCTGCTCCTAAAATTGAACACATCTTCTCAAAAGAGATTATGAGTTTTAACAAAAAGAAATTAAATATGCTCTCTACAGCCATTGGCCTATTAAGTATCAGAATGGGGGTGGTTTGGGAAGGTGTTCACATAATACATTGATTTAAACGGGAAATATACAATTCAATCTCCCTGCATGTAAAATATATTGAGATGCCAATCCAATCCAATTTACATTTCATAGTTGTGCGTACAATTATATAAATAGCACTTCTGTGCATTTGGCTCTTAAATGATAAGTTCATTAAATTGTATCCGAAGTGTTTTCACAGAAATAGTTAATGCTGGGCAGTGATATGAAGATGTCCATAGCAGAACCTAATGAATATTTTGCACAGTGAAATGCATATGTGAAGTGAAAGGAGAGAAGTACTTATACATGTTGAATACAATCTGAAATTCTTTCTTTGAGGTTGGGTGGGTTAGGTGAACCTGAGTGTGTTCTAAATCGGTGACACTGCTTCCATAACCTGAAAAATTAGCACCATATTTACAAGGGAAAGGCAAAATGCAACAGTGTCATGATAACAGCAATTGTTGGCACTATTGGGGAAAGCAAAAGTAGTGTATTTTGTTGTTTATACATGGTACATTTAAGCCCAATTGCCAGCAAGTGGCAGAGTTACAGTTAGAATATTTTTGTTATTCAGACCTCAATGTGCATAGAGAGTTGACTAGTAATTAATGTTTTTGTGGGATGAAAAGGGAGACAAATCCAAGCAGATCATTTTTATTTTTGTAGACAAGCTACCGATGATTGTGTAACAATGTGGTGACTTCTCCTACACAAAGCTGGGCCCCACCTTTGCCTTGATTTTACCTCAAATAATAAAAACAAAGCAATGATTTAGCGATTAGCATGTTTCTCGTCCCCAGAATTGTGGGGTGGCATTGTATGTTCGGGGATATTATATTAGGGATACCAACTTGATGTGACATACCTTATTAGGCAGCCACATCCACCTCAGTGAATTCTGTGCTGGCCATCTCTCAAACCACAAAGACCAATTGACAATCACAAGAGAAATTAGTAGTCTTGCTTGTCTTAAATTTGGGAGACTTATACTTTAGTCTGCATCATGCACACTGTACCTAATTAAATGCTCACCAATATAATAATGCATCATTTGGTTTTTGCTAAAAATGCCAAAAAGACTTTAATAATGGATTCAAATGTGGTTATGTGTGTTCATGTTCCCTTAATGTAATTTTGCAAGCAATGAACTTTGCATTTGGGGTATACATACCAATTCATCAGCACAATTGTATTATTTACACATACATGTGTGCAATAATATTTAACCACAAGTAGAATTGTCAAAAATGTAATCCAGTAATAAATCATGCAGGCACACAAATCTGCGCCATTGACTTTGCAGAATGATGTTGGTGGAAACAGAATTGGACATTGCTAGCATGAATTTGTATTGGTGTTGGATTTTCTCCAGCTTGTCTTCAACAGCATTTACTTTTTAGAATGTCCACCGCCCTTGTACTAAGGAGTTCTAATGAGCCCCAAATAGACTGGCATGTTTCGTCCCTGGAAGTGATGCTGACAGCTCCATTAATGCATGCCGTTATGTTCCTTTCCATTGTCATAGTTGCAGTCTAGCCTTTATCCCAAGATGGCCACCGTCACAACATCACAGTCTCCCACTTGCGGCTCTGTGCATGGCAACCACATTACACTGGTGAGACGCTTGTTAGTTTGCCTTCCCTGATCCTGCTTTTGCTCTCTCTTGTTCCTCTGCTGTTGGTTCTCCGAAGGCATTCATAGTCCTGTAACACCTGTCTTTCCTCCTCAGCCTCTTGCTTTCTTCTCTGTCGGCTTTCACCGCGGCTGCCTCTGAGCCACTCCCTGCTGTGCTGCCTCCATTCCGCAGCACTTCTCCTGTATCTGTTCCAGCTTGCATGGTCATTACCATTTCCTCCTTTGGTTTCCCTTTTTCTCTCTCTGGATACTCTGTTGGACATTATCCCTTTCTCCTTGTCTGCTGCTTCAATACTATTTCTGTCTGTGCTGCCTCTGCACAGCCCATCCACTTGCATATCATCACAAGTGGTTCCTCTCTGAGGTTTTGCATTCCATCTTTCCTGAAGATCTCTTACTCACTCTGGCTTTTCCACCTATTCCGGACTTTCTCATTGAGGACAAGAGTATCAGCTACTTCTATAACACATTTCCAAACACATATAAACGTGGGATCGAACCCCTTGAATGGTGAACTTTGTTTATCAGATACACATTTATGTGTTAAAAAGTTTGGTGATAGCATTCAGCTATATATAAGAATTCTTTCAGGAAGTTTAAATCGTTAAAAGCTGATTTGAATAATTGAATTGACAACCCAGGACCAGGAATAATCGAGTGATTTGTTACACTTCAACACAGGAGAATTCTAGAGATTTGCAAATGGGCCTTGATAACGACCTAAGGTCGAAACACGTGTCGGCTGTTTGGCTGTTCTTTCTCTGACAAATTAAAGGCTGCTTTTTTCTTTGATAAATCAAAAAAACATTCTTTGGGAATCATTATTTTGATGGTTTTAAACTGATGTTGTTCTGATCACAAATTGTAGAGGAATCTTGTTAAAATACAGGTGTGAGCGCGAGATATCTTCCCGAACCAATTTTTCAATTTGTACTTCTATAACACATCATCAGCTATCCAGTTTTTAGTGTTGCCGTAAGGCTTTTTACCTGGCGGGGGTTGGCTCCTCGGAGTCCCCATTGCCTGGCGTGTTCATACCCAGGCAATGTGGCCTCCGGGGGAGCTCACTCTTATCTCTTTGAGAAGAAGAAGGAAAAGATGGGTGAGGAGACAAAGAAGACAAGAAGGAAGAAGATGGAGACTCAAAATAGTTCTGCTGAAGACCCAGGTGAGGATGGACAGAAGGAAGAATCTCCAGAGTCTGAGATAGGCTGAGTTTGCTTTGGCTCACTTTGGACCTTGGATTTCTTGTGGTCCCCCTTGCTCTCTGTATTTGTTTGTTGGACCTCCTTAGAAGCAGGATCAGTTTACTTTTTTATTTTTCTTCTCTGTGAGGAGGAATGTGGGGGGATAGCAATACCAGTTGTAAAGAAATTGCTTTTGTATTTTGCATAGATGAGATGAATGCATGTCTCCACCTCTCTAACCCTATTCAGTAACACAAAGTTTAAAAATGAAATACTAATCTCATCTTGGTTTGTGTGTTGTTACTAGGATTGGTTTTGGGTCATTGTGATGGAGAGGGAGGCTATGTTGAATGACATAGGGCCTCATTACGAGTATGGAGGTAGCCATGACACTTTTAGCGGCATGGCTACCCCCATACCGGGACCAGGTCTGGGTTCCAGGAATAGGAAATTACCGGACCATGCCGACTTTGGTGGGCCCGGTAATTCCCATTCTCGGGGCCCGGACCCGGTACATCCCCATTCCTATTGAGCCCTCATAGGGAATGTGGAGGATGCTAACAACGGGTCCGTTAATGCTTAGGTGTTGGAGCCCTCTTGCAGGCTGCATGGCTTTTCAATTCTTGAATGATATAAAAACATGCATTCTGACTGTACTGTGATAATTCAATTCGATGTGAATAATGAACTTATTTCCTTTGATAATTGCAATACTGTACAAAGGTGGCTGCCAATAACAAGCCAATTGACTGTATTCAAACCTTCTCCAGATTTTTCCAAACTTTCATTTGTCTGTTTGATGTGATTAAGCATCTATTTAATATGTATGTATTATTTATATGTTATTGTTTAAAGTGCAGACGTAACTCTAGAGAAGCTGAGCGCTGTACAAGGTTTGGGTAGCCAGCATATGAGCTGGCATCTTTTAACAGTAGTGCAGTACTGTGAGTTGCATTATGCGCGTCCATTGGGATTAGTCCATGGTCAAGTGCTTATGAAAAAGCCACGTTTGAGAGATTTGCAAAATTGGAGAACTGCGGAGACATTCTGAGTCAATACTGGGATTGAGTTACAGAGTGTGGATGCGTGCCTTCTGCGGTAAGCTGAAGCAACTCCCAATGCTGTGTGAGGGAGGAAAGCTCCATGGGGCTGGTGTGACGAAGCCACTACCCAAGTACCCCCAGAGAGTAAATAGAGAGAACATTCCTGGTGTCTTTAGCCGTTTGCGCGCACTTTATCATCCCAATCACTCAAAAGTATGCTCAGAAAAGAAGCCTTCCATTAAGACTCTTTCTAAGATGGCCGTGTTCTTTTGTGATTGTTTCAAGGGTTTTTTGTGCCATAGTGTCCAGTGAAATGTTGATCCAATTGTGGACGTCATTGGGTTATTGTCTGGTGTTTCTAGTCTGAGTATCGGTTTTATAATTGGGCTTGTATACATCAGGTTTTTTCAGGAGGATATCTAGTTGGATCACTTTCCATGGTCTGCTTTATGCAGCCGGAACTTTGGATGATTTTGCGAGTTCTATATTTCATGGAAGAGATGGTGAACATGGGTATGTGGTAATGTTCTTAATTGTCTAGCCTGTGGGAAAGGGTTTGTGTATATCTACTGAGTAATCTTCTGTGGGTCAGATGTCTATTACAAAGAGACGGTATATTTTGTCCTTACACAGTAAGTCATAGATGGAAATAGAGCAGGCATTAATGAGGTTGCTTCTGGTTTCAACCATATCTTCGTGGCTTCTTTGTGTAGAGGGACATTGATGGTCTTGTTCATTTCTTGGTGGATGGCAATCCAAAGGCTCTTGACCTGTGCATTCATCCTGAAACACATTGGGTAGGGTTTCCATGGGATCAAGTTGTGTCATCCTGGCAATGAGGAGTGGCAATGATATGATATGATATGATCAGTTATTTATAATGTGCTTAATACCCAGAGGTTTCTAAGTGCAGACCCGGGGATCAAACCTGTGGTGTTACGTGTCGTCTTGCTTCCAAGGCGAGCGTCTTGCTTCCAAGGCGAGCATGTTGCCCCTGTGCTCTCCTCCCGAGACAATAAGGTGCTGTTTTATAATACAAAATATAATAAATGTTGACCCCTGAGTTGATATGCTGCTGGGAGTTGTTCTGTTTGTTTGTGTATGTGTAGGAGTTGTTTGAAGGTTGGTGTGTTTTCTTCGGTTTTGCAATGGTTAGTTGTGAATGTGTTTGCTGACCTGAGGTGAGATTGGTCATATGTTGCTGGGGCAGGGAATTGTTTGATGAGGTATATAGAAATGAAGGTCTTCAGGATCTTTTTGGGGAGATAATAAGGCTACACCCAATGGCTTTGACTGATTTGTACATGTTGTGAATGCTTAATCATGTGATGTCCTGTTTTTCTTTTCTACTCGAATCCTACTACCTTTTTGTCTTCTGGGCTTAATGAAGTCTTGCTGTGTGGTGGTTAAGAGAGGATATTCAAGTTCTATAAGGCAAACTGTTGTGAGGTTCCCCACACAGGGATGTGTCACTTACCCTTGATCAATTGTTCTGGTTGTTTAGAAATGTTTCACATTAGACTTGTGTAGTGACAGATACACTGGTGGCAATATTGATGGGTTCCTAGCCAGTTAAAGCAGTGTCCCAGGAGCAAAGCATGGAACACCTTGTCCAAATAGCCAAGCAGTGCATTTAATCCTACCAATGCAGAACGATTATTTTCATGCAATCAGCAGGAATGGCTTGACAGAGAGTGCAATGAAAATCGTATTCTAGTAGTTGAATCAATTACTAATATTCAATTATGCAGTGTAGTATAGTTGAGTGGACACTATTCGAGCAGTTTACATGAACATTTGCACTATGACAATCAGACAGGCAATGGAGAACCAATTGTAGTATGCAAACACGGAACAATGTACATTATGCACCACTGTAGCCGTGCAATGTCGATGTATAGGGTGACCAGTGATAGAGTACCAGCAAAGTAAGCAACTAATATTAAGCACTTGAGGACAATGGAACAGTTAGGTCCGGAATCCATATATCAGTATATGAGTTGCCATCGCCATGCAGCACAGTTAATATTATGGGATCAAGGGCAATAGTCAGTATATCAGGGCATAGTCTGCCCAGCAATGTAGTCATCAGTCTAGTAAGTCAGAACACTCAGTTTTATGAAAGAGAACACGAGGTAAATAATCGAATTAAAATCGGAGTCTATGTGCCAATCAATTTGGCTATGCAAAAACAAATGTAGGGGTCTGAACAGTGACTCTGGGTGCGCACCCTTCAATCTGGCTATGCATCAATAGATCGAGTGGTGTGAATCTTTAATCTGGCTATACAGCAATGCATTTGGATATGCAGGAATGCATCTGGCTTTTCAAGGATTAATGCAGTGGCATGAAATATGTGCAACTGATGTGCTTATACAACAATAATGCGAGTGGTCTAGAAATAAATAATCTGGCTTTGTGATAATGTCTGGCTAAGCAACTTTTTATCTAGTGGTGTAAAAGAAACTTACCTGAGTAAATTGATCTGGCCATGCAATGACACATTGTTCTACGCAATATTTAATATGGCAATGCAAAAATAACTGACTATGCAGCAAGAGCTCTGGTGGTGTGAAGTTACATTCTAGTGGCAGGACACATCATTCTAGCTGAGCAGCAGGGAATATGGCCATGCAACAATAAATATTGCAATGCAACACTTAATTTGAGTATGTAGCAATACACCTGGCTGTGCAGGAGTAAAATCGATATAAGAAAATAAATCTAGCAATCCTTCAGTAAACTTTGGCAAGCAATAATTACTCTGGGTATGTAACTATTAAGGCCTGACTGCAACATTAAATCTGATTAAGCAAGAATTGAGCTACTGGCCTAGGAAAAGTATCTGGCTATGTGATGATACATTTGGCTACACAAGAATGAATTTGAGGTCTGAAAGAACGAAATCTAGCTATGCAGCTGTAAATGTGCCTATGTAGTCAATATCTTTAAAGTCAGGGGGATGACGCATGTGTAACGCATTCTCCTTGGGGGCAAGACGATGGGGTGCATCATCGGTTTTATAATGCGGTTGGTTTGACTCAGCCCTTAACCTAGTAAACCCCTCGTTGAATAAATTGAGTACCACATGGGGTTAGACATGATGGTAATAAGTAACACTGTTTATCAAGTGCTCGGAAACTGGGTGGCACTAAAATTTCAAACGAATATTATTGCTAATATACAAGATTGTGTTACCAGTTTTAGATGCATGTATATTAATCTTGCAATTACATTTCTGTGGAAGGAAGTATAGTCGGTGCCTTTGGTGCTGTGTGTCAATTGGGTGCATCACCTGCTGTCTCCAATGTACATTGTAGATGATGCTGGTGTCTTCGTTGGCAATGGGAATGAAGCCGATGACATGTGCTAGGGCCATAAGAATCCTCTTCATTGATAATTACCTGATTTATTGGCCGCCTATCTTGCAGTGTGGCTCAATGGTGACAGATTCTTAAATAATCACAGCTACATAAATGTGTATGATGTACGGAAATGCTTAACGTATGAGTAAACATTTTTTTCACTTGTACTATTGCATTTAATCTAGTGTGAATGTTATTTCTACTAGTGCTAATGGTATTCTGCATGCACAATTGCAATTTACACATGAACAGAATGTGTTTGCACTTATGCGATGTTTTGAGAATTCTGCTTAGCATTTTTGAATATGTTCTGTAACAATGCCTCATGTCTGCTGTTGCCAGGTCTTAAGCCGCTGTACATTAAATGGCCGATTCTTGGAATGAACTGTGCAGAAAACAGGCCACTTGCGCCCAATCTGCGTATGCAACGCTGTTTGTGGAATCATGGAATTGAATGTGCTGCACTTTTCCTGGACTTGTGTGGATTTTTCCCTGGTCTGGCACACCTGTGCGAGCTGTCGAGGGCCTTGCACGAGACTCCGAGCAGAGGGTGGGGGTGGCCTGCACAGAGGGCTCAGAAGGGGGCAGAACACCAGAAATAGGGACTTGTGAAGAAGTGGGCATTCCGAGGGACAGCCTGCAGGCAGTCCCTCGCACGTCCAGTATTACGCGGCAAGAGACGTATTCATGGAATGAATTGCACAACGTTTTGGCTGTGAAATGCCCATGCAAGTCTTTCAAAGGTTCTGCCACCCAAAGGCTGGCGTAAGTACACATGCTTGTAGGATTTTCAGCGTGCAGGTGGGATCGTATGTCAGATTTTGGGATGTGTGTACTCAATCCTGGGTTCCGATGTAACGCAAGGATGCACATAACCTGTGTAGCGGGGTTTGCACACACATTTCCCAAGTTATTGCCGAGTTACGAATTTTCAAACGCATGCTGTCGGGGTGCCGGATACAGTTACGGGGGACCCCGTGCAGGTTCCACAAGTTGCATGCCTGCTAAACGGGGACCCCACGCACTGTTTCAAGGGTGCGTATATTTCTGTCCGTGGCAGGGCGCAAAGGTGGCTGATCTGGCAGTTTCCTGCTTTGCGTGTGTGAGTGTTGGGAGTGTTCCGGCTTGACTTGCGAATACGGTTACTGTGCGTGAACAATTCCATGAATACGTGTTGCCTGTATTTTTCTTTCTGTGCGCAGGCTTGAGCAGTGTCCTTCTCGGTGCGCAGCCCTTGCACGCTTTCTGCACAACATTTCATGAATCAGCCCGTTAGTTTTGCCATATTAAGTGGGCGCATACAAAGGGTGGAATTACAGAAATCATGCACTGCTTCATGTGGATGTACCACTATGGAAAAGGTTGCCCTGGTTTAAAAGGTACTTTCGCACCGCAGCAAAGTGCTAGGACTAGGGCAAACATTTCCCAGGTGCAAAATTCATTGAGATAATGGGACTGATATATAAAGCATTTTCCTAATTAATTTTCTCATTGATAAACACTTTGGTAAATCAGGCACAATAGGTTTTTTCAGTAGGGCAATTTTTGCCCAGGAGCAAACTGCAGTTGCAGCAATGCAACATTTCTGTAATATCGACTGGAATGTGCAAAACCGAACTGCACAATGGACAGCCGATTACATCGCTGTAAAAAAAAGCCTGAAATGCCACTGATGGAGAAACCTGGCCTTTTAAAGCCGATGGCAAAATAAAAACATTAGCCCACTATCCATGTGCTGTGATTCATATATTTATTTAGCGTAGTTCATAGTGCATAGTTGAGCAAAACTGCATGTGAGGCAGCACAAACTGCAATTTCCAAGACACAAGGGGTTATTGTTTTTTTCATGACTGATCACGGTTTGCAATGAAAGAGACAAACAAACCAGCAATGCAGCATACAATTCATGCTTTCGCTATTGCATTTTCATAGTGGAAGTGTTACAAATAGTCAGTAGAGAGTTAGAAAAAAATGTTTTTGTGTAATATCGAACAATATTAAGATGTGTTTGAATGCATTTTAACCCAACACTTCCAAGCGCAAGCATGAAACAGCTAGACGAAGAGACTTACACAATTATGCCCCAGAGGACCTGAGCAGATACGTGGCTCTGCAATTCTGCGCTTACGTAACCGTTTTACATATTGCATAAGTCGTGAAGAGATGTTTTACACTGCCAGCATGACTTCCCTTTCCATCATGCATTCCTTTTTGCTACAGTCCAGACTCTTGCCTTCGACCCAGCCCTCTCTTCCTTATCCTGTCTGATGACTTCTGGGAGCTGCTTCACCACATCTAATTATTCTAATTGGAAAAGTCTGGTTGTGAGAATCTACGCTCCTATTTGCTGCGTTTTCTGGCAATTACAATTCTGACGCCTGAGTTACATTTTCATTTGAATACTTTTTCCATTACAATAGGTTTGCACCAAGTTAAAAACAACAAGCATTGCATATAAGTATGCAAGTATGCATTATGTATTTACATATGTATATTAATAATAGGGCCCTTTAGCCATCTGATATACCGGAATTACTGGCATATTACAAGTGATGGGAATACCAGTAAATCCCCATTCCATGGAGTCCCATAGGACTCCATGGGGGATTGCTGGTATTACTTCTACCAGTAATACCGGCTGTCTTTTGCCAGTGTGGGGTCTGATTTACCTCCATCTCTGGGCTGGTGTTAAATCAGGCTATGCCACCATCAACCATGTAGTTTGCGGGTCGGAAACGTGCCAGTAAACAGAATTCCTGGCACATTAATTGTGGACCGGCAAACTTATGATGAGTCCTGACTTTCTCAAAATTCTCTGGTATGACATTAGCAAAAGAATAGTTTTAATCCAGGGGCCAAAAAACGGGATGGTGTAAAGTTGTCCATATGTTCAAAAGTTACGAAGCATGAAATAAAGGTGAGTTTTCATTTTGCATAGACTTTCCCATAGGGAAGATGTGAAATCTTAAACAAGCGCACAGCCTAAACCACTGGGAAGTGTCATCTGTAAATTCACCATTGTGCTCATAGACTTACACAATAGGGCATCAGATTGAAGTTGGTGTAGCATCCAATACTTGCTGAATGTCAAGGGTTATGGTGAGTAAAACCATCAATGTCCTTTGCGTTTCACCCTAAGTTATCAGGCTTGCTCACTGTCCTAAGAGGGGCACAGCTCCACCTCACTGAGGAGGCCCGACTAGGCTGAAACATGTGTCTGGGTATGCTGTTGGTACTCTTGTTCAGAGGAAAATTTCCTAGCATTTCGTTGCTAGACTTTCCCTGGCCAGGACAAAGACTAATATGTAGGGATATTGCTCCTCTGTGAAAAGGACAGTGAGCTAAAGACTTTTTGAGATTCTCACGGGTGCCATCAACCAAAGAACAGGTCAATGTGCCGTGTCTGTGCCGGTAGAGGGACTGCCAGAAACCCCCTTGTTTGCATCACTGTAAAATCGGTTCAATTAAAGTGTTTTTCATATTTGTACATATATACACAGGGGTCGACCATAAATACTCGATCCTTGTGGTTACATTTCACTCTGTTGGAAGAGCACTTTTTTGGGGAGCTTATAACTTTGGCGCTGTTACACGAGTCAATATAAAAATGTTTTGGTGGTGATGTCAATGGGGCAAAAGTTAAATACAAGAGGCAAGTGGGCACCACCAAAGTTCTAAAAATATAATAAAGGTAGAAGATCTCAAGACACAACATGTATGAGGGACAGGCACTAAAGAAAACCTATTGGCACTACTCGGTGGAACAGAAGAGCAATAATGATTATAGGTTACTTGCTATAATACTGTATGCTCACAGAAAGTGTGCATCCATGGCGTAGTACACTACGTCTTTGAGTACAAAAGTTGATGTGGGTATTTAACAACCAAGTTTTATAATCATTGATGCCAATCAACAATAAAAATAAGAGTATAACAGATGTTTTGGCCAATACATTTCAGATAAAACAATATCCCTCATCCAGCACATCTGTCTCATACGTTCTAGAACATCCACATCTGTAATAAATTTAGAGCGTCCTCTGTGACCAGGTACACAAGTCACCGAACATACAGCAAGCGTTCAGTTGAGTGGATCTCAGAGCAGCGACTGCCAAGGAAGAAGGGGATGAAAGTTAAAATTTAGTTCCAAAATGTTTTTGTTGTATTCATTCTCCATAGACACATATGTGTCAGAACCTGCAGTCCTAACAGCTGGATGTATTTGCTGGGGTAGCGTCTTTGCCCAAAAGTATCCTTTCACAAATATGGTGCAAATCTGCCAATCGCTTTCCTACAAAAGAGCCCAAATATAGGCAAAAATGTATACGTTATATCTCAGTTCAGTACACAGACATACTTTGGGATGTGCAATGGGGGCAAAGTGACCACTTTGGGAGGATTGATGAAGTATGGGGAATTGCTGAAAGCCATGCCTAAGGAAAAGTGGGCATTGGGCAACATAAAGTGGACATTGGGCCTGGCCTAAGACCAGGTTCAATGACTATTTTGAGTCAATCTGGTCATGTTCTGGACAAATTGGTCAACAAAGAAGACTGTAGGCCATGGCCAGTGGCCACCAAATCCATAATGTAGCCATAGGCCTTGGCCCACATCTCCAAAGGCAAGGCCTAGTTTTAGATGCATGTATATTAATCTCGCAATTACATTTCTGTGGAAGGAAGTATAGTCAGTGCCTTTGGTACTGTGTGTCAATTGGGTGCATCACCTGCTTTCTCTAATGTACATTGTAGATGATATTGGTGTCTTCGTTGGCAATGGGAATGAAGCCGATGACATGTGCTTGTGCCATAAGAATCCTCTTCATTGATAATTAACTGATTTATTGGCCTCATATGTTGCAGTGTGGCTCAATGGTGACAGATTCTTAAAAAAAATCACAGGTACGGAAATGAGTAACCGTATGAGTAAACATTGTTTTGGTTGCCAGACATTTGGTCGAAAAAAATTGGTCGACCAGACAAATGGTCGAACCAATTTGGTCAAAAACCAAATGGTCGATTTTTTTTTTTTTTTATGTTAACCCTTTTTTTTAATTTTTTTGGGGGGGTCCCCCCCCAACCCCCTTTTTTTCTCTAAAAACCCCTTTTTTAACTAAACGAAAACCCGAAAAATAAATATATAAATAAAAAAAAAATTCGACCATTTGGTTTTCGACCAAATTGCGTCGACCAAATTGCAGTCGACCAGTTTTTTTTCGACGAATTGACAGGACACCATTGTTTTCACTTATAATATTGCATTTAATCTAGTGTGAATGTAATTTCTTCTAGTGCTAATGGTATTCTGCATGCACACATGCTATTTGCGCATGAACAAATTGTGTATGCACTTATGCAATGTTTTCAGAATTCTGCTTAGCATTATTGAATATGTTCTGTAACAATGCCTCATTTCTGCTGGTACCAGGACTTCAGTCGCTGTACATTTAGTACTGCCATATTCAGTGGGCGCATACTAATGGTGGAATCACAGAAATCTCACACTGTGTCATGTGGATATAACACTATGGAAAAGGTTGCCCTGGTTCAAAACGTACCTTTGCGCCAGGGCAAAGTTCTAGGACTAGGGCAAACATTTCCCAGGTACAAAATGCATTGAGATAATGGGCCTTATATACAAAGCTTTTTTCAAATGATTTTTTTCATTGATAAACACTTTTGTAAATCAGGTCCAATACGTTTTTTCATCGCTGTAAATAAAGCCTGAAATGCCACTGACAGAGAAACCTGGCCTTTTAAAGCAGAAGACAAAAAAGACATTGGCCCACTATCCATGTGCTGTGATCAATATAATTATTTACAATAGTTCATGGTGTGAATACAAGATGGAAGTGGGCACCACCAAAGTTCTAAAAATATGTTAAAGGTAGAAGTTCTCAAAACACGAAATATATGAGTGTTAGACAGAATCACATGCAGTACCCTGTGTCAGTACAATTTCACCTTTGGTACACACCTGTACTACACAGTTATGTGGTAGCAGTAGCTGAGCAGCCAGACTTACTCAAGAGTTGAGTGAGCTGTAGCACAAGTTACTCAAAGGACCAACTAATACAGTGATTAAAATACACACAGATTCAAGGTTTCTTGGTAAACGAATATACATTTATTTACACAGTCAGGTGGAAAACATTCCACTAGTAAGAGCAGCTCAATATCACACACTAATAAACTGCAATACACACCACCAATGTGTTACTAAACAAGTTCAGATCCCCTGAAATGAGAGCAAAATGGCACTTCGGTTACTTATATAGGGATGAAAAGACAAGGTTATAAGAAAGGCAGCCCCAAATACATTCATAAGCAGGAAAAAGTGTTTCAGTTAACTACAATCAGCAATTCTTCTCAATAGACCTGGGCCAAAGTCAATGGTTCAGAGTCTTTGTATAGGATAGCACAGTTATGGTAGATAATGGTTAAGCATTTGCCACAGATTTTGAAAGAATTTGGCTAGGCGAAATGTTTGACAGATATTTAGGGAAGGACAAGACTTCAAAGAAGAGACAAGTTCGATGAACGAAAAGATTTCTGGACCACGTTTGTACAGTACCTTTCCAATGAAGAAGAGCTGTTGCTGAGGCAATTGTTCCAGGCAGTTCGAGCAGACCTCGCTGTTCCTGAGCTTCAGTCGTGGGGACAGGAAGGAGGACATAGGGAGGTTCCTGCACTGCCCAGGGAAGAGGCCACAAGCTTGGCTCAAATGTCGGTTTAAGGTGTGAGTACCTTAAAGACCACAAACTGGTATCCTTTCCACTGGTGATCCGGTTTTCAACAGCACTCTGCAGAAAATTTGACCAGGAGGGGACGGTTTCCAGGCGGCTTGTGAGTTGGTTGGTTCCACCAAACTCAAGGGACGAAGTTAACCTTGAAAGGCTTCTTTCAGGCAATTCGGCCCTGCAGGAGGGCTTCACCGGTCGTCTAGGAGTTGCAGCAGTCCTCTTCCTTCAGCTCGTCTTTGGTTCTTTCGTTCCAGTGGTCGACTCTGCTTTGCAAGTCCCAGAGACCTGCTTTTAAACAGTTTTCCCCTAATCATTCCAGCCTGGCTGTCACTCACACAGCAGGGTGGCTGTCTTTGCTGGACAGCCAGCCAGCCAATCATGCCAGAGTGCATTCAGGTCTCATAGGAGACTAACACAGGGAGTTTCTGGCACCTCCCTCACATCCTGTCCACCCCAGACACCCTGACGCCAGAGGAGAGCTTCAGCACTGAACCCCACCAAAGGCCAACGAACAAAGTGACCAAACCTGGTTTGGCACGCAGAGACAAAACAAGAAGGACCTTTCCTAAAAGAAACATTGATAAAAGTCGACCAGGTCTTGGGCGCCATATTGAAAACATGGCTGACCCGGTTTTCAGATTCCGTTGTTCGCGGTCGGGAAAAACTCATGGTAGTTTGATCTAAACCACTGCCATCAGCAATTTAAAGTAGGAAAGTGTAACATTTGACTGTTACATAAGTGTTCCGACTCAGGGGAAGCTAGGCAACCCCTCCAGCACTCTATAGGAAGAAAGTGTGTGCTGGGTCAGTACATTTAAAGTGACTAGTAAAGTCAATTTAACTTTACATGCTCTGGGAGACAGTAGTCAGTCCCAGAGAAAGTGTTTAAAACTTGGGAAGTCTGAAAGACACCCCTGTGCCACTGCACTGAAGGTGCTGTGTGACACACAGAAAAATATGATGCCTATGGAGTTTGTTTAAAACACCATAGCCAAAGAACACAACAGTAAAACACACTGGAAATGAAAAGTTCAAAGCCCCAAAATATACCAAAAGAGCTGGAGGGCTCTAAGGTAGAGGGAATTTAGCACTTGGGTGAGAAATCTCCCTAGCACCTGTCCCCCCAGACTAAGGGACAGGAGGATCTAATCCCCACCAGGATGGATCTCCTGTTGGAAGTTGGTTAAATGGCCTTCTGCATACACCAGCAACCTTTTGTAACCCTTGCTATGACACTTTTTATCAGAGGTTTTCATGTTTAAGCTATTTGACCTACAAACATGTGGTGGTATATCTCTTTTCTTTAAGGTATAGGTGATCTGAGCTAACAGTCCCTCAGAAGTTGTAACCACCTCTGAACCTACAATAGGCTGTTTCAAGAGGGGCCTCCATGGTTCCTCACCACTTCTCTCACAAGAGCAGGTTGGGTCTCAGGTATCTTGGTTGGAGGGGCTGTGGTCAAGCAAGGTACATGCTGCCACTTCCTCTGAGAGCTGGTTTTACCTGGCTTAGACGTTTCCCTCGTAACACTAGGATTTCCACTGGAGTCTTTGGTAGAAAATCCAACAGTCTTAAGGGGTTTAGCCTTAGACATATGCTTCCTGGTTTTCCACCAGCTTTGAGAATTACCAGTTCTCACAGGCCTAGAGAAGGGTCCATTTTGTCTATCCACCTCTTCCTCAGAAGCGGGGCGGGGGGTGAAGTACTTTACAATTGGATGGGCAATGACAGAGCTTGGTTGGGGCTCCCATTTCCCGACTATACTAGCCTCAGATTTGCCTGGGTTAGAGGTCAACTTACTAACACCAGGGCTTGTGGTGAGTTTCTCTGTGGAGGTTCCCATAGGCTCAGTGTGGTCTCTTAAGGCTGCCTCTTTAGCCAATATGATTTGGTTCTGTTTTCTCTCACTGGGAGGCCTGAGGATACTGGATACTACTCTTAGAGTTTTAAAATAAATTCCCCAACAGGACTCTCCCAGGCACCTCATTCTGGACACTGACAGGAATCCTCACTGTCATATTAATACACTGAATGAGAGCTGGTAGAATTGGAACCAACTGGACAGGGAGTCCAGAGAATTAAGTGGGACCTTTGGGTGCCTTAGCAACATCCTCAGGCTTGAAAAAGCTTTCATCCACTTCTGTTGTGCTGGCCCCAGTGTCTCTCCTGGCAGGAGTATCCTGGCCTTTGACAAGAACACTGTCCATGTAATACCCTCTATAGTTCTCTGGAATGGATTTGTACACATCCGTATTCTGTTTCTTACCCAGACCCATGGACTCTAAGGGTACAGTGGCCTGAAGACCCAAGGGTACTTCAGCAAATAGTAGAAAGTGAGCACTAGCAATTTGTACTTCTTCCTCTTGGGAGAAGGCTAAGTAGGCAGTGCTCATCCCTGCAGGTTTACCCTTGCATCTGGGATCTCCTTTCACATGGTCAGTTGACCAACAGACATAGCATTTACCAAATGCTCTCCGGAATGGGGGTTTCTGCTGACCTCCCTCTGGTTGGGCACCAGAGGATTCCCTAGCCCTATTTGGTTTTCCATGTGGCTTACCCTAGTTATGTTTGCGGTCCTCTTCTGGTTGGATAGAATTAGATTTGTCTGTGTTCTCACTTGTGTGCTGCTCCCCCCCATCCGTTTTGGGAGTTGCCTCAGAATCCTTATGAGTGACCTTGGTGGCTACCCATGAGTCAGCTGCTCTAGCTAACTTTTTCTGATCTAATTCCTTAGAGTCAGCCAAGTGCTGTCTCAGCTCAGGAGAGCAGGCATCAAAAATAGTTTAGAACATAAACATATTTCTCATACCTTCATAAGTGTTAGCTCTGTAACTCCTAACCCATCCATTTACGTTTTTCAAACATTCAGTCACCCAGGAAGCCCAAGGGGTACCATCATGCTTTTTGAGGGTTCTAAACCTCTTAAGATATTGAGAAGGGGTCTTCCAAAATCTAGCTATCAAAGCTAGCTTCACAGTTTCATACTCCCTTCTGCTACATCCCCCAACTCCATTACCACATCAGTTGCAATAGGGGGTATCCTAGAAAAAAGCCAAAGAATCAACTGATTCCCAGTAATGTCTTGAATCCCATGGTTATATTCAAAAGCAGCCAACCAATCCAAAATATGAAGCTTAACCTCATACATACTTACTGCATCTTTGGCCATGCGAGGATTCTTAGGACTGGAAGACCTAGAGGACTCTGGGAGAGAACCAGTTTCAAGAGACAACTTTTTTATTTCAAGTGCATGATTCAACTCCATTTCTCTGAGCTTAAGTTCTTGATGTTTGCTTTCAGTTTGTGCTTGGATTCTTTTAAACTCCAATTCTAATCTCATTTTTTCCAAAGATATAAATTCAGGACTTAGTGTTGGACCTGATGGGGTGCCTGTGGTCAAAGGTTGAGGCCTATGAGCAGGTAGAGGTAAAACAGGGACTACATTGTGAGACTCTTCTGCCTCATCTAACTCATCTATACCATTAGAGCTGGGCTCTGACATATTATCATCCTCATCAACATTTTCCACATTTGCTGGAGCTGTGGGGATTTCAGACCCACTCCTCAGATTTTGGTATTCTAACAACTTTCTATCAATTCAACCTTCTTTTACAGTGAGAGTCCTAGCTTTACACATATCGCTCAATTGATCAACTGTTAAAGTGACTAGGGTCTCCTGTCTGTAGCTTTCCATATCAGTCATGATGAAACAATTGATTTTCTAGTGTTGCTTAGCCTTTTGAGGGTTATTTGAACAAAGGTAAGATCAGCACTCTAAATGTAACAAGTATACTTTATCCTCACCATTGTATACCAGTGTTAGGCAGAATCTCATGCAATACAGGTGTCAGTACAATTTCACCTTTGGTACACGCCTGTACTACACAGGTATGTGGTAGCAGTGGCTGAGCAGCCAGACTTACTCAAGAGTTGAGTGAGCAGTAGCACAAGTTACTCAAAAGACCAACTAATACAGTGATTGAAATACACACATATTCAAGGATTCTTGGTAAAAGAATATACATTTATTGACACAGTCAGTTGGAAAACGTTCCAGTAGTAAGAGCAGCTCAATATCACACACTGATATACTACAATACACACCACCAATATGTTACTGAACAAGTTCAGCTACCCTGAAGTGGGAACAAAATGGCACTTCAGTTACTTATGAAGGGGATAAACAGAAAAGGTTATGAGAAAGGCAGCCCCAAATACATTCATAGGCAGGGCAAAGGGTTTCAGTTAACTACAACCAGCAATTCTTCTCAATAGGCCTGGGCCAAAGTCAATGGTTCAGAGTCTTTGTATAGGATAGCACAGTTCTGGTAGATAATGGTTAAGTCTTTGCCACAGATTTTTAAAGAATTTGGCTAGGCGAAAAGTTTGACAAATGTTTAGGGAAGGACAAGCTTTCAAAGAAGAGACATGTTCCACAAACTTTCTCGATGGGCGAAAGATTTCTGGACCGTGTTTGCACAGTACCTTTTCAATGAAGAAGAGCTGTTGCTGAGGCAGTTGTTTCCAGCAGTTTTAGCAGACCTCGCTGTTGCTGAGCTTCAATCGTCGGGTCAAGAAGGAGGACGACAGGAGGGTCCTGCACTGCCCAGGGAAGAGACCACAAGCTTGGCTCAAACATCGGTTTAAGGTGTGAGTACCTTAAAGACCACAAACTGGTATCCTTCCCACTGGCTCTCTGGTTTTCCACAGCACTCTGCAGGAAATTCGACCAGGAGGGGATGGGTTCCAGGTGGATTGTGAGTTGGTTGGTCCCACCAAACGCAAGGGAAGAAGTTAACCTTGAAGGGCTTCTCTGTCAATGGAGTTTCAGGCAATTCAGACCTGCAGCACGAATTCAGCAGTCGTCCAGGAGTTGCAGCAGTCCTCTTACTTCAGCTCGTCTTCGGTTCTATCGTTCCAGTGGTCGACTCTGCTTTCCAAGTCCCAGAGACCTGCTTTTAGACAGTTTTCCCTCATTCATTCCAGCCTGGCTGTCACTCACACAGCAGGGTGGCTGTTCTTGCAGACAGACAGCCAGTCAATCATGCAGAGTGCATTCAGTTCTCCTAGGATACTAAGCACAGCGAGTTTCGGGCACCTCCCTCACATCCTGTCCACCCCAGACAGCCTGGCGCCAGAGGA